>NC_134689.1:305539742-306139742 GCF_050947455.1 Rhinoderma darwinii | reverse complement strand
ACAAGTTACTATTGTCTGCTTGTAGCCTGTCAATTAACTACAGACTACTGTCATAAAAGAGTACGCATCTTCTGATAGGCCGACAGAACAACCACAGGGAATTTGATATTCCCTTTAATCATTAGCAAAACACTCATAAGGCCAAAGCGAGCATTACCAATAAAAGAAGCAAATACACGTGAATTGCTTTTTGAAGGGGTTGTCCCATCTGCATAGCCTCATCTTTGATCAGCTGAAAGCTGATGGTCTGGCAGCTGAAACCCCTGGGGAAAACAGCAGCAGGCAGCCACACATTTCTCCTGCAGTGGCTGTTGAAAGAGAAATGTGGTGTTACATTATAATAAATGGGTGACTGTAAAACATGGTTGCACTTGAGCTTCTCTATGTAGAGGCTCTCCACTCTTGATAGAGGCAGCTTGGCCACAATATCCATTAGTAGTAAGCATGGTGATCAAGTGGGAGAAGGAGGAGAATGCGGGCAAAAACAAAGAAGCAAAACCTAGAGCGAGAAGTAAAGAAATTGAATTAGTGTAGTTTAAAATAGGCTTTCTATTTATTGGGGGGAGGGAACATTATCCAACAACACCTCGTAATCATGAAAGTGGAATTGGAGTGTTTTTTATTGACTTTAAAGGGCCACTATATGAAGTTGGATCTCTATGTTTCGAAGCTGCTGAGTCACTTGTTGGGATAAATTAAGGATTTGTAATGTTTTTTCTATGGGAGTGCTCTGTGATACAGGAGAAAATGGCATGGATCGCATTAAAAGTCAAAGTCCATCAAATGATCCTAAACCTTGACCAATAAATTCCTACGAATCGGGCAGGACCAGAATGTGTAGATCGATATAGCCAACAAAGAGTTTTACAGGTTGTCTCTTGGAAAGGGTGAAAATGCATTTAATTTGTTCAGAGAAGATGGAGACTCTGAACTCTTGTTTAAGAGAGGAGGTCATAAATGAGGTCATATATAATGGAGACAGTATTTAGACATAAAATGAAGATGAGTCATACGCTAGATAGAGTCTGACATATTAACTATGAGGTTGGATCAACAGGTGACCTTTCTTTGTATAGATAATTAAGTATGCACCCATTTAATGTTACCACTGGGGTACATATTGCCTCAGGTTTTAGGGACGATTTAAGTCTATTTTTTGTGCTTGTGACATTAAGAAAATCTGTTAAATAGATGGAGCAACATGTAATTTGAAATATACATACAGTAAATACATCCAATATCCAAAAATCTTGAATTCTGAGGAATATAGAGAAATCAAACTTTTTATTAACACATTACAAATGTTCCCTTTATGTTTTCCACATGATTGTTAATGCATTCTGTATGTAGTCCAGAGATTCGGGGCAACCTATATTTGTACGTAGTGATATGATACACAGCTGTACATGCTGTGATAAAGCTAGGTCACAGTGTACACATGCCGAGCAGCAGAGTGACAGTAGACTGGCCACTGATCTCCAGCTGTTTGATTGGGAAGATCTCTGCCTGCTCTGCTGACTTACCAGACAAAAACCTCCGCTGTGCCTGGTCAACTCCATGATTGAGAAAACATTATTTATGATAACACTCTGAAGATATACTACAATAAATAAGAAGGGAGTGTTTTTCTTGGGCGCATAGATTTATGAGACGGATTGACAATGAAAATCAGGAACTAAAAAAAATAATGCAAGGAGGTTTTTGCAAGATACATAATTATTCTCATCTGCTTTCGTTTTAGGGATTACATGGAATATCAGAAAATACATCATTCACTTAGGTGCCTCATACAACTATTAGTATTATAATATTCCTAAATTTAGGTTTTTTATATGAGCCCTACTATCCCATGGTAACTTGGAGTAAAGGACTCGGCTGTCGGTTGCAATATCTAAAATTTGCTTGCATTTCGTTGCAATTTTCACTTACAGGGTTTTCTGCTTCATGGAAAACCCTTATGCCGTTTTATTGCATATTTACTTAATAGATGACCCCCCTCCCCACAAATAGGTTGTTTTATTAAGATAGGTTCACACTGCATTTGGGCATTACGTTTGGTGGGACCCTTTGAACTGTATTGTCAAATGTATGCCCCAGATATATGCAACTGTATCTTTTTTTGCCATTCTTGCATATAGTTGGATTGAAAAGCTTAGTCGACTACACTTTTTAATGCATTTGAGCAGGACCTATGCTGTGGAAGGCTACTGAGGCATGTTCCCAGGTGTTGGGTGCCAGGGCGGATGCCAACAAGCCAGTTTGCTATGGCCAGGGTATTTAGATGAAGGGCTAAAACAATGAACTTTACATTTGCCTCGGGTGGAGGAAAGCTAATTTTCTACATTTGAGTGAACGATATACTGACTTATACCTGCCAAACATATACCAAAGACACACTCAGTTGGCATACGTCTTTTGGTAAGTTTGGAGAATGTCACTGGGTATACGCCAAAAGCAGTGCCCAAACACAGTGTGAACCTAGCCTTAGTTGTACTTTTGAATGAATAATTGTAACTTTATATTTGGAAAGCGTGGCCACCTCTGCTCGCTGGGCCTGTAGCTAGACAGCTGGGATTATTTCTAATAGGAAATTCCTGTTTTTACTGTATTTTTTCTTTAACGTTCCACTAATAGGTGTCATTATCTATATCTTGCATGAGCCATAAAGTCCTTCATTTCCAAAATGTTCATTATTCTAATCATATATACTACATTACATACTGTTATTTGTTCTTACTGCTTGTCATGCATAGTCTTTCTTTCCATTATGAACAATGGTAGTCATGGCTGGTTCATTCTAGGTGATATACTGTACATACGTCAGTCCTCTAACATGATATGGCAACTAGATTATAAACCAGAAATTACCTACAATCATAAAAATAAGAAGTAGCAGCAGCCTAATGCCCCAAAAAGCAAGTTTACTGAAGGAAGCACTGTGTATTTTCACTTTCCATTGCAAGTAGAGGCATACATAAAGCCCACCTGGAGTCATGCCACGATACCAGGATAGACAGGTGCTTGTCGTTCTCCACTACCTTCCCATCATTAGTAGGAGAGAAATGTAACACAACCCTCTGGCTGTTCCTCTCTAATTCGTTTTCTAATGCTCCTGTATTTTGTGGAAAGGGGGAACCCTGTGCAGGCTCACATAGAAAAGGGGGGCAGGGCTAGCCAGAGCTGGTCTATATACACAGTCGAGTCTCATTATTATGACCACCACCTACTGTGGACGTCGGCAGCGCGTAGTTTCCATGAAGGAAGTGATGTGTCGTGGGCTGGCTTGGTGGGTATATAAGGTGTGTGATAGACTGTCTGAACACATATCACTCATTGCCATGGGTAAAAGTGTCAAATTATCAGAGTTGCAAAAAGGGATGATTATTGGCTTTCGGGCCAAGGGTGGCAGTATTTCTCAAACAGCGCAGTTTGTGAACTGTTCGCGTGCTGCTGTGGTAAATGTGTATCGCGATTGGACAATTGGCACCATTGGGAATAACCGACGTGGAAACTGCGGAGCACCATGTGCCATTGATGTGAGAGCTGAACATAGGCTACGAAGGTGCACGAGGGCCGAACAACATGCTACAATGGAGCAGCTCACCATGAATATCAACCAGGGGGCTACCAGACGTGTGTCTAAAACAACAGTTTGGCGAACCGTATGGGGCTCCGAAGCAGACGGATGGCCATTATGCTAACAAAGGTGCATTGGAAAAAAAGGCTTAAATTTGCATGCCAGTATCGGAATTGGACCACCAATGATTGGCAAAGGGTTGCCTTCTCCGATGAGTCACATTTTCTGCTTCATCGAACGGATGGATGTTGGCGTGACAGGCGAGAAACATCAGAGAACAAACACCATGCAACCATCGCTGGAAGAACATAAGCTGGTGGCGGCAGTATTATGGTCTGGGGAATTTTTTCATGCCATTCTCTGGGCCCACTCATCCATGTGGAAGGGACTCTGAACCGATTTGTGTATGAATCCATTGTTGCAGATCACATCCACCCATACATGCTGTTTGTATTCCCTGGGGCAGATGGAATCTTCCAGCAAGACATGCAACATGTCACACGGCGAGATAAGTCCGACAGTGGTTGGAAGAGCACCACCAAGACTTCCAAGTACTTCCCTTTCCACCTAGTTCACCAGATTTGAACCCAATTGAGCATCTGTGGGACCACCTCGATCGGCTTGTTCGTTCTATGGATCCTCCCCCATGCACCCTCCAACAAATGTGTGATGCACTGCAGTCAACATGGCTCCAGATACCTGAGACCACCTAACAGCACCTTAGTGAGTCACTCCCAGCCCATCTAGCTTCTGTCCGTGCTGCATAGGGTGGTTACTCTGGATATAAGCTGGTAGTCATAAGAACGTGACTGTATGTATATATATATATATATATATATATATATATATATATATATATATATATATATATATATACAGATATATATATACAGATATATACAAAGTCCAGAAGCACCAGCAGCGTGTGGGTGCAAGCTCAGAGGGACAGACCAAGTCCCAAATACACAGGAATCCAAAAAATGAGCAGCAACTCCAATAATGAGGATGAAAAAAGTGGGTACTTTAGTTCCCGTGCAACGTTTCAGCTCCATTCAAGGCTTAAGAAAGGCTCCAGTGAACGGAGCTGAAACGTTGCACGGGCAATCAAGTACCCACTTTTTTCACCCTCAATATTGGAGTTGATGCTCATTTTTTGGATTCATATATATATATATATATATATATATATATATATATATATATATATACATATATATATATATATATATATATATATATATAAAAATATATAATTCTTTGTTTTACTTCTAATTAGGAAATCTTTATAAATGTGCTGATTTTTCCCTTTCTTTTAACATGCAGAGTATGGCAGATGAGAGAATGGAGTGGAATTTTTGCTTTCTAAAAAGAGAAATATTTGAGCGATTTGGACAAAAACATATGGATGGATGAGAAACATCCAAGCTTTATACAGTCCTGTATATATCGCCATCCTATCTGTGTAAATGTGAAACACGCATTTTAGAATAACATCAAACCACATCAAATTAGCAAATGAAAAATTACAAGATTTCTTTCCATATATTTCTTCTGCCACCTGCTTCCAAGGTTTATCTAAAGCCACAAGTATATTGCCACTGCAGTTCATATTCTTGACATTTTAGATAATATCCATAAAGATTGGATTCTCTTGGCTCACTGAAATAAATCGCACGCTATAAATATGTCTCACAATGCTACAATGTATTTCTAACACGCCTGCTATATTATTGCAGCTGATTTTATCTGCAATATATTCCCGCCTGAGATCTATTCCCAGTTTACACAGATATTACTTCAAATTGACTGTCATACAGTCACAATGTAGTGCAGGAAGCCATGTCTCACAGACTGACCTAGAGAAAGACACATTGGATACATGGGCCTTATCATTTGACATGGCCATGTGGGATGAAGATGGATAGATGTGCTAAATGGGCAGTAAGTGAGCTGGATGGAACATCAGCCATATGTCTGTGTTTGCTCAGTAGAGATTGGAGACCTTTCAGTAATAAACACTCCGTAATGCTAAGCTGTAGATGACTGAACCTGCCAGAAATGCCCTCAGAACCCCAAAGCGTCCGCATAGTTCATGTTTGTTCTTTGCTTTTATTCAAACAAATCAATCACAGACTGAAGCAGCTGTCAGTTAAAGATTTCAGCCTTTATTTGACTGTGCTGTTTAGTTCTACACGTGCATGTCTGTGTTATATACTTTTATATATATATATATATATATATATATATATATATATATATATATATATATATATATATATGTGTATGTATATATATATATATATATATATATATATATATGTTTATATATTTACTTATTTATTGTTACTTTAAAATGTATCCTTATATTATGTAGTGGTGTCTCGCATATGTTTGACCAAAGTTATAACATCCCACAAAGTTAGTCCAGAGAGACTGGGGCGGATTTACTAATACTGTCTTAAATTTAGACTGCTTAGAAATAGACTAGATGCAACAAATTTATCATAGTGATTTGGCGCACGTTTAGGCACTTCTGTCTAACTTTATACCACCTATTGGTTGGCTTACTCTAAACAAGTTTTTTACGCACAATTTTAGTGAAACTTGGCGCATTTCAAGCCACACCTTTTTTTGCTAAGGGCGAGTCACAAACATGTTGTTTTTGGCGCATTTCATTGATGAATGTTTCAAATTATTTGCGCCTATAAGAAACGTATGCCACAGTTCTGGCGCAGCACCAATAGTAGATCTGCCACATTGTCTTCACAGACATATATTGTGTAAGTAAAGACTCCCAGGTGATGAAGAGGACATTTTAATTGGGAAGGGTATATATATGTAACACATTTCTGTGAGTATAATCAACCTAAAAGTCTCATACAGATCTTATGCGGGGACCCAGTTATTTAAAGAGGTTTTCCAATGACACACTTTTAGACTACATGCACACAAGATGGAAATGCTGCAGAATTTCCACCAGGAGTATCTGCGCATAAATTCTGCAGCGTTACACAAGATAAATTGATATGCTACAGACTGAGAATCCGCACCGCAGCTCAATTTCCACACATGTTTTTTGCTTATTTTTTACGCAACATGTGGATGAGATTTGTTCAAACCTCATCCACTTTGCTGCTACTGTAATACGCTGTCGAATTTCTAGACGGAAATTCCGGACAGAAATTCTGCAGCATTTCCTTCCCGTGTTCAGTGAGCTTTATGGCATATGAACTAGATATGACATCAAAGTGTGATCAGTGGAGGATCGCAACAATCCTAAGAGATATCTCCTATTCACTTTAATGCAGAATGGCTTTTCATTGGCAGTCAGACCCACATTGATGACTGGTTGATACTGTATGCAAAAAAAGGGTTTAATGGGAAAACCACTTTAAACATTTTAACATTTTGTGCTTCATTCTGCTTTTTAGTCTTTTGTCTATTTTTTAGTGTTTACTCTGTTTTGATGATCTCTTGTAAGACCTCTCCTGCCGTCGTGGGAAGACGTCACTCTCCTACTCAGAGGCGTAACTTGATGCTCCTGGGCTACAAAGCAAAATCTGCAACAGTGCCCCCCACCTACCATGTGCCATTTCTAATACTGGTGTCTTATGTGGCATAGGGACCTTTAGGTCCCCTCAGGCACTAGGGCCCTAGTGTGACTACTACATCTATAACTATAGCCCGGCTTTCACTGCCTGATTAAATCTATGCCTGTATCTGGTATCAGTGATCAAATATTTATATGTCCATCACGGATGTGCCTGTAAGGTTACCAGACACTGTTCTTTTTATAGCATGTTGAAAAACAAGGAATGCTGGGAAGTGTAGTTTAATGGGGACAACGGAGGAGGTAGATAGAATCTTCTAGTTGGGCTTCAATAATAATCAGTTTAGTTGGTATCCTGGGACTTAGCTGCATGAAACTTATGAAAGACAATTTGTATTAACAAACAGCTCTAACGGTTTTATTGTATACCACGAGACGCACACCATGAACAGGCTTTGCTGCATTCAGTATTGCTTTAGTTAATTACATGATAGACTTGGTGTATATATGGTATGATCTTTCTAGTAATTACTTAATTGAAAGGAGCACTATAATTAATTGAAATAGCAAGTACAAAAAATAATGCACAATATAATGCTTGCTAAAAGATATTTTATATATATAAATATATAGTATAAATATATATTGATGTGTGCGTAAGATATGAAGTCACATGGTTGAAAATGTGACAAATGAAGATAAATGAGGATAAG
The DNA here is from genome assembly GCF_050947455.1 of Rhinoderma darwinii. Taxonomy (NCBI): domain Eukaryota; kingdom Metazoa; phylum Chordata; class Amphibia; order Anura; family Rhinodermatidae; genus Rhinoderma; species Rhinoderma darwinii. Next base: position 306,131,902 of record NC_134689.1, on the reverse strand, counting down.
ATGTAGTTCCACTGGTATTACATTACATTTTTAAGTGTTCCTTAATTATAGCCGCCACTAGTGATTCTGCCTCATTTCCAAAGAGGTGAGAAAAATGCAGCTGATCTTTGTTAAAAACAGTTATTTCTACAATTGAATGGCCGGGCAGTTAGTAGCCTCATTATGGCCTATTCTCCTGATCAATTACCGCTATGTGATTTACTTAAAATTGTCAAAGAGGGGCTATGGAGTACATGGTATCCACCGTGTCTCATGATCATCTTCAGTGCAAATGATGAAAAGGAGGAAAACATTAAATGGTCTGTAAATAACATATTGAACAAACAGCATAGAACAAATCCCATTAAAAAGAATGCACTTAGCAAAAAACTAAAATAATGGTGCTAATTAAATGGAGAGTAGAGCATAGCTTATCTCTGCAGACAGGAAATTATACCTTGGACCTCCGTGTCTGACTTTTAATAACTCCTTGTATGAAATGCCATGGAAAATGAGGAAGCAAAAATGATAATCAAACTGCAAGCGTAATGTGATTGCGGAATTATCTTTTTTTTTTTTTTTCGGAATGTGTCCCTGGTTAACTCCTTATCATGTATATAACAGTGCAAAGATGACAAATGCATTAGTGATATGGATAATCATGCTCTCTGCTTACGGAAATGTAGAGAGTTCTATCATTGCTATAGGGAGCGTTTTAGTAGAATTCTAGAATTTAAAGAATGCTTTTAGCTGACGAATAAAATGGTTCGGTTTTATAAGTCTTGTAAAGAACACAAATAGTTAGATACAGACCATGCCTATACCACAGAACAATTTGTCTTAGACTAAAGGCCCTATATTCAGAGATCACAAATAGCACCCTTCCCATTGCAAACAAAGACACGAAGAGCCTCTAAAAGCCTACACTGCTACTTGAAATTTGAAAATCATAGACCTAGGAATTTTTTTCCATTAGTTTGGTATTTTTTATTCTTTGTTTTTGTTGAAGCATAGCAAGAATATACAAACAGAATTCAACGCTGTTATTCATGTTTACGTATATGAATGGGGCAAGGGCTCTTTCAAGGACATTGGCATATATATCATTATAGTGCATGGACAGCAATTAAAAATGAAGCCCTTCTTATAGAGTTTCTTTATGCGGAATGTATTTCACTTAAAAAAAAATGTTTCCTTTGTTTTCTAGGAAGTGAATGATCATGATTCCTGGCAATGCCTCAACCTGACATCAATTTGCCCATCTTTTATAGGTAAGTGAATATATAAAAAGTCTGCTCTCCATTGATCTAAGATGCCAGCTAGCCACTGGCAAATTAATTCCTCTAATTAGTAGGTCGCCATTATACCCACACATTATCAGAAGATAAATATGTCCATCCATATTAAACTGTAAGAACCTATTTGCATCCTAGAAAAGGATGGATATCATTTTGTACCTCTGCAATTGTAAGGAGGGGAGACAGACAGACAAGCTACGCTAATGGGAACATGTCATTTAAAAGGTATTACTTGAATTCCCCTTTTTAATTGCCATTAATTAAAACATTCCTTTTTGTTTTTGTTGGCCCTTAAGTCTGATTTTGAAGGGAGATGACTATATAGAGAAAAACATAGGGGTAGCATTCATTGCTGATGATATAGACAGTGGCGCTTTAACCATTGGGCAAACAGTGCACATGCTGGACCCTCTTGCAGCATCTCTTTTTGTAACTGTATTTGTGTCCTATGGACGCAAATACAGTTGAAAACTTTGAGCAGAGGGAGCAGGAGAAACCCGACAGGTGGCAGTATCAATCCCAAACTGCGTCCCCATGAGGAGGAGTCTGGGGCCAGCAGAAACTTATGTGGGGATGTCAGGAACATCGGGAGGAGGCAGGAGGTGGGAGCCTGTTTGTCAGGAGAACACATTGAAGAGGCAAGGAAGGAAAATGTGAAGAGGCCTGTGATGAGCAGAGCGGTAGTCCTTAAGGAACACAGAGGAGAGAAAGTGAGCAGCTGCCGCCATGGAGACGGAGCATCAGCATTTTGGATCCCACCACAGAGCACAGCAACAGGTGAGCACCACAGTGTGCGGGTTTAGGTGGGTATAAGTTTGTATTCTTTTTGGAGGCACAGAAAACGACATTATCATTGTGGGGGTAAACAAAAGGGGTTAATTAACGCTGCAAGGGGTATTATTACTATGTACAAAAGGACACAAATGGGGCAATATTACTACTGTGGGGGGCACTATTACAGTGGGGTCTAAAAGGGGGCATTACTAGTGTGTGGGGCTTAAAAGGGGTAATGTTACTATGTGAAGCATAAAGGATTTAACTTTGGCACACTTTAGGATTTAGTACCGTATGGGTGTGTCCCACTCAATGAGACTTTTGCACTGGGCCCACCAAAGTGTTCAAACGGGCCTGGCTATGGAACCTGGTACTTGAGGGGACGATCACCTGTGAAAATCTAGATAAAAGCCAGAAATGTAAAATGTCACAAGGCCTTTCTTTAAACATTTCAGCTAATATTACAAGTTCCCAAATATTTTGGCTGCATGAAGGGACTAAAGGTCCTTTTAGACCGCCTAATTTCTGCCAGTAAACGAATGGCACTCGACAATATAGCACGTGGATCTGTGCTAATTTAGCCCCACTTATATAGCACAATCTTTGTACTGTATGGGGATGAATGAGATTGTTTGTTCCCATACAGTTTACATCATTGCGGGCAGCACATCCCATATTTGCAAGGAAAGTTGTGCTGCCGACAACGATAACGTTGCTGCGTTAAAGCGTTCAGCCAACAAACAAACATTTGCTTGTTTGTTGGCTGATTGCTAAGCCCTTTTACACTGGCCGATGTTCCATTCCCTTGATTGGCTTGTGTAAAAGCGTTTGTAGGTGGAACAAAAGATCAGTCCCGGGATCCTTTTGGCAAAGACTGGGAGAAGAGATCTCAAACTGTAGTGTAAGGCCGTGTTCACATCACGATTGTGATAGACTGTAGGTAACCAATTTTTTATTTGCTTATGGGGATACTGATGCTATGCACATATAGTGGGCTCAATTACTATTCTATTGAGTCCAGTATTTTGTGCTAGGCCACTGCATTTGACTTCACCAGTGTGCAGTATCATTTACCCATGAATCCAACGAAAACCACCTCAGGGCAAAGGGAAACATTGCTCCTGCGTGTATAAGGGTATGTTCACACACACTGTTTTCAGACGTAATTCGGGCATTTTAAGCCTCGAATTACGCCTGAAAAAACGCCCCTAATACGTCTACAAACATCTGCCCATTGCTTTCAATGGGAATTACGATGTTCTGTTCCCACGAGCCTTTATTTTACGCGTCGCTGTCAAAATACAGCGCGTAAAATGACGGCTCATCAAAAGAGGTACAAGACACTTCTTGGGATGTTTTTGGAGGCGTTTTTCATTGACTCCATTGAAAAACAGCTCCAAAAATGGCCGTAAAAAACGCAGCGAAAAACGCGAGTTGCTACAAAAACTTCTGAAAATCAGGAGCTGTTTTCAGTGAACAGACCCTAAGAGTTAACCACTTTCGTCTCTATGGTGCAGCTAGTTAAAAATTATTGTTATACAGTCCACAAAATTCTGTACTGTATTTAAGCAATCAATGCCGATTTTGGTTGTATTTTTTTTAATGTTTTTTGAGCTAAACAATACTCAAGCAATAACAGCAAAAACTGAAGTGAGCTGGAAAATCTGGTATAGTCCAACACTATCCTGACAAACACATTATCAGATAATTACTGCAGTAATGGACAGTTGGCGAAGATCACAGAGTAGGTGGTCTAAAAACATACTCTCAATAATGTTTTTCTGGAAATTGACAGAACCATTATTGGACAAGTAGGGAAATGTGTTTGCGAAATTACCACTAATAGCTTTTATCAATTTGGCTGTTACCTGTTAGGCCTTATTCACACGAGCGTTGAATACGTCCATGTGATGGCCGTTAAAACAACGGTTGTTTCAACGAACCGTGTAAAGGCTCCATTGAAACGTGGAACCTCTCCTATTATCTTCCGTTTTCATGGATCCCTACATAGGCTCAAGTCTATGGGGATCCGTGAAAACAGGACCTGCACGGGGGCACCTCGGACGTGAAAAAGTCACGTATTTCACGTCCGAGATTCCCCATGCTCGTGTGAATCTAGCCTAAGTCTACCAACAGGATTCATAATAGAATGGAGCGAGGAGAGGTTTTTTTTCTGGCACTAGAGAGGATCATTTAAATCAATCTAGATGTTACATGATAAATAGGTTCCAGTCCTCTGAATGAATGAAGCGGCATGGCAAGCATGTGCCCTGCTGCTCCATTTATTCTCTCTGGCACTGCCGGAGATAGCTGAGCGCTGCACTCTCGGCTATCTCCGGCAGTCCCATAGACAGTGAATGGTGCGGCAATGCGCATGTGCAACCTGCCACTTCATTCATTTGGAGAGACGGGCTCCCCATTCTCGTGATCGGTGGGGGTCCAGCGGTTGGACCCCCAACGATCAGCATATTATCACCTAATTTGTTGTTAGGGGACAACATTTAATCTTGGGACAACCTTTTTAAAAAACTGAGCCAAAAACTGTCACAAAAACTGCATCAAAACTGTGTGTGTGTGATACTGGCCTAACTGAGCAAAGAATATATCTTTAAGGCCAGAATCAGACACACACAGTTTTAATGCAGCTTTGGTGCAGGTTTTTGTATTTAAATCCAGAAGTGGAGACAAAAGAGAGAAGTTTCAGTCTTTTCTTTTTACATTACTTTACTTTGAATCCACTCCTCCATAATTCTTAAATGGAAGAAGTTTGGAACAACCAGGACTCATCCTAGAGCTGGTCGACCGACCAAATTAAGTAATCGGGGAGAAGGGCCTTGGTAAGAGATGTGACCAAGAACCCAATGGTCACTCTGGCTGTGCTCGAAAGATCCTGTGTGCAGTTGTGAGAAACTTCCAGAAGGTCAACCCATCACTGGCATTCCTTTTCAATAAATTAGCAAAGATTACTGACATTCTGTTTTCACTTTGTGATTATTGAGATACTGAGCGCAGAATGATGGGGAAAAAACGTGATTTTTTTTCATTTTAGCACAAGACCTCAACATAACAAAATGGAGAAAAAATTAAAAGGGTCTGAAGACTTTCCGAATGCATTGTATAAGTGAACATTCTGGTTCTAGATGGAAAAAGAAAACAGAAAGAATTGAATAAATTTAACAACCATTTACTAGGATATTGTATACTCTCCTCAACATTGAAATTGCAACACGAAGAAGGGCAAGCCATAAGGTTATGCAAATCGAGGAATTAGCAAGTGTTGCTAAGATCTTCAAATGCTCCAATTTTTAAGTACCTAGCTCCAATCTGTGGCATGTGGGGGGGGGGGGATAAAATCCAGATTGAAAGCAAAGTTTTTTAGCCACATGAAACCTCAAAAATCGGATCAAGTGGTGTGGGATGATTGTGCGATGCCTCCTGTCGTCGACGTGCAAGTTATCGCCACTTGTTGCAAACTGAGAGGGACAGAATCCTTGAACTCAGAGACCTTGGTTTATCACTTCGGCAGATCGCTAAGCTCCTAGGCCTAGATGTCACCACTGTTCAACGTTGCATATCCCAGACCTTGGGAGAACAACAAATGGGAATGACAGCAAGAGGTGCGCAGAGGTGAACCTCTGCACGAACGGATCATTTAATTTGAAGAATGGCACGTAATGATCCATTCTGTACTGCAAGTGAAATTGGATGTTACATCCCAAGCCTAGGGCGGCAACCAGTGTCGACACAAACCATCAGAAAGCATTTGCACGACATTGGGCTACAAGCCAGATGTCCAGCTACAGGTGTTACATTGACCAGACACCACCGTTCTCAAAGGCTAACATGGTGCACAGCAAGATGCCAATGGAGGCTGGAATAAAGGTCTGTCCGCTTCAGCGATGAGTCCTGCTTTTGTTTCGGATGCAATGATAGCCGGAGATTGGTCTGGAGAACACGGGGGCAACGCCATGAAGAGGTGTTCACAAGGGAACGTCACATAAGTCATACTCCCAGGATCATGGTGTGGGGTGGCATAACATATGGTAGCCGGACCACTCTAGTCTTCATTTCAGGTACACTAACAGCTCAGCGTTACATTGATTTGGTCGTGGAACCAGTGATACCGCCTTTTCTCCAAAGTGACCCAGAAGCCGATTTTCACCAAGACAACGCCAGGCCGAATGTTGATCGTGTTACTGTGAGCAGCCTGTGTGGCCTAAACGTGCTTCCACGGCCTGCAGTGTCTGCGGACTTGTCTCACATTGAGCACATCTGGGACGTCATTGGTCGGCAATTGTAAAGAGAACTGCCAGCAAGCAATCCTGATGATTTGCGTGAGCAAGGGCATTCAGCGTGGCATAATATTCCTCAGACAACCATTAATAACCTCATTAATAGCATACCAAGGCATGTATGTGCATGTACTTCTGCACATGGCACTCATACTCGATACTGAATATATCAAGATGTTTAGAATATTTTGTTACTTTTTTTTATCATTTTCATATCATTAACAAGTCTATCGATCCTGTGCTTTCCACAATTCCAAAACAGTGTGTATATATATATATATATATATATATATATATACATACAGTAGAGGTCCAGAATTACTTGCACACGCACACAAGTTTTGCCATTTTAGCTGTTTACCAAAACATTTTGAATATACAGACATATAATCAATATGTGCTTAAAGTGCAGACTATCAACTTTAATTTGAGGGTATTCACATCCTAATTCGAGGAAGGGTTTAGGAATTACAGCTCTTTAATATGTAGCTGCCTCTTTTTTCAAGGGACCAAAGGTAATTGGACAATTATCTCAAAAGCTACTTAGTGGGCTGCATGGGCTATTCCCTAGTTAATCCATCATCAATTAGACAGGTAAAAGGTTAGGAGTTGATTCCAGGTGTGGCATTTGCATTTGGAAGCTGTTGCTGTGAACACACAACATGGGGACAAAGAAGCTCTCAATGCAAGTGAAGCAGACCATCGTTAGGCTGAAAAAAAAAAAGAGGAAATCCATCAGAGAGATAGCACAAATATTAGAAGTGGCCAAATAAACAGTTTGGTACATTCTTGAAAACAAAAAGCACACTGGTGATCTCATGTACTCCAAAAGGCCTGGACGTCAACTGAAGACAACAGTGGTGTATGATCGCAGAATTCTGTCCATGGTGAAGAAAACCCCCTTCACAACATCTACCCAAGTGAAGAACACTCTCCCGGAAGTAGGTGTATCATTATCTAAGTCTACCATAAGGAGAAGTCTTCATGAGACAAAATAGAGAGGGTTCACTGCAAGGTGCAAACCATTAATCAGCCTCAAAAATAGAAAGGCCAAACAACATGTAAAGAAGCCAGCCCAGTTCTATAACAGCATTCTTTGGACAGATGAAACTAAGAGCAACCTGTACCAGAATGATGGGAGAAAGTATGCAGAAGGCTTGGAACGGCTCATGATCCAAAGCACACCACATCTTCTGTAAAACAGGGTGGAGGCAGTGTAATGGCATGGGCATGCATGGCTGCCAAAGGCACTCGGTCACTAGTGTTTATTGATGATGTGACTGAAGACAGAAGCAGCCGGATGAATTCCGAAGTCCTCGGGGATAGGTTGATTGGACGTCGCTTCACAGTACATATGGACAATGACCTAAAACATACTGCGAAAGCAACCCAGGAGGTTTTTAAGGCAAAGAGGTGGAATATTCTGCAATGGCCAAGTCAATCACCAAATCTCAACCCGATTGAGCTGCATTTCACTTGCTTAAGACAAAACTTAAGGCAGAAAGACCCACAAACAAGTAACAACTGAAGACAGCTGCAGTAAAGACCTGACAAAGCATCACAAAGGAGGAAACCCAGCGTTTGGTTATGTCCATGGGTTCCAGATTTCAGGCAGTCTTTTGTGGGAGGGATCCTCCAGCTCACCTTGTTGTAGATTTTCACTGCGCTCTGCGCTTGGATCTCCGTGACGGCTCACGGTGTTGTTGACAGAAAGAACTAACAAAAGTAGATGGTCCAGCGCAGTCATATTTAAAATAGAACGTAGTTCAAATTTTATTTGGATGATTAAAACAAGATAGTTCCCGAATGTAAGGGTGAACGCGTGGATAAGGTTCCTACGCGTTTCAGACGTAAACCATGTCCTTCCTCATGGCTTTTTTTGCTAACAACTATGTGTCAGAACGAGGTTTATATCCGGTTGCCAACAGGTGAAAATTAGTGCTGTCACAGCAAGGTGGTGCTGTCCAGCAGAATGGTGCTAGACTAGAGAGACACCCATAAAGCATCGGCAGTCTATGAATAAGTGCTATCCAGCATGGTGGTGCTGTCTTGCAAGGTGGTGCTGAAACAAAAGGCCGGTCATAGAGCATCAGCGGTCTATTAGTTAGCTATATGCTACAACGTTGTTAGATAGATAGTTACCAATGATGGGGTTGGAAATAAAGATAATCCAATTTTATCCTTAAATAGTGGATAGGATATTTATACTTATTCTTGTTTGTTTGGTTATCGGATATGAACCTCTATAGTACTCACATCGAGATATTAAAACATAAACAACACGCTAAAAAATACATCATTTAAACACATTAAGACAATACATGAACTGGAAAATACATTGGTCTTTGAAGGTAATTAATGTTGTTAAAAGTCTCCATGGACTACAACACTGTTTGGTTGGCAGATAATGTAAAGAGGGAGGAACCTGTTGGTATGAACAATTAGATATCATTTGTAAAAACTGAGAATATTGACAAGTGCTTTTAATTATTAAGTTATGTTATATTCTGCCAATAATGTCATAAGTTCTTTTTACTAATAATGAAACATTAATTCTTTTTTTAGATTTAGACCTTTGGGAAACCTAGTTTTCAATGTAAATATCCACTATGCTTCCCGCGATAGGATTTTATGTTTAATGTTTCCCCCTCTGCTTGGAGTTTTGACCCTTTTCTATTGCATAGCATCTCAAACTTGTGATTTATCTATTATGAAAAGTTATAAAATGTTTTGCAACATTAGAAATGTTTGTGAGGTTAGGGTTTCTTATATAGCCCAAATGTTCTAGTAATCTAGTTTTAAATTTGCGGCTAGTACATCCTACATACATTAGATTGTATTCAATGCATTCTACAATGTACAGGGTGGGCCATTTATATGGATACACCTAAATAAAATGGGAATGGTTGGTGATATTAACTTCCTGTTTTTGGCACATTAGTATATGGGAGGGGGGAAACTTTTCAAGCTGGGTGTTGACCATGGCGGCTATTTTGAAGTCGACCATTTTGTATCCAACTTTAGTTTTTTCAATGGGAAGAGGGTCATGTGACACATCAAACTTATCGAGAATTTCACAAGAAAAACAATGATGTGCTTGGTTTTAACGTTACTTTATTCTTTCATTAGTTATTTACAAGTTTCTGACCACTTATAAAATGTGTTCAAAGTGCTGCCCATTGTGTTGGATTGTCAATGCAACCCTCTTCTCCCACTCTTCACACACTGATAGCAACACCACAGAAGAAATGCTAGCACAGGCTTCCAGTATCCGTAGTTTCAGTTGCTGCACATCTCGTATCTTCACAGCATAGACAATTGCCTTCAGATGACCCCAAAGATAAAAGTCTAAGGGGGTCAGATCGGGAGGCATTTCTTCTGCGGTGTTGCTATCAGTGTATGAAGAGTGGGAGAAGAGGGTTGCATTAACAATCCAACACAATGGGCAGCACTTTGAACACATTTTATAAGTGGTCAGAAACTTGTAAATAACTCATGAAAGAATAAAGTAACGTTAAAACCAAGCACACCATTGTTTTTCTTGTGAAATTCTCGATAAGTTTGATGTGTCACATGACCCTCTTCCCATGGAAAAAACTAAAGTTAGATACAAAATGTCCGACTTCAAAATGGCCGCCATGGTCAACACCCAGCTTGAAAAGTTTCCCCCCTCCCATATACTAATGTGCCACAAACAGGAAGTTAATATCACCAACCATTCCCATTTTATTTAGGTGTATCCATATAAATGGCCCACCCTGTATATTACTGCCTCACTGTTGCAATTGATATAGGTCTGAATTGGAAAATTTGTGTTGTTATTATGATCTTTAGAGACTCAGATAACAACACAAATTTTCTGAACTATCTTGTTTTAATCATCCAAATAAAATTGTAACTACGTTCTATTTAAAATCTGACTGCGCTGGCGGCTGGACCATCTACTTTTATTCGATCAGGCAGTCATTGCCTGCAAAGGAATCTCTACAAAATATAAAAAAAAAAAACATTTTATTTATGGTACTGTTAATTTGTCCAATTACTTTTGAGCCCCTGAAATGAGGAGGCTGTGTAGAAAAATGGTTGCAATTCCTAAACGTTTCACAGGATATTTTTGTTCAACCCTTTGAATTAAACCTGAAAGTTTACACTTCAATTGCATCTCAGTTGTTTCATTTCAAATCCAATGTGGTGGCATGCAGGGCCCAAATCATGAAGATTGTGTTACTATCCAAATAATTCTGGACCTAACTGTATATGTATGTATGTATTAAAAATAAATGAGACAAAACAGACAAAGCGATAATAAGTGCTTATGAAAGTTCATCTACAGTCATCACTTGAAAAATAGTTCTTCCTTGTCTTCTGTGTAAAGGAAGGGGGCATGATATGTTTTACAACCTATGTGACAAATACAATTGTTATATTACACAAATATTCCAAGTTACATCATGTAAGTCTGATAAATCTACTCCTGTCCCTGGTCAACAGAGCACATTTACAGCCAAAACAAAATATCTAGACTATTATAGAAAGTACTTGTGAAAAGACAAAAAAATCTAAATATGAAAAAATCAATGACATACATATTGAGCTTTTTGTTGGACTGATAGAATGATAAATAAAAAAGAAAATAGAAATGCAAAATTCGAAATGCTGAAAATCCCCCACATAATTGATTCAAAAGTAGATCTAAAAAATTGCTGATGTTACATGGGCCAGTGATGATTTTCTGTGTTGCCCATGGAAGGAAGGACAATCACATCGCACAATGGGAGAGTTTTATTTAAACTCGTGTAAAGGAAAAGTGATCCAGTTGCCCAAACCAGCTCAGATTTCAGTTTTCTTTTTTCCGAAGTTCTTCAGGAAAAAAAAAAAAGCTGTATATTTTCTGGTTGATATGGGCCACTTCTGCATTTTTAATTTGCAGTAGTTTTAATAAATCTCTCCTTATTTAAATATCATACAAGAAATGATGAGCTGTCTGCGTGTCTGTAGAGAGAACTGGCTAGTTAAAGGTGTTACCAGGGAATTTTCTAAATCTTTACTAGGGCAGGGAATGCTATAAAAAAAAAACCCCTATCAGGTACCCACCCCTAAAATGCCCCATCCCCGCCCCCAGTGGTCTGTTCCCCTCCAGTTCAATCCCAAAAGCTCCTGCAGTGGCCATGTGCTGTTTATCAGTCATGTGACGCTGCAGGCAATGACTGCCCTCAGCGGTCATGTGCCATACATAGCAGCATCACTGCTGAGGCCAGTGGTTGGCTTCAGCGGTATGTGACCGATGAACGGCATGTGACTGCTGCATGAGATTCCAGGACCTGCATGGTGGAGAATGGGGCCACTAGGCTGGACCATGAAGGGGGGGCATTTCAGGTGCTAGTACTTGATGGTTTAATATTTTATATCATTCTGTGTCCTAGTAAAGATTTTGAAAAGTCCCAGAAAACCCCCTTTAAGAAAGTCCCATGATTATTGCAGTCTTAGTACTCAAGCAGAGTCAAGCAGCATGTATGAGTGTACTAAGAGGGGAAGGAGAAGGAGAGCTAGAAGGCTTGTAGAAAGAGTGACCATGACTGGGCTGGAGCTCCACTGTATCTGTAACATAGCGGACACTCCAATACTTCTTGTTAGTAAGTTGGGAGGAAAGAAATGTCTGCAGCACAAATGGCTGAGCTTTGAAGGGAAAGGCTTCACAAAGGTACTCGACATGAGGATCTAAGAGCACTGTCGAGTAATTATTTTTAAAGTCAGAAAGTTATCTGAAAAAGAAGCCTAACTTGCCAGAGCTTTAATATTTTACTATCTGCTATTTCATTGCAGCCCGCTACAAGTAGTGCAATCCGGCAAAATGTCCCACAGTATACATGCCTAGATAGAGAACAGACTAATTGTAAAAAAAAATGTTCTTTAGAGAATTTAACTGAGAATTAAAATAATGGTTCAACGAAAATCATATTTTTCTCAAAGAACGAAGCTTGAGCAGAACTAACAAAACTAAAGAAAGAGCTTTAAGGGGCAGCTGTAAGTAAATCATTAGTCTGTATACAAGTAACAATGAATAAAGGGGTCACCTTTAACGTGGCTTGGTTGTAATGCCTGAGGCTTTAGAAAAAGGTCTCTAATATATATACTAATGCCTATGGGGCTTCATGATATTTACCTTAACTGCATCAGATCTTTGGTCACATTTAAGTAAATAACATAAGGCTCGTCTCACAGGGTCACCATCAAAGCATTTCTTTCCTACAGTTTCACTGTAAAAGCCGGATATTAAATGACTAAGACAATGTGTCTTATTAGTTTCCATAGTCCAGCTGTGTTGTCTCGTATTTAATATATACCTGTGCAGAATACCATACCCTATATTAGAAAAAGGCAGCCTATCAATAAACGTATTAATTATTAATTCATGTCCTATTACTTATATATCATTCACAGTGGCGTGCACAAATTGCAGTCAGTAGTCACCCACATTGGTTCACATGTCTTATGGGGCTCATAATCTAATTCAACTCTTTCAAACATGCACACATACAGCCCAGGGTAGATTTCATTGTATCCAGTTGACAATTTGTTGTTGTTTTTTGCTAAAGAAAGCAGAGAACCTGCCTTAGAACAATAATAATTTAAACCTTAACTTCAATGATAAATACATTTTAATATGTGCGAATACTTACCATTGAAGACTCTTTACCATATACTTTGCTAAGGGTGCTCTATGGTCTATCAATAAACTAACACCAACATCCTCCATAATCCGAACCTCCCAAACGTCTCCAAGACATCTTCTCGTGCTGCACCAGATCTCTGTAATGCCCTACCCCGGACAATCAGATTAATTCCCAACATTAACACTTTTATGTGTGCCCTGAAAACACGTGATTTTGGGCAGGTCTATCACATTTCCTAATCTGACTCTTGTACTTTACTTTCCCCCACTACATTATTTCTCAATACCTGACCCCTCCATTCAGCAGTATCCCCCACACTCCTTGCACCCTAATGCACTTTATATCTGTCATACACAGATACTGGCTGGTGACCGGCTTATACAGCTTATATTCACTACATTTTTAGTACAAAATATGTCTGGACTATTGTAGAAAACAAGCCCTTTTTACCTTTTGTGTCACCCCTATGTCCATTATAAGCTTTTACGAGCAGGGCCCTAACTCCTCTTCATTGATTTGTTACTCTCTGTTGTACATGTTTACTATGAATTGTAAAGTGCAGCAGAATATGCGGCTGTATGTAAATAAAATATTATTATTAGGGCACTGAGCCTCCTTTAGTTAAAAATCCCTGCCATATGCCCCCCCACTGCGCGATGGCAATAAATTGGAGGAGACCGAGCCACATGCTCTACCCCTAAGCTTCCATACCCAGCGACAACTATGCTTTCTTCTAGGAGATTAGCGGCTGGGGCCTCCGAGTGGGCACAGTTACCCAGTAAATAAACCCACCGACGCTGGGAGATTTGTGCGAGCTATTGATGGTGTGCAGCGGGGATTCTCGCAGATATTATTACAAAGAATAGGAGTCGCAGTTCCCTACTACAAAGAAATGACTACTACTGTATATTTGAAACTATTTGCTCTAGCAATGCATATTCAAGGACAGACATACAAGTGAAGCAGCACTGATTCACAAGGGTTAAGTACAATGTAGAAACAAATATTGCTAGTTGGAAGAAAAACCCCAAAAATGGATTTGAAACAAGGGCCCTAGTGCAAGCAAGAAAGCAGTGCTAACCACTGAGCCGCCATGAAGCCCATGATATTACTCATAAAGTGCCTGTGTCTCATTGATGTAGATGGTCTTGTGCAGTTAAAAGCTGCAGTCTACTTTATTGTGGCGCGGTAGGCAATATTGGATTTTTTCAATATGGTATCCAGGAAGCCAGATAAAGACCTATCTCCAATCTATTGCTGTGCTATTTTATTTTACCAAACCATGAGCACACAATATAATGGTGAATCTTGGCTCTTATCTGCTGCTCTTTAGAGATTTAATCAATCTTGGACATGCAGACTAATTTATTTGATGAAAAATAGAGCAAAAAAATTCTCCCCTGTGCATAACCGAGGTCGCTAACCACCTACAAAAGTAATATGTTTTGCTGGCATGTCCCTTCGAGACTAATACAACTACCTGGGCCCTTGTCAATGTCATGTGCCGTGAAGAAATACATGAGAGCGGACTGATGCATTATTGAAGCTCGAGGTTTTAAGTGTTCCTAAGCTCTTGCTCTACCTGCACATATCTAGTCAGATGCGTCATCTACAGGTTTCATCTCAACCCAGCACGAAGTTTTGCTCTTGGTGAATGAAAGGCTGGCAGCAAATCCTTTCCCAGTGGAAGACTAATTTATGCAGATCTATTCATTTATTCCTAGAGGCTTCCAACTCATTAACTGTCAGCTTTGGTAGTCAGACTAACTCCATTTACATGTCCGCAGAGTGGGACAGATACATTTCTTTGCCCCTGGGCTCTCTGCAAGAGGGAATGCAAATCCCTGCTTGACTTTTTATTTAATCAGGTTTTACTTCAGGAGTGATATTGTCCTGATGTTTTCCAAGACCAAAGTGTCAAGGACTTGAAACCAGTTAGAAATCCATTTTTTTCCTTGTACAATGTCTTTTAGACAAAGTCCGGTTTTAGCTCTTAACCATGCTTGTAAAACTAACATATTCAATCTTCAGAGGTTCGCACTGTGCATTGGTTTAACCTGATATATTTTTATATTGTGTCAACATGATTTTGGATGTCTTAGAACTATGCTCTTCAAATATAATCAAATATGTTTTTCACACATTTTTAGGCTATTGATATACTGTATACCATGTGTATTTGATAAATTAAGAGCTGCTGGTCTGGTCAAAAAATTTTTAAAATTAATGTTGGAACAGGCATTTAAATTGTTCTCTTATAAGGCCACTAAATGGGATAATATTATAGCTCGGGAGTTTGTTAAATGGTATGTCCATCTATGAGCGGCATTTCCAAGTTTATAAATACATATACATATTTCACAGCTGCATTCCCAATTATGCTATATGTCATTGGAAACAATCAACAAGCATGTTGTCATACACATCCATAACACTTTAGCTGAGCTCCTATAGTACAGTTTATTTTTTATTAAATATTATTTTTACTTTTTTAGATACAGCTGTTCTGTATTCTCTATACAGAGCAGCTGTAGCTAGCGCTATTCACTGAATCTGTCAGTCCCGCAAATCTGACAGGTTCAGTGTCGGCGGGTCCTGCGTGTCTGTGACATGCAGGATCCACCTGTTAGGCTACATTCACACGAGCGTATCAGATTCACGCGCGTAAAAACATGCGTGAATCTGGTCCGTTATACATCAGTGTGCTTTGCCAGGGGCATGCGTTATTCACGCACTCGCAAAGCACATCTTTTTTTTAAATTATAATCAATTGAATTAATGCGCAAATCACGCATCGCACACGGATCTGCATCCATATGTGGTGCGTGGTTTTTACGCACCAATTGACTTCAATGGGCGTACATGCAGTGAGTTTCACGCAATGGACTCTTGCTGCGTGAAAACTCCTGCATGTGTGAACGGCCCCATTGAAATCAATGGGTCCGTGTGCTGCACGTGATTTCCTAGCGCAGCACACGGACGTTATTCACATTCGACTCAATGAGCCCTTATCCATCACATCTAAGTTCACAACAAAGAGGTGGATCCAGCGTGTCAGAGACATACAATACAATACAGAGCAGCTGTTTCTAAAAAAGTAAAAATAATTTTTAATAAAAGGTATTTACAAAGTTACACAAAACACATTGATACACCTTTTTATTAAACTTTTTTTTTTGCCTTTCGAAGGTTTACATAGCCAATAAAGGTAAAAAAAAAAGTTGCCCTCTTTGCGCTTCTTCAAAGTTGGGAAGGTATGATGAAAGAGTCAGACTGTGTAGGGACAAACCCTATTGACAAAGTAAATGGTAAGGGTATGTTCACACGCAGTGACCACAACGTGTTTGTAGCAACTCGCGTTTTTCGTGGCATATTTTACGGCCGTTATTGGAGCTATTTTTCAATGGAGTCAATGAAAAATGGCTCCAAAAACATCCCAAGAAGTGACATGCACTTTTTCGCGGGCGTCTTTTTATGCGCCGTATTTTGACATCGACACGTAAAATTAAGGCTTGTGGGAACAGAACACCATAAAACCCATTGAAAGCAATGGGCAGATGTTTGTAGGCGTATTAGGGGAGTTTTTTTTAAAACGCCCGAATTACGTCTGAAAACACTGCGTGTGAACATACCCTTACACCTAGTTGTCAATTTTTTACATACATTCTCCCATACAGCTTAATAACAAAGCCATTTTATTATTTCCTATAGTGTACAGAGCACCTAGAAAATTTGAGGGACCAAAAAAAAATGTCCCTCGTAGATAGTAGATTAAAGCATATGTCCATATTTGAACAGCAGCTTACATCTAGACATACTGATAAACCTTTTTAGTAAAAAAAAAGGTTGCCTTTGAAAGGTTTACATAGCCTTTAAGCCACGCCTCTAACCATGCTTAATCCCCGCCCATACACACCCGGTTCAGCCCACAGAGTATCATGCTCCCATAGTGCCTCCCCACAGTATAATGCCCCCGAAGAACCCCCACACAGTTTAATGCCACTACAGCTGCCCCCACACATTATAATACCCCATAGTGCCTCCCACACAGTATAATACCAAATAGCTGCCCCCACAGAGTGTAATGCCCCCATAGCTGCCCCCATACAGTACAATGCCCCATAGATGCACCTTTACAGTATAAAGCCCACACAGATGACCCCATACTGTATAATGCCCACACAGATGTCCCCATACAATATAATGCCCACACAAATTTTCATATACAGTATAATGCGCTATAGCTGCCCCCATACAGCATAATGTCCCCACAGCTGCCCCATACAGTATAATGCCGCCATAGCTGCCCATACGGTATAATACCCACACAGAAGCCCCTATACAGTATAATTCACACACAGATGCCCCCATACAGTATAATGCCCCCATAGCTGCCCCATACAGTATAATGCCCCCTTAGTTTCCACCATACAGTATAATGCCCCATAGTTCCGCAATGCTCCTGTAGATAGTACCATAGTGCCACATAGTACCACAGTGCCCACATATAAAATGCCATAGTGCTCACATATAAAGTGCCAGATAGTGCCACAATGCCTATGTAGACAGTGCCACAATGTCCCATGTAGACCTTTGGATAGTGCCCATATAGTGCCACAGTGCCCATGTAGATAGTACAGCACCATCCGTCCTGTAGATAGCGCTAACTCCCCTGTAGAAAGCGCCATTGGGGCTCCCGCTCCTGGAGGATCCCCTGACGTCACTATCCATTTATAGACAGTGAAGTCAGGGGCTCCTCCCGGAGCGGAATCCCCAGCCAGACACCTTGCCGACACCCTGGCCGGGGATTCTGCTCCAGGAGCCCCTGACATCACTGTCCATATATGTAGTGTAGTGTACAGACCACATTGAAAACTTGCATTCGATCGGCCAGTTTGACTTAATTAACTGTCCTAATATGTAATATCTAAAGAACGTTGGCATAAGATGTGCCTAATTTAATAGGAGATGCGCACTTTTTAATAAATTAGGTGCATCTCTGGCCGTCTGTGCGCCAGAGAATCAAATCTACGCCAGCTAAGAGCTGGAGTAAATTTGTGCTTTAATTTACGTGAGTTTTCTGGCAGAAATTATAGTAAATATATCGAGCCACTGTGACACCTCCCCCTTTTGGCTAAGCCCTGCACACTTTCGTAAAAAACTGGTGAAGTCTGTGTAAAAATAGAAAAGTCACAACATTTTTGTGGAAAAAGCAAGTTTTTGCGTAAATTGAGAATTTTCTATGCCGGAAAACTGGCGTGGAGGGCTTTATAAATCCCCCCCATAGAGTACAGGCAATTATATACCCCGTGTAGCAATTCATTTTTAATAAAAATTCTGTGCCTCCTGTCTAATCAACCGGTGTGAGGAGTATTAGTTCAGCAGATAAGACATTTCACTTGTTCATCTCTGGTGACCAGACAATCCTCTTAAATTCCAAAGCCCAAGTAACAGCAGGACCCACATGTCTAGGGATCAGTCATGAGTCTTGCTCCAGCAGCTTACTTGCAGGTCCATAGCAAGGTTTCCTGATAAGCAGGTGGAATTTACAAGAAATCCCTTTACAAAAAGTTCTTCAGTGAGGACAACATCCGAATCTGCTGTCATCTTAAGGAAACAGCAATCAAAAATGGTTAGACAAAGGCTGATATTTCTGTGTGCAATATACGGACAAAGAATTTTTGACAAAATATATTTTACAAAAATAACCAGTTGGGGTGAAAATAGGAAAAATTGCCCAATTTTTTATTCTGGGAAAACCGTAAAGATGCAACAAAAAAAATAATAATATAAGCTATGAAAACCTTCTTCTGCTAAGTATAGATGATAACACACTCTGCCATACACACAAAGGTCCAGTCCAGCGCATGCCTTAGGGTACAGAATACCAATGACATGGCCTGCCAAGTTGTCTTCTTAAAGGGTATTTGCCCTGAAACGACCCTCAGTCTTGCCAGTAATAGAGCTTGATTTTCCAAGGCTTTAGTACAGTTGATATTTCAGCTTATGTCACGGGAATTCTAGTGACCTCTTGTTTTAAAGCTGACATCTCTTCTTTCAAGTCTTTTACAATAAGTTATATGAAGCTCTGAAAAGCTGGAATTCTAAGAGAACTAAGAAATTTTCACAAGCCAATTCTCTATTGGAAAGATTAATAGTTTGTGTGTATGTTTCGCATCTTGATGGATGCTCTTTTTGCCGTATAGTGTGTTTTCAAGGGATATAAGGACACACTAATTGGATCTTTGCCTAGGGCCCATTGACATCTTAAAGCAGTCCTGATGTCAAGGTCTTTTATCCTTGGCTTTTGCATTCTAGTTCTGGTGATTTGCCATAGGAAATCTGTTACATGAAATTATCGTCTCTAAATGCCGTCTGATTCTATCTTTGTGTAAACAGATTTAGAAGACTTATGATCCTATATATCTGCCATTATATGGTAACCACATTTTTCAAATATTTCATTACAGTATGTAAACAGAATGTTTCCTAGTTGTAGTGTAACCCAACTACACATAAAACAGGCCATAAACAGCATTATAGCCCTTCAGATCCACTTTACATTCAATGCCCTTTGCATTGAATGTATGACAGTAGAAATTGGAACTCATTCACTATTGGCTATTTATTCTCTATAAATATCTTCCATTTATAAAGATTAATTGCAAAATAAATTAAATCTGTATTTCCTATTTGCACATTAAAAATCGTTAAAGTTGTTGGCCAGCTTAAGTTACAAAACAAAGAATAATAGATTGAGCACATTGTAAGGTAATTTAAATATGTTCTAAACTGTAATAATAAATAGCTCTATATAAATAGGTAAATATACAAATAGTATGACACTATTGCACATGAGAAAACAATCTGATACTGTGTGAACTGAAATAGCGTGCGTATACCTTTAAGAGGCTGGAACGCACCATCAAAACTGTCCAGGCTTTTAACCACCTTTTGTGGATTGCACCCTCTATTTGTAACACTCCCTGTTCCTTTTGTATCCCTTGCTGAGGATGCTGGGAGTACTTTGCTGTGAATGCTTTTAGTGGAGCAATTTCCTTAAAAATAGATTCTGCAGATGTTATTATTACAGGCACAAAAAAATATGGCATCCTCCCCACAAGCCTGGAACGCATAGTCATTCAGCCCCTATTGTGCTGGCGCTTTAAAAGCTCTGAGAGAAACACGGACAAGTTGCATATGTGATAATGCTATTCATTGTCAGCAGGTGCACGTGTCATGTTATGTGCTGAAATTATACCCTTTATTTCACCAGTGAAGCTCATTTTATGCTTTCCTCTGTTGTTCACATTCGCAGGTGCTCCATAAGCTTAAAAAAAAAACAAAAAAAAAACCCCAATGGGCAGAGCAATGGGTTATGCTCATGATGACAAGCAGCCGAAAGAGAATAACAGGAACACCTTGACTGCATTGAGAACAGTTGTATCCTTTATGCTTATCTAGCAGTTCATCCTGAGCCAAGGTCACTGCCATTTAGTTCTCATTGGAACTCATTTACCTGGTACAGCATCTGCCATTATATCATCTCAATGGAAGACAGCGGTGAACTTAGCCTTTGTGCTCCTATCATTATCATTATCTGCATCATTATTGGGGGAAGTGAAGGTTTTTGACGGGGAGGATTTCCATTTTGCTGTTCGCCAAAGACATAATAATCGAAGTAAATACCCTGTCAATAAATATGACGTACAGGGAATGTATGGCAAAAACTATAGGTAACTGCTCTTTATGAATGCTGTACAAATGTAGTGGTACTAAAGCTGGAGCCAGGAAAGGCGCATGTGTGGAACTAGAATTATTTTATCATATATTTTAAGCAATTACAATGTATGGGGAGTTGCATTACCAGCAAATAATTAATAAGGGACTTTTATCAGGATCCCTCCTTAAGCAATTGATCCAGTAGAACACAATAGCTTCCCAGTCACCCTGCCAGAAGACAAAGACTGTTTTATGGCAGTCTGTGTCTGCAGGTCCATACACAGAATACTGCAATAGTCATCTTTTTTGGGGGCATAGCATGACAAAGGGACTCTTAGTTTAGCCTCCTTATGAATCCCTGTATCATGTACCACCCCCTAAGGCCCTGCGCTAGGTATAGCACAGTATATAATTGCTTGTGTAATGACGGGGGTAAGAAAACAGACAAGTGAGCCCTAAACTACACGCCACTCAGTCCCTGCCTACTTGCAACGACCCGCCCTAGGCGACGGGGTATAACTGGGCGACGGTCCCTACGCTCAATAAGTGCACGACAGACAACAGACAAAGGTACACAGAAGCAAGGGAAAAGGGGCAGTTGCCCACGGCAACACCGTGAGCAACAAGAGAGGTGAACGAGCCGAGTCAAACCAGGAGTGTACGAGGTACCAAACGCAGAGCAGGAGAGTAGTGAACAAGCCGAGTCAAACCAGGAGGTACCAAACGCAGAGCAGGAGAGTAGTCAGTAAGCCAGGGTCAATATGAAGCAGGGTCCAATGGTTCAAGAAGCTGCAGCAGGGCCAGGAAACAAAACGAGAAGAATCACAAGCAAGGAGGAACAGGAAAGGCAGGTATAAATAGACAGAGGGCGGGAGCTAGCTCCGTCTGGCCAGGCTGTGATAGGCTCTCCCACTCCTAAGCCTGCCATTGGTGGAAGATGGAGTCAGTCTCACAGACATAGAAGCAGGTGCAGACTGATTACCTATGGGCGTGGATACAGAAGCTGTGCCTGGCAGATCCTTAACAGCTTGCTTGAAGTGTTAGGCTGGATTCACACGAGCATGTTCGGTCCGTAAAAGACGGAACGTATTTCGGCCGCAAGTCCCGGACCGAACACACTGTAGGGAGCCGTGCTCCTAGCATCATAGTTATGTATGACGCTAGGAGTCCCTGCCTCGCTGCGAGACAACTGTCCCGTACTGTAATCATGTTTTCAGTACGGGACAGTAGTTCCACGGAGAGGCAGGGGCTCTTAAGGTATGTTCACACGCAGTGACCAGAAACGTCTGAAAATACAGAGCTGTTTTCAGGCGAAAACAGCTCCTGATTTTCAGATGTTTTTTTTAACAACTCGCGTTTTTCACAGCGTTTTTTACAGCCGTTTTCTTGGCTATTTTTCAAAGGAGTCAAAATGCCTCCAAAAATGTCCCAAGAAGTGTCCTGCACTTCTTTTGACGAGCCGTCATTTTACGCGCCATATTTTGACAGCGACGCGTAAAATAAAGGCTCGTGGGAACAGAAAATCGTAATTCCCATTGAAAGCAATGGGCAGATGTTTGTAGGCGTATTAGGGTGTTTTTTCAGGCGTAATTCCAGGCGTAAAACACCTGAATTATGCCTGAAAACACTGCGTGTGAACATATCCTCACACCAAGATTCTCTGAGGTAAGAATGACAGTTATTTAAGTTTCTTTTTGTTGATGGTAATAAGGTTTGGAATAACAAACAGGATGATACCACAACCAGTAGCTTAGTTGGGGGGGGGGCAGGGGGGCGTTGGCCCCGGGCACACTGAGATGGTGGGGTGCGGGGCTGTTCCCAGGTGGTGGTATGTCCCGGCTTCAACTGTATCTGCGTCCTCAGGACGCAGATACAGTTTAATTCAGTGCCCGACCGTTTGGGCAGCTGAATGTCGGGTGCCCGGAAATCAGAGACTGCCAGGAACCCTGGAGAGAAGACAGAAGCGTTTTTTACAGTTTCTGTCTACTCCATATTTATGTATACAGCGCTTAATGAGCTGTGTGTATAGAATAGAGGCAGCGGTGGTCATGTGACTTCAACAGGGGTGATTTCCCCTGTAACTGGGGCTGCTGCAGCGGAAAGTATAGTGCAAAAAAAAAAAAATAATAATAATAAAGTCCACCAAAGGTCTTTTCTGACCTTCGAGGGACAGTCCATAATAATAAAAAAAATAAAGTGTAAAAAAATAAATAAATCAATGTAAGGAAAATTACACACAAAATACACCGTCCATAAAAATGCTCCCCCACCAATCCTTATCATAAGGCTAGCCTTGAGCCAATTACCTTAAAATAGACATGTACTATATCAAAATTTACAGTAGACAGTGGGAATCACAAACAAAAAGTCTATTTTAAGGTAACATTATATTATTACCAGAAAAATATAGCTAATAAGTAAAAAATTATTTTCTTTTACAAATTTTGCAAACTATAAGCCTAAAAAAGCAAAAATTGTGTGTAAAAATAATAAGATAAGATCACGAAAACCAAAAATAAAAAAACACGTCGCTAGCCCAACAAATAAAAACGTTATAGCCATTTAACTAATCCATGCTGAAAATGTCTAAACTGGAACTATTAGCTTGTAAAGGGATTGATTCCAGCAGCAGGTATATATCAGAAGACTGCTATTAATGCATTTCCCTCATATACTGTACATTTATAATTAATAAGTGCAAGTTAACCGAAGATAAAGCTTCACTTTAAGGGCATGGCCGGACGTGGCGGAATTGCTCTGGAATTCCGCTGCGGAAATCCGCAGCGGACATTTTCTCCATTGGTTTCCACACCTTTTTAGTTAGGTTCGTGCACACGTGGCGGAAAACTCCGCTGTGGACCATAGGCTGCGGTGCGGAATTTGGTGTCCGCAGCATACACTGGCTGTTGCGGACATGTAGCAGACTTGTTGCAGACTTATTGCGGAATTTCTCCATTGACTTCAATGGAGGTTCAAAACTCTGCAATGAAATCCACAGATGTTATGTGTGTTGCGTTGCGGATTGGTTTTACAAACAGGATATTTCATCATTCTGGCTGGACCTGTGTGTTTCGAGGTCTATAGCCAGACACAGATGAAATGTTTTAAAAGACAGAAGGAAGTACTCTTCACCTGAATCTGCAACGGCTAATCCGCATCAATTTACTGCATATTTTAGGCAAAGCCGCAACAGAATCTGCAACGCAGATTATGTGCGGCATTGATGCAGATAGTGTTGGCAGAAATACGCCACGTCTGGCCATGCCCTAAAGGTTCTTACATTTGAGATTCCTGTAATCAACCGTACTTTGCTGGCCTATGTTTATCCACACACATTTTAGGAACATTTACTTCTCTGATTATAAGCTCCTTGACTCTCCATTCCATTCACATTGATTATCAAGTCAACCAGTTATTTCGTTGGGCTTCAGTTCTACTATAATTAATATATAATCATGAGCATCTGCATTACTGTACACAGAAGGAATACACACAGGGCAAAACATATCAATTACACAATTAGTTCATAAGCATAATCATGTGCATAAAATCTAAATGAATGCGGTTTGCAGACTGGTGCATGATACAATAGGATGGTGCTGCATTCAAACATCTAGTCTGGGTGGGTTTTCCACTTGGGCTAGGACAGCTTCTTGTACTTCTTTTAGGGGTTGTCCTCACGTAACGGAATTACTGCAGAAAATTTCTGCAGCAATTCCGCAGCGTTTTTACTGCAGAACATGGTGCAGAATTTGCTGCGTTTTTCTCAATGCTGGCGAGATGGTGACATCTCCTCTGAAAAAGCAGCAATTCAGTCCACTTTCCGCAGCAGGAATTGACATGCTGCGGTACAAAAAATACGCACCGCAGGTGGATTTCTATAAATTCTGCTGCGTATTTACCATCCGGACGGAAAATACGCAGCAATTCCTCTACATGTGGACAAGCCCTTACTGTCTTTGGCAAAGGGCAGTTGAAACCACCTTGGGCATTAATTAATGGCATCTACAGCAGTTTTTTCAATCCCTGGCCATGAATTTGGACCGGATAATGATTCAGTTAAACTGCAGCGCAGTTCACTCTATTTAACTATCTCTATTAAATTTATTTCTTTGTCAAGTAGACATTTATTGCACTCCGAGCAGCTGTTCCAAAATGTGTGTTTCTTCATGATACACCCCATATCTTACCAGCTTTTCCAACCTATAGACATAGGTATTAGGGTATGTGCACACGCTCACTAAAAAACGTCTGAAAATACGGAGCTGTTTTTAAGGGGAAACAGCTCCTGATTTTCAGAAGTTTTTTGAGCAACTCACATTTTTGCTGCATTTTTTAAGGCCGTTTTGGAGCTATTTATCTATAGAGCAAATGAAAAACGGCTCCAAAAACGGCTCAAGAAGTGACACACACTTCTTTTTCATGGGAGTTTTTTTATGCGCCCGTTTTTAGAAACGGCCACGTAAAAAAACGGCCCGTCAGAACAGAACGTCGTTTTTCTCATTGAAATCAATAGGCTGATGTTGGAGGCGTTCTGCTTCCGATTTTTCGGCCGCTTTTCAGATGTTTAAGGCCCAAAAAATTGACGAAAATAAGCCATGTGAACATAGCCTAAAAGGGGGTTAGGATGCAGTCACTTGTGATGTATTTGCCTTGTATCTCCACAGCGTAAAAATACACTGCAGAAAACTTTACAATGTAATGCAATGGGTAAGTTTCTTTCCATCAGGTTTCTGTTCTTATTTTGAACGGTGTGGCATGTTGCGGTATTCTATCAAGTAAAGTAAACGCACACCTGATGGATCCAGGGCTGGCCTTAGGCTATATTCACACGAGCGTATCAGATTCACGCGCGTGAAAAACGCGCGTCAATCTAGTCCGTTATCCATCAGTGTGCTTTGCAAGGGGCATGCGTTATTCACGCACTGGCAAAGCACATCTATTTTTCTTTATTATTTTTAATTAAATTGATGTGTAAATCAGGCACAGCATACAGATGTGAACCCGTGTGCTGGGCGTGCTTTTCACGCACCCATTGACTTTAATGGGTGATAGGTGCGTGAAAAATGCACCAATATAGGACATGCAGTGAGTTTTACGCAACGGACACACGCTGCGTGAAAACTCCTGCATGTGTGAATGGCCCCATTGAAATCAATGGGTAGTGTGCTGTGCGGGATTTTCACGTACAGAACACGGACGAGTTTTACGCTCATCTGAATGAGCCCTTAGTTTGGTTGGTGACCTGTGCAGTACCTTTTATGGATGCCCCCCTTAGGTTATACCTTATAGCGCCGAAATAATACAATTATGATTGGCCAAATAACACTAGCAGAAAGTTGCCTAAATAATACTGTCCTATCACTAAACTAGGGACTATAGCTGTAACCTGTGAAGCTGCATTTTCAAAGTTTGGAGCATCAAGTGTGTCATGCTCCCTGTGCGACCAAAGCGAGCCCTGTCCCTTCTGACAGAATATGATGTCCGTTAAGCATATTATTTTATGACCACTATTATATGAGTTGACGTTATGCCATCCCTATTTAGCTGTTATAGTAATGAGCTGTGATTGGTTGCTATGGGCAAAAAAAACACGCTTTTCTCTTAGACTGTTTTCATGAATCTCCCCCATTATCTTTGGCATAAAGCTAAGAGGGTTAACTGGGTCCTGATCAATAGTAAATTAAGAGTAAACAAGAGATTTACTACTTTATTGAAAAATTCAACTGTTGCCTTCTGCTGCCAGTAACCATGATCACATGTAAGCATTGTGACCAAGTACACATGTACAATACTATCTATCTATCTATCTATCTATCTATCTATCTATCTATCTATCTATCTATCTATATCTATACAGTATGCACAATTGGTAGGCAGGTAAAGTAAATCTACATTTTTAAGAAAAAACTAAATAATAAAAAATAGCATACAATAATGTAATTTTGAGTTGTAACTGCTAAAATATACCAACAATAAAACATTTCAATACAGTTTGGTATAGTAGGTATAGTGAAATATAATTTAACTATATTTCATGAATTAAAAATATTAAAAAAAATAATCTAGAATTCAATTTCCCACAGCAAAAATTCTATTCAAAACTCAGCATGCAATATTATTATAGATTTTTTTTATAGAATGCAATTACTAGCTGGTACCATTGAATATGAGGAGAGAAAATGTAGCAGAATTTAATGGAGTTATTAAATCCCTTCCTTTACTTTTCATCGAAGGCAACCTTGAGAAGGGATTGTTAGAGAGCATTATCACTCTCTGGGAGGTTTCTTGGAATTACTGATCTACATTCAAGAACATGACTGAGCTAATTGGTTCTAATCCCATCAAATGTCTTTTACTTCCACTTTGCTCTTCAGTAATATGGATCACGCATGGGGCGCAAACTAGGCCAGCATGCTCTCGAAATGTCAAGATGTGCTCCTCAACAGTCAGATTTAATAGGATGTGGGGAACCTTATTTTGATTTATCAAGGAAAGGAATTTAATCTTAGTTTACTGACCTAACTTCTGTTAGGACTAAGACTACAACTAATGGACATCCTATAAAATAATTCAAGCAATGGAATTAAAACAATGTTCTCTTATTCAGATGTCAGTTCCATCCTGGGCAGTTTGATTTCTACAGGACATCAACAAATTAACCTACTTTTCCTCATTTACAAGGGTGAAATCAGCATCATGAAGAAACAAAACATTAAGGTCAGTGTACAAAAATAACCAATAAATCCTTTTTGTATGCTTTGCCTAGTTTTGGGTGTCTGTTTATCAGTTCGTCTTCCCAATAAACTTCCATTTGGAGGAAGCAGAGTGATAAACCCTGCAGGAAAATACAACTTAGCTCTCAAAGGGACTGTCATGTTTTTTGGTCCTCAGCCCAGTACTTGAAGTAGATAAATCTGGTCTAGAATATGGGTGGTCTTTTCACAAAAGTGGAGAGATTTCACTGTATATACACCGTTCAGACATAACTACTGACCGGTGAAGTGAATAAAATTGATTATCTCGTGACAATGGCTCCTGTCAAGGTACGGCATATATTAGGTAACAAATGAACATTCGGTTCTTGAAGCTGATGTTTTTGAAGCAGGAAAAAAGGGCCAAATTGTGATGGATAGACAACTGGATCAGACATCTCCAAAATGGCAGGACTTGGGTGATGTTCCTGGTATGCAGTGGTTAGTACCTACCAAAAGTGGTCCATGGAATGCAAACCAGTAAACCAGAGACAGCATCTTGGGCAACTAAGGCTCAATGAAGCAGCTGTGGAGTGAAGGCTAGCCCATCTTGTCTGCTCCCACAGAAGAGCTAATATAGCACAAATTGCTGAAAAAGTTTATCCTGACTATGATAGAAAGGTGTCAGGACACACAGTGCATAACAGCTTTTGGGGCTGCATAGGTTGTGGACAGGTCATCGTGCTCATGTTAACTCTTGTCCACCGCCAAAAGCTCCTACAATGGACACATGAGCATCAGAACTTGGCCTTAGAACAATGGACAATGTGGACAGCTCATGTGTGGCATTCACCTGGGGAAAAGATGAATGCAAGGGAAGAAGGCAAGCTGGCGGAGACAGGGTGATGCTCTGGTCAATGTGCTGCTGGGAAACTTTGGGTCCTGACAAAATGTTTTGAGTAACATGACAAAGCGTTCAGAGTTGACGGCCTCACCCCTGCAACCTATGGGACTTAAAGGCTATGTACACCTTAGTAAGAAAAATATTTTTGCATTGGATTAATGTAGTTTGTGTTTTAAAGCAACTTTCAAATTCACTTTTATTAAAACTTTTTTTTACTTTTTAAGATACTGCTTCTATGTATCCTGTATACATAGACGCTGTATCATTCGCTCTTAGCCGATTCCCTCAGTTAAGCTGAACTGGCGGCTCGGTTGACAGCAGGTCCTGCAGGTCTCTGACACACAGGATCCACCTAATAATGGTCACATCTAAGTTCATAACTTTACCCCTAACAACTTCAAACATTTCAGCCATATGCTTAGTAGAGAGAGAACGAGATGCATAGAAATAAAGCTAGAGAAGTATCCCATACATTTTAAGAAAGACTTTTACATTGATGACCTCTATGTCCACATCCTTTTTTTAATTTTAGCTAGTGCATCTACTGCATCATTTCCAACTGATATTATTTAAAGAAAAACTCCACTCCACTCTGTACTATGGGATACAAAAAGATTAACTTTTTTGGAATGCTGGCATCATTGCTTCTTCTTCCTGTGAATCCTCGACTGGAGATGGCCTATAAAGACGGTCCGTTGCATTCTTACATCCCCATTTAAAGTGACGGTGGTGCAATTCCATTCCCCATTTTTACAATATTTTCAGAATAAGCTGTCAAATGTGTGTACATGAGAAATAACACTATTTCTGGCCATTATATGACTTGTATATTGCATTTTTTTTTTTTGTGTATAGAAGCTGCAGCAGCATGGAGGAGATTATACATCAGTTATGAGCAGTGTAGCTGTGATCCAGCACTTGGGTGACCAGCATCTGCAGCACGTCTGTCTGTGTCTCTGCTCCTTCTCCCTCCTCCTATCCTCATAGGCTTGTATGGGCAGCATGTCAGTGCCTAACTCACTCTGTTCCTGCTTCCTCCTCCTTCTCCAGCCTCCTCTCTCCATAGACTTCTATGGGAAGCATGTCTGTGTCTCTTTCTATTCTCTTGGTCCCTCATATTGCTCCCACCTCCCCTCTTTATATAGAAGGGGGAAGACCCACGCCTGATAGTGTAGTAGTTTATGCAATTAGCCAGTCAGTACTTACACAATCCCATATGGGAAAAACAGCTCTTCTATCTCCACTACAACCAGTGGAGATGGTGAACCAGCGAGGTCCAGGAGAACCAGACAAGCTGTTTTTCCCATATGGGATTGTGTTCATACTAAGTGCTAACTCTTTATCTGGCTATTTGCATAAACTACTACACTATCAGGCACGGGTCTTTCCCCCTTTTTCTAATTGTATTTCCCTATATAACAAGACAAGTTCCGACCAGACCTGACTGTCAAGGCCTGCTGCTAACCCAGAAATGTTATTAATACAAATAAAAACAAAATTCCCAGCGCGGGTTACTCTATTTATCCCCTCTCCATACACTTCTATGGGCAGCGTGTCTGTGTTTTTCTTTCTCCACCCCTCCTCATGCTCTCGTCTCCATAGATTTCTATGGGCAGGCAGTGAAGAGACACACCGCTACTTTCTGCAGTCTGTCTCCGCTGCTCTATATCTAGAGACGGACTTTGCTTGACAACAGGGGGTGTACAGCAGATTAAGGGAGGGGAAACACCTAGTGGCTGTAACTTCACACAGAATGTGCATGAATAAAACAACAAAATTTTAACACTAAGTAAATTACAAAGTTGATCTATATCTGGTATACTATAGATGAGCATAAGTTGTCCATTTAAGAGGTGAATGCCTTTTAATAAATGTATTGCATCTTTTGGATAGCCGTGTGCCAAAATTGTGGAGTAAGGGTATGTGCACACACACTAATTACGTCCGTAATTGACGGACGTATTTCGGCCGCAAGTCCCGGACCGAACACAGTGCAGGGAGCCGGGCTCCTAGCATCATACTTATGTACGATGCTAGGAGTCCCTGCCTCTCCGTGGAACTACTGTTCCGTACTGAAAACATGATTACAGTACGGGACAGTTGTCCTGCAGAGAGGCAGGGACTCCTAGCATCGTATATAAGTATGATGCTAGGAGCCCGGCTCCCTGCACTATGTTCGGTCCGGTACTTGCGGCCGAAATACGTCCGTAAATTACGGACGTAATTAGTGTGTGTGCACATACCCTAACAGTTGCGGTCCAGAAACATTTAAAAAAGAAACTCACCACACCGCTTTGCTTCTCCACTCACTGGCGTAGAAAGGCTAATAAATGCACCCCACTGTCTTCAAACAGTTCAATTGGGACCATCAGTCCAAAAATGGATCAGAAAAGCAAGTAGAAGAACATCGCATTTACTTGATTTAATAGAGGATTTTTTTTTCTGTATGTGGCCCTGATTCATTTCATGTTTAATAGAAAGTAAAATATCTTTAGTTCAGAAATTTTGAAAGTCTGGCATGAGTTTCAGGCACTGAACTGCAATATAATATGGAAGCAAATATGGAAGCAAGCTCAACACCATGGTACAAAGAGACCATGCATGGAGAATTTGTGAGTTAGTTAAAACTCATACTTAATTTTGTACATTTATGTTATGTACATAGATATGTAACAGAGCTTTATTTCCAGTTTTACTCTTTTGTTCTGCATGATTAACGCATAATCTGTTACTACAATGCACCTAAACTGCCCTTGGCTTGACGAGCATAGACACCATGGCCCAGGTTTGCCTGATGCTGCCCGCCCTAAGCTCAATGCATAAGGCTGGCTTCTCATATAGCGTAAAATCTGTGGCATTTCCGCAACGGAATTCTGTGCGGAAATTCCCCAGCATTTACAGAAGCAGCAAAGTGATTGAGATTTAAAGAAATCTCATGCAAAAGCTGCAAAAAAAATCTGCAGCGAAAACGTTCATAAATTGACCTGCGGTGCGGATTTTAAATCTTCAGCGTGTCAATTTATGCTGTGGATTTGCTGCTCTTCTTTTGCAGGTTTTTCCCATTAAATTCAATGGGGATGTAAAACCTGCAACAAATAGCCAAGTGTTGCGACTTTTGCAGCGGAAAAGTTGCGATTCCACCACCACAAATTGCAAATATGATAAAAAAAAATTATTTGTGTAAAATCAATTAAAAAGTCTATACTTACAGCCTGGCCGTTGTCATAGCAACACTTTCTTCTGTTCTCCATCAATGCTGGACTCCTGGGATGATGTTTCATCCCATGTGAGTGTTGCAGCCAGTCACAGGCTGCAGGGGTCACATGGGCTGCAGAGTCATGCAGAGGGATGCATCATCATAGCAACGACCGGGGTAAGTTTAGACTTTTTTTTTAATATCTGGTTTCCACCACAGAGATTCCACCCGAAAAACGTAACCACAATGTGGTGCGGATTTTCGGGTGGAATTTGTTGCGGGTTCTAGGTCGGATAGGCTGCATACTTTTATGCAGCGTACCAGACCCATGGGAACCCAGCCTAAAACATGCTGATATAGACAAGTTTTATCTTTTGTCTAGACTACACACCAGAAATGAGAAGAAATTATATTTGATTTGCTAGTGTCAGATAGTGTTTTGAATATTCCCATCGTGGTATGCAACAGAGCGTGCCCAGCACGTTGAATGGCTGATCGGGGGGAGAAGCATAGACTGGACTCAAGAGCTGAGCCCACCCCATATGCTTCGGGTGTCGGCTGTGTATTGCAGCTGACACCCTGTTCTAAAGGCGAGCATTGGAGATAACTTTGATCCCGGAGATTTAATCACTCACGTTCCCAATAGGTTGTCATGGCAGCTGGGGGCCTACCGAAAGCCCCAAGGTCTGCCATGTTACTCCTCCTATTAAGCCATAACTATTGCAGTGCACTGTACCAGTGATCATATGATCACATGTTTAAGCCCCTAGAGGGACTAAAAAATGTTTTTTAAATAAGTTAACATTTTGAGGAATTTGTAAAAAATTAAATGAAATATATAATAATAATTATATTAAATGCTATAAATAATAAAAAAAATCAACATAATTGGTATCACCGGAATCTGGAAAAATCAGAGTTATTAAAATAGAATGTTATTTATCCCGTACAGTGAACGCTATAAAAAAGGGAAAAATACCAAAATTGCTGATTTATGGTCATCTTGCTTCCCCAAAACACAGGAATAAAAAGTGATTAAACAACTCTATGTACCCCAAAATGGGACCAGTATGATCTAAGGCCGAGTTCCCACAAGTCGGATACGCTGCGTAAAAACTGTGCAGCGTATCCCACCTGGAACCCGCAGCACTTTCCGTCCGAAAAACCGCACCACATTGCGCTGCAGTTTTCCAAATGGAATTTCCGCTGGTGAAAAAAGCACGGTGAAAAAAAAAGCCGTTCATACTTACGCCCTCCCTCTGCGTGTAGTCCGGTCTCCCTGGATGACGTTGCAGGCCATGTGATGCTGCAACCTGCGATTAGCTGCAGCGGTCGCATGGGATGAAACATCATCCCAGGAGGCCGGACTGCAGGAAGAAGGAGAGCGTTCTGCGTAAATATGATTTTATTTTTTTCGATTTGCACTTTTGCGGCGTAATTGTTTCGATTACGCCGCAAAAGTCGCAACACTTGGCTTTCTGTTGCGGGTTTTGCATCCCCATTGAATTCAATGGGGAAAATCCGCAACAAAGAATCAACAAAAACTGATTCAAATTCTTCACCGCAGGTTAATTTATTAACGTTTACGCTACGATTTTTTCCGCAGCATGGGCATGATATTTTCAAGATCTCATCCACTTTGTTGCTACTGTAAATGCTGCGGAATTCCTGCACAGAATTATGTTGTGGAAATTCCGCATCGTTTAAGCTACATGGGTAGACAGCCTTATGCATTGAGCATAAGGTGAGCAGCATCAGGCAAACCTGGGCAGATGCCAGGGCCCACTTGGCTTAGGCGGGCAATGGTGATCTGGGTAGCCACATTCTATGCTTGTTGCTACTGTAAATGCTGCGGAAATTCTGCACCCTTTACGCGGGGACCTGGCCTGTGTGGGAACCCGGCCTGAAGCTTGCCCCGCAAAAAACAAGCCCTAAAACATTTCCATAGACGGAAAAATGTAGCGAATGTGAAGTTATGGCTTTTAGAATATTGTGACACAAAGCTAAAATATTTTTAAAAAAATAATTTTTATTTTGTAAAAAAATCTATATAAA
The DNA here is from genome assembly GCF_050947455.1 of Rhinoderma darwinii. NCBI lineage: Eukaryota > Metazoa > Chordata > Amphibia > Anura > Rhinodermatidae > Rhinoderma > Rhinoderma darwinii. The sequence goes on along the minus strand of NC_134689.1, from coordinate 306,098,313 downwards.
TTGAATATTGCCATAATCGTATTGACTTGTAGATGAAAGGCTCCATGTAATTTTACCAGAAGAGCAGCGATTCCGCAGCATAAATGGACATTTTCCAAATTAAAATACCGCACCGCAGGTCAATTTAGGAACGGTTTGTCGGCGGATTTTTTCCGCTGTCTGCCTATTCGATTTCTTCAAATCTCATCCACACTGCTGCTACTGCACTATGCTGCGGATTTTCCACACCGAAATCCATAGTTGCCAACATTTGAAAAAAAAATCCAGGGACACTTAGGGTGTGGCTTATCTGGTGGGTGTGTCTTACGTGGGCATGATTTATCTGGTGGGTGTGGCTTTCTTGCCAGAATTTCTGCATACAAATAAACAAACAAAAATTTCTGACAAGTTGTTGTTATTGTTGTTGTTTGGCAGACAACTACTATGGTGGCCAGTATATCTCTCTAGTTATCTGGGTGTAAACAGGCAGGTGATTTCACACTTTATCACTAGGGCAAGGCGATATGTGCTGATTGCTACTCGTAGCGTAAAAGCCACACAGTGCCCCTTGTAGAAGGTGCCACATACTGCCCCCAGACCTCGGAGGATTGTGCCACACACAGACCCTGCAGTTAGTGCCACACCCCCCTGTAGATAGTGCCACCCACCCTGTAGATCGTGCCACACCCCCCTCTGTAAATAGTGCTACACACCTCTTGTAGATAGTTCTACACTCCCCCCTTTATAGATATTGCCACATTCCCCCCTTTATAGATAGTGCCACACTCTTCCCTTTGTAGGTAGTGCCACACAGCCCCCCTGTAGATAGTGCCCGGACGCCCCACAAACAAATAAATAAACCTTATACTCACCTAGCCCCGTTCCTGCAAAGAACGGAGCTCCACAGTCTCCTCAGTCCTGCAGCTTATGAGGTGCTGAGATTGGATCCTTGCGTAGGGCGGCGTCATCCAGTGACCTCATTGCGCCGGCTTGCGCAGGGATCATGTCCCAACGTTTTATAGGCTGCAGGCCTAATGTGGCATGTAGCCTAGGCATATAGCAGGCTCCCTTCTCTGAAATAGTATTCAATTGTACCTGCGTCCTGAGGACGCAGATAAAATTGAATATGGCAGTTGAATACCAGTTCAAGTTGCTAGGACAGTAATTTGCCAGAATTGTCTCTGTAAATTCAGGACAGTCCCAGCCAATTCGGGACAGTTGGCAACTATGGAAATACGTTGTGGAAAATCCACGGTGTATACGCTGTATGTGGTTTTTACCCATAAAGTGTCCATTACGTACTGTAATATCCTGAAGTCTACCTGCTGTCCTTCTTCTCATGATGTGGCATCATGGCAAATGACAAACTATATCTATACTGTATAAGAAATTTGATAAGTGCTAAACATAACAATGCTAATAGCAAAAAGTAAGTGTAGCAAAGAAGATGTTTGTTCCTGTGTACCTGAATACTTATTAAGCTCAGTTTAAAGATTCGATGTTCATTTGCATAAGCGGATAGCATAATGTTAGGATTTGTTTCTGGAATCACTAGTGCATCTAGTTCCAAGTTGGCATTAACTCCCTACGTGAAAACATGTATTTCGATAAGCCAGGCCATGCCAGTCTGACTGCTAGGTCTTTGTTACGCTTCCCCTGCCCTGTCAAGAGAAACAACCATGTCTTCACATGTGACTGCTACTACTCCTGACCTGTCAAGTTTGGATGATCATTATGGAAATAATCCTGTGTTCTGACTTTCCTATTAATTTGCTTGGAATACTTGCCAGTTTTAGGATAATGCGTCTTTAACTGAATGTGTCATATCATAAAAAATGTAAATCAGTTTGCAGTATGCAGCAAATGAGAGCATTGTAATAAAGGGAACATTCTTGTATAATGTATATGCTTTACCTTGTTTGCCTTCTGCTTTTGAGGAATCCCTGATATCTTACTCTTTCAGACGGTGTCTTGAAATATTTTAAGGGCATGTTCAAACGTGGCGGAATTTTTCCGCTGCAAATGTTGGTGCAGATTTGGGGCAATTACGCAACGAATCTGGACCAACATTTGCATATTGGACAGGTAATTCAGATGTTGCAGATATCACAGCGGACTTGCCACAGATTTCAGTTTTTGCATTGCAAAGGCTGAAATCGGCAGTGAAATTCCGCTTCTTCTCCGCAATGGAATGAGCATGCTGCGGAGGAGAAATTCTGCACCGCAGCCTAATTTCCGCAGTTATTTTCTGCAACGTCTGTACTAACATTCATAAAAATGTATAGAAACAAATGTAAAAAACGGCTGCTGCAGAATTCCACTGCGGGCTGTCCGCAGCGGAATTCAACAGCAATTCCGCCACGTCTGAATGTGCCCTAAGAATCAGATTATAGTACTGCCGACTCACAAAGCTTGTGACACACAAAGAGTGCTTACTAATTTTGAATAGCTTACGCCCTAATATATGTGAACGTACACAACTATAGTGAATACCTATACTGATTTAGGCCACAGGCAAACGTCAAAATAAACGTCCGCACATATCAAAAACTAGAAACTTAATACTTATAACTGTACGTGAGGACATATCAAACAACCAAAAAGGAATGAATAACACAAAGTACAATATATGTACCATGAAAAAATATAAATACTTTATTACAATGATCATAAGAACATATTGGCCATCAAGACTTAAAAATAAATAAACAAACAATTAAAAACAGTGTGGAGATTAGATGAGGACTACACAAGTAACATGCAAATATCATATAAACACCATATGATGCAATACTCCAGGTAAATTAGTTCAAAAGAACATGCTATATATACACATGAATTAATTTGGGTAGTGCAAAAATACCATAAGGCAAAATGCCATTTGAAATAGACTACACAAAAGTACAAGTTTCACAAGAAGTTAGGCCCCATGCACACGACCGTGTTTTTGCGTCCGCAATTCCCCCGCAAATCCACGGGAGAATTGCGGACCCATTCATTTCTATGGGCCCATACACACTATCCGTGTTTTCACGGGTCTCCGCATGTCCGCAAATCCGTGCCGCAGAAACTCAGGACATGTCTTATTACGGGCCGCAAATTCGATGCGGACATGCCAATAGAAGTCAATGGGCCCGTGGAAATTGCGGATACACCTCCGTGTGTCATCCGCAGTTTGCGGATTTGTGGAAATGTTGCTAGGCGACGACCGGGAATGAGTTCTGTCGTCATCCTGTTTTACCTAGGCTTTTTTTTTTTCATCCGCATTTTGCGGATTACATACGGATGAACTGCGGATTACATACGGATGAACTGCGGATGACATTTCACGGAACACGGTCCTGGAATTTGCGGACCAGAAAAACACTACGGTCGTGTGCATGAGGCCTTAATCAAAAAAATATGAGCATGAGTGCAATATGCAATTACATAGGTCTCAAAGAATCACTCAGCATAAAGACCCAAGAACCTGTACCGACCCGTTTGTTGCATGGTGAGTCCAAACAAACAATCTCCACACACAACACCCCGACACACGTTTCGCCGTCAGCTTTCTCAAGGGTACACAAATGTAGTACTTGCTTAGTAGAAATTGACCAATATATCAGAATCCCTCCTTCAATAATGTCTGTGAATGCATATTCAGGACTGAGTAGTGATTTCGAATTCATTGCCGTTGCCCTTCAGATTCCAATTGTTTATGATAATGTGGTCAGGCTCGGACTGGCCCACGGGGTAACCGGTAAATTCTCCAGTGTGCTCCTGACTCTGTAGCCCCCCCAAAAGCGCAAAGCTTGTGCTGCTAAATACATATATACAGTGGCGGATTATCATATGGGCGATTCGGGCGGCCGCCCGGGGCCCGAGGCTCCCAGGGGGCCCATGGCAGCCCGAACCGCACATCTTCCAAACCTATTCAGCGCTGCTAACTTCCGAAGATGAGGAGGGGAGGAGCAGGGAATTGGCCGGGAAAGGGGTAGGACACGCCTCCCTGACAAGTGCGCCATTGAGTAACAGAACAGCGACGGACGGCTGTTCTGTTACTCCAAAGCTGCAAGAGAAGAGAAGAGCCGGGCGGTCACCGGCGCTGAGGTTAGTTATCCTCCTACCCAACTGGTTCCCGACCGCTGGCTGTATTTTTACGGCCAGCGGTCAGGGATGGGTCCTTAAAACCCGAGCCATAGACTTTCTACGGCTCGGGTTTTAACTTGCTGCCCGCGCGATCGGGCAGCTGAATGTCGGGTCTCCGGCTGTCAGTGACTGCCGGGGACCCTGAGGAGAGGATAGAAGCAGCTTTCGCTGCTTCTGTCTTCTCCGATGTCTTCTTACACAGCGTTCAATGAACGCTGTGTATAGGAATAGAGACAGCAGCAGCGGCGCTGTCTCTATTCCTGCCGGTGATCATGTGACTGGTCACATGATCGCCGGGTGCCGTTAGTGGCAGACTGTTGCTGGGTCTTACTAGACCCAGCACAGCCCTATTAGTGACAATCGTCACTATGAGAGGGCTGATTTCCCCTGTAACTGGGGCTGCTGTGCAGCCCCAGTTACAGTGGAAAAACCTGGTGTAAAATAAAGAAAAAATATATATAAAGTTCCCCAAAGGTCTTCTTTGACCTTTGGGGGACAGACCATAGTAATAAAAAAATAGTAAAGTAAAGTGCAAAAAAAAATGAAATAATAAATACACATAAAATACCCACCCCAAAATAAAAACGTCCCCCCCCCCGCCAAACATTGTTGTAACGCTAGCGCTGACCCAATTACCCTAATATAGACATGTAATATATAAAAATTTACGGTAAACAATGACGATTACAAATAACAGGTCTATTTTAGGGTAAAACTGTGTTATTACCAAAAAAAATAGCTGAAACGTAAAAAAGCTTATTTTTTTACTATTATTTTCAAACTTTATGAATAAAAATTCTAAAATAGCAATTGTCTACGGAAAAAACGTCGCAAAAATCACGTCGTTTTTATTTATTTTTTATAAAAATGTGTGTTTGGTGCAACTTGTAATTCCGTTTTATTAAAAAATATTTTCACTTTTTGAGATACAGCTGCTTTGTATCCTTTATCCGTCAGGTCAGCAGGACTGACGGGATCAGTGAAACGGGCCCTGCGCTAAATTATAATCTTAGATGTGATAGATTTGAGGTGGATCCTGCGTGTCACTGATCCTGTCAGTCCTGCTGACCTGACGGATACAGGATACAAAGCAGCCGTATCTCAAAAAGTGAAAATATTTTTTAATGAAATCAATCAATCACACACATACTTATATATATATATATATATATATATATATATATATATATATATATATATATATATATTATAAAGTTTTTAAATGTGTACATAACCTTGTGGCACTATATACAAGGGGGAGCGCTGTGTGCCACTATATACAAGGGGGAGCGCTGTGTGCCACTATATACAAGGGGGAGCGCTGTGTGCCACTATATACAAGTGGGAGCGCTGTGTGCCACTATATACAAGGGGGAGCGCTGTGTGCCACTATATACAAGGGGGAGCGCTGTGTGCCACTATATACAAGGGGGAGCGCTGTGTGCCACTATATACAAGAGGGAGCGCTGTGTGCCACTATATACAAGGGGGAGCGCTGTGTGCCACTATATACAAGGGGGAGCGCTGTGTGCCACTATATACAAGGGGGAGCGCTGTGTGCCACTATATACAAGGGGGAGCGCTGTGTGCCACTATATACAAGGGGGAGCGCTGTGTGCCACTATATACAAGGGGGAGCGCTGTGTGCCACTATATACAAGGGGGAGCGCTGTGTGCCACTATATACAAGGGGGAGCGCTGTGTGCCACTATATACAAGGGGGAGCGCTGTGTGCCACTATATACAAGGGGGAGCGCTGTGTGCCACTATATACAAGGGGGGGGGGCTGTGTAGTGCTATCCACAGTGGTATGTGTGTGGCGCTCTTTATAGGGGGGGCTTTTTGGTGCTATTTACAAGGGGGAGGGCTGTGTGGCGCTCTCTACAGGGGGGCTGTATGGCACTATCTATAGGGGGCTGTGTGTAACGCTCTCTATGGGGGGGATGTGTGATATATAGAGGGGGCTGTGTATGGCGATATCTATGGGGGTGTGTAATATCTACAGGGTTCTCTATGTGGCGCTATCTATGGGATTGTGTAATATCTACAGGGGCTGTGTGTGGCACTATGTACAGGGGGCTGTGTATATGTGGTGTTTTACAGTGTGTGGTATTATTATATTCAGGCGCGCAGTGTTTGGTGCTATTATATTTAGGGGTACAGTATGTGGCACCATGATAACTTTATTTTCGTTTATAGGTGTGGAAATGTTGGAAAAGTGAGGAGACGTCTGAGTGGCAAATTCTGCAGAAATGAGTCATGGCCGGGAGAAGTCGTCATGAGCGCTGGACCGGATGGAGAAGAAAAGAGGAAAAAAACTACTAGAATCTGAGACGTCGTCACCTGTGAGTCACTAGATTTATAGAGAATCTGTCACCTCTCCTGACATGTTTATTATAGGAATCCTTGTATTTCACAAAAAGTCTTTCTGCAGTCCAGGACTGATAGACAATTCCCCTTGTCAGGAGGTTGTGTCCCTGCACAGTGTGATACTGTCAGTATGTAGGGACACCACGCTGTGACAAGGGAAATCGTAACACTGTTAATGCTTGCCCAAAAAGGTAGTGTTAAAAATAGTTACGGCGCGGCAGGGTGGCGGTGAGGAAGGGGGGCCCAAGTTTGGGTAACAGCCCAGGGCCCATGGTCTACTTAATCCGCCACTGCATATATATATATATATATATATATATATATATATCTATATATATAGATATATATTATGATACTCTTCCTGCCCTGCAGTGCCACCCCAGTCGCTTATGTATCCAAATAATGGAAACTATGTTTATTATATGAACACATAGTTAAGTGGCATGGCATGAAATCTGCAGGTGCAGTCGCCATGTGGCCGCTTCTCGTCTCCTGAGTCCCAGGCCCCTCTTCCTTCACCGAGGGCCCTCTCACCTTTAAGTTCCAGATTACTCCTGCGGCTTGCCTTGTAGTGCATGAGCACATAAACGCATTAGATCCCCCGCCTTCCACACATCCTGCGGAGAGTGCAGAAAGTGTGGTGGCAGGATCACAGGATTCAAGGGCCCCAACCAAGCTTAGGCCACAGAAAAATAGGCAAGAGGCTGAAGAAAAAAAAGTGTCTCCCCCCTCTCAAGTTCTCCCAGAAAGAAAATTAGGTAAATTAATACATTCTTACTTCCATTAACCAGTTCAGGACCGGGCAATTTTGAGCCTTCAAGACCAGACACCGTTTAGCTATTATTTGCACGTGTTAGTTAAATGGCCATAACTTTTTTATTTGTTGGGCTAGGGACTTATCTTTATACACATCCTATTTTAGAATTTTTAGGCTTAAAGTTTGAAAATAATAGTAAAAAAAAATAAGCTTTTTTACTTTTCAGCTTTTTTTTTTTTTGGTAATAACATAGTTTTACCCTAAAATAGACCTTTAATTTGTGATCTTCATTGTCTACTGTAAATTTTAATATATTACATGTCTATATTAGGGTAATTGGGTCAGGGTTAGCGTTACGACAATGATTGGCGGGGGGGGGGGAACGTTTTTTTGGGGTGGGTAATTTATGTGTATTTATTATTAAAAAAAAATTCACTTTACTTTACTTTTATTTTTTTATTACTATGGTCTGTCCCTCAAAGGTCAAAAAAGACCTATGGGGGACTTTATATATATTTTTTCTTTCTCTTCCACCATCTTTTTCCACTGTAACTGGAGCTGCACAGCAGCCCCAGTTACAGGGGAAATCAGCCCTCTCATAGTGACTATTGTCACTAATAGGACTGTGCTGGGTCTAGTAAGACCCAGCAACAGTCTGCCACTAACGGCACCCGGCGATCATGTGACCAGCCACATGATCACCGGGACCAATAGAGACAGCGGCGCGGCCGCTGCCTCTATTCCTATACACAGCGCTCATTTAGTGATGTGTAAAAGACATCAGAGAAGACAGAAGCAGCGAAAGATGCTTCTATCTTCTCCTCAGGGCCCCTGGCAGTCACTGACTGCCGGAGACCAGATATTCAGCTGCCCGATCACTCGGGCAGCAAGTTAAAACCTGTGCCGTAAATAGTCTATGGCGCGGGTTTTAAGGACCCTGACCGCTGGCCGTAAAAACACAGCCAGCAGTCGGGAACCAGTTAAAAAGGCTCTGTGGCCCTACCATTAATCTGATGGAAAACTACAACTACAAACATGTCCTGAAATCTGCAGCCTTTTAGGACCTGCTAGTAGTTGTAGTTTTCCTTAAGCTAAGTTCCCACGTTGAGAATTTGCCTATGGCAAATCTAACGTGTATTTTATAGGAGGATGCGTGGCAGAAACTCGGGGCTGACACCTGAATTTCTGCCGCAGATGTGCCACGGATTCACACGAGGATTAGCCCTAACTGTTAAAGAGGCTCTGTCACCAGATTCTCAAATCCCTATCTCCTATTGCATGTGATCGGCGCTGCAATGTAGATAACAGTAACGTTATGTGTATTCCGAATCCTGACACTTCTGAATCTTTTCTGTGAGATTCCCGCAAGCCACTCGTAATCTCGCGAGATTACGGAGGTAAACGAGATTTCGTTTCCCTTGCTGGAAATCTCAAAGAAAAGAGTCAGAAGTGTCAGGATTCTGAATACACACGACGTCCAGGCTGGAATTCATGTGTATTCATTATCAGGACACTCGATTAACGTTAATCTCTGTGTATGCGGCTGCACATCGCTGCTGTGTAAATCAATAGAGATGAGTGCATGACGCTGACTGGACATTGATTGGTCAGCGTCATGCACGTAAACACGCCCAGTTAAAAACACAATACACGCCCAGTTGGACATAACGAAAAAAAAACGCCCAATTGTCCATTTCAAAGCTCATTTGCATATATATAAAATAGCTCATAACTTGGCCAAAAATTAACGTTTTTTTAAAAAAAATGTTACTGTTATCTACATTGCAGCGCCGATCACATGCAATAGGAGATAGGGATTTGAGAATCTGGTGACAGAGCCTCTTTAAGCCAAAAAACAGGAGCAAAACTCTACATTTTTCCCTGCACTACAAGCCACCAGCAGGCTGAGTTCTCAACTAAAAGTCAAGTTTTCTTTGAACTCACATTGCTATCGTATAGTGCACATTGCAGTTCTGCTATGAACACTGTTTTGTGTGCTAAAATGCACGCGCTCATGTGCATGAGGCTTAAAAATTAACAGTTAATATTTTGATGTAGCTGTAGTGTGTGCCCCCAGAAACAATTCCAATGGTGCGCTCTGGGCACCCCAGACCAACACTGAATATGGTCACATGTTTACTAGCACATTCTCCTCTTCAGCTTTGTTAGTTCCTTAATATGAAGACGCCAGTGTAAACAGCTGAATAAATAATCTGCGCCTGCAACTTAATTTATTACTAAGAATCTTGTTTGGTGATAAATATTATTTTTTTGTTTTAAGAAATTTTTGCTCAAAACCTCTTTAATGGCTCATGTAGACAGCAATTCTGTATGCCCAGGACCTATGGGTCCCTGTGATTGAAGCCAGCACAGTATAGCCCCATTTACTTCTAGGAGCCGCATACCACATGTTATTGAAGCCTATGAATATGAAATATTAGGTTTTCTTAAAAGGGTTGCCTCATAATAGACATTGAAGGCATAGCTCTACCACTTCAATCTAGCAATCAGACCCTCGACAATTTATTGTTGGCAAATCCTAGCAATATGCCACCAATGTCTATGATTGCACAAGTCCTTTAATACTCCTCCTGCCTTTGGAAGATTATTTTTTGGAAATTCACCTCACTTTGAATAAAGGTGGAGGCCCAGTGCTCCAATTGGGGAGAATGGAAGATCTCAGAGTTTGGGGCATTATGTAACTACTGCAGAGCAGGAAAAGCAATTACCCCCAAATTAGATCATAGGTTATGAAGCTTTGTGAAGCCATGGGTTCGCCACCAACGGAACAGTCATGCCTGGAAGAAAGCTAGTGTTCTTCCAAATATGAGTTAGGAGCACATGGGGTGAAATGACGCCCCCAGAGTATTTGACGTAGTCCCAGACTGGCAGTAGGCCAGAAACTTGGCAGTGACCAGGTAAGTGAGTCTATGGTTACAGGTTGGGGACTTCTAGAAGCACACAGAGAGGAGCAAAGGAGGAGGAATGGAGGAAAGAGAATTGGGCTATGAAAGATGCCTGAAAGTATATGGGACAGTTGGGCTATGAAAGATGCCTGATAGTATATGCCTGATAGTATTTCTGAAAGATAGGGACCCCCAGGCCTCCCTCTAGTCAATGTGTGTGTAAGATGTATCTGGCAATTCTCGGCCTAATAGATCACCAGATAAAGTAGAGGATTTTATTTTGAAGGGTACAGAGAATATAGGCTGGGACAGAGACCAGGAGGACTCGGAAGAGATATAATAATTTTGTTAGCCAAGAAATTTTAAATACGGCCAAACCAAGAGATTGAAATAATCCTCCAAATGCCTAGCAAGGCCGGGAGAGAGCGTATAATGGAGGGTTGTTGGCGGAATAAAGGTCTGAATAGGAAGGGGTAGGTTTGACACCCAAGTAAGTCAAGTGAGATGTTGCCCAGCAAGAAAGAGGTAATTTGATTTCAGAAGGGCGAGTTTGGATTGACAAAGAGAAATATTGAGAGCAATGGCTTTGTCATGGTTAATAGGGCAGCCCAAGACACTAGCGAAGCAAGATAATAGTTGTTGAAGATAGGGCAGAAATATCTGTGTTTGGGTCAGGGTGATGATAATGTTGTCTGCAAAGTGGGGGCAATCCCTTTTAACAAAATACATTTTTAAGAGTTCCCATACATTCTGGAATTCTGATTATTATATTCAGCTTCAGTTTGAAATCAATAGGCTGTCCAATGTGCAAACTAGCTAGATATTCCAGATGGAGAACCATTCTTTGTAGCCGTTCTCCCTAATCTGGTTAAAAAAAGAAGACACCACACTGGGGGATTCCCCTCTTTTACATCCATAAGCCCTAATAGAACATAGGGATAATGGTTAGAGATGAGTGAATCGATTTTACACAAATCAAATTTGGTCCAAATTTCCCAAAAGTTCTGGATTTGGCAAAATCCGAAACTTTTGGGGTTCACGGCACATAAATATCGGCATATTGTTGCTATTTTATGTGTTACAAAAAGAAACACTAGACCTCGGGCGGGTGTTCCCTATATTGCCCTGCAGGCAGCCTTCCTAAAATGCAGTGCGGTCATCCCTCCCTCTAGGAAAGCTAATTATGAGGGATAAAGGTACATGACATTACTAATTCTGGGTTGGGTTAAAGAGATTAAAAGGGGTTGGATACAGTCCTAGAAGACATTGGACAGTCAGACACTAGTTTTCAGGGCAAATCAGGGCACTTGCGATTCGCTGCGAATTTCTTCGGACCGAATCTGACGGCTAATTTGGTCAAATCGGAATTAAAAGAGTTTGATTTAATTTACACCAAACAACTTCTTTAAGAGTTTCTCATGTAAATTCTCACCGGAAATGATGATGTCTGACGCCAGTGCTGTTCCTTCTAACATTCTTCATAATAAGATATCCACCGGAATTTGCCTCGGCTTGTTGCATAGCAACAGTCCATTCATGCATCAGATGACGATGGCTGATCTCCATCATCCTGTGTGATCAGCTGTTGTTATTGAGAGATTCTCCAGGCCACTCCCTGTGCCCTGTCGATTTTCTTGGTGATGTACAGCCAATTTTATTGGATAATATTAGCCCATTTTTTTTTATTACTAAAATGTTATTCAATTATTCTTAAAGGGGACCTGTCACAAGATTTTAGGACACTAAACAACCAATATATCATTATACTGTCGGGGTTTAGCATCCTAAACACGTCCCTCTAAAATCTGTCAGTTTTAAAGGCTCGTCTAAAAAGACGTTTTAATAGAGTGTGATGTATGTAAATTACCAGATAACAGCCTTGATATGAGTTCACTGTATTATAACTTTTTTTTAGACAAAATGCTAAAACAGACAGTTTTGAGGGGGGCATGTTTATGACACTATTCCCCAGCAGTATTAGGACATTATCCCTTTAAAGGGGTTGTCCACTTTAGACAATACTTTCTTGTTACAAGGGTCCTCAGACTAGCTGATTGCAGGATGTCCCACAGTTAGGACCCCAAGTCAACAGCTGAAATGTGGGTAAATGCGGCAGCAAGTTTTAAATTCTCTTGCAGTGCCACCATCATGGACATGTTTGGTTCTGCAAAATAAGAGGAGCTATTTGTAAGGGTATGTTCACACGACAACGCCAATTACGTCTGAAATTACGGAACTGTTTTCAGGCGAAAACAGCTCATGAATTTCAGACGTTTTGACAAGTGCACACGTTTTTCACGGCGTCTTGTACAGACGTAATTGGAGCTGGTTTTCATTGGAGTCAATTAAAAAGGCTCCAATTACGTCCCAAAAAGTGACATGCACTTCTTTGAGGCGGGCGTCTTTTTACGCGCCGTCTTCTGAGAGCGGCGCATAAAAAAAAAGCCTGTCTCCACAGAACACCGTAAGACCCATTGAATTCAATGGGCAGATGTTTTCAGCCGTTTTTTTGGGTGTAATTTGAGGCGTAAAACACCTGAATTACATCCGTAAATAGGGCGTCTGAACATACCCTAACTCTTTGTAGCTGTGGAAAATAAATTATGTCCTTAATGGGGAATCATTGTCTATTTAAAATGACCAAACAGAGTATTTTAAATTGGGTTTCCTAACCAGACAGCCACTTTAAGATTATACAAATTCATATGGCTAGCTTAGCCCACCCAGTTATTTCAGGTATGTACTATATATAACAATACCACAAAAAAGGCCATACTCACTAGGTAGGTGGGTGGGTGAAAACCCGTTCCCATCAGGACGCAGACGGGTCAAAGAATGCTGCATTCTTTGACCCGTCTGCGTCCTGATGGGAACGGGTTTTCACCCACCCACCTACCTAGTGAGTATGGCCTTTTTTGTGGTTTTGATATTTATGTCCCATTTTTTCTGTTTGTGTTTTTAAATTAGGAACGTAAAGTTCTGGTTAGGGACTCGCAAGGCACTGGGGACCCTTGACGTTGGGTTGCGAGCTTTGCGTATTTTGGCCAAAATAACAACTAATACCCCATGTTTCATGGATATTTCTTACTACGTATACTACACTTTTTTTCAGGACGCAGCCGGGTCTTATATGCTGGGAGGGCATGATGTGCTGGCGTTTGGTTTGGAATGCAGAGCAGCCCGCTTTAGCTAACACTAGCGGCGTTACAAATAGGCTGTTATTCGGCAAGATACGCCATGCCTGACGACCAGCACATTATCCCTCCACGTATTACACATAGTACTGACACCCCATGTACTATTCACAGCACTGACCCCTATTCATCACATTTATTTATTTATTTATTTTTATTACATTATTACACAGTTCTGACACTTTCATACATACATATTTATTTTTTACCATCCATTCACACCCTAGCACTACACTGACACACATTTATCGCACACCTTTGAGCACTTAGTTCGCCACTCCCCTCAAGACTAGTGGGAGGGGCTATCACTATTTAATGCACACTCCTTCTGCAGCATTCTTTGACCCGTCTGCGTCCTGATGGGAACGGGTTTTCACCCACCCACCTACCTAGTGAGTATGGCCTTTTTTGTGGTTTTGATATTTATGTCCCATTTTTTCTGTTTGTATATATAACAATAGTAGGAAGCAAGAAAATATTGAATAGCAAAGACTCTGGTGGTTACAGTAACACAATATTTAACTTGTCTTAAAATGAAAATTAATTTTTTAGTCATTAACTAACAAATGCTTAATTAAAAATTATTTATTTTACAATCAGGAGCAGTCCGATAGCTGGGTAGCGGGGAAGTCAGATTCTACATTTATGTCCACACGATTTTACTGAGAATCCATGACAGAAATCCGAGGTTGACCACTGAATTTCTACCATCGATTTGCAGTTTTATCCACGGTGGATCTACATGCTGATTAGCCTAATTCAATGGGGCTAATCAGCATGCAGCTACCTGAAACGGTTTCCATTGGTAAACCGCGTCAAGAATTGACATGTCACTTCTTTTTTTCCGCAACATGGATATTCAAATCCACAACGTATGAACTATGCAGAGGATTCCCATTCAAAATGATTGGATGTATTCTACAAGTGTATTTCAGGTGGATTTCGGTGTGGAATACCTGTCGAAATCTGCGTGAAAATTCTGCCAATGTGAACAAGGCCTTAGAATACAAGCTACCTATATCTGCTGTAAAGGAAGCCACAGCAGAGCTAAAAGTAATGGATCTTTTATGTAAAATTATACTTAGCGAGAAAATAGATTTGGGTATAAGTGAGCACTGGAAATATGTGATCCTCAACATGTCGCTCGTATTCTTTATTGTACTTTTTAGGAAAAGCAGCCATTTCTTCTGGAGGTAAAGCCTGTCTTACAGCACTGTATAGTTAAAAGCATTATCTTGCAACCTCCTGGGGTCCTGCACAGCTCCGAGTACAGATGACATTCCTGGATTCATATACTGAGATAGGGCCGGTAATGCTCCGGGAAGAAAAGCTCCACGTAACAAGACTGGAGGAATTGATCTCTGGCACGTCATTTTTAACAGAGCTGCACAGGAATTATGGGTAAGACAGAAGAATGTATCCTACCTTGAAGCAGCATATGTGAAAATTATTTTTTTATGGTTCAGAAAAACATCAACTTCAATAAGCAGAGATATAAACAAAAATCCAAAATACTTACTGAAGAAAAATTCAGATAAAACCTGATTTATAAAAGAGAAAATTTCCCTTCAAATAAAAGGAAATTGTTGTGTTTAGTGTAATACTCTTGAATGGGCCAGAGATTTGAATGTACTTGCCCCAAAACAGTCACTGCTTGAGAAGTGTGAAATTAAAACACCTTAAAATTCAGGGTAATTTTGTTCTTCAATAGCGATGTTTTACTACAATTACTCTAGAGCGCATGTAGCGTCTACATCTTGTTCATTCTGCTTGCACAGTGGGATAACATCGTTATGATGAGTCACTTTCAGAAAAATAATGCATAGAAGTTAAGAGAAAATTGCAAGGGATCAAAGTAAGTAAAACTCTTGGCAGATTGCTGTTTATTTTCTTCTTTGTGTGATGTGATGCAAGGAGATGATGTACATCTCATTCCGAGTTATTTAGGCAGTTTTCAGAAGACGGAGTCGAATGTTACACAGTACACACAAAAGCGCTCATTAAAAGATGGCCGACACATGAGATTACAGACAATTCTCTCTATTTTATCAGGTGAGTTACAGATATTTTATGATAATCACCAACAATTATGGTTTCCATTGTCCTGCTGCAGTAAGAATGGATTGCTCACAATGAACAGTATAGACTGCATATAGTCATTCCTACACAGTTGCATCTCTAGATTACCCAAAAGCAGAGGCATAATTTGGGGCCCCTGGGCCCCATTCAACATTTGAAACCGAGCCCCCCACCTACCACTGTCTTCTTATGTGACGAGGCACCGGGGCCCGGTTGTAACTGCTACATTTGCTCCCCTTTTGGCTACACCCCTGCCCACAAGGCACGTTAAGATATAGAGGTGAAGATGCATAGACCTATGGGGGTTTCAAATCACAGCAATATAGGACAAGAACATATAGTAGTATATATTACAAATTTAGAAAGCATAAGCTTAAAAAGCCATGCTAGAATTCCTTTAGTCTTATCTAAGAATCCCACTGACATAATTTAAACTTAAATTGAAATAATAGTCCCATATATGCCAGGCTCATATGTGTTATCAAAGGGGTTACCTGCCCCTAACAATACCTTCCCAAATGCTCATAATATTAATAAAAAGAAACTTTATAATATATTTACATAAAAATTTGGCACCACCATGTTCCCTGCTGCTTCATGTTGTCATCCAGCCCCCCATCATGTTAAATAACCAAGATGGCCAACAATTGCATGCTACGCTCATGCAACGTAACCTTACTGGATAACATGTCCTCACCCAAAGATGGCAACAAGAAGTGGAAGCAGATGCGTAACTCTAAAGGTATATTGTAATGTTTTTTCAGCATGTAGGAAAGTATTCTTCGGGGGGAGGAAATGACTGAAAGAATTTAGTGAGTATTAAAAAAGAGTTTCAACTTCCCTATAAGAAGGTGGGGATGAGCTCTGGGAAATTTGTGGAAGTTGCAACCACAGACGTCACATCTTTCTACATTTTGTTTGGGTTTTACAGCCATCCATTAGTGCAGTAAACCTGCTAGTCTGACATCAAACTTTTTACACATGTAGCAAAGCTAAATTTGTTATTTAACCCTTTGTTATAGTAGCATGATAACTCTCCAACATAACGGTAAGTTTTTCACGCAGTTCTATGGAATGCCAATGAGAACATACTGTGATGTCACAATGAGCTATTCGGAAAGACAGACTCAGCTCTTCAGTATCTGTTCATCCCATTTACTTTCTGCAAATATAAAACACAGATAATCCATTTTTGAAATCCCAAAACTGAACCTTTGTAATTACATAATAAATTGAGGTAACAAATGCTGTTTTATGCATACATCAGGTTTGCTCCATTCAAGTAAAATTAGATTACTCCAAAGAGGGGGTTAACTCATGTATGAGTTAAAGTTAATTTGTCGGAAGTTTTAAACCCTCAAAACTGCTGACAGCGATATATACAGGGTGGCGAGTGTAGCAAAACTTTACCGGTGTTGTCGGTCACGCAAGTTGCATGACCGAGAAATAGACGTTTTAATGCCCTTGGCGATCCGATTGATAGTGTCATGGAAGCAGCACCTTGATATTCTCTGAATGCTGCTAGCCCCCCTCTTCTGCTCTGATTGAATGGCAAAGTTTCCTTATATCACATATGTATGATGCATGAGTATTTTTTTTTAGTAAATCATGAACTATGTCGGGTATATAAGACTATATTAATACTATGGGTTGCCTGCAGAGAATTTTTTCCCTTGAAGCTTGAAAATAAACAATACATAACATTTCATCAGCAGTCATTCTAATTTTGTATTGTATTGTGTTATAGGGGTATTCCAGGTTACAACAAGTTACACACTATCCGTAGGGTAAGGGGTAACTTGCTAATCGGTGGGTGTCCGACAACTCGGACCCCCACCGTTTATGATTCCGGGGACCCCGAAGTTGCCCGAACTCCTCGTTTGAACTGAGCGGCAGGTCGCTCATGCACACTGCCGCTCCATTCATTCTCTATGGTAGCGCCGGAGATAGCCGAGTGCAGTGTGCGGCTTTTTCTGGCGCTGCCATAGAGAATGAAGGGAGTGGCAGTGCGCATGAGCGACCTGCCGCTCAGTTCAAACGAGGGGTTCGGGCAACTTCGGGTTCCCCTCGTTCTCGTAAACGGTGGGGGTCTGAGCTGTCGGACACCCACCGATCAGCAAGTTACCCCTTACCCTACGAATAGTGTGTAACTTGTTGTAACCTGGAATACCCCTTTAACACAATACAACACAAAATTAGAATGACTGCTGATGAAATGTCATGTACTGTTTGCTTTCAAGCTTCATGGGAAAAAATTCTCTGCAGGCAACCCATAGTACGGATAGGGGGTAACTTGTTGTAACCGGAATACCCCGTTAAACTCTATTATGAGGCATAACAAAAGATTTATGAACAAAACACAGTACCACCTAGCCTGCAACATTCACATTGAAAGCTGGTTTGCTAGCTCTGACCAGTTACTGGTGGCTATCCTTCTAGATGCGATGAGCAATATTGATAAATATCCTTTAAATTAATGAATTACAGTAAGACTCTACACACTGCATTACTGATCCTGATTATAAACTCCCAGATTTCCTTCTTGATATTCTTCACCCCTTACATCTTGTTGGTGTGATATGGGTCTCCTAAATGTGGGAGCATCTTTTCTGATGGGTCCCACTGATGGTCTGAGGACCATTATTTGTACCAGCTTGCAGCACGTCTATGTTTTGCCCTTTACAGTGGATATGAAGTTCTATTATGTTACAATATGACATCTAAAAATTTATCTTTTTGAGTTTTAGTTGTGATATTTCTATTATATTTATCTGATAACTATGTATGTGCAATTTTTTTTTAAAGTTCTTAAATTTAAAGCAAAGGCTGTGTTCACATCAGCGTTGCCTTCCGTTGAGGGGTTCCGTCTGAGCTTTCTGTCGGGGGAACCCCTCAATGGAAAGGCAAACGGAAACCTTAACTAAGGTTTCCGTTTGGCTTTCAGTTGAGTGGTAGCTCCGAGGGAACCCCTCAATGGAAAGCAACGCTGATGTGAACAGGCCCAAACATGAATCATTCAAGTATGATGCAAAATAGTATTATGTTTGAGCCAATTAGATTGTATCATATCCGCTCATTGAAACACCCCCTGCCTAATGCCATATTTGTGCATAAATTTTATAGAATATATTAATTTGCCTAGAATGGCTATGGTGATCCTACAAGGTTTATGTGACATGCTCTAAAGCTGCCTGGATCCAATGATTCCAGTATCTGCAAACTATCAATCATGAGCAGGCCCAGATTTACCTATAGTTAAGTAGGCCCGTGCCTTTAAGTGGCCCTGGGGAAAAGGGTGCCTGCTGAAGGCAATATTTACATATGAATATACGAAACAGTGTAGTACCAATTGATATGGTAATTAAACACTCGCAGTGTTGTGGAAGGAAGGGGAGGACATCCAGGGAAGGACAAGGGGCAGGCTGCTGCACAAGTGTACTAAATGTTGTGAGGAGTAGACAAATATTTTAAAGCCATAGATGACTTAAGGGTCATTTACTTGATGGGAGAAGTCCAAAAAGTTACATAATTTGCCCACAGCCTCCGGTTTTGGTCATACTGGATCTAATCTGACATGTTAGAGTTTTTCACTTGGTTGTAATCGGAAGTGTGTGGAATCAGATATTATAATAATAGATAATAATATAATAAAAATAATAATAATTATTATTATTATTATTATTATATAAAAGAACAACACTTAACTTGTGGTTCTGCCTCACGGTATGACATTTTTTTTTTAATATTGTTTTTACATTGGCAGAAATGTTTGTAAGGGTATTGGCACAAAACTGCCCAAACAATCGCACATCTGATGCCAGATTTCCAGGTCTATGGCCAGCATCATCCAGCTTCTACCACTCGACCATTGCCAGGAAGACTACAAACTTTGGGCCTCCTGTAACTGGTAGCAGAAGTAAGACATCAGTTTGTTGAATGCTCTATATTATTACTCTATATTAATCTACAATATTTTAGGTTTACCCATCCCCATTAATCTAAAAACAGAAGATACTAAATTCATAAAAGGAAAAATAGCAGGGAATTCGATTTTCTTCCAGACCAGAAGAAGACCCCATGCAGGCTGACTCTTTGTGGAAGACTAGTGATTTTGTTGTTGTAAGCTTATTTGCATGACAACAAGTCACAGTCTGCCTCACAGTGCCCAGCGTTCTCACCGCCACAGGACGAAATAGAAAGAAGATATTCCAGAAGAGAGGAGCCTTCACAACTTGTGATCTGAGCTTATTGTTTGTAGATAAAAATGAACCTTCTCGCACTGAAATATGAATTACTGCCTACAGATTGCACACCGCTGAAGCTCGTGTATCATGTCCGTAGAAATAAATACTTACGTGTATTTTACAGTGCATTTCAACAGTATTATTTAATATCCCTATAAAACACCTTTTACTATTTGTTCTTTATTGATCAGCTTTTGATACTGTAACCCGACATATTGTAAATTCTAGTATCTGATATATATATATGTATATATATATATATATATATATATATATATATAAAAATGAAAGTGAATTTTATAAACAATAAATAGCAAATACCCTATAAAATATTTATTATCGACACTGCTCCTTTTGCAAGTTAGTTGATATAAGTTAGTTGATGTGAGATAATCTTCATATGTGGAAACAGAGTAGAAACCCATTTACTAAGGCCCTACGTACACGACCATAGTTTTTACATTAATCTGCGGATTCTTTAATTTCTATAGGCCACGCACACCTTTCCGTATATTTACGGATATGTGTCTGGGCCATAGAAATGATCCGCAAAATATAGAACATGTCCTATTCTTGACCACCATTGCGGCACAAACTTGCCCATAGAAATCGTGTGCAAAATTGTTGATTGCTACGAATGTGCATCCGTAGCAGTCCGTAATTGCGGAATAGTTGCTATGCGAACAAAATGGCGCCTGAGCGATCATGTGATCTTTCCAAGCGGTTGGGACATGTTGGTGACATAATTTGCAGCCTCCCTTTTTTTTGTGCATATGTAAATACGGATGCACTACATACCGTATTTGCGGACAGCGTGCAGATATGCTGATGACTTGTGGAAGACTATGGAGCCGTATGCGTGAGGCCCAACTGAGAACAGTGGAGCCAATTTTTTTTAATGTATTTACCCCAGTTTTTTCGTAAAATAAATTTAAGAATATGACACGTCAGAAAAACTGGCCAGGGCTTTAGACTCATGCCAAGCGTAACTCCTTTATTAAGGTTTTGCACCGGGTTTCATTTGCCATTGTTTTAATCCTATGCGCCATGTTGATGAATCTGGCGAGCACTGCACTGGAAGAAAGATTGGCATATTGCTCAAATGGTGCACCAGTATTAATAAATCTCCCCCTACCACTTCCAATATCCTTTACAAGAGTAAGAAAACCTTGTATTATTGCCCTCTTTCAATATGATCGCACTACCCGATAGTTGGCAAAGAGTTTGTAGTCCCTCAAAAGTAAATTGTATTCAGTGCTTCAGCATCTACGAGTAAGTGCATTTACAATGCAGGTGGCTCTGTTTTCACTGTAGTGGCTCCTAACATAGAGCATCATGCACATTGTGCATTTTTCCATGAGAAAAACCTGTGTGGAAACTAGAGGCACACGCAGGTCAAGTAGAGGCCTAAGGCCAGGATCACACACAGTTTTAGCCTCAGTTTTTTTAACCAAACACAAGAGTGGATGCAAAAGAAAAGAGATGCACCTGTCTTATTTGTATACCATTCCTTCCTTTTGGATCGACTTCTGGCTTTGGCTAAAAAAAACTGCATCAAAAGTGTGTGTGTGTGTGTGTGTGTGTGTGCGAGTGCGTGATATCCCGGCCTTAAGGATATTATGGGTAACATATTCGGAATCCGTACATGTTTCCCGAAAATGATTGTGTGCATGAGTCCAGATTAAGAAGCAGTTTTAACTATTGTAGATGTTTTTAGAGAATTTATAATAATAAAATGCATTCACTTTACGCTACACACAGAAATCAAATGGGGTCAGACATTTAAAGCTGTTTCCATGGACACAGATGAAAGGGGCAGGTGCAGACTGATCTTAAAGGACAGATTGGCAATGAGCAGAATATATCCAACCCAGGTGAACAGGTGTCTGGAGGCACCCACAGACAGGAAGACTGATGCTGAAACAATGAGGCGCAATGCACACGATGCGTATTACGTGCGGATTTGCGTGCAGAAAATCTGCAGCGTAATGCAGTACCAGCATAGTCAATGAGATTCCAGGAAATCTTATGTACACACTGCAGTATTTTTTGGGATGGAAATTGACCTGCGGTGCGTTTTTTAGAATCCGCAGCATGTAATTTATCTTGCGTTTCCGCTTGCGAATTGTATCTGCCTAATGCTGTGGAAAATCGCACCAAAAACAGCAGCACAAAAGCGCTCTGAAAAATGCGTTTTTTACCTGCGCATTTCCTGGGTATTATTGCTGCGGTTTTGGTGTGTATTTTTCGCAGAAAAAAAAACCACAATGTGTGCATGTAGCCTCAGGGTACATTTACATCTACAGTTTTTCTTCATGATTTTGTCGTTATTTTTTCTGGTCGAATTCTGGCAAAAACATAGTTACATAGTTACATAGTTAGTACGGCTGAAAAAAGACACATGTCCATCAAGTTCAACCAAGGGACGGGAAAAGGGAAGGAAAAAATTCTACACATAGGAGTTAATACTTTTTTGTTCTAGGAAATTATCTAACCCTTTTTTAAAGCCATCTACTGTCCCTGCTGTGACCAGCTCCTGCGGTGACTATTCCATAGATTCACAGTTCTCACAGTAAAGAAGCCTTGTCGCCTCTGCAGCTTGAACCTTTTTTTCTCCAGACGGAGGGAGTGCCCACTTGTTTTTTGAGGGGGTTTTACAAGGAACAGGATTTCACCATATTTTTTGTATGTGCCATTAATATATTTATATAAGTTAATCATGTCCCCCCTTAGTCGTCTTTTTTCAAGACTAAATAGGTTTAATTCTTTTAATCTTTCCTCATAACTTAAATTCTCCATGCCCCTAATTAGCTTCGTTGCTCTTCTTTGTATTTTTTCCAACTCCAGGGCATCCTTTCTATGAACCGGAGCCCAGAACTGAACTGCATATTCTAGATGAGGCCTCACTAATGCTTTGTAAAGTGGTAATATTACATCCCTGTCCCGCGAGTCCATGCCTCTTTTAATACACGACAATATCCTGCCGGCCTTTGAAGCAGCTGATTGACATTGCATGCTGTTATTGAGTTTATGATTTACAAGTACACCCAGATCCTTCTCAACAAGTGAATCCGCCAGTGTAGCTCCCCCTAGGACATATGATGCATGCAGGTTGTTGGTACACAGATGCATAACTTTACATTTATCTACATTAAACTTCATCTGCCAAGTGGATGCCCAAACACTTAGTTTGTTTAAATCTGCCTGCAATTCATGAACATCTTCCATAGACTGAACTATATTACATAGCTTGGTGTCATCTGCAAAAATAGAAATAGTGCTATTAATCCCATCCTCTATATCATTAATAAATAAGTTGAATAATAGTGGTCCCAGCACTGAACCCTGGGGTACACCACTTATTACCGGGGACCATTCAGAGTAGGAATCATTGACCACAACTCTCTGGATACGGTCCTTGAGCCAATTCTCAATCCAATTACAAACTATATTTTCTAAACTTATAGTCCTTAATTTACCCATTAGGCGTCTATGGGGGACAGTGTCAAATGCCTTTGCAAAGTCCAAAAACACTAAATCCACAGCGGCCCCTCTGTCTAGACTTCTGCTCACCTCTTCATAAAAACAGATTAGGTTAGTTTGACAACTTCTGTCCTTAGTAAAACCGTGCTGGCTGTCACTTATAATACTATTTTTTGTCACATAATCCTGTATATAGTCCCTCAATAGCCCCTCAAACATTTTCCCCACGATGGATGTTAAGCTTACTGGTCTATAATTACCCGGGGAAGACCTAGAGCCCTTTTTGAAAATCGGCACCACATTTGCGCTGCGCCAGTCCCTTGGCACTATACCAGTCACTAGAGATTCTCTGAATATTATGAAAAGGGGGACAGAAATAACTGAACTAAGCTCTTTAAGAATTCTAGGGTGTAACCCATCTGGTCCCAGGGCCTTGTGCACATTTATTTTATTTAATTTAGCTTGGACCATATCTACATTCATCCAATTCAGTATATCAACTGATATATTAACAGCACTGGCACCGGCTACATCAGCTGCTCCTTCTTCAGTTGTATATACAGAGCTAAAGAACCCATTTAGTAACTCTGCCTTCTCTTGATCCCCTGTGACCAACTCCCCATTACCATTATCTAGGGGTCCTACATGTTCAGACCTTGGCTTTTTAGCATTTATATACTTGAAGAATTTTTTGGGATTTGTTTTACTATCCTTGGCCACCTGTCTTTCATTTTGTATTTTTGCTAATTTTATTACCTTTTTACAGATTTTATTAAGCTCTTTATATTTTACAAAGGCTGCAGATGTACCCTCAGATTTGTATTTTTTAAATGCCCTTTTTTTGTCATGTATTGCCCCTTTCACAGAAGGTGTAAACCATGTGGGGTTTAATTTGAGTCGTTTATACTTGTTACCTATAGGAATAAATTTTGCACTATAATAACTCAAAGTAGATTTGAAAATCTCCCATTTATCATTTGTACCATTATTTGACATTAGTTCTTCCCAGTCTATATCCTGAATTGTAGCCCTCATCCTGGGGAATTTGGCTTTCTTAAAATTAAATGTTTTTGCCCTCCCAGCCTGCGTTTGTTTTTTACAGTATAGGTAAAATGTAACTATATTATGATCACTGTTACCGAGGTTTTCACGAACATTGAAATTCCCAACAAGATCTGCATTATTAGAAATGACCAGATCCAACAGAGCTTCACCTCTAGTCGGGTCTTCCACAAACTGGCCCATAAAATTTTCCTGCAACAGGTTGCAGTTGAAGCTGAACCATGACACCAATTAATATCCCGGAAATTAAAATCTCCCATTATCACTACAGTACCCGCCTGTGCAGCCTGCTCCATCTGTCTATATAGCTGAACTTCCATCTCCTCAGTTATATTGGGGGGTCTATAGATTACACCAAAAGTAATTTTTTCAGTGCTTACCTCCCTTTCTAGTTCCACCCACAAGGTTTCAACCTCCTCACAGTATTCACCCACTATTGTCTCTTTCACACTCGCCTTCATATCATTTCTCACATACAGACATACACCACCACCTTTCCTATTTGTCCTGTCTTTCCGAAAAAGTGTAAAACCCTGTAGATTTACAGCCCAGTCATGTGAAGAGTCCAGCCATGTCTCAGCAACACCAACTATATCTATATTTTCTTCCAGTACCAAGGCCTCCAGCTCCCCCATTTTGCTTGCTAGACTTCTGGCATTTGTGAACATACACTTTAACTTGCCTGTCAGTTTTTCACTTTTATCAGAAATGTGATTTGACATTATTTGGGCATTTTTATTTACACTGCTGTTCTGTAACGAAAGGATCTCCTTATCTTGTTGTCTAGTCCTCTCCCCACATTCTGTTTCTCCCCCCACCAATATAGTCTGACCCCTCTCTAACCTGGCTACCCCTTTTTTTTCTACATTGACCTCCCTCCTCAGCCCTAGTTTAAATACTCCGCCACCCCAGCTAGAATTCTCTCCCCCAGCACAGCGGACCCCCTTCCATTTAGGTGCAAATCATCTGCAGAATACAGTTTGTACCCCAATGAAAAGTCAGCCCAGTGCTCTAGGAACCCAAATCCTTCTCCTCTACACCAATACTTAAGCCATGCATTTAACTCCCTGAGCTCCCGCTGTCTTTCCTGTGATGTGCAACAATAACGCAAAAAAATATATACTTTTTTTTCACAATTACAGGAAAATAGCATGGCAACAACAAGGCAAAAACGGTATGTGTAAACATAGTTTTTCCATTGCAGAAAATATTGCGCAGTAAAGATCTGTACATTTATATGAGGTTTGTAAAAATGTATGCACATGCTGCAGAAACATTCCCATCAGATGTATAGAACAAGCCTCAGCTCCATGAAGATCAAGTACACCTGAACGGTAAGACTGGGTTCACAGGACCTATTTTCAGACGTAAACGAGGCGTATTATGCCTCGTTTTACGTCTGAAAATAGGGCTACAATACGTCGGCAAACATCTGCCCATTCATTTGAATGGGTTTGCAGACGTATTGTGCAGACGACCTGTCATTTACGCGTCGTCGTTTGACAGCTGTCAAACGACGCCTCGTCAAAAGAAGTGCAGGACACTTCTTGGGACGTGTTTGGAGCTGTTTTCTCATAGACTCCAATGAAAACAGCTCCAAAAACGGACGTAAAAAACGCCGCGAAAACGGCGCGAAAAACGCGAGTTGCTCAAAAAACGTCTGAAAATCAGGGGCTGTTTTCCCTTGAAAACAGCTCTGTATTTTCAGACGTTTTTGGTCACTATGTGTGCACATACCCTTAACATTTTTAGGCCAGTTACACACAAACATAGGGACCTATTGATACTGTCAGTTCGGGTCACTGGACCCGCAGATGGGCTGGGACTCGCGTCCGTAATGCATGAGCAAAAATGCGCCCGTGTTAGGCTCATGTGAATCCGACTTACAGAAGATATTTATCAGAGTGCGACATTTTTAACCCTAGACTGGGATTTGTAATTTGCATTTTTTTAACAGGCCCTTTTCCATGTCGTTAGAACCTTCTTCTAAAAATTATCTTTGTAATGCAGAAAATGACTGATGAGAGAGATAATAAACTTTATGTACAGTTGTTTATCATCTTATATCAAGGTGTCAGCATTTGTAATATCATTGTTTCTAATATTCTGTGTATTATTGTATATGAATAACTTGTACTGAAGGTTTAGTCAAACATATTCCTACTCAAATGTGTTGTATGTTAGTTGGAATCATTACCAGACTGGAAGCGTTGACGACACAGGGGTCACCCATTGTAAAGAGTACTAGTCACCACTGTTCCCTCAAAACCTTGAACTCTGAAACTTATTGGGGTAAAAATTCTAAACCCTCCAGACAGAAAAATCTGCTGTTGGTTTAGTTAACCTCATTAGAATGTTGTTTTAACTCTTCCCTTTCCAGAGCATACAGCTTAGGGAGTGTTCACATCAGCGTTGCCCTTCCGTTGAGGGGTTCCGTCTGAGGTTTCTGTTGGGTTAACCCCTCAATGGAAAGGCAAACTGAAACCTTAGCTTCCGTTTCCCTCACCATTGATCCTAAAGGTGACGGAAACGTTGCTAAAGGTTTCCGTTTGTCACCGTTGTGACAGGGTTCCGTTGTTTTGACTTAATCAATAGCGCAGTAGTCTGGCCCTTAGGCCATGTTCAGACGTGGCGGAATTTTTCCCCGCAAATGTTGGTGCAGATTTGGGGCAATTACGCAATGAATCTGCAGCAACATTTTTATATTTGACAGGTAATTCAGACGTTGCAGATATCACAGCGGACTTGCCACAGATTTCCGTTTTTGCATTGCAAATGTTGAAATCTGCAGTGAAATTCCGCTTCTTCAATGTAATGTGCACGCTGCGGAGCCAAAATTCTGCACCGCAGCATAATTTCCGCACAGTTATTTTCCGCAACGTCTGATCTAACTTTCCTAAAAATGTATAGAAAGATATGAAAAAAACTGCTGCTGCAGAATTCCACTGCGGACTGTACCTGTGCAGCGCCACCACAATGGAAAAAAAAGCATTACATAGTGCCTTTTGGGAAATGAATCGGCAGCCAATGTAATGCACAGACGGACTAGGTCCTCTAAAGAGACGCTCCGGGAAGCCACCTTCCTCTCGAGGTATTTGATGAAGGTCCCAAATGATGAACAACCTTCTGTTCACGAAGAATGTCCTAATAGGGTATTTGAAAATAGGTTATCTAAAATAGACAACCCCTAAAAGGGTAATTACCATCTCAAGCATTTATGTCTCGCATCTATTTAGAGAACAGAAGTCCCCCAGCCCCTCTCCTGCCTTATGAGATCCCCGCCGGCCGCCACTTCCAGGTGGAGAATAAATGGAGAGGTGGCCGCCCCTGCCCCTCTCTCGACATTGGTGTACGTCCTAGACCTGCATGTATCAGACATTTACGGCATAGGTGGGAATAACTATTCTGAAATGATATATTTTAACATATTTGGGTAGGGGGTATTTTTCCTTAAAAACTACAATTTCTTAGAAAATTCTAAATGTTATTATTCATGTTAAATAAGAAAAAAGATTGTATTACTAAATCTTTGTCAGGGATATGCTTTTCGCCTCAGTAATTTATGATTCTGATCACCTTAGTTGTTGCTTTTGTCCATATTTAAAGTAAAAGCAACAAGAGGCTTGGTTTGAAACTGCCACCAGCATTAGAACTGAAGGAAAAGACAGGCAGACAATCCGTCTAATCAGAGGAGCATTCAGAAAAAACGACTATTGAACTTAATTCCCAGCACTCATCAGTGCTTTTCAAAGGAGGAAAATTATAAACCATTTATGCTGTTTTTTTGTTTTGTATTGAAAAAGTGTGCAAAAATTGTGCAAGCTCTGTTGTAATCACCGTCATTACTCCCGCACACACTTGACCTCATCTTTTCAGGCTGTTGTATTTATTTTTCATGAAACCGCAAGTACAAAATGAAGACTGGGGCATGCTGTGAACTTATTTTGGAGCCTGAGGAATACGTGTCTGCAGTAAACCCCTCGCCAATTTGTGCATTGTTTTTTTTATTTTTTCCATTATTAAAGATTTTTTTTGTTTTGGATTTTTTCCAAAAAAGAAAAAAAAGATTTTGTTATCAGTAACATCTTCATGAAACCCTCATGCTGAGTCCAGTCTGTGGTGTCCATGTTTGATATTTTTTTGTATATTTTATTGGTATTGTTTCTATTCATAAAGGTTGAATTGTGACACAACTGTGTATCAGCATGATTTATTTTTAAATATTGCTATGAAACAGAAAGGTGGAAATATATAACCCTTCGTAGTGTTAAAGCTAGCTAAAATGTTTAGGTCTACTCATGGGCAAGACAAAGAGGTAGATTACAGCATTTGCAGGAGCACAACACACTCATGTGACATAGCTAGATTTACTATTATTTTTGTCACCATTTGAAGCATGTCCATATTCAAACAATAGCTATTGTATAATAAATAAAAATATTAGCGTTTTTGGGGGAAACGCAAAATTGTAATCCCCTCTAAATCAGGATCATAATCTTGCAACTGTCTCTGAACACCACCATTTCCTGAGAGTTTACATTTAGAGCAAAGGTTTTGAAGTGGCATTTCTCACCGTTTGTTCAAAGTACATGGCCAGTTCAGGGTACGGTACGTTCCCATGGATTTTTCATGCAATTTTTCAAGCATCAAAAAATGCTTCTAAAAATGCTAGCGCTACTGCATGCTCCGGCATGCGGGTTCGTTCAATGGAGCTAATCTATGGCTTTTCAGTGTGGAATCCGCATCAATTATGAACACACTGTAGATTTTAAAATGCTGAAGAATACCCCATTTACATGCATTACCGGCAGAATTATGTCCGGGTATAGGCACAAAATCCTTGCCTGAATCCGGACAGAAACCACAATGTGTGAACATGGCTTTAGGGTGTATGAACATCTCCCCAGGGTATATTCACATGCAACAGATTTGTTGCAGAAATTTCTGTGACTATTCTTTACATCTGAATTGAATTTGTAAAAATTAATGCACATGCTGCCGAAATATCCCCATTCAGATATATGGAACGTTTCAAAGCTGACACGTGTGAACATAAGACTAAGACAAATCCTTTTCTGCAGACGTTGGCCAGTCATTGTGATGATGGTGGAAACCGGTAATTTTGCCCAACTTTAGTCTGTGTATGGGCTTATTTCTCCACACAAACATATACGAAATCTCCCAGGTTATTTAGATATATATGTGGCACTATAGAATGTTTGTTAGATATCCTATAACATTGGTTCTAGAGCAGTGCCTGCCTCAGTGCCCCCATATTATAACCAGCTTATTTCCAACCACTATATTAATTTCCCTCCTCCCTTGAAATAGAAAAAGTGGTGTTACTGATTGCTTCTGCCGAGATAGTAGTGTGGCATCTAGCCGAGCGGGACTGTGCATGTAATCTGAGATCTAAGTTATTCCATACATTTAAAGGAATATTTTATCTTGACTCGTAGTATAGTATTCAATGTGTCCCTGATATTAGTGACCATGACATGGCTCAAAATATTATAATATAATTTGAGATATTGAGGACAATAAAGCCAGTAGAGGAAGTAAATATGGTAAAAAAAAATGCTGCAAAACCACACCCTAAGGCTAGATTCACACGGGCGTTGCGCATCTCAGATGTGAAAAACTGCTGTCTTTCACATCTGAGGTGCATTCGTGTTCTGCGGGATGCGATATCACGCATCCCCATAGACTAGAGTCTATGGAGGGATACGTGAAGCGTGAAAAAATAGGACATGTCGTGTGAACGACCACATTGAATTATATAGATTCATGTGACAGCCGTTGTTTAAAAGGCCGTCACACAGATGTTTAACACGTTTGTGTGAATAAGGCCTCAATGTACGTTCAAACGTAGCAGAAACTTTACACTGCGGATTTTGCAGAAAATGTGTGGCAAATGCGCAAGGAATCTGCTGCAAAATTAGAATATTTTAGGGTTTGTCCAGATATGGCAGATTTTGCAGCGCACTTACTGTAGGTTTCAGCTTTTGTATTGCAAAGGCTGAAATCCGCATTGAAAATCCACTGATTCTCCGCAATAGACTGTGCATGCTGCGGAATGTAAATTCCACACGGCAAGCTTTTTTCCGCAGTTGTTTTTCGCAATGTCTGCAGTAACTTAAATAAAAAGCGTAGCAACCAAAGTGGGATTCTGCATTAAATTTACCACGTTTGAACGTGCCCTAAGGGTTTGTTCACACTGGACGGATACACTGCGTAAAAGTACGCAGCGTATCCGACCTAGGACACGCAGGAAATTGAGCTGCAGATTTTCAGACGGAATCTCATCTGCTGAAAACAGACATGAAGAAAAAAAGACAATACTTACCTTACTGACGTTATTATAGCAACACATTTCTTTGTTCTTCGTGCAGTCCGGCCTCCTGTGATCATGCTGTAGTCTATGTGACTGCTACAGCCTGTGATTGGTGGAATTACAGCCTTTCCACTGCAAAAATCGCAACATTTGCTATGTGTTGCAACTTTTACCTCCCCATTGAATTCGAAGGGGAAACCCCACAACAAAAGTGCAGCGACTGCGCGGCATAAATTGACATGCTGCGTATTAAAAATCCGCATCGCAGGTCAATTTATGAACGTTTTCTCAGTTGATTTTTTCCTAGGGGAATGGATGAGATTTGTTCAAATCTCATCCACTTTGCCGCTACTGTATTATAATGCGGATTTTCCGCAATTAAATCCGTTGTGGAAAATCCACAGCTCATCCGCCAAGTGTGAACATGCCCAGATACAAGAAGATTCATGAGGAAGTGTAAGGTCTAGGTCAGGAATGGAACCTAAACAGAAGAAATGTATAAAGGAAGGTCTTATAGGTCGGCTATCCTGTATCCAATTCTGGTTTTGTCTTAAAAATGACATGCAAAATATGGCGCAAATCTGCACTGTTTGAACAAGGCCTTAGGCCGGGTTCCCACGGGTCGGATACGCTGCAAAAATATAGGCAACCTGGAAACCGCAGTACCTTCCGTCCGAAAAACCACACCACATTGTGGTGACGTTTTTTGGGAGGAGTTTCCACTGTGGAAAGCAGGGGTGGAAAAAAGACAAAACGTTCATATTCACCGTTGCAATGGTGACTCATTCCTCCTTTTCCGTCTGGTCCATCCTCTCTGGATGACTCTGCAGCCCATGTGACCACTTTGATAGGCTGCAGAGGTTACATGGGATGAAACGTTATCCCAGGAGGCCGGACTGGAGGAAGAAGCAGGGAGTTCTGGGTAAGTATGATTTTTTTTTTTCTAAATTGCAATTTTTTGCGACTGAATCGCTACGGTTTCGCCGCAAAAGTTGGAACACTGCGCTATTTGTTGCGGGTTTTGCATCTCTATTGAATTCAATGGGAAAAACCCGCAACAGAAAAGCAATGAAAACGGAGCATAAACTGACATGCTGCAAATTTAAATTCTGCACCGCATGTCAATTTATTA
The DNA here is from genome assembly GCF_050947455.1 of Rhinoderma darwinii. Classification (NCBI taxonomy): domain Eukaryota; kingdom Metazoa; phylum Chordata; class Amphibia; order Anura; family Rhinodermatidae; genus Rhinoderma; species Rhinoderma darwinii. The sequence goes on along the minus strand of NC_134689.1, from coordinate 306,066,642 downwards.
ACGCTTTAGTTGCATTTTTTTTATTCACGGCGTGGACATGAGATTTTAAAAATCTCATCAACTTTGCTGCTACGGTAAATGTTGCTGAATTTCCGCACAGAATTCCGCAGAGTTTACGCTACCTGGGAACCCGGTCCTAAGGTGTAGACACATGTAGCAGATTTTACTGCAAACATTTCTGTGAATGAAAATCTGTTCGATTCATCTGAATGGAACTTGCAGAAATCCATGCACCTGCTGCAGCAACCACTACATTCAGATTTTCAGCAGCAGCTATTTCTGTAACAAAATCTTCCGCATGTACCAAATGTATAAATACAAGTGTGGTTTTATATGCATTTTTAAAAGAAGTCAATGGAAAAAAGACGCTGCAAAACAGATAGGCCAGGTTCAGGCATCGTGGAAAAATTACGACCTCCCGGCCTAAATACGCAATGTAGGCAGTGTAATGTATTCTAGCAGCGATCAGTGCTGCAGGTGAAAAAAAAGTTAATAAAAATGTTTAATAAAAATGTAAAAATAAAAGTTATAAGTTAAAAAAACAAACACTGCTTTTTTTCATGTAAGAAGTCTTTTATTATAGGAAAAAAATGAAAATGTTAAAAAAAAAGTACACATATTTGGTATCAACGCATTCTTAACGACCAAAACTATAAAACCATAATGTTATTTTTCCCACACGGTGAACACCGCAAAATAAAAATTAACAAAAATCTATGCCAGCATTGCTATTTTTTGGTCACCACACCTCCCAAGATATAGAATAAAGAGTGATCGCATTTCCCCCAAAATAGTATCAATAAAAACTAACACCCGTCCCGCAAAAAAACAAGCCTTGCACAGCTTTTATTATTGAAAAATAAAAGTGTCTCTCAGGATATGGTGACACAAAAAAATAATTATTTTATAAAAATGTGATTTTATTGTGCAAACTCTGCAAAACATAAAAAAAAACAATATACATATGGTATCGCCGTAATCGCACCAACTTGCAGAATAAAGTAAAACGTAATTTATTGCACACAGTGACGGCTGTAAAAAATAAAGAATTTAAAATGCCAAAATCGCTGTTTTTTGGTCACGTCAGCTCTAAAAAATGTTTAATAAAAAGTGATCAAGAAGTTGTATGTACCATAAAATGGTACCAATAAAAACTACAGCTTGTCCCACCAAAAATAAGTCCTCACACCGCTCAATCGACCAAAAAATAAAAAAGTTATGGCTCTCAGAATGTGGTGATACAAAACATTTATTTTTTTAACAAATATTTTTTTCTGTGTAAAAGTAGTAAAATATAAAAAAAACTATATAAATTTGGTATCACCGTAATCATATAGAGACGCAGAATTTTTTTTCAGTTTCCCAGTACATTATATGGTACTTTAAATGGTGTCAATAGAAACTACAACTCTTCCTGCAAAAAAATAAGCCCTCAAACTATTCTATTGATGGAAAAATAAAAACGTTACGACTCTTGGAAGGCGGGGAGTGAAAAATGAAAATGAAAAAGCAAAAAAGGATCACTCCTGAAAGGGTTAATTAATTTCTAATAAAAAAAAATTTATGAACACAAATAGAGTATTGCCGTCGTGGGGAGAAATTGCTTTACAGATGTTGGGGTGCTTTTCTTTTTTTATCCCTTGTGAATATTAACAAATTCAACATTTTAGTGGACAAAAATGTTGATATTAATTTTCACGGACATATTCCACTAAATTCTACATATACCTGTGGTCAAAATGCTAACTACACCCCTAGAAAAATTCCTTGAGGGGTGTAACTTCCAAAATTGGGTAACTTTTGGGGGGTTTCCGCTGTTTTGGTCCCCCCAGGGCATTGCAAACGAGATATGGCACCGAAAATTATTCCAGCAAACTCTGCGCTACAAAATCCAAAAGATGCTCCTTCCCTTCTGAGCCCTGCTGTGGGTCCAAACAGCAGTTTATCACCACATATGTGGTATTGCTGTAATCGGGAGAAATTGCTTTACAAATGTTGGGTGCTTTTTCTCCTTTATTCCTAGTAAAAATGAAAAAAATTCTATGTTTCAGCAGAAAAAAAGTCGATTTTCATAGTCCACAGACTAATTCCACTAAATCCTGCAAAAAAAAACCCCAAAAACTATGGGGTCAAAATACTAACTATACCACTAGAAAAAATCCTTGAGGGGTGTAGTTTCCAAAATGGGGACACTTTTGGAGGGTTTCGAATGTTTAGGCACCACAAGACCTCTTCAAACCTGACATAGTGCCTAAAATATATTCCTAAAAAAAGAGGCCCCAAAATCCACTAGGTGCTCCTTTGCTTCTGAGGTCGGTGCTTCAGTCACTTACCACATTAGGGCCATAAGTGGGATATTTCTTAAAAAAAACAACAGCATCTGGGTAATAAATATTGAGTTGCGTTTCTCTGGTAAAACCTTCTGTGTTACCAGATGCATTACAAATTAATTTTGGCAAATCCTGTTGAACGCCTAAAGGGTTAAAATACTTTCTGAATTCTGTTTTGAATACTTTGAGGGTGCAGTTTTAAAAACGGGGTGAGTTATGGGGACTTTCTAATATATACGACCCTCAAAGTCACTTCAGAACTGAACTGGTCCCTGAAAAAATAGACTTTTGAAATTTTCTTGAAAATGTGAGAAATTGCTACGAAAGTTCTAAGCCTTGTAAAGTCCTAGAAAAATAAAAGGACGTGAAAAAAAAAACCATGCAATCATAAAGTAGACATAAGGGAAATATTAAGTAGTAACTATTTTGTCTGGTATTACTACATGTTTTACAAGTAAATACATTTAAATTTAAAAAAATTCAAATTTTTGTAAATTCTCTGTAAAATTTTGAATTTTTCACAAATAAATATTGAATTTATCGACCAAATGTTTTCACTAAAATAAAGTACATGTCAAGAGAAAACAATCTCAGAATTGTTGGTGTTTTAACTTTTTATAAAATATATTTTTATTTAAGAACAAGAGATAATAAAAAATAAAATGAAAAGTAAAATAAACATTTGTCAACATTTGCTGTACCAGGATGAAAAAGAAGTACACACTGACCCAGTCTGTCCTGTACATGCTTCATCTGTGCAATTCTATGCTACATTCTGACAAATGTTGCCATACAGCAATGTTTCCTGCTCCTAAAATTATCAATGAATAGGGGGGGCGGAGCCTGACCGCGGTTCATGACAGTCGTGTGATACCACGTCTCCCGCTGTCGAGCACCTGAAACCCTGCTAAACCGGCCGTTTTTTGATCATGGGGAAGATGACAGGCAAGGAGAAGAACCGAGAACCCACACCAGCTCCGAAAACTCCACGGAATCAACATGATGTAGATAAGTTCTTCCAGAAGAACTTGTCAGCTTCTCCGGCGCGAGTAACTAAAATGGCGCCGGAACCACGAGATGCCGCCCAGCACTCTGAGGACTCGGAGGCTGAAAGTGCTTCAGACACACAGGCAAGTGATGACTACCTTCCCATATCAAGGGGTTTTCTGAAGAAGGCCCTAACTAGGGCCCTAGCTCCGGTGGTTAACGAACTGGCCGACATTAAATCAGATCTGAGGCAAGTAGGGGGCAGGGTGGAGGCCCTGGAGCAAGCACACCAGTCCTCCATTACCTTTCACACTGCACTGAAAAATAAGGTTCTTGCACAACAAGCTCATATTAACCAAACCATGCTACAAATAGAGGATCAGGAGAATAGGAGCAGAAGAAATAACCTAAGGATACGAGGGCTGCCTGAATCCTATCTCCCAGATGTACTACATACCACAGTCTCTCATGTTTTTGAATTACTCTTGGGACGGGAAAGAGCAACGTCCATAGTAATAGAAAGGGTGCATAGAGCTTTAAGGCCGAAGCCAGCACAGTCAGACCCGCCGAGAGACATCATCTGCAAACTCCTGAGCTATGTGGACACTTCACTTATACTTTCTACAGCCAGAGACAGAGGAGATCTCTCTTATGAAGACGCAGCAATTCAGCTTTTCCAAGATTTAGCACCGTCAACTCTGCAGAAACGCAGAGTTCTAAAGCCGCTAACAGATAAGCTGAGAGAATCCAAAATTCCTTACCGCTGGTTATACCCCTTTGGCCTGGCCATTTCACATGGAGGTAAGAAGATGATGATTAGGCAACCAGGCGACCTCCGATACGTGTGGGGAGAACTGCATATAGCCCCGATGGACATTCCTTCTTGGTTGCCCATAGATGAATGCGATGACCTGCCCAATCTTCTGCCCGCAGAAGTTTGGACCCCTGTCGAGGCGACAAAATCACAGAGACACAAGAGACTTCCCACTAGATCATCCCGCAACTAGGACTCCCATTGCATAGTATCTTCATAATTATATTCTATATCCTTTTTACATTATGTTTGACGGGTATGTCCTAGAGGTTACTATTGGCCGGTAACACTTGTTTTTCTCTGACTACAAGGTTTCGGGTAGCTCCTCCGATCAGGGATACCATTTTCTCTGCTCACCCACTTTTCTATTATTTCGTCCTCTTGTTCCTTCCCCCTCCCCCCCCCCTATGGCTCTTTCCTTCCCCTCTTCCCCACCTACAAGTTCACATGGTCATATAGGGAAGCATCTTATACAATATACATGGCTCGAGATGCCAAGAGGGCCTTTGCAAAATCCTTGTATGATATGTGGGATGATATGTCGTTTGATTTCACGTTGTTTACGTTTAGGTTGGTTGTTTGTTATACTGGTACTTATTCTGCATGCTTGGTCGAAATTGCTCTACCCCTTAAAATATGGCTGAGGTGACTTTAAATCTATGCACATTTAATGTAAAGGGTTGCAATTCACCACATAAGAGGAGTCACATTTTTTCTCTATTGTCTAAAACAAAATCTGAAATTGTGTTATTACAAGAAACCTATTTCCGGTCTGGTCATATCCCGAATTTACAATATGGTTCCTATGATAAATGGTATCATGCTACTAGCCCCTCCTCTGCATCTAGGGGGGTAAGCATTGGTTTTAGTAGGAACTCCACATTCCTATATGGAGATCTGCTGGCTGACCCAGAAGGAAGATACCTATTATTGAAAGGGAGTTTTGGCACACAAAAAGTCACGATATGTAACCTCTATGCTCCAAATATTAATACCGTGCACTGGATGATAGAAGTTCTAGAGAAGGTGTCTGCGTTCACAGATGGTTTACTGTTTTTAGGAGGGGACTTAAATTTAGTTCTGAACCCACTTCTAGATTCTACTTCACAGCGGTCAGCGGTTTCTTTCAGGGCTCAGAGACGTATAATGTCAGCTTTAACACAGATAGGCCTGGTGGATGTGTGGAGAACTCTGCACCCAGACACTAAGGACTTCACCTTCTTCTCTACAGCCCATAATTCTTATCAACGGCTGGATTATATATTTACTCGAGATTCTTGCCTCCCACACATATTGAATGCCTCCATAGGCAATATCACGATCTCGGACCATGCACCTGTTTTTCTCGAAGTTAAACTTGTGGGTCAAACAGCAAGAGAGTGGTCTTGGAGATTAAATGAGACTCTGCTAGACAGTCAGGATACGTTGACAGCTTTGGAGGAGAAGGTGAAGTCTTACTTTGATACAAATAAATCTGAAGATACCACTCAGGCATCTAGATGGGAGGCCCATAAGGCCTACATGAGAGGGGAATTTATAGCTCTAGGAGCATTCCGGAAGAAACAGCGGGCTAAGAGAATAAGTGAACTTTTATCCCAAATAGCTAAGATTGAAAAGATTCATAAGAAGTCACTGGCGATTTTAGAACAGGACACGTTGTCTAGCCTCCGTAATTCCCTTAGAGACGCATTAAACTTTAAATCTGCCAAAGCTTATCTTCGTACACAATACAAGTATTACTCTCATGGGGACAAGGGGGGGAAGGTTATGTCGGCGTTAGTTAAAAAAGCCAGAGAAAAAACCCAAATTAAAAGCATAAAGACAGAGCAAGGCACTTTGTCTGAAGACCCATCTGTTATAGCTGACACTTTTGCCTCCTTTTATAGCTCATTATATAATTTACAAAACACTGATAAGATCCCTAATGGTACATCTAAAGTTCCCATCAAGTTTGAGGAGGGAAGTAGACAGGCCATATCAAATTTCTTAGGAAAACTTTCACTACCTACTTTGAATAAGGAAGATGAGACATCTCTACTAGCCCCGGTCACTGCAGACGAAATTAAAAAGGTTCTGAAGACCATCCAGAATGGGAAATGCCCTGGACCAGATGGTTTTCCGATTTCCTATTACAAATTTTTTTTGGGAGTCTTGGGAACCCCCCTAGTTGAATATTTTAATTCATTAAATGCAGGACTTCCTCCACACCCACAGGCCCTTGAGGCGCACATAACCATCTTACATAAAGAGGGCAAGGACCCTCTTCAGTGTGGGAGCTACCGTCCCATCTCACTCCTAAATACCGATATTAAATTGTGGGCAAAATTGTTAGCGAATAGAATGGCACTGGTCTTACCAAAGCTGATCGCACCAGAGCAGACTGGATTTGTGAAGGGAAGAGAAGGGAGAGATAACTCTTATAGAGTACTACATGCCATAGACTATGCAAAGAAATTCAATAAGCCCCTAATGCTGCTAGGTACAGATGCGGAGAAAGCCTTCGATAGGGTGAACTGGCAGTATATATACCTCACATTGATAAAATTTGGTTTTCCTGCAGGGTTTGTGGAAGCAATTTTTACTCTATATGCCTCCCCTTCGGCTAAGGTGAGAGCGAACGGGTTAATGTCCTCCTCTTTCGCAATAAAGAATGGTACTAGACAGGGCTGCCCACTCTCCCCTACTCTGTTTATACTAACTTTAGAAACACTGATACAAGCTATCAGGCAAGATAATGCCATTAGGGGACTACAGGTGGAGAATAGGGAGCATAAGGTGGCCGCCTTTGCAGATGACATGCTTTTGCTTATCTCAAATCCTATGTCTGCTTTCCCTGCTCTATTGAAATTGTTAGGGGTTTTTGGGACCTTATCCAATTTTAAAATCAATCACTCCAAGTGTGAGGCTCTAAATGTTACACTGTCTCCACCTGTGGTCTCTAACCTATCGAGGGACTTCCCGTTTAAGTGGGCCCCAGAGTTTATCACTTGTTTGGGAGTTAAAATTTCTAGCAATTTACAGAATATATATCATCTTAATTTTCCCCCTCTGCTGAAATCCGTCTCAACTCAGTTGAGGGAACTGAGATTTCATGGATGGGACGGAAGAATTTATTAAAATCTTATATCGTCCCTAAGTTCCTATACCTGATGCAGGCCGCCCCGATCTTCATCCCTGCTACCTTTTTCACAGAAACTAGGAGATTGTTTTCTAGATTCTTATGGCAACAAGCTAGACCTAGAATTTCTTATAGACAACTGACACTCCCAAAAGCAAGAGGTGGTTTTGCTCTCCCAGACGTACTGGGCTATTACCAAGCTATACAATTCAGATCTCGTCTGGAAATAATGGCTAGTACCCATACTACCTTAGCTAAACAAATTGCTCTAGGGAATTTCAAGACTCAGACCCAGATAGCTTTATGGGGTGGGGAAAGTGGAGTGGCGAAGAGGGACAGAGAAGACCCATTGTTGAAGGGCATACTGTCCTTGAGGAAACTTTATTTGACACCAATGTTTAAAGTCTCGTTTCCCTCGCCTTTGATGACGGCAAACATGCTCCCATTCATTCTTTCCCACAATTTTAATGATCCCTTGAACTTGTGGAGATCGCTGAAAACGACTCCAATAGGAGATCTATTTAAAGGAGGGAAAGTACCTACAATAGATAATCTCCAGGCCATGGGAGTGGGAAGAACTTGGTCCAGAGCACAATATGGCCACTTTAGAGGTATTTGTTCGGAATTTCTGAAAAGGTATCACATTACGGGTACCCTCTCTTGGTTCGAGGTCTTGATGAGTGCTACTCCTTTGCCCAAAAAACTGATCTCCATTCTATATAATAAGTTGCTCACCTATGATGCGGAGGAAAAGCCTTCATTTCTTTGTGCTTGGGAGCGAGACTTGAATATGGTGTTCTCTCCACAGGATACTTCAGCTATATTTAAGAGATCTCATGGTTTATCCAGATGTATTAGAACTCAGGAAAATGCTTTTAAGCTACTTACAAGATGGTATAGGTCCCCGGATATAGTAGCAAAAATGTACGATAATGTATCAGATGGGTGCTGGAGATGTGGGAGCTCTCTGGGTAGCTTAGTACACATATGGTGGGATTGTCCTATTATTAAACAGTTCTGGTCATCCGTAGAATCGCAGGTCAACACAATCTGTAACACGTCCATCACACTCACACCCTCTCTTATATTAGTCAACTTACCATCAGCTGACTGCTGTCTCACTAGATTTGATTTGGATTCACTGCTCATTATGACAGCCAAACTACTTATACCAATAAAGTGGCTAGATAAGATACCCCCCGATATACCAATGTGGCTCAACAGAGTCCGACAAATGTTTCGGCTGGAAGAATTATCAAGCTGGGAATCTAGAACACACGACAAATTCATACAACTATGGGCACCGTGGTGCACTTGGGAGTCAATTCCCAAAACATGATGAAGTATACTCCCCCATTTTGCAAAGGCTTAAATTCGGAGATCTTCTATTCAAAACAATAAATGTGTATTTTGTGATAAAATTGAGAGATACCAATTGCAAAAGGCACTAATTGGTGGAATGAAGTACCGTTTTAGTTAGTTCTTTTTCTTTTCTTTTTCTTTTACTGTTAATTTTCACATGTTGTTTGGATTCCATTATGTCACGGATTACAAATGCTAATGTGAGCCAGAAATACGATGGAACTGTATTATGGTTTTTCAATGTACTTTACTATACATCCAGCAATATGTTTTCGATATCCTAAGAAACTGTACATGTATAGTTGTTGATACTGTTTTTGTTGTACAAAATTTCAAAAATAAAGATTTTAAAATAAAAATAAAATTATCAATGAATAAATATCACATTATTTGTCAAAGAAATTTAACCCTCTTCTCGCCGCAGCCAGTTTTAATTTTAAAATTTTAGTTTTTTCCTCCCCAGCTTCCGAAAGCCATAACTTGTTTATTTTTCCATCAACATAGCCATATAAGGAGTTAATTTTTTTGTGGGACACGTTTTCATTTTTAATGGCACCATTTAATATACTACATAATGTACTGAGAAACTTTTAAAAATTATTTCATGGGGTGAAATTACTCATAGTTTTCAGGGTTTTGTTTTTACAAAATTTAACAAGCAGTAAAAGCGACGTGTTAACTTAAAGAGGCTCTGTCACCAGATTTTGCAGCCCCTATCTGCTATTGCAGCAGATAGGCTCTGCAATGTAGATTACAGTAACGTTTTTATTTTTAAAAAACGAGCATTTTTGGCCAAGTTATGACCATTTTTGTAGTTATGCAAATGAGGCTTGCAAAAGTCCAAGTGGGTGTGTTTAAAAGTAAAAGTCCAAGTGGGCGTGTATTATGTGCGTACATCGGGGCGTTTTTAATACTTTTACTAGCTGGGCGCTCTGACGAGAAGTATCATCCACTTCTCTTCAGAACGCCCAGCTTCTTGCAGTGCAGATCTGTGACGTCACTCACAGGTCCTGCATCGTGTCGGACACATCGGCACCAGAGGCTACAGTTGATTCTGCAGCAGCATTGGCGTTAGCAGGTAAGTCGATGTAGCTACTTACCTGCAAACGCCGATGCTGCTGCAGAATCATCTGTAGCCTCTGGTGCCGATGTGTCCCCGCTCGTCTGACACGATGCAGGACCTGTGAGTGACGACACAGCGTGATCTCTCGAGAACACGCTGTGTCTGCACTGCCAGAAGCTGGGCGTTCTGAAGAGAAGTGGATGATACTTCTCATCAGAACGGCCAGCTAGTAAAAGTATTAAAAACGCCCCGATGTACGCACATAATACACGCCCACTTGGACTTTTACTTTTAAACACACCCACTTGGACTTTTGCAAGCCTCATTTGCATAAATACAAAAATGGTCATAACTTGGCCAAAAATGCTCGTTTTTTAAAAATAAAAACGTTACTGTAATCTACATTGCAGCGCCTATCTGCTGCAATAGCAGATAGGGGCTGCAAAATCTGGTGACAGAGCCTCTTTAATTCTGTCTGTTAATACGATTACGCCGATATCAAAATGAATAGTTTTTTTTATGTTTTACTACTTTTACAAAACTAAAACAATTTGCTAAAAATAAATTTGTTTTGTGTTGTCGAATTCTAAGACCCATAACTTTTTATATTTTGCTGTCAATAGAGCTGTGTGAAGGCTTGTTTTATGTGGGGTGAGCTGTAATTTTTATTGGTACAATTTGGGGTACATACGACTATCTGATCACTTTTTATTCGAGGCAAGATGACCAAAAATTATCTGCACTCTGGCTGTAGGATTTATTTTAATCAACTTTCAGAAAAGACAAATACATCATTTTTCGACATAATCTCCATGCTTTTTATTACACTGTGTCCATCTGTCAACAACATTTTGTATTCCCACATTAACAAATGTTTTAGGCTGAGCTGCGAGCCACGAATGCACCGCTGTCTTCACCTCTTCATTAGACGTGAATCTTCGTCCTTGTAGAGCTTCTTTCAGGAACCAAACAGGTGATAGTCTATCCAATAGAATCAGTTCATGTGCACACTCAATGTTGTCATCAGTTGTGGCGGTGGACAGGTGTACGGCTACTTCTGTTCTGCATGGCTGACAATTGTGCGACCTTCCTTGAACTTCTCTATCCATTCATACACACCTCTTCGTGACAAACACTTTCTCTATACTGTGCACAAAGTCTTCAATAATTATTGGCACAAGACACATCCTCAAACCACAAAAAAGCAAATCACTACACGCTGCTCTTTTTTTCGTGCAAATCACAAGTGGGGCAGCCAATGTTTCTCCCACCGCAGTCACAAATAAACAGATGTAACACGTTCAAACTCACACAGCAGTGACTGGTGAAAGAGTGACCTCGTACAGAAAACGCTGATAAGACAGTGCGGCCAACAGAAGTTTTAATATAACCAGGGTGCGGATAATTTTTGACTCACCCTCGTAAATAAGAGAATGTGTGTGAGCTTGACGTGAATTTATAAAATGTGTTCTGAAGGATTCTGAAGCAACTGCAGACAATGGACAGAAGACTTTAATTAGAAATTTAGAATATTGTAGTTAAAGGGTTTATCCCATCTGAGCCATTTATGGCATATCCACAGTATAAATGTCTAATAGGTGGGGCTGCAGGCTAAATGGTGAGATAGCCATCTGTGTCCGCCCCTGCAGAGGTGTAACCCCAACCTTCAGACCTATCTCATGGATATTCCATAAATGTCTCAGATAGGAATACCCCTTTCTGTACTGTACAGAAGAGTTCTGTATATCAATGTTTCTCAACTGCAGTCCTCAAGTTCCCCAATTGTGTTTTAACTTGGCAATATAGGCAATTTATGATTCCACCATCATTGCATGTGTATAGACTCCAGTATGCCACAGTATCACACTGGTAAATCGATTGGCATAAAGGTACACATTGTAGCGCACTTGCTGGAGTCCCACCGATTGTCTCAGATTTACTGCATTAGACTTCTGCTCTGTTGTAAACTCTTACTTAGTATAGGCTTTCAGGCATTTACTGTGCAGAGATATCTGTTGGAGATTTTAGAAGCTTCATGAACCATGCTGTTCTAGTTATCATAGTAAATCCATAAAAATACTTATAAGAAGCAAAGGCAAGGCTTCTGATATTTTCCTTTGTAGAATAATAAGGAAAATACAGAGGATCGTGTTTGTCTCAGCTTTGCTTATGTGTTCTGGCAACACTTTCTGCAATTTAGCTCATAGCGTCTGATAAAGACGGCACTTGTATTGAATCTTATTCCTCCAATGAACCATTTCTAGAGTTTTCAGAGGATTATATGAACTCAATGTTCATTATTTAATTGCACTATATCAAAGGTAAAAAGAAAAAGAATGAAAGATATTTTACTTTAACCTTTTAGATAATTAAAACAGTTTGATTTTGTGATATGGATTCATGTTAGCGGTGAGACCTGGACAGTAGAGGGTTCTCAGTATCTACCAAGTCACGAGTTCACTAATTTTTCATCTCATTCTTTCGCGGAGCATTCACAAACCAGGGTGTTTCTATTATGTACTTATGAAGTCAGTTCGTCCTTGTAAAATAGTGGCATGGAAACCAGTTTCCCTTTCATTTATTTTTTACTATTCAAAACGTGACTAAATCTGGCAATGGACACAGAATATAAATCCTATTATTTATATCAAGGTTTATACAGTAGAGGGCTTTATTCTGGCGGGTTGGTGATAAAAGGAGGAACACCTGCAAAATCTATCATCTGATCAAATTGAACTACATAGGAAATTTTAAAATATTCAACTAAGATTTTTAATATGGTTAATCCATAATTCTAGTTGCCCTTGAAGGATTATAAATAAAATACTGCAACATTGCTCTATTACAAAAATAAAAAAAGAGAATCCAACATATTAAGGGCATATGTACATTGTTTGCCCTTTGACCTAAATTAGAGCTAAATTAAATTGAGGTTTCATGTGGATAGGTAATGTTACATAGTTCCATAGTTAGTACGATTGAAAAAAGACACATGTCCATCAAGTTGAACCAAGGGATGGGAAAAGGGAAGGTAAACATTTCTACACATAGGAGCTAATATTTTTTTGTTCTAGGAAATTATCTAAGCCTTTTTTAAAGCCATCTACTGTCCCTGCTGTGACCAGCTCCTGCGGTAGGCTATTCCATAGATTCACAGTTCTCACAGTAAAGAAGGCTTGTCGTCTCTGCAGATTGAAGCTTTTGTTTCTCCAGACGGAGGGAGTGCCCCCTTGTTTTTTGAGGGGGTTTTACATGGAACAGGATATCACCATATTTTTTGTATGTGCCATTAATATATTTATATAAATTAATCATGTCCCCCCTCTTTTTTCAAAGCTAAATAGGTTTAATTATTTTAATTTTTCCCCATAACTTAGATTCTCCATGCCCCTTATTAGCTTCGTTGCTCTTCTTTGTATTTTTTCCAACTCCAGGGCATCCTTTCTATGAACTGGAGCCCAGAACTGAACTGCATATTCTAGATGAGGCCTCACTAATGCTTTGTAAAGAGGCAATATTACATCCCTGTCCCACGAGTCTGTGCCTCTTTTAATACACGACAATATCTTGCTGGCCCTTGAAGCAGCTGATTGACACTGCATGCTGTTATTTAGTTTCTCATCTACAAGAACACCCAGATCCTTCTCAACAAGTGACTCCCCCAGTGTAGCTCCCCCTAGGACATTTGATAAATGCAGGTTGTTGGTACCCAGATGCATAACTTTACATTTATCTACATTAAACTTAATTTGCCAAGTGGACGCCCAAACACTTAGTTTGTTTAATTCCGCTTGCAATTCATGAACATCTTCCATAGACTGAACTATATTACATAGCTTGGTGTCATCTGCAAAAATAGAAATAGTGCTATTAATCCCATTCTCTATATCATTAATAAATAAGTTGAATAATAGTGGTCCCAACACGGAACATTGGGGTACACCACTTATAACCGGGGACCATTCAGAGTAGGAATCATTGACCACAACTCTCTGGATACGGTCCTTGAGCCAATTCTCAATCCAATTACAAACTATGCTATCTAAACCTATAGTCCTTAATTTACCCATTAGACGTCTATGAGGGACAGTGTCAAATGCCTCTGCAAAATCCAAAAACACTATTTCCACAGCGGCCCCTCTGTCTAGGCTTCTGCTCACCTCTTCATAAAAACAAATCAGGTTGGTTTGACATCTTCTGTCCTTAGTAAAACCGTGCTGGATGTCACTTGTAATACTATTTTTTGTTACATAATCATGTATATAGTCCCTCAATAGCCCCTCAAACACTTTCCCCATGATGGATGTTAAGCTTACTGGTCTATAATTACCCGGGGAAGACCTAGAGCCCTTTTTGAAAATAGTCACCACATTTGCCAGTCCCTTGGCATTATACCAGTCACTAGAGAATCTCTAAATATTATGAAGAGGGGGACAGAAATAAATGAACTAAGCTCTTTAAGAACTTTAGGGTGTAACCTGGTCCCGGGGCCTTGTGTACATTTATTTAATTGAATTTAGCTTGGACCATATCTACATTCAGGCAATTCAGTATATCAACTGATATATTAACAGCACTGGCACCGGCTATATCAGCTGCTCTTTCTTCTGTTGTATATACAGAGCTAAAGAACCCATTTAGTAACTCTGCCTTCTCTTGACTCCCTGTGACCAACTCCCCATTACCACTATCTAGGGGTCCTACATGTTCAGACCTTGGCTTTTTTACATTTATATACATGAAGAATTTTTGGGGATTTGTGTTACTATCCTTGGCCACCTGCCTTTCATGTTGTATTTTTTGCTGACTTAATTACCTTTTTACAGATTTTATTAAGCTCTTTATAATTTACAAAGGCTACAGCTGTACCCTCAGATTTGTATTTTTCAAATGCCCTTTCTTTTTCTGTCATGTATTGCCCTTTTTACAGAAGGTGTAAACCATGTGGGGTTTAATTTTAGTTGTTTATACTTGGTACCTATAGGAATAAATTTTGCACTATAATTACCCAAAGTAGATTTGAAAATCTCCCATTTATCATTTGTACCATTATTTGACATTAGTTCTTTCCAGTCTATATCCTGAATTGCAGCCCTCATCCTGGGGAAATTGGCCTTCCTAAAACTAAGTGTTTTTGCCCTCCCAGCCTGTGTTTGTTTTTTTCAGTATAGACCAAAAAAGAAGAACAAGTCACGACCATATATTTGAAAAAATACAAAAAAATCCTTTATTAAAGTCAATTAGACACAAGCAAGTAGACAAAACTAGACACAATAAAATAACATAACCCTCGCAGAATAAAAGGATGGAATCAGAACATTAAAGCAGCGGAACACCCAGATAGTAATCCGGTCATAGGTCAGCAGGTAATAGGCATGGTACATTTGCACAGATTGGTATATAGACATAGATAAATGTAAGTACAATCACAAAAATATAACGTCTAAATGGCAGTATACCTACACCTGCAGAGTACAGGAATAGCCGGGAGATCAAGGCCGGGGGACCGCTGCTGGACCCGACGCGCGTTTCTCTGATGCTTCGTCAGGGGTTGATGTCCAACTCACCCACAAAGCCCTAAATCGTCCCTCCTCTCAAGTGATTTCATGTGGAGCATAAATTGGTGGTAAGTGCCAGCTGTTTCACATAGGGTGGCTCAGTGTTCAGCGGCGGTCACCAATGACAGCCACCGATACACCCGCCAGCCCACGATAGCGTCCTATCGTATACTCCGTGGTATAAGCCCCCTCCTCTCGTGCACGCCCCCAGCAGCTGAGCCACGCAGGGCAGACAGGGAGCAGGAAAGTACTCCCCCGTCCCACGTGGTGCCGCGGCTAGGGGCAAACACAGGGAGTGGAGCAGAAAGAAGACCATCCCAAAGTATCAAACCTAAGTATACCCACATCATTAATTTCATGATCCCAGCTTCAAAATATTTCAAAAATAGGGATAAAAAACTGAATGCGCCGATATATATGCCGAGCCACAGCGTCACGTTGCTAAGCAACAGTACAGCACAGGAACAGCGATTGCTGTCCGAGGTGCTGAAGATAGTAACAAGGCAGTCAGAGCGGAGGCCGCTGTCCAAAGTGCTGAAAGTGGCCAGGGGGACTCCGATGCAGCAAAAAACTGGAACAAAGTACCGAAAATAAATAGCAGTGCTGTGTGGGTGAAAAATAGTGAAAAAAAACGAAAAAATGAATAAAATAAAAACTTGCAAAAGAGTGAGCATGCAGAAAAGGGACGTATGAGTGTATCGAAAATCAAGAAACTACAGTATAGGTAAAATGTAACTATATTGTGATCACTGTTACCAAGGTTTTCACGAACATTGACATTCCCAACAAGCTCTGCATTATTTGAAATTACCAGATCCAACAGAGTTCACCTCTAGTCGGGTCTTCCACAATGTCTGGATCATTTTATAGGTTACTGCTGATAGTCAACTTTATACCACAACTTCACCTGGCTAACCAAATCATAGCATTGTTGAGAGTATAACAATGCATTTGTTAGGCCTCTTTTTATGTCTATACATTCATTTTCTGTAGATCAACTACTAGTATATACTGTGTCCAGGTCCATTTATGTTTATTTTTTTATTTTTTTCTAGTTTATAAAACATACATTCCATAATGCAGGGGCCTAACTAGGAAACACTGGGCCCCATAGCAAACTTTTGACTGGGGCCCCCCTAGGTGCCACACGCAGCCCCCGTTATAGATACTGCCCCCCTGTAGATTGTGCCATACAGCCCCCCTGTAGACAGTGTCACACCCCATTTGTAGCTAGCATCCCCCACCTCCCCCTGTAGATATTGCCATAAAGACCCCCTGTAGATAGCGCCATACAGCTCTCCCTGTATATAGTGCCACATAGCCCCCTCCCTTGAATAAAGTGCCACACAGCACCCTCCTTTGTATATAGTGCTACACAGCCCCCCTTAGTAGATAGTGCCACACAGCCCCCTATAGATAGCGCCACACACAGACCCCTGTAAATTGCACCACACACAGGCCCTTGTAGTGCCATACAGCCCCCTAGTAGACAGTGCCATACAGCCCCCCTAGTCGATAGCACAACACAGTCCCCTTTGTATATAGTGCCACACAGCCCCCCTTAGTAGTGTTACACAGTCCCCTTGTATATAATGCCACACAGCCCTCCCCTTGTATATAGGGACACAGCCCCCCTTGAATATAGTGCCACACTGCCCCACCTTGTATATAGTGCCACACAGCCCCCCATTGTAGATAGTCCCACACAGCCCCATGTAGATAGCGCCAGACACAGAACCCTGTAGATTGTTCCACACCCAGCCCCCTGTAGATAATGCCATACACAGCCCCTGTAGATAATGCCACACACAGCCCCCTTTGTAAAGTGCCATACAGCCCCCTTAGTAGATAGTGCCACACAGCCCCCACTTGTATATAGTGCCACACAGCCCCCCTTTTATATAGTGCTGAACAGCTCCCCTTGTATATAGTGCCACCCTGCTCCCCCCTTGTATATGGTGCCACCCTGCTCCCCCTCGTATATAGTGCCACCCTGCTCTCCCCCTTGTATATAGTGCCACCCTGCTCCCCCCTTGTATATAGTGCCAACCTGCTCCCCCCTTGTATATAGTGCCACCCTGCTCCCCCCTTGTATATAGTTTCCCCCTGCTTCCCCCCTGTATATTGCCACACAGCCCGCCCCCAAACAAATATATTGTACTTAGCTTGCCCCGTTCCCGCGACGGACGGAATGCTTCACATCCCCCGGGCGGGACGCTTGAGCAGACCAGTGTGATGCAGTGACGTCATCAAGCCCGCCTGTGCAGGCAGCCTTATAGGCTGCATGCCTAACGTGGTTATCCCAAAGATGCAGATAAAAGTGAATGTGGCTGTCGCTAGCACCGGGGCATGAGTGGGCCTGTGCTGCCAGGCCCTTAAATGTTAGGGGCTGGGAAGCGCGGGCCCCGTAATGGCTTCGCTACTGCTATAGCAGCAATAATGGCTGCTAGCAGCGTCACCGGGCTTGGGGAAGCCATGTCGGCGGGCGAAACGTGCCCCCTCATACAGGGGGCCCTGTAGCAGCCGCTACAGCGGTAGTTACGCCACTGCCATAAAGATAATACTCAAAGAAATCAACATGTTTCTGGTAACCATCCACACATGACCCACCTTTCATCGGTGTGTTCCATACCCATACAGCTCTATAAAAGCAAGAAAAAAATGTAAATAAAAATTTCCCTTGAAATAAGCCAAAGACAAAAAAAAAAGAAAGAGGAAAGAAATAGAGAAATGAATAGGCATTCCTCCCACCCATGCCTCTCAATACTCCTCTTGGCCCCTCTTATCTACTACCATAGAACATATCCCCTAAGTAGGTTTGGGTTTGTCACCCATGTGCCCCACCTCTGCTGGAAGGTTTCTTTTTTAGTTTAGTTTTCAATCCCAATCCCATACTCATATCTAAAATATATATTCACTTTATCTCTAACTTCCATTATTTTTGGGATATTAGGGGCTTTCCAAACAGAATCAAGCTTCGAACAGCATCTAAGATCCTAAAAATCACGCTTCCTTATTATTCCTTCCAAATTTAAATTCAGCAGGGTAGCTTTAGCGCTCAGAGTTATCTGCTGTGCTGTTGTCAACTCTATCAGATGAAAAACCTCCGCCCAAAATTGTTTAAGTCTGTTGCACTTCCACCAGATGTGGAGAAGATCCCCACTTCACCGCATCCGCTCCAGCACTGATTTGTGATCTGCGGATCAAATTTTGCTATATTTGCTGGATGTAATTTTAGCTTCATCTGTATTTTCTTGGCAACCTCTACCGAATTTATATAAGATGAGTGTTCCAATTGCCATCTTACTGCATTTTCCCAGTGAGCAATCGAGAACTCGGATTCAAGAACTTTTTCAAACTCTTGCATACATTTCAATTTACCTCTGTCTCTTGAAGAGATTAGATCTCTATATATCAAAGATAAACCTTTCTTCTTGTTCCTCCTTCCCCTTATATATCTGATATCACATATAACACAAAAAGGACCCCAAATTCATAAATAAAGTATATTACAAAATATATTTATATTACACAAGCTGCTAGAAAATAAAAAGTTGATCGAACGTTTAGTTACCCTTTAACCGTCAAATCATATATTAATGGATAAATAGGGCACACTTGCCTGGTACCATTAGATATCCCAAATTTATTGGAGGCAAAGACATTGTAATAAACTCTTGCACTTGGTGATGTATATAGGGCTAAAATTGCATGTAGGAACAAACCCGAAAATCCCAATTTTCTCAGAACTGCTTCCGGGAAGCCCTAGTGCACCGTATCAAATGCTTTCTCTGCATCAAGTGACAGTAGTGCACTGGGGCAGCCCCCCTGCTTTACAACCTGGATCAGCCAGATCACCTTTCTGATAGCATCTCTTGTTTGCCTGCCCATAATGAAACCCATCTGATCTGATGATACCAATGTGCAAACTACTTTCTTCAATCTTGTGGCTAGAATGTTAGAGAATATTTTTAAATCAATGTTAAACAGTGATATGGGCTTAAAATCACCTGGGTGTTTGCCTTTTTTGCCTTCCTTTGGTATCGTCCCAATTGGGCCTTCCAGCATATCATTTGGAAATGGGATCCCATTCCCAACTATTTTGTATACTTTGAGTAACTATGGCACCAACATAGCTTTGTTATATCTATAATATTCATTAATCAAACAATCACGGCCTGGTGCTTTGCCCCTTTTTAGGGTATCAATATCCATTTTTAACCTCTTCCAAAGTGATCGACAGGTTTAACATTTTTAACTCTTCTTGTGTCAGGTGTTTAAGCGCAACATAGTCTAAGAATGTGTTTATCTCATCCGAAGGGTTAAAGAGGCTCTGTCACCAGATTTTCAAACCCCTATCTCCTATCGGCGCTGCAATGTAGATAACAGTAACTTTTTTTTTTTTCAAAAATGAGCATTTTTGGCCAAGTTATGACCATTTTTATATATTTATGCAAATGAGGCTTTCTTATATACAACTGGGCGTGTTTAAAGTTATGTCCAACTGGGCGTGTATTGTGTTCGTTACATCTGGGCGTTTTTACTTGTTTTACTAGCTGGGCGTTGTGAATAGAAGTGTATGATGCTGACGAATCAGCATCATCCACTTCTCTTCGTTACCACCCAGCTTCTGGCAGTGCACAGACACACAGCGTGTCCTCGCGAGATCACGCTGTGATGTCACTCACTTCCTCCCACAGGAACTTCATCGCGTCGGATGAGCGAGGACACGCTGTGTGTCTGAACTGCCAGAAGCTGGGTGGTAACGAAGAGAAGTGGATGATGCTGATTCGTCAGCATCATACACTTCTATTCACAACGCCCAGCTAGTAAAACAAGTAAAAACGCCCAGATGTACACACACAATACACGCCCACTTGGACATAACTTTAAACATGCCCAGTTGTACTTAAGAAAGGCTCATTTGCATAAATATAAAAATGGTCATAACTTGGCCAAAAATGCTCGTTTTTGAAAAAAAACAAAACGTTACTGTTATCTACATTGCAGCGCCGATCTGCTGCAATAGGAGATAGGGGTTTGAAAATCTGGTGACAGAGCCTCTTTAATCACTGTTGGCTCTACACTCAAGTTATACAACATTTGATAACATGCTGCAAAGGTATCTGCAATATCTTGCGGAGAAAAATGTTTTCCTCCTTTAACTTCTTCGAGATAGTCTATCCTATTCCTCAAGTTTCTTTGTTTCAATATATTACTCAGGACTTTCTCCACTCTGTCTCCCGTGTGGTAAATTTTAACCTGAGCCTTCCAAAGAGCAGAGCTATATTCTTCCAAAAACAATTTGTGATCATACAAAGTTCATCTCCGTTACAATATCTGAGAGTTCTCTTTATGTTCTTTTTCCATTTGCTGCAGCTCCACACTTAACGCCTCAAGCTTTGCCTGTTGTTTTTCCTAAGCTGATGAGCAGGAAATGAGCAGCTGATGAGAAGGAAATAGAGGAGATACAAACGGCCCTCAAAAAAGAATCTTTCTAGCGAGGCTCTAGATAAACTAAATACGGACGTAGATAAAGACTTTCAGAAGTGGGAACAAGAGATTTGTTCCACTAAAACTAAGAAGTTTCAGAGAGACAGTAACGACTTCCAACAAGGTAGAGTCTATAAATGGCGACAAGGAAGGTCACGTTTGGGATCTCGATCTAGATCAGGGTCATATCATCCCAGACCTCTGATGAACACATATGGAATAGATGGAATGGAGAAACTATTGCAAATAGGCAAGACTCAATCTTTCCATGGAGGAACAGAGAGAAGCAAGCCGCAAAACGCAAGACCCCATCCCCCTATCAAGGAGGGAAAAAAATCTAAGAATCTCGAGGTAATTAACCCTTTAACCCCTTAATGACCGGGCCATTTTGCACGTTAATGACCAAGGATTATTTTTTGTTTTTTCACGGTCGCATTCCAAGAGTCGTAACTCTTTTTTTATTCCGTCGACATAGCCGTATAAGGGCTTGTTTTTTGCAGGGACGAGTTGTATTTTGTAATTCCACCATTTTTAGATGCTTATAACATATTGATTAACTTTTATTAACTTTATTTTAGGAGAGAATTGAAAATAAGCAGCTATTCCAGCATTGATTTTCACGTTATAAGTTTACGCCGTTTACTATGCAGCGTAAATAACATGTTAACTTTATTCTATGGCTCGGCACGGTTACAGGGATACCAAATATGTAAAGGTTTTATATGTTTTTCCTACGTTTGCACAATAAAAAGCCTTTTAGAAAAAAATTACTTGTTTTTGCATCGCCGCATTCCAAGAGCCGTAACGTTTTTATTTTTCCGTCGATGTGGCCGTATGTGGGCTTGATTTTTGCGGGCCAATGTGTAGTTTTTATTAGCACTATTTTGGGGTACATAGGACTTATAGATTAACTTTTATTTTATTTTTTATGGGGGGAATGGGAGAAAAGAGAGAATTTTGACGTTGTTTTTTGCGTTTTCTTTGGACGCCGTTCATCCGGCGGTTTAATTAATATGTTCATTTTATTGGTCAAGTTGTTACGAACGCGGGGATACCATATATGTGTATGTGTGATTTGTTTTGACCGTTTTACTAAATAAAACCACTTTTTGGGCCAAAAAAGTAGTTTTATTTGACTTTGACTGTAATTATTTTTATTTTTTTTTCACAAACTTTATTTAACTGTTTTAAATGTATTTTTTTTGTCCCACCAGGGGACTTCACTATGCGATGTGCCGATCGCATATATAATGCTTTGGTATACTTGTAAAACTGACAGGCAACCTGTTAGGTCATGCCTCCGGCATCGCCTAACAGGCAGATGCTGAAGGCAGACCTGGGGGTCTTTGTTAGACCCACGGCTGTCATGGAAACCCGACGGCGACCCGCGATTTGTTTGCGGGGGCGCCGATCGGGTGACAGAGGGAGCTCCCCCCTCTGTCAAACACATTAAATGCCGCTGTCACTATTGACAGCGGCATTTAATGGGTTAAACTGCCGGAATCGGCGCGCGCTTCGATTCCGGCAGTTGCAGCAGGAGCCAGGCTGTGTATAACAGCCGTGCTCCTGCCGCTGATCGCGTGGGTACAGTCTCAGTACCCGCGCCATCACAGGACGGATATATCCGTCCTCCTGCGCGAACTAGCAGCTGCTGAGGACGGATATATCCGTCCTTCGGCGTTAAGGAGTTAAGGACGCAGCCTTGTTTTGGCCTTAAGGCTCAGAGCCCATTTTTAAAATCTGACATATTTCACTTTATGTGGTAATAACGTCGGAATGCTTAAACCTATCCAAGCGATTCTGAGACTGTTTTCTCGTGACACATTGGGCTTTACTTTAGTGGTAAAATTTGGACGATATATTCAGTGTTTATTGGTGAAAAATTGCAAAATGTAGAGAAAATGTATAAAAAAATAGCATTTTTAAGAATTTAAATGCATCTGCTTGTAAAGCAGACGGTTATACCACCCAAAATAGTTACTAGTTCACATTT
The DNA here is from genome assembly GCF_050947455.1 of Rhinoderma darwinii. Taxonomy (NCBI): domain Eukaryota; kingdom Metazoa; phylum Chordata; class Amphibia; order Anura; family Rhinodermatidae; genus Rhinoderma; species Rhinoderma darwinii. Next base: position 306,043,924 of record NC_134689.1, on the reverse strand, counting down.
CCCATATGTCTACTTTAGATTGGCATCGTTTTTTGAACATTCTTTTATTTTTCTTGGACGTTACAAGGCTTAGAACATAAACAGCAATTTCTCATATTTTTAAGAAAATTTCAAAAGCCTTTTTTTTAAGGTACCTGTTCAGATCCGAAGTGGCTTTGAGGGGCCTATGTATTAGAAACCCCCCTAAAACACCCCATTTTGAAAACTAGACCCCTCAAAGTATTCAAAACAGCATTTAGAAAGTATATTTAACCCTTCAGGCATTTCACAGAAATTAAAGCAAAGTAGAGGTGAAACTTGCACATTTAATTTTTCTTGTAGAATTTCAATTGTATTCAATTTTTTTCTGTAACACAGAAGGTTTTAACTGAAAAACACTACTAAATATGTATTGTCCAGATTCTTCAGTTTTTAGAAATGTCCCACATGTGGCTCTACTGCGCTCGTGGAATAAAACACAAGCCCCAGAAGCAAAGAACATTTAGTACATTTTGAGGCCTCTTTTTTATTAGAATATATTTTAGGCAGCATGCCAAGTTTGAAGAGGTGTTGAGGTGCCAAAACAGTAGGAATCCCACAAAAGTGACCGCATTTCGGAAACTACACCCCTCAAGGAATTAATTTATGGTTGTTGTTACCATTTTGACCCCACAGTTTTTACACAGCACATATTTGAATTGGGCTGTGAAATTAAAAAAGTCATTTTTTCCAATAAGATGTCATTTTTTATCAAAATGTCTTATTTTCACAGGGAACAAAATACCCAATTTTGTTGCCCAATTTGTCCTGAGTGCGGCAATACCCCATTTGTGGCGATAAACTGCCGTTTGGGCCCATGGGAGGGCTCAGAAGGAAAGGAGCGCTAGAGCCCCAAAGGTATCAAAGCAATGGAAACCCACCAGAAGTGACCCCATTTTGGAAACTACACCCCTCAAGGAATTCATTTATTGGTGTTGTGACCATTTTGACCCCAAAGCTTTTTCACATAACTTATTTGAATTAGGCTCGGAATTCAAACAAAATAAATTTTTGCCAATAATATGTAGTTTTGTCTGAAAATTTCTTATTTTCACCAGAAATAAAATACCCCGTTTTGTTGCCCAATTTGTCCTGAGTGCGGCAATGCCCAATTTGTGGTGATAAACTGACGTTTGGGCCCATGGGAGGGCTCAGAAGGAAAGGATCACCATTTGGCTTACTGGGGATTTTCTGGTGCGAAGTTATGTATGCAGAAGCCCCTGAGGTACCAGTACAGTTGAAACCCCCAAGAAGTGACCCCGTTTTAAAAACTATACCCCTTAAGGCATTCATCTAGAAGTGTAGTGAGCATTTTTACCGGAGATATACACCCCATAAACTGTAATGTGGGTTCTCCTGGGTACGGCAATACCATCAATGTGGCTTTTATCCGCTGCCTGGGCACACGGCAGGGCTCAGAAGGGAAAGATGAGGGGGATAAGATGTGCGGAGTGCATCAGGGTAAGTAAAACTGGGGTAGATTAAAAATCAAGGGATGTATGATAAATTTTAAAACACTCTTTCATACGGAGCCTTAGTTTTTCGGGACACGTGTCACATTCATAGATTGTTTCCTCCCTTATCCCCCTCTTAAACAGACTTTGTACCTCTTTTGACTTTTTCCTTTCTTGCCAGTTTGGGGAACTTCTCCTGGAAAGTGTTGCCCTGGTACGATGCGTGTGGCCCCGCTTCCGGAAGTACTGGGTGCCCCCCCTTCTTGGTCCCTAAAAATTAGTTTCTTGATAACCACCTCTTGAAATTCCAGGAAAGTTCCAGTCTGGCCTGCACCTCGACGTAGCACGTACGCATTGTACAATGCCATCTGTATGATGTGCACGGCCAGCTTCTTATACCACACCGCATGGCGCTGTAGGGCTTCAGGACTTGATCTGATAAGTCCACCCCTCCCATGTACCTATTGTAGTCCAGGATGCAGTCTGGTTTGGGGGTCTCTGTACTGGTACCTCGTACAGGTACATGGGTACTGGTGTGGCCATGTATTGTTGTCAATACAAGGACATCTCTCTTGTCCTTGTACTTTGACACACAATATGTTGCTGCTAGATTGTGCCCTGCTCTCACCCCTTCTGAGTGTTTGCCCAAGCAGAGTCTTAGGGAGGCCTCTCAGATTTCTTCTAGCATGCCTCAGAACTTCTGGAAGCGAGGCACTTGAAGAGTGGGACGCTGATATAAAAATTATCCAGGTAGAGGTGGTAACCCTGGTCCAGCAGTGGGTGCACCAAATCCCACACAATTTTTGCATTAACTCCCAGTAAGGGGGGGCATTCTGGGGTCTGAATACTGGTGTCCTTCCCTTCATATATCCTAAATCTGTAGGTATACCCTGATGCACTGTCGCACAGCTTATACATCTTCACACCATACCTTGCCCTCTTACCCGGCAGGTACTGGCGGAATTGAAGCCTCCCTTTAAAATGTACCAAGGACTCATCAATAGAAATTCACGTCTCGGTGGTGTATACTTGGGAAAACCGGGCACTGAAACGGTCTAATAGGGGTCTCTGTTTATACAAACGGTCAAAACTGGGGTCGTCTTGGAGTAGGCAATGCTCATTAGGAGAAGCAAAGTATTGCCGCATTTTTATTTTTTTTTAGGTTCCAGTTCAGTTCTGAAGTTGCTTTGAGGGGCCTATATATTAGACACCCCCATCAAACACACCATTTTAGAAATTAGACCCCTCAAAGTATTCACAACAGCATTTAGAAAGTTTATGAACTCTTTAGGTGTTTTACAGGAATCTAGAGCAAAGTAGAGGTGAAATTTACATATTTATTTTTTTTGGCCAGAAAATCCTTTTTATGCCATTTTTTTCTATAACACAAAAGGTTTTACCAGAGAAACGCAACTTAATACTTATTGCCCAGATTCTGCAGTTTTGAGAAATATCCCTCATGTGGCCCTAGTGTGGTAATGCTGATAAGGATATCAGAGTAGAATGGAATTTGAAATAAACGTATTTATTTGCAAGAGACAGGGCTACGCGTTTCAACGCCGGACCGGCGTCTTCATCAGGCCAATACACATGGTGCGATACGTTTAAATACAAAGGGGCAATGAAGAAGGGGAATGTAAACCAATTAGCTTACAACACAAAAAAGAGGTGGGGAGGGAGAAAAAAGAACCGCCAACACGGGCGGGTCAAAGGTCAGACAGAACACATTATGTAAGCGTTTTTTTCAACAGCAAAACAAAACATGCTTAATACAATAAAAAAGAAGAATATATATATAGATTACCATAAATATATAAATTTAGAAATCAATTTTTTGTTTAAAAATATATACAGCATAAACCATTTAAAAAAATATATTTAAATGAAGGAATTATCATAAAAGCATATAAAATGTATAAAATATGAGAATGGGTACTCACATATTGCACGATGTAGACAGGATATGAGCAGTTAAACCATGGAGGATATAAATTACACAATTTGCTATAAGGTAAATAAATTACCGCAATAACGAAACAAGCGTCCCTAGGTAACTAGGTAACGCAAAATGTACGGTGGCCGATTTGGGACACATAGGATACTGAGCCGCATAATGGAACGCAAGGTGACCCAACACATCACGTGGATCGTGAGCCGCAAGGTGGAATGCAAAACTTACAAGATTACAAGAGCAACATCGTACGAGGAGGCGATACAAGAACAGAAGTACTACAAAACGTAAGTAAACAAGATTTGGCAAATCATCGCACATTAATCAAAAAACTTAGAACACAGTATGAATACTTGTAATTATAAATATAGAAACAGACATCAAAAATTATATATTCAAGGTAGAAATTCTTTCTTTTGATATCTGTATCTTAAAATCACAAAAGGAAACAGAAATTATATGTAAAAATTATATAAAAAATCTATACATATAAACGATCAAATGTATGGATAGGTAGATAAATAAACGCCTTCTATGAAGTGTGCAAAACTATTTGTTATTCTAATGACGTTTCAGTGAGGTCATTCAGGCCACTGGGATATAGAGCCTCAAGTTTAAAAATCCCAAAATTTTCTCTTTGTTTAAGCCTAGTGAACCTATTAGGCACATCCACTGGGATCTATTCAATCGGGGTCACGACTATATTTTCAAATTTACATTCATGTTTAAGCGCACAATGGCATGACACACTATGTTTAAGGAAACCCTGCCTGACATTAAATCTATGTTTATTAACACGATTTCTTAATGTTTGGGTGGTCCGACCCACATATTGTAGATTACATGTACAATGTAATACATAGACTACATAGGTGCTACCAGAGTCTAGATGATTTTTAATAGGAAATTTTTCACTAGTTTTTAGTGAGGAAAATTCCATAGATTTATTAGAAATATTGTCACAGCACAGGCATCTATTATGACCACAGGAAAATGAACCATATATATTTTTAAACAAAAAATTGATTTCTACATTTATCTATTTATGGTAATCTATATATATATTCTTCTTTTTTATTGTATTAAGCATGTTTTGTTTTGCTGTTGAAAAAAACGCTTACATAATGTGTTCTGTCTGACCTTTGACCCACCCATGTTGGCGGTTCTTTTTTCTCCCTCCCCACCTCTTTTTTGTGTTGTAAGCTAATTGGTTTACATTCCCCTTCTTCATTGCCCTTTTGTATTTAAACGTGCGTGTATCGCACCATGTGTATTGGCCTGATGAAGACGCCGGTCCGGCGTTGAAACGCGTAGCCCTGTCTCTTGCAAATAAATATGTTTATTTCAAATTCCATTCTACTCTGATATGCATACTAGCAGCGCCGTTGGTCCTTTTTGTTCTCTTACATTCAGCCTTACCTCTGACAGCAAACTTGGTTTGTTTGTGTATGGACCTGGCAGCAGCTTCTTGCTTTTGTGACACTTAACGGTGTCCACTATCTAAGGTGAGCGCTTTTCCTGATGTTTGATTGCTCCCCTTGGGTCTATCGCTTTTATTGCACTATGTGGCGCCGTGTCTCTCTTTATTTTATTTTATTCTAGTGTGGTAATGGACTGAAGCACCGGCCTCCGAAGCAAAGGAGCACCTAGTGGATTTTGAGGCCTCTTTTTTATTAGGCACCATGTCCGGTTTGAAGAGGTCTGGTGGTGCCAAAACAGTGGAAACCCCCCAAAAGTGATCACATTTTGGAAACTAGAACCGTTGAGGAATTCATTGTAGTTTTCATGGGGTGCATGCGGCTTTTTGATCAGTTTTTATTCTATTTTTAGGTGGCGTGGTGACTAAAAAACAGCAATTCTACTATTGGTTTTTTATTCTATTTTTTTTTACAGCGTTCACCGTGCACTATAAATGCCATGTTCACTTTATTCTGCGGGGCGATACAATTACGGCGATACCAGATGTTTATAGTTTTTTTTATGTCTTATGGCGTTTGCACAATAAAATAAGTTTTGTAAAAAATCATTAACTTTTTGTGTTACCATATTCTAAGAGCCAGAACTTTTTTATTTTTCCATCAATAAAGCCGTGCAAGGTCTTATTTTTTGCGTAACGAACTGTAGTTTCGATCAGTACCATTTTTAGGTACATGCGACTTTTTGATCTCTTTTTATTCCATTTTTTGGGAGGTGAAGTGACCAAACAATTGTGATTCTGGTACGGTTTATTATTATTTTCTTTTATGGCGTTGACCGTGCGGGATAAATAACAAAATAATTTTGTAGTTCAGGCCGTTACGGACGCGGCAATACCAATTGTGTATAGTTTATTTGTTTATTTATATATTTTTATTAATAATAAAGGACTGATAAGGGAAAAAGGGGGATTTTTACTTTTATTACTTTTAAAACTTTTATTTTCTTATTTTTACACATCTTTTTTAACTTTTTTTTTACTTTATTACTTTGTCCCACTAGGGGACTTGAGGGCAGGAGGCCCTGATCGCTATTCTAATACACTGCACTACATGCGTAGTGCAGTGTATTAGAACTATCAGCTACTCACTGACAGCATGCATAGTGGGTCCTGACTTTGTCAGGACCCACTAGGCTTCCGTCGATGGCATAGCCGGACGCCATTGTTTGGTGTCCGGTTGCCATAGTCACGATCGCCGGCCGCTATCGTGTAGCAGGCCGGCGATGGTAGCTTAACCCCTAAAAAGCTGCAATCTCTATTGAACGTGGCATTTAAGGGGTTAATCAGCGGGGACACAGCAATTGGTCCCCGCTGTAGGAGCTGCAGCAGCTGCTGTACGAGACAGCAGCTGTCACAGCTCCTGTATGTGTCGGGAGGACGGCCGAAACGGCCATTACTCCCGAGACGTACTATTAGGTCATGGAGTGCGAACGATACAGCTACCATGACCTAATAGTACGTTCAGGAGCGGGAAGGGGTTCATTTATCTACGCATATCCTCTCTGACACACAATGCTATATTCTCAATAAAGGGCTTATATTTTCTCCGAGTAATTCGTTTGATTATTTCAAAGCATTAAAGGACCTTCATTTATTCTCACATAAGCTGATTCTGAGAAAACTCCATAGTAGGGGAGAAATAGACGTGGGCCTTAATAGCACGATGGGAAAAGAAACCCTGTTAGCTTTGGAGGAATTATTACAAGAACAAATCCCCACCGAACAAGGTGGGTTTCCAACTTCGATTGTTCCAAAATCAACAAGGTTCCCCCCCTTGTCCCTCTGTCCACAAGTTGAGATTTTTACCAAATTAGTGATGGAGGATTTTAAACAAATCTCCATCAACAAACAATATGACAATTTGACGGCTGCTCAAAGGGTAGCTTTGATAGAATTACAATCATATGATGATGTGGTATACAAAGCAGAGGACAAGGGGGGGAACATTGTGATTTGGCCAATTAAACTGTATGAAAGGGAGGCATTTCGCCAGTTGAGGGACAAACAGACATATCAGAAACTTACATATAATCCAATAGGCCCCTTCTCTTCTGAGCTGGGTAAGATACTGAGTACAGCTCTGGATAGAGGGATAATTCTGAAAAAAGTGTTTGATGGCCTTGTAGTTCAATATCCCAGAATCCCCCTCCTGCATGCCACCTCGGCACATGTACACTCTACTGTGAGGGCTGTCCCACTTGGTCAATTCCTCAGGATGAAGCGGATCTGTTCTTCTGAGGAATAATTTGAGAAACAGTCACGGGATCTTAAAGATAGATTTCAAGACAGGGGCTACAGTCAGAGATGCATTAAGCAGGGGTACAGTCGGGCTAAAAAAACTGAACGAAAAGAATTGTTACACCCGACAGGAACAAAAGTGAAAGATTTGGACGATAATAAAATCAGATTTATTTCCACTTATAATAATCAGTGGCAAACAATGAGATCAATATTACCAAAACACCGGCCGATCTTACAGATGGAACCCACTCTGATGACAGCCTTACCAGTAAATCCTCAGATGACAGCCAGAAGGAGCAAAAATCTTAAAGATATGCTGGTGAAAAGCCACTACGTACCAATACAGCCGAACCCCTTTTCAAAAAGGGGCCCGGTTCAAGGCTGCTACCCATGTGGTGACTGCGTGGCATGCGCCAATATAGCACGGACAACCTTTTTCGACTCCATCAAAAACGGATGTTGCTTTAAAATTCTGCATTATATTTCTTGCAGTATGACTCACGTCATTTATTACGCAACATGTGGATGCCCAAAGGTTTATGTTGGTCTAACATCCAGACAACTCAGAATACGCATTCGGGAGCATGTACGGGACATAATGGCCGCGAAATAAATCAATGATTTAACACTATTGAAGACGATACCTAAACACTTTAAATTATACCATAGATGTGACCCCAAAACCTTTTTGGCATGGGGCATAGACATGGTGCATTGTGGAGTCAGAGGTGGTAATGCGAAGATTATTCTCGCACAGAAGGAATGCAGATGGATTATTACTCTGGGAACTATGGCCCCTTTCGGGCTTAATGAGAAATTTAGCTTTTCTGCCTTTTTATAATACCATATCTGTCCATGGCTTAATTCGAAGCGATTTTAAAATAATTTTTTGCATCTGTCCTATTTTTATATGTTATTAATTGCTTGTTTTGTGTTCACGATCAGATTCCGTTTGAGGATACCTATAGTGTTTGATCCTTTGGGTGTCCGTGATGATGTATAAATGATGAGATATCGACGGATATCTGTCTAATCGTCTACCAATACGTTGATGAGAAGAGACCCCTTTTGTGTCAACATTGATTATGTCTTATATTAATATCTCTGGTCATTTTGACTGTATAGATAACTCTTTTCCCCTGTTCTTAATTTTCACATAAGTTTTGCACTTTTGTTTCTTCAATATAGTTCGCATCCTCTTTACATGGTTTCCATGTACTTAATTCACTGTTTTATAGCAAATCAAAAATTTGTTTGATTTTTACTATGTTCTTCTTTTCTTTTTTTTGTAATATGGCATTGCTTTTCTCACTTTATTCGCGATTCATTATTATCGTTATTTGTTTTTTTATCACTTTTTGTGTCTGAATAAGTGTCACCTATTCAATTCTGGCTGATTATACACTACAGTATATTTTCTGTACGTATTAGTACATCACTTTCACTTTATTTTTAGCGCTTGTTTTTTGTTACGTTCCTTTTTCACATAACAGGGGGACATTTTTGGAATGAGTCTAAATTACTAGCGTTAACTCTATACCTTAATAGACAAAAACATACTCACGATAGGCGTGTGTCTCTCTCTCTGGAGTTGCGCATGCTGCGGTGATGTTGAGTGCCTGCCTCGTTCTCCTCTCATCAATACACAGGCTCTGCGCCTGTGCTGTATCCTTAGAGACGCGTCCTTGGAGACGCGCAGTAGCAGTGTGACGACAGGCGATGGAGGTCTCGCGGATTCAGATACAATCTCGCGCATGCGCCGTAGACCAGCTGGTCGGATATGCCGGAACACACCCGCTGACTACCCGGGACACTATATAAACAGGACAGGATTTACATTGTTTAATACCCCCTGAAGAAGCTGTACCAGCGAAACGCGCATCGGGGCGTTGTCTCACTGTGTGAACCACCTAACTACTTTCATCTCCATGGGTAAGATTTGTTATACTGGCCCCCTGGTGATACCAGGTGGGCATAGATTTACATCTCTGGTCATTCCAGGGCATTTTCCCCTGATCTATGTCCGGGAATCTATTATGGGCAGAGTACTCTTTCCAATAGGGTTTGAAATTTGTCTGACACCCTAATGTTATGTATTGTGACATTTTAAATAAGAGATATCAGACCTATTTAGCACTTAGTCAATTGGACACAATTTATTAAGTGGTCTGTGTTTACTGTCTGTTGCACATATCTTCTCAGTTTGCAATATTAATATTATGCCCTTGGCTGTATTATCGCTTTCTGAGTGATCCACATATAGACTCTGTTTTAGAACCTTGCTTTGTTTTTATATGTTTTGTGCTTAAGATATTGTAATAAATAAAATGTATACCTTTTTCTATGACCTGTGGCGTTATGACTCCTTGCTCTAATTTTTTTGTCATAGCATCTCTTGTTTGCCTGCCTGTAATGAAGCCCATCTGATCTGATGATACCAATGTGCAAACTACTTTCTTCAATCTTGCGACTAGAATGTTAGAGAATATTTTTAAATCACTGTTAAACAGTGATATGGGCTTAAAATCACCTGGGTGGTTGCCTTTTTTTGCCTTCCTTTGGCATCGTCCCAATTGGGCCTTCCAGCATATCATTTGGAAATGGGATCCCATTCCCAACTATTTTGTATACTTTGAGTAACTATGGCACCAACATAGCTTTGTTATATCTATAATATTCATTAATCAAACAATCACGGCCTGGTGCTTTGCCCCTTTTTAGGGTATCAATATCCATTTTTAACCTCTTCCAAAGTGATCGACAGGTTTAACATTTTTAACTCTTCTTGTGTCAGGTGTTTAAGTGCAACATAGTCTAAGAGTCTGTTTATCTCCTCCGAAGGCATAATCACTGTTGGCTCTTCACTCAAGTTATACAACGTTTGATAATATGCTGCAAAGGTATCTGCAATATCTTGCGGGGAAAAATGTTTTCCTCCTTTAACTTCTTCGAGATAGTCTATCCTATTCCTCAAGTTTATTTGTTTCAATATATTATCTCAGGACTTTCTCCACTCTGTCTCCCGTGGGGTAAATTTTAACCTGAGCCTTCCAAAAAGCAGAGCTATATTCTTCCAAAAACTATTTGCGATCATACAAAGTTTATCTCCGTTACAATATCTGAGAGTTCTCTTTATGTTCTTTTTCCATTTGCTGCAGCTCCACACTTAACTCCTCAAACTTTGCCTGTTGTTTTTCCTAAACTGATGAGCAAGGCCAATACAATGCCCTCTGATTACTGTTTTGTGAGCACACCACAAAATATATTCTGATGTCTCCTCCCTATCATTAAATTTAAAATACTCCTGCAGGGCTTTATTAATACTTTCCCAGACCTCCTCCTGGGCCAGCAAGTCAAATGTAATTCTCCACTGTTGTCTGGGATTAACTTTCGTGCCTTTTTCCCATGTCAAAAGTACTGGCACATGATCTGACCACACCTTGTTCAGTATCTCTGAGCTACAATTACTGTGTAGCAATACCGAATTTAAAAGAAAAAAATCTATACGTGAATGTGTGCTATGCTGTCCTGAGTAGAAAGTATAATCCCTTTCAGAACCATATCACCATATATCATATAAATTGTAACTCCTAGCTAGTTGCTTCAACTCTTTACATGTATGCGCTGCCCTCGAGAGGTCTAATTTACCATCCATAATCATGTTGAAATCACCTGCAATGATGGGACGGGTTAAGGTAACCTATCCCCCAATAATTTTAATATATTTTTAAGGAATTTAATTTGACCCCTATTTGGTGCGTATATATTAACAATTGTATTTGTTTGTTGTTTTATCACACATTTAATAAGTATGTATCTTCCTTTAAGGTCTATAATGACCTCCTGGCAATTAATATGAAGGTTGTACCCAAATGCAATTGCCACCCTTACTTTTTTCCCTTTGGCATTTGTGTAATATATATTAGAGTATTTCTTATGAGCAAATCTAATGTTATCTTTCTTCAGAATATGGGCTTCTTGAAAGAGGGCGATATCGCCTATATTGCCTCTTTCCTTGCAGGAAACCTCTTCTGTTGGGAATTAAACCATTAAGGTTTAATGAGAAGGCACAGGGTTGCATACTATCTTATACAGAAATGCTGAATATAGTAAGTGAACGCCAAACATACAACCAGGGGTGGAGGTGGAGGAGGACACTGGAGTATTCGGAGGAAAAAGTAGTAGAGGGAGAGGAATAGAGATGGAACAGAAGAAAGGAAAAGAAGAAAATAAATAAATATACATAAAAATAAAAAAAACATATAAATCCCAATATATATATCCCACATACTATTCTATGAGGATTTTTCCTTATTGAGGAGTAGATTGTCCTCACAGTGCCCATATATTGCTGGGCTCATATTGTTAAATGGATGTCCATCTGGTGCAGAGGGCATGGTTTCATTGGATAATTAATAATCTACTGTGGAACTACCAACATTTTTAATGAAACAGCAAACAGAAGGAAGAAAATAAAAAAATAGCAAAAATATTACTTAAGAATGCAAAAGGAAAAATATTATAGAGGGACATATGCATCACATCCCCAAGATCAACCATTAGGCAGAAGTCCTAGACTCTTAGGGCTTGTCCACATGTAACGGAACTGCTGCAGAAAATTTCTACAGCATTTCCGCTAAAACTAGCAGGAATTCCGCTGCGGAAAATTCGCACCATTTTCTGCGTTCTTTACTGCAGAAAATGGTTGTGGATTTTGCTGCGTTGTTTTCAAGTCCGTGAGATGGTGATATCTCCTCTGAAAAATGCAGCAATTCAGTCCACTTTCCGCAGCAGGAATTGACACCTTGCTGCTAGTGTATTCCGCTGCGTATTTTCCGTCCGCAATTCCGGACGGAAATTATGCCACAATTCCGTAAGTGTGGACAAGCCTTTAGGCATCCAGGTTTGTTTCTTAATCCTAGTGTGGCTGCCAGCGATTAATATTCTCTGATGTCCAGAGGCATGTACAGGAATCCAATCCCTGGCGGCTGGTGGTGCAATATTTTTGTTATATGAAACATCTGTCTTATATATTCAGTGTTTACTCTGGCTATTGGTTTCCTGGTAGTCAGTTGTATAAAATATCCATTGCTGGATAATCTCTCAAGGATACAGACTCCATTCACTGTTTGTGGTGTATACATCCTTCCTTGAATAAATTTTAGTGGCAGATTTATCTACCCACCCCTGATGATCAGTTGTATATACTATGTCTGCTCTCTTATGTATCCAATAAGGAAGAGGCGTAGCTAGTTTCTCCAGCACCCGGGGCAAAGATTCAGTTTGGCGTCCCCCCCCCCCACCGAACCTCTTTCCCGAAATCTCCTTCCCCCTCGTCAGGTTTACTTTCTCTACCAATCAATGAGATAAAATCATTTGTACAAGCAATACCTTCTATAAGGTAGTTAACATAACAATAAATTAAATCTAAAATAAATAAACAGGTCAGTGCCGGACTAAAACAGATTGTATAACTGAGGCTAATGAGACTATATGGTGACATATTGAGCAGCCTCCTCTTGTAGATAGTGCCACACTGCCCCAGTGTAGATAGTGCCACACCCCCCCTGTAGTTAGTGCAAAACACCCCTCTCTAGTTAGTGCCACACACCTCCTCTTGTAGATAGTGCCACACAGCCCCCTGTAGATAGTTCCACACAGCCCCCCTGTAGAGAATGCCACAGTGCCCTCTATAGATAGCCACCCCCCTTGTAGATAGTGCCACACAACCCCCTTGTAGATAGTGCCACATCCCCCCTTGTAGATAGTGCCACACAGCCCCATTGTAGATAGTGCCATAAAGCCCCCTTGTAGATAGTGCCACACACACACTCCCCTTGTAGATAGTACCAAACAGCCCCGTGTAAATAGTTAGGGGGGCTCTACGTAGCTGGGCTCTAAGGGGGCTCTAAGTAGCGCTGTGCCTGGGGAGTCCTCGGCGAGCAGAGGAGCTCCTTCTGCTACTCCGCTCTGAACTAATGCTGAAGCAGGGAGCTTACTGTTCCTTGCTTCAGCATTAAGTTCAACTGTACCGGCACCCCCGCTACCATTTATCCTAGTTGTGCCCAAGGTACATGCCCCATCTGCCCCCCCTTAGCTATGCCCCTGCCCTGCCGCTTCAGAGGAGCCACTGACGTCACTGTCCATATATGGACAGTGACATCATGGGCTTCCCCAGGCACAGCGCTCTAAGTAGCGCTGTGCCTGGGGAGTCCTCGGCGAGCTCCCTCTGCTCCTCTGCTACAAACTAATGCTGAAGCAGGGAGCTTACTGTTGCTTGCATCAGCATTAAGTTCAACTCTACCTGCGCCCGGCGCCCCCCTACCGTCTCTCCCAGTTGCGCCCGGGACACATACCCCGCCTGCCCCCCTAGCTACGCCCCTGCAATAAGGTATTGGGATTTACTAGTAGTCACTGGCTCTAGAGTGCCCCGTATTACCTACTGTATAAAGTCAATAATTCCCTGATTGTTAGCTGTGCCGATTGTTAGTTGAGACGATTGTTAGCGGTTCCTACGTGGCAAGTTGATCCCTACAAAAGTGGCTATTTGTAATCAGTAGTTTTGTTTCCTTACAGGAAGGACAACATTTTATGTTCATACACTACGCATTCCTAGTCTAGTTGGAAGAGCATTAAATGTAAAGCAGAAATTCAAGGCAACACTCCAAGTCAATGATCCTTTATTTATCTCTGCAACATTTTAGCTCACATTGAAGTCTATCTTAAGCTATACAATAGTGTAAATGTGCCAAATATATATACCACAAGTTCAAATAACAGTGATAAATTATATCAGTTTGTCAATTTAAAAAGTTGTGTAAAAAAAATTATATTAAAAATTCATCCATATCTGTATACAACACAGTGTAAAGTGTATATAATTAGAGTGCATAATAAATATCAACAGCATATTTCATACATATTAAAGCGTTTTTTAAGAATAACTACACTTTTAAAAGACTTTTGACATGTTAGGGTATGTGGACACGAGAACTGTCTTTTACGTCTGAAATTACAGACTGTTTTCAGGAGAAAACAGCTGCGTCGTTTCAGACGTAAAAGCTCCTCCTCGCATTATGCGAGGCGTCTTTGACGCCCGTAATCTTGAGCTGCTCTTCATTGACTTCAATGAAGAACGGCTCAAATAACGTTGCAAAGAAGTGTCCTGCACTTCTTTGCCGAGGCAGTCAATTTACGCGTCGTCGTTTGACAGCTGTCAAACGACGACGCGTAAATGACAGGTCGTCGGCACAGTACATCGGCAAACCCATTCAAATGAATGGGCAGATGTTTGCCGACGTATTGGAGCCCTATTTTCAGACGTAATTTCGTTTACGTCTGAAAATAGGTCGTGTGAACCCAGCCTTTTAGTGACATGTCAGAAGTTTCGATTGGTGGGGGTTCGAGCACTGTGGTCCTACTGATCGCTAAAACAAAGCAGCAAAAGCACTCGGGGGAGCGCTGTGCCACATTGTTTCTGATCGGTTTCCTCGGAAAGCTGAGCAAGTAGGTTATGTACTCATAGATTTATCCGCTGCATACTTCTTTTTATCCATTATGATGTACAGTTACATTATGATGGGTTAACGGGTTAAAGGCCTGTACTTCTTCTGCGGACAAAATAGAAGAAAGCCACGCATCTAATAATTTGATTCACATTACTCAACTCCAGCTGTAAGAACAAGGTAATGTCCTGGGCATAATTATTTGAAACTTGTATAAAGCATTGACAAAAATCAGAGTTGTTGGCAGGGCCGGACTGGAACTGAAATTCAGCCCTGGCATTTTAAATCACACAGGCCCACTTACCACATTGTTCATTCAGAAATATCGACTGGGTGAAAAAAGGGTCTGGTTTTGGGGAAGCTGCTTCACACTGAGTATAATCGCTGAGTATAATTTTGCCGCTTATATCTGGTATATCATTGTTGTCAGGATAAGTGTCCTCACAGTTACTTTACATATGATTTCAGGGATAAATTATTATATTCAACCCTGGCATCCTATCTTCAAACGAGTATTCCCATTTTGGACATATGGGTGCAGGTCCCACCTCTGGGACATGTACCTATCTCCTGAACAGGGGTCCCCTGACCCTGTAACGTTTGGTGAAGAGGTTGCTGACTCCCGGCAGATAATCAGTGAAGAGGTGGCCAGTAATTCCAGGAACAGCCCAACTCGCTGAGCTATGCTGTTTCTGTAACTTCCATAGAAGTGAATGAGCGCTTTGGAAACAGTAATTATGAATAATTACATACTGGAATACTGAGGTACTATAAGTTCCAGCATAACCTAGTAATGAATAAGTACGCAGTAGGGAATTGAAGCACTATAATTCACAGAATAACCTAGTAATAAATAAATATACAGTGGAGCAATGAGGAACTACAAGTCCCGGCATAACCAATAAATAATTTCACAGCGGAGAAAAACAACAGGGCTCACCTATCCTAGGGCTGACATGGGCAGGTTGTGCAGAAGGTCAGACTTCAGAATTAATCAGTAGCTTGGCAGCTCTAGGGACGGAATTCAGTCTGCTGCATATGACAATCTCTTGTCTCTGCAGGCATGGCACACTCCTCCCTTGTGCTGACGATGCAGGATGCAGAGCAGGGGCAAACACGGACAGTACTGCCCTGTGCAAGTAGTTTACCCCACCCCTCTTCAATGCCAACAAAACTGCAATAAGAATTTTTTTATTCTTTATATATAAAATATATGTATATGTACCACGCATAACCAGGACACATGCCGCATATGCACCACTTACACATAGGATAAATGACGCACATGAATCATCAAAAATAGGACACAGAACGCACATGCACCACTTACACATAGAACGCACAAGCGTCTTTTAAACGTCACTCACATGCTGGACACAAGCCACATGTCACGGCGCGGGGTGTGGACCCACTGGACTTTACCGTGCAGCGAGATAGCAGCCGGCCAAACAGGTACAATGCAATGTCTATAGTTCAGAAAGGGTACCTGAGGCACTGTAGACAGTAGCGGTGTATTCAGGCTAAGATGAGGCTCCAACAGTAGAAAAAACCCGGCGGGGTGTGACACAATAGATGCAGCGGAGGGCACAACACGACTTCCACTCTTGAATGCACAGGGGCACGGTAGCACGGGATACAGGGTACAGGCAGCAGGAACGGGTAACACTGGAAACTGGAAAACACTAAGAGACCATTTGCAATGACAAACTAAAAGTAACACAACAACGCTCAGGCAAGGGTCGAGTGAGCAGAGCCCCTTTTATAGTCCTGAAGCATTCTGGGCTGATTGCAGTATTCTGCAATTGTGAGCGTACTGGCCCTTTAAGGAAGTGCATGCGTGGGCGCCCTCGTGCCCTGCGGGTGACAGTGTCCAGACCAGGAAGTGAGTGCCGGCGTCTCTCAGGAGGGAGATGCTGCTAGGAACTCACTCGTCTATGGCCGCGGCCATAAGAGGGTAAGTCAGGACGACGGTCCGCAGCCATAGACGTTTCAGTATCCCCCCTCTTACTCCCCCTCTTCTTGGGGCCAGAGCGGGAGAGAAACTTCTTCACGAGGGCAGGAGCATCGATGTTCTCCTCTGAATCCCAAGACCTCTCCTCTGGATCAAATCCCCTCCAATCCACCAAATAAAATGTCCTTCCTCCTGCTTTCTTGGTGGCCAGAATTTCCCTCACCTCGAAAGTCCCTGACGAACCGCCAGGAGCCACTGCAGAACTAAGAGTCCTGGAGTAGACAGGATTTATTTGCAGCAGGATCTCAAAGGGTCCGAGGAACCTGGGGGAAAACTTGCAAGATGGCACCCTCAGCCAGATATTCCTGGAAGACAGCCAGACCTGTGTATCTGCAAGAAACTGGGGAGGTTCTCGTCTTCTAGTGTCTGCCTTTTTCTTCATGCGGTCGACCGCAAGCAGAATAGAAGATCGGGTCTGCTGCCATATCTGCAGAAAGTCCCTGAAGGTAGAGTCAGCTGCAGGCACCTGGGACATAGTGGAAACAGGAAGAGGTATTCGTGGATGTTGGCCGTAGACAATGAAGAACGGGCTGGAGGTGGTGGACTCACTAGTATTGTAGTTATAAGAGAGCTCAGCCCAAGGAAGCAGCTGCACCCAGTCATCATGCTGCCTGGAGATAAAGTGCCACAGATAGTTCTCCATAATCTGATTGACCCTCTCAACTTCACCATTGTACTGTGGATGGTGGGCCGAGGAGAAGTCCAACTTTACACTGAGGAGACCACAGAGTGTTCTCCAGAACTTTGAGGTGAACTGGACCACTCGATCCGAGACAATATGCAGAGGCAAGCCGTGCAGACGGAAGATGTGTTGGATGAAGAGACCGGCCAGTCGGGAAGCAGAAGGCAGACCAGTCAATGGAACAAAATGAGCCATCTTGGAAAATCGATCTACCATCACCCAGACCACACTGCATCCAGCAGAGAGTGGCAGATCTGTGACAAAGTCCATTGCAATATGTCGCCAGGGGGCATCAGGCACAGGCAGTGGTTGGAGCAGACAGGCTGGTCTGAGCAGACCAGCTGATCTGGAGTGGGCAACTTTATTTGCTGTGCACACCGTACAGGGGGAGACAAAATCTGTGACGTCTTTGGACAGCGTGGGCCACCAGAACTTACGGGCAATTAGGTCTCGGATCTTACGGGCACCCGCGTGACCTGCCAGCTTGGAACTGTGTCCCCAGTGAAGGATTCTTTCTCTGTCTGCCAGACGTACGAAGGTCCTTCCTGGAGAAATGTCTCTAACTTGCAGCGGGTTGACATAGATGATGCAGGAAGGGTCAATGATATTTTGTGGGGACTCCACAGTGTCCTCTGTCTCAAATGACCTAGACAAGGCATCGGCCCTCACATTCTTGTCGGCAGGTCGGTAGTGGAGCTCAAACTGGAACCGAGCGAAGAACAGTGACCACCTGGCCTGACGAGTGTTCAGCCGTTGGGCCGTCTGGAGATAGGTGAGGTTCTTGTGGTCCGGGAAGACCAGGATTCTAGTAGATGTCTCCACCTCCTGCAGAGCCAGCTTGATCGCCAGTAACTCCCGATCCCCAATCGAGTAGTTGCGCTCTGCGGGAGAAAAAAGCTTAGAGTAGTAGCCACATACCACAGTCTTGCCTTTGGAACCTCTCTGGAACAGAAATGCACCAGCACCAAAAGAGGAGGCGTCCACCTGCAACAAAACTGTAGGGACATATCGGGATGATGAAGTATTGAGGCAGACGTAAAGGCCTTCCTTAAGCTCTTGAACGCTGCTTCTGCTTCTAGAGTCCACAACTTGGCATTCATGCCATTTTTTGGTGAGGGTCGAGATGGGGGCTGTCAGTGCGGAGAAGTTGGGAATGAACAGCCGGTAGAAGTTGGCGAATCCCAGGAAGCGCTGTATGGCCCTTAAGCTTTGGGGGCGTGGCCATTCCAAGACAGCTTTTATCTTCTCAGGATCCATTTTGAGGCTCGGAGATGATATAGCGCAGGAAGGGTAGAGACTCTCTCTCGAACACGCACTTCTCCAGCTTGGCATATAGGTGATTCTCCCTTAATCGGAGCAAAACTTGGCGGACATGACTTTGATAAGTTACTGGATCTGGGGAAATAAATCAAACTGTCATCGAGATACACAATTTAACGGCTGCCGCGCCGTTCCCCGCCTTCCCCATGGCCTCTGCTCCGGTTCCTGCACCCTCCATTATCACATGCTCATCCCGAGCTACACTTACCCGATCCGGACGCTCTGCTGGCCCTGGGCGGCATCAGGTAAGTGCATCCCTTACCTCCCTCCGCGGCCATCATCCTCGATATGCGGCTGCAGCCACAATTCAAAAGACTTCCTATTTAAGGATCCTCCTTCCTCTCTTCCATGCTTGTTCAACCAAGTTACCCGTGAGTTTCCCTGTACCCTGGTTCTCTGTTTCCTTCCCTTCTGCCTTGTCTGGATTTCCCGTTGTTGACCTCTGCCTGAACTTGACTATCCTTGCCTGCCGCCTGCCTTGACCCATTGCTATCCATACCTGTTACGCCGCCTGCCTTGACCTATTGCTTCCATACCCGTTACGACGTCTGCTGCCTGTCGTGACTTCTGCCTTACCATCCGACCACCTCTACCCGCTGTGCCAGGCGTTGCCCTGGGTTCCAAGCACCTTCTCCCTGACGACACAGAGGATCCACAAACAAACCGGTGAGAACCGTTATACACCACAACACAGACATATAGGAGATCACAGAAAATGTAATTGAGGAATTCTTGAAAGACCGCGGGGGCGTTACAGAGACTGAAGGGCATAACCAGGTATTCGTAATGCCCATCACGTGTATTAAATTCAGTCTTCCACTCGTCACCCTGACGAATCCGGATTAGATTGTAAGCCCTACGCAGGTCTAGTATGGAAAAAAAATTTGCCCCTCGTATGCGATCAAACAGTTCAGAGATTAAAGGCAATGTGTATCTGTTCTTTACCGTGATCTGGTTGAGACCCCGGTAATCAATGCAGGGTCGGAGAGATCCGTCTTTCTTTTTCACAAAGAAAAACCCAGCCCCGGCCAGGGATGAGGATTTACATATGAAGCCCCTCTCTAGACATTGACTGGGTTTCAGGTAAGGAGATAGGGTATACTCTACCGCGAGGAGGGGACGAATCAGGAACCAAGTCAATAGGACAATCATAGGATCAATGTGGTGGCAACGTCTGTGCCTCCTTCTTGTAGAAGACATCTGAGAACTGAGAGTAGCAACAGGGCAACCCTGCCAATGACTGTTGCGGAGGCTGAGGCAGATGGATATACCCCAGACAGTAGTTGAGGCACTTGGTACCCCACTGGCGAACCTCTCCGGAGTTCCAATCCAAGACTGTGGTGTGTAGACGGATCCAAGGAAAACCAAGCAGCACCGGGTTGACAGCATTGGGTAGAACAAACAGGGAGAGGAGCTCCGAATGAAGGGCTCCCACTTGAAGCCTCAGCAGTTTGGTTACAAACAATATTGGGTCGGGCAGCGGTAGTCCATCTACTGAGGCAGCGATCAACGGCTTCTCCAGAAGGGTAGTGTCTGGGCCGTACCGCGTAGCGGGGTAGCAGCTGGCCAACAAGGTACAAAACAATGTCTATAGTTCAGAACGGGTACCTGAGGCAAATGTAGACAGTAGCGGACGCAGGACTTGACTTTCACAGCAGGTGACACCGTGGATGCAGTGGGAAGACACGACTTGACTTTCACAGCAGGTGACAACGTGGATGCAGCGGGAAAACACGACTTGACTTTCACTTGTAGATACGATAGCACAGAATACAGGGTACAGGCAGCAGGAACGTTTAACACTGGAACTGGAAAACACTTTTGCAAGACAAACTAGCATATACAACAATGCTCAGGCAAGGAACCAGTGGGCAGGGCCCTTTATTATACTCCAGCAGCCAATTGGGCTGATAATTGATGTTAGACAGCTGGACGCATACTGGCCTTTTAAGGCCGTGCAAGCGCGCGCACACCCTGCGGGAAAAAGTCAGAGGACCCGGAAGAGAGTGCCGGCGTCTCCCTGGAGGGAGTGGACGCCGAGAAGAGAGATGTCAATGGCCGGGATCGTCAAGGGGTAAGTCTGAACGACGACCCCCGGCCATAGACGTAACCGTATCCACCCTCTTACGCCCCCTCTTCTTGGGACCAGAGCGGGAAAGAAATTTCTTCACGAGGACAGAAGCATCGATGTTCTCCTCTGGCTCCCAAGACCTCTCCTTTGGACCAAATCCCCTCCATTCCACCAAGTAAAATATCCTGCCTCCTACTTTCTTGGTGGCGAGGATCTCCCTCACCTCAAAAGTTCCGGATGAACCACCAGGAGCCACTGCGGAACTAGGAGTCCTGGAGTAGCGGTTCAGAACCACGGGTTTCAGCAAGGAGTTAGGGATCTTGAGGGTAGGAGGCAATCAAAGCTTGTACGACACAGGATTGATCTGTAGTAGAATCTCGAAGGGTCCAAGGAACCTGGGAGCAAACTTGCAAGATGGCACCCTGAGCCGGATATTCCTGGAAGACAGCAAGACCTTTGTACCTGGAAGAAACTGGGGAGGTTCTCGTCTTCTAGTGTCTGCCTTTCTCTTCATGCGGTCCACCGTCAGCAGAATAGAAGATCTTGTCTGCTGCCATATTTGCAGAAAGTTCCTGAAGGTAGAGTCGGCTGGAGGCACCTGAGACATAGTAGGGCCGGGCAGGGGTATTCGAGGATGTTGGTAGACTATGAAGAACGTACTGGATGTGGTGGACTCACTGGTATGGTTATTATAAGACAAGGCATCGGCCCTCACATTCTTGTCGGTAGTGGAGTTCGAACCGGAACCGTGCAAAAAACAATGACCATCTGGCTTGACGAGGGTTAAGCCGTTGAGCCGTCTGTAGGTAGGTCAAGTTCTTGTGGTCCGTGAAGACCAGGATAGGATGAGCTGCACCCTCCAGTAGGTGTCTCCACTCCTGCAGGGCCAGCTTGATGGCCAGTAACTCCCGATCTCCAATCGAGTAGTTGCGCTCTGCAGAAGAAAACAGCTTGGAGTAGTAACCACATACCACCATCTTGCCTTTCTAACCCATCTGGAACAACAGTGCACTGGCACCAACAGAGGAGGCGTCCACCTCTAATGAAAACTGTAGGGATACATCTGGATGGTGGAGAATGGAGGCAGACATAAAGGCCTTTTTTAAGGTTTCAAATGCGACTTCTGCCTCTGGAGTCCATACCTTGGCATTCATACCCTTCTTAGCGAGGGTGGAGATGGGGGCTGTCAAAGAAGAGAAGTTGGGAATGAACAGTCTGTAGAAGTTGGCAAATCCCAGGAAGCGTTGTATGGCCCTTAAGCCTTGGGGATGTGGCCACTCCAGGACAGCCTTGACCTTTTCAGGGTCCATCTTGAGACGATCAGAGATGATATAGCCAAGGAAGGGTAGAGACTTCTCTTGGAACACGCACTTCTCCAACTTGGCGTAAAGATGATTCTCTCTTAATCTAAGCAACACTTGGCGGACATGGCCCTGATGAGTCACAAGATCTGGGGAAAAAATCAAGATATCATCGAGAAACCCCACAACACAGACATAGAGGAGATCACAAAAAATGTCATTCACAAATTCTTGGAATACTGCGGGAGCCTTTACACAGGCCGAAAGGCATGACCAAATATTCGTAGTGTCCATTACGTGTGTTAAATGCAGTCTTCCACTCGTCTCCCTGACGGATCGGATTAGATTGTAAGCCCCCTGCAGGTCCATCTTGGAAAATATTTTCGCCCCCAGTATACGATCAAAGAGCTCCAAAATCAAGGGCAAAGGGTACCTGTTCTTCACCGTGATCTGATTGAGACCTCGGTAGTCAATGCAGGGTCGAAGGGATCCATCCTTCTTTTTGACAAAGAAAAACCCGGCTCCGGCCGGGGATGAAGGCTTTTGTATGAAGCCCCTCTCCAGATTCTCTTTAATGTAGGCCGACATAAACTGGGTCTCTGGCAAGGAGAGAGGGTATACTCTACCGCAAGGAGGGGGCGAATCAGGAACCAAGTCGATAGGACAATCGTATTCGCGATTTGGTGGCAATATCTCTGCCTCCTTTTTGTCGAAGTCGTCAGCGAACTCAGTGTAACAAGGAGGCAACCCTTCAAATGACTGATGCGGAGAAGGCTGGAATGATGACCCAGACAGCTGTCTAGACACTTGGGACCCCACTGGAGAACCTCTCCGGAGTTCCAATCCAGGACTGGGGCGTGAAGACGGAGCCAAGGCAAACCCAGCAGCACTGGGGTTGATGGCCTTGGACAGGACATACAGGGAGATAAGCTCAGAATGAAGATCTCCCACTTGGAGTCTCAATGGCTTGGTCACAGACAATACTGGGTCAGGCAAAGGCAGTCCATCTACCAAGGCAACGATCAACGGTCTCTCCAGCAAAACAGTAGGCAATTGAAGAAGATCCACAAGGTCTTGACAGATGAAATTGGCTGCGGAACCAGAGTCCAGGTAGGCAGAGACTGGATGAGGTCTCTCGTCAGCGAAGATGGTTACAGGAATAAACAGCTTGGACGAGAGTTCTCTATTAAGTGCATTAGCGCCCAGGGTTGTCTCTCCAACCAATCCCACGCATTGGGGTTTTTTGGGCCTTTGGGAACACAAACACATGACATGGCCAGTGAGGCCGCAATATAGGCAGAGTCCAAAGGTGCGCCTGCGCTGTTTTTCTTGAGCGGACAGTTTAAGCCGATCCACCTGCATCGGAACCTTGGAGGCAGTAGAAGAACAAGGCAGGAGGAGTTGCTGGAAGTTGGGCGCCAGTCTAGAAAGCTGTTTCTCCTGCAGAATCTCTTGGGATCTCTCTCTGAGCCTTATGTCCACATGGGTAGCCAGTAGAATCAGGTCGTCCAGAGCATCTGGGAGATCTCGATCAGCCAGTTCGTCCTTGATCTCAGGCGATAGACCATGCCATAAGGATGCTACCAAGGCCTCATTGTTCCAGGACAATTCTCCTGCCAGAGTCCGGAACTGGATGGTGTATTCGCCCACGGAGGCATCCTCCTGACGCAGGTTAAAAATAACAGTGGCTGCCGATGAGGCTCGTCCAGGCTCCTCAAATACAGAACGGAACAACCGCACAAACCCCTGGAAGTCTCGGGTCCCTGTCGTTCCCAGATTGGATTCGCCCATGCCAGGGCCTTGCTGGCGAGTAGGGATATAATGAAGGCGATCCTGGCTCCATCCGAAGGAAATGCTCGGGCGTGCAGAGTAAAGTGGATTTGGCATAGATTCAGAAACCCCCTGCATGAACTTACGCCTCCATGGAACCGAGGTGGCAATGGCAGCGAGAACCGAGAGTCCGATATTGGGCTGCAGCAGGTGACAACGTGGATGCAGCGAGAAGACACATCTTGACTTTCACTTGTAGATACGATAGCACAGCATACAGGGTACAGGCAGCAGGAACGGGTAACACTGGGAACTGGAAAACACTGGGAGAACTTTTGCAAGACAAACTAGGGTATACAACAATGCTCAGGCAAGGAACCAGTGGGCAGGGCCCCTTATTATTGTCCAGCAGCCATTTGGGCTGATAATTGATGTTAGACAGCTGGACGCATACTGGCCCTTTAATTCCGTGCACGCGCGGGCGCGCGTGCCCTGCGGAAAACAGTCCGAGGACCCGGAAGAGAGTGCCGGCGTCTCCCTGGAGGGAGCGGACACCGAGAAGAGAGATGTCAATGGCCGGGATCGTCAAGGGGTAAGTCTGAACGACGACCCCCCGCCATAGACATAATAGGTAGTGGGCAAGTGAAGAAGATCCACAAGGACCTGATGCGTTTTTTTCGCCGGACATTATGGTCACGGGAATGGACAATTTAGATGAACGTCCTTCTTTATCCAAAATTTTCTCTCCTACCAACCCTAGGCTTTGGGGCTTTTGGGGACACAGACGCACAAGATGGCCTCCGAGGCCGCAATATAGACAGAGTCCCTAGGTGCGTCTCCGTTGTCTCTCCTATGTAGATAGCTTAAACTGGTCCATCCACACAGACTCCTTAGGAGGGTCGGCATCTGAGGACAGCAGGGGTTGCTGCAAAGTAGGGTCCGGACTAGGGAGAACTCCCTCCCGAAGAGCCGTAGATGTAGATGACAGATCTTGTGCGGCCAGCTTGTCCTTAATCTTAGAAGACAGTCCCTGCCAGAATGTAGCCACCAGGGCCTCATTGTTCCACAACAGTTCTCCCGCCAGGATGCGGAAGTGGATGGTATACTCGCCCATGGAGGTGTCTCCTTGGCGTAGGTTCAGCAAGGAGGCAGCTGCAGACGAGACTCATCCAGGCTCCTCAAACACTGTGCGAAATGTCCGGAGGAACCCAAGAAAGTCATGGGTCTCTGGTCCTTGTCACTCCCAGATAGAATTCGCCCATGCAAGGGCCCTGCCAGTGAGGAGATAGATGATGAAAGCGACCGTTGCGACATCAGACGAGAATGCCCTAACATACAGGCTGAAGTGGATCTGCCATTGGTTAAAAAATCCACAACAGGTCCCTGCGTCTCCATCATAGCGATCAGGAAGTGGCAAAGAAAATCGGGGATGAACACTGCCAGGAGGTGTAGTCAGAGGATCAACACTGCCAGTAGGTGTAGTAAGAGGAACGGCAGCTCGCACCTCCTGCCGACGTGTGAGAATGTTCAAGGCCTGGAGGTGTTGGTCCTGTCGAGACCGGAGGTCTAGCATAACCGTCCGCATCTCCTGTTATGTCATCTTGGTCTTGGATCGGCCAGCGGGGTCCATGGCCTGAGCATACTGTCACGAAGCGGGGTGTGGACCCACTGGGCCGTACCGCGTAGCGGGATAGCAGCTGGCCAAACAGGTACAATGCAATGTCTATAGTTCTGAAAGGGTACCTGAGGCAATGTAGACAGTACCGGTGGATTCAGGCTAAGATGAGGCTCCAACAGTAGACGAACATCCAGCGGGGTGCGACACAATAGATGCAGCGGAGGGCACAACACGACTTCCACTCTTGAATGCACAATAGCACGGGATGCAGGGTACAGGCAGCAGGAACGGGTAACACTGGGACACCATTTGCAATGACAAACTAAAGGTAACACAACAACGCTCAGGCAAGGATTGAGAGGGCAGAGCCCCTTTTATAGTCCTGAAGCATTCTGGGCTGATTGCAGTATTCTGCAACTGTGCGCGTACTGGTCCTGCAGGAGACAGTGTCCGGACCAGGAAGTGAGTGCCGGCATCTCTCAGGAGGGAGATGCCGCCGGGAACTCATTCATCCATGGCCGTGGCCGTCAGAGGGTAAATCAGGACGACGGTCCGCGGCCATAGACGTTACACCACACACACATAGGACACATTCAGCATGTGCAACACTCAGACAGCACACATGACGCATAAGCGCCATGCACACACCCAGAGGCATAGCTAGGTTCTCCAGCACCCGGGGCAAAGATTCAGCTTGGCGCCCCCCCCCCCCAAACTCTTTCCGGACATCTCCTTCCCCTCGCATGTTTGTTTTCTCTACCAATTGACGTGTCATTTCTTTTCCACATTTCATTTTATGTAACTCGAGCATAAAAACATTTGTACATTTTACAAGCAATATTGTTCTATACACAATACCAGAATAGTGCTCAGTACATAAATACAGCCCCAGAACCAAGCTCAATACATATATACAGCACTAGCACAAATACAGCTCAATTTAGTGCAACCCCTGACATATAGATTCACACTAAATTGTTTCCAGCTCCCAGCATGGCCCAAACAATGCTAAGGATATGCTGGGAGATGCTGTTTCCCAAAAAATAAATCATATCATAATCATACCACCCATCATCTCGCTGCAGATCATACATTGACTACAGTACTGATTAGAGGCAGAATGAACATTTACATTAAGTGACTCACCGGTGACGTCTCAGATTCTAGTTATTTTTCTCCATCCGTTCCAGACCTGTATGATGACTACTCCCGCTTCACTCGTAGAAAGACGCTGAATGGCTGGCAGTGGCGGATTAAGTAGACCATAGGCCCTGGGCTGTTCCACAAACTTGGGCCCCCCTTCCCCACCGCCGCTCTGCCGTGTCTATAGTAAACACCACCTTTTTGTGTGAGCATTGACAAATGGTTGTTACAATTCCCCTTGTCAAAGGGCTGTGTCCCTATATACTGACAGTCTCCAACCATCGCTGACAGTATCATACTGTGTAGGGACACATCCTCCTGACAATGTGAATGGTAACACGCATTTGTCTATTAGCTCTGGGTACACAGAGATATGTAGAATACAAGGATTACCTGCAACAGACATGTCAGGAGAGGAGATCCCCTATAGATCCAGTGACGTCTTCTCTGTTGGGAGCCGTTTTCTTTTCTTCTCCATCTGACGCAGACCGTTATGGCGACTTCTCCTGATGAGACATCTTTGCCCATCACTTCTGCAGCCATTTCCAGCCCCTATAGAAACACACAAATTTAGATACCAAGGCCCAGGACCACACATTAAAGGGGTGGTGCGGGCACAGATACTATGTGACCTACATGACCTTTATACTGATGACCTATCGATGTGACCGAACAACCCCTTTTACTCAGATTAATACATTTGGACCACAGACTAGATCATAGAATACATACAGATCCCTACACTTTACCTCCTACCCAAAGTGCATAAGAATCTCTTGGACCCCCCGGGACGTCCAATCGTGTCAGGCATTTGATGCATTAACTCTGTGACAGTATCTATCTTTGACGAGACCCTGAAATTCATCACTGGATCCTACTATCAAGATGAAAGAAGATAACATTGTAATATCCGAAATAGATGTATATGTCTTTTTGTATACTCTTGATCTATGCACTGATCACAATTTATGTGTTCAAGAAAGCAATACCTTTGTACATTTCCTTGCTGTTCTCTTGTATCATTAACACTTATTTCCCTGATCGGTGACGTTGTGTTTTAGGTTATAATTGTTGACAGTACGTTCCATGTCTATTTAATATTGTATACCTATATATTAATTATGTTACTGCAATGCTTGCACTATATATACACATACTGGTTTATGTGATTTTATCCCTGTAGCCCATTCTTGGTATTTTGGGAGGATGCATTAACCATATAGCACCCAGCCCCTGACTTTAGTTGCCATACGAGCCCCTTCCTGTGTGTTTTGTACACAGAGATATGTAGAATACAAGGATTACCTGCAACAGACATGTCAGGAGAGGAGATCCCCTATAGATCCAGTGACGTCTTCTCTGATGGGAGCCGTTTTCTTTTCTTCTCCATCTGACGCAGACCGTTATGGCGACTTCTCCTGATGAGACATCTTTGCCCATCACTTCTGCAGCCATTTCCAGCCCCTATAGAAACACACAAATTTAGATACCAAGGCCCAGGACCACACATTAAAGGGGTGGTGCGGGCACAGATACTATGTGACCTACATGACCTTTATACTGATGACCTATCGATGTGACCGGACAACCCCTTTTACTCAGACTAAGGCCTCATGCACACGACCGTAGCCGTGTGCACGGCCGTGATTTTCCAGTCGGCCGGCTGCGGACTGTCAGCGGACTGTCAGCCGCAGGCCGCCCGCAAATCGTGGGACATGCACATGGCCACGCCCATTGTTTTCAATGAGCCCGGACCGCAGAACCGGGCCGTAATAAGACATGCCCGTTCTTTCTGCGGTCCGGGCTCCCGGGCCGTGCACGGACCGCAAAAACTACGGTCGTGTGCACGGCCCCATAGAAAAGAATGGGGCCGCAATTCTCCCGTGGATTTTCGGGGGAATTGCGGGCACAAAAACACGGTCGTGTGCATGAGGCCTAATACATTTGGACCACAGACTAGATCATAGAATACATACAGACCCCAGACATTCTAAACTATTGCAGTCCCCAGACCAGACCCCCCGAAACAAATACTGACCCCAGAACAAGCACCCTGAATAAATACAGACCTCAGACTGGACCCCTAAATACAGACCCCAGACCTGGCCCCCTTACACTAATAATGACCCAAGACCTGATTCCCTTAATACAGACCTCAGACCAAACCCCCTAAACTAATACAGACCCCTAAATAAAGATCCCAAAACGAATACAGATCCCTAAATACAGACCCCATAAACTAATACAGACCCCAAACCACACCCCTAAATACAGACTCCCAGACCAGACCCCCTAAATACAGACCCCTAAATAAAGACCCCTAAACTAATACAGACCCTAGAACAGGCCCCCTAAATAGACCCTAAAAACTAATATAGACCCCAGACCTCAAACTAAAACAGACCCCCTAAATACCGACCCCAGACCTCAAACGAAAACAGACCCCCTAAATACCTACCCCAGACCACGTAAACTAACACAGACCCCTAAATATACAGACCCTAAACCCCTGAAACTGATACAGACCCCAGACCAGACCCCCTAAATATGGACCCCTTAAACTAATAGACACCAAACCTCCTAAATACAGTCCCCAAACCAGGCCCCCTAAATACAGACACCCTAAATACAGACCCATTAAACAAATCAATCCCCTTATACTTACATAGTCAGTCTTCTCTGTGCAGTCTTGCTGCTGCTCGAGGTCCTGCGGTCATGTGACCAGCAGGTCTCTAAGCAATAGTAATAACTTCAGAGATGAGGTCATGTGACCTTATGTCTAAAGGTCCTTTTGCAGGACCTATACAATGCAGTTTAATCGCGTTTTTTGCCGCGATTCGCGGAAAAATCACGTCAAAACTACAATATACTTTGGGTGGCCATGATAATATGATAATTCGCCATTGATGGCCGGGCACGGATCGTACCTGGCAATTCATTGGTTCTAATTGTACCTGTGTCCTATAGACACAGGTACAATTATAGTGCAGGAGGGGGTGGCGCTGGCTCCCCCCTCTAAGTTGCGCCCGGGGGACATGCCCCGCCTGCCCCCCCCCCTAGCTACGCCCCTGCACACACCACACACAGGATACATACCAAACACTGACCACTTGCATTACACATCAATAAAACTTACCAGGCCTCTTTTTTCCAATTGGTAAACCCTGGTAGAATACCTACAAGCTGCAATAAAACCTTTCCCTCAAGTCAGGTTAGCACTGTCCACTTTGCGATTAAGCCGCGCCCCTCCAGACATCACGACTTTGTTGAAAATCAAGACTTCAGTCCCTTGCCAACTTAGCTTCTGCTCCTTAATCTAACTGCACATTACATTGGTAACTAGTTGTAATTATTATTGATGGTATATACGTATTTTGTAATTACCATAGCTACCGGCATCTGCTTTTTACCTCTCTGCGATTTGTGCTGTTGTCATCTGATGTACCTTGATTATATCCGTGCTGTTTTCCATTAGACACGGCTCTTTATATGATTACATGCATTTACTCCTATTTTGCTATTACATAATATGTGGACACAATATCCATACCTGGCAGGTTTGACTGATCAGACGTCCTTTTTTACTGTGTGACTCATCCCCTATTTCCATTTTTATCTGTCTCATGTTTTTATTCCAATAAAGAATCATTTGTATTTTTCTCTACATTTGTGCTGTAGTCGATCATATTTTCTTGGGTTGGTTTTCTGTCAATTTCTGATCGACGCACCAAGTATATCTTGGTTACTTCGTAGGATTCAATATATAGTGCATCTATTATGGCCAGTAATGTTGTCTCATAGTTCATTTTGTTGATACTTTCTAGCACTATTTTCCATTGCATCCTATGTGTTGGTATTTTATCGGTCTTGTACTTAATCTAACTGCGGTAGAGATGCACCACCCTTGGGGCTCCTGTGCACCTGTACCTGCTGAATTGGCAGTATGTTTGCCGCTGATGCAGAGAGAGGTTAGAGGAAGAGGGTACTGTCTTGGCTGAGTGACTGACCCTGTAGCATGCAGAGACAGGTCAGAGTGGAAGGGGAAAAGCTACAGAAGACTGTCTGGGGTGATGAGGAGAGTGGCCCACTGCAGACACCAGCCCATCTGGCATTTACCAGAATTTCCAGATAGGCAGTACAGCCCTGGATGTTGGGGGTAGAAATTGTGCGTCAAATGGGATATCATGTCCTATGGAAATTGATTCCCTTTGTAGTATTCGCTCAATGTTCCTGAATGAAGTTCTAATGTAATTGCTCTTTTGGTTTCCATTTCTTATTATTTCGTCACACTATCAACTGATGGGAAACTGAGAAAAGACACATCTCAGGCACGTCCTGCAAAATCCTACTCACATATTATTCAGTATATGAAAACACATTGGGGCAAAGTGTCTCTGGTTCTGGAAAGCTCCAAAAAATGTTAAACATTTTGGAGCAAATTGGCGCGGAAACAGTGTGTGTGACTTGCTGTAAAGGAGCATGGCTTAATATTTGCCAATGTGCGGCAAAAATGCATCAAAATTCTGGAACAAAATTTTGGCACAAAATAAGCCAAATCAATAGTGGTATTAGGAAGAGAATAAAGTCTAACAGGTCATGCAGGATGGGCCAAAATTGTCACGCAGCATGCACAACTGTGATAAATTTGGCGCATATTGTGCC
This sequence comes from Rhinoderma darwinii, assembly GCF_050947455.1. Classification (NCBI taxonomy): domain Eukaryota; kingdom Metazoa; phylum Chordata; class Amphibia; order Anura; family Rhinodermatidae; genus Rhinoderma; species Rhinoderma darwinii. Next base: position 306,012,700 of record NC_134689.1, on the reverse strand, counting down.
TGCCTGGTTTAAGTTTACGCTGTCTAACTATTAGACTGCAGGAGTAAATGTGGGCTATTGGGTATAGACTCCATAGTCACAGGATCAAGATACAAAAATGTATATTCCGTGCAAGCTTTAGGATTCAAATGTCAAACTACCAGAAATCAGCAGCACAGGTAAAAATTGTACATACAGTTGAACGCCCCACAGACTTCATCCAACGTCCCCTAGAAATATAAAATGATAATCTAGGCAGCACTCCAAGTAAATAGTCTTTTAATAACCCACACAACGTTTCAGCTCATAGGAGTCTTTCTCAAGCGATACAATAGTACAAATGTGCCAAGCATATACAAGGGGCTATATCAAGTCTATGGCTATGGACTTTGAAAGGATGCACCAAACATTACTATGTAGAGGACCGTTTTTCAAAACGTCGTGACTGTTTGCCCCTTTAGCCTTTGGAGATGCAGCCAATTTTTTTTTATTTTTTCCTCCCCGCCTTCCAATAGCCATAACATTTTTTTTAAAATTTTCTTCGACATAGCCATATGGACTTGTTTATTGCGGGACGCGTAATTTTCAATGACACCATTTAAAGTGTACCTAACTGTTCAAGTGACTTTTCAGAATAAGCTGTCATATGCGTGTACATGAGGAATAACACTATTTGTGGCCATTATATGACGTGTACACTGCATTTTACAGCAGTTTTCTCCTCTGTAGGCTCTATCTCTAATTCGTGGAGCTTAACTGCTATTATGTCTTCTATACACTGAACACATAGAAGAGGAGAATCCTGCTCTCCTATTTCTGTCTATCACATATAAAGTTGCAGCAGCATGAAGGAGATTATACAGCAGTAGTGAGCAATGTAGCAGAGAATCCAGCACTGGGGTGACATATAAATCTTACCAGCCCTCCCCCTTCATAGAAACGTGTCTCTGCGACTCACACTCTGTCTCTGCTCCCTCTTCCAGCTCCCCTCCCTTCTATATAGACTTGTATTGACAGGCAGTGAAGTGACACCCCCCCCCCCCAACTTCTGCAGCCCTTCTATAACCAGGGACGGAGAAACAGGGAGTGGACAGCAGATTGCAGGAAGGCAAACACCAAGTGGCAGTAACTTCATAAAGAATTTGAAAGGATAAAACTATTGAATTTTAGCAGTAAGTAAATTACAAAATGTATCTATATCAGGTATACTATTAAGGTCCTTTTACATTGACCCATTTTGTCCGTAACAACGAGCGCTTATCAACAAGACAGCTTGTTGATCGGTGCTCATTTGCTCCTTTCACAAGGAGCTATGTATGGGGACGAGCGCTTGTTACTATGATTGCTCGTCCTCATACATTTCTATCATGTCGGCAGCACATCTCCCTGTTTACACAGGGAGATGTGCTGCCAACAACGATAATATTTTAGGCTTCCGAAACTATATGATCAACCGATTAACCAGCGTTTGCTCGTGCATCGGCTGATCGTTTCCCTGTTTACACAGGGCAATGATCGGGTACGAGTGTTCTGTGAAAAAAGGCCCTAGATTAGCATAAGTTGTTCAAAAAGTTAGTGTCCATTTAACATACCATATAATTTACTAGGAAATTGAAAAAAAATTATTTGTGTGGAAAATGATTCCTCCATTATTTTTTTGTTTTTACAGCATTCACCAACTTTATTCTGCTGGTCGATATGATTACGGTGATACCAAATTTATAAAGGTTTTTTGTTTTATTACTTTTACAAAAAAAATTGTTTTGTTTTGCCACATTCTGAGAGCCATAACTTTTTTATTTTCCCCTCAATTGAGAGTTGGGAGGGTTTTTTTGTGCGGCAAGGCATAGTTTTTATTGGTACTTTTTGATAACTTTTCTTTTTATTCTACTTTTTGGGGAGCAAAAATGATTAAAAAACATCAATTCTGTTTGTGGCGATAACAATTATGTGTATTTTTTTTTTACATTTTTGTAAGGAGGAAAATGGGAAAAGGTTTTTTGTTTTTTTTACTTGTATGCTTTTTTGTACATTCCCCCTAAGGGACTTAACAAACGATCATTAGACCGCTTGCACAAAATACTGCAATACTTATGTATTGCAGTGTATTGTTCTATTTACTGGTGGCAGGGCTTAATTGGGGCACAAAGATGGCAGACCTGGTGGTCTTCATCAGGCACCCAACTGCCATAACAACCATTGGCACCTAGCGATCACGTCGCAGAAGGGCCAATGGGCTATCGGAGGAGGCTGTTCCCCTCTTTCTAACAGCTTAGATGCCGCAGTCGCTATTGACCGTGGCACCTAAGTGGTTAAACAGCTGGGATCTGTTACGCCGCTGGTGGTGCTCAAGACTGCAACACCAAAAAGCGCTTTCACATGGATGAAGCATGCATCAACACTGACTGAAAACGAAAGGCACAGGTAACTCACCAGTGGACGAGCGGAACCGAACACCGAAGGCAGTAGAAGATTGATACGATGCATAAATGGAGTGGATGGCAGATGAATAGTATGCAGGCAGATGAGCACTCACTGACCCTATCTTAATACTATCCTACAGCAGGGCAAGACAACTGCTTGGCAGCAGACAAAATGCACAGGAAAGGCAAACAAACCAGTGGAACTACTGATCCCAGGATACCATCAAACCTTTATGCAAAAAAAACAGAGACCTCAGAGAACCAACAGGTCCCACAGTACAAACAAAGACACAGACAAACAGACAAGGAACAAAATCTCAAAGAAGAATCTGGAAAGAGTTAGCACATGCCAGAAAGAGTATAACCAGCACCTGAGTAATCTAGGCATAAAGTATATATAGGCCCAAGAAAGCTGCTCTGCCTTTATCAACCAGGCAAAGCAAAATGATGACCAAATCCAGATTCAGAGCAAAGGTATGGCCTAGCAACCGCCAAACACAGAGATAACAAAATCATAGATTATCAGCAGTTCTGCTGATAATCGTAACAGGATCAAAGTTATCCCCGATCGTGGGTGTTGCTGTGAAGTGTCAGTTGTATGTTACAGCTGACAGCCACTGAGAATGGAGCGGGCTCACAGGGCTGTCTCTTTGCAGTTACATCGCATGTCGCCAAGGGGTTAATGAGATTCATTTTATATGTCTTGACAGTTTACTCTTTAAAGAGATGGAAACCAGCTTTATATATTTAAATAGTTATAATGCCTTATTTTGACAGAACCGATAAAAACAAGGGGACATATACAAAACCACCGAAAAAGGCCATACTTACAAATGGGCACAGCCAGGTCAGAAACGCTGATGAAGGAGTGAGCAGGTGCTTTAAATAATAATAGCCACTCCCACTGGTCTTGAGGGGAGTGGTATGTGGTGCATGGGATGTGTAGTAAGAAATAATAAATGAATAGTGTGTGTGCAAGTGTAATACTATAAGTGAAATATAGGGGGCAGTAATGAGTGAAGTGCCTCAATAGAAATAAATGGATAATGGGGTGCAAGTGTGTGAAACATGGAGGGATAGTGTGTACGTCATGAGGCACAAAGTGTATAGCCAGGTAGAAGCCTATTTGTGATGCCTTGATAGTTCATAGAGCGGGCTACCCTGCTTGCTATGCCAAACAACAACACACCATGCTCTCCCAGCATCAAAGACCCGGCTGTGTCCAAGAGAAGCGAATATACGTAGTAATGAAAAATACCTTGGGTATTAGTAATCATTTTGGCCAAAAGGACGCAAGCTCGCAATCCACGACAAGGATCCCCAGACTTGCGAGTCCCTAACTCCTTAAATGGAACAGAATGTTCCTGATGTACAGACAGAACCGATAAAAACAAGGGGACATATACAAAACCACCGAAAAAGGCCATACTTACAAATGGACACAGCCAGGTCAGAAACGCTGATGAAGGAGTGAGCAGGTGCTTTAAATAATAATAGCCACTCCCACTGGTCATGAGGGGAGTGGTGTGTGGTGCATGGGATGTGTAGTAAGAAATAATAAATGAATAGTGTGTGTGCAAGTGTAATACTATAAGTGAAATATAGGGGGCAGTAATGAGTGAAGTGCCTCAATAGAAATAAATGGATAATGGGGTGCAAGTGTGTGAAACATGGAGGGATAGTGTATACGTCATGAGGCACAAAGTGTATAGCCAGGTAGAAGCCTATTTGTGACGCCTTGATAGTTCATAGAGCGGGCTACCCTGCTTGCTATGCTTTATTTTGCCCATAGTGATGTTGCAGAATCAGATTATTTTTCCCCTTTTCAAGATAGTGTATATTCGCCATTGCTATGGAGCACGCATGCGTGCGGGTTGGCAGCCTAACCTACATGCACTTGTTCCACATAGCGTTCCGATTGGGCTGCAGTACACTTGGCCTAGCTGACATGAGCAGTAACTACATGAGAACGCCGAGAGGTTCGACAGGAACGAGATTGACCGTATTTTTAAACTTATTTAACTCATTATATGATTATGTTTACACCTAGAGATAATTTATCACTATCAATATGGACATTACTTAAAAAAACATTTTATTATGTATGAAATATGCTGTTGATACTTATTATGTACTCTATTTGTATACATTTTACACTGTGTACAGGCATGGATGAATTTTTTAATGAATTTTTTTACAAAACGTTAATGATAACTGATTGATTGAAAATACAATATTTCTGTCCGACCAGATAAAGTTAGACATTTGTTTATGTAGTTGGTTTATTATATGGAGGGGGATAAGAATGGGAATTGTTCGTAATTTATATAGTATAACAGGTAAGGTCATCATTTTATATAACGCAATTCTACCACACCAGGATGGTTCAGATTTACTCATATGATCTAAATCTTTCTGAAGTTGAACAATTAGAGGCTTAAAGTTCTTATCAATCAAGGCCTTGATTGACGAGGTTAGTTCTATACCTAGATATGGGATAGATTGATCGTGCCATTTAAATGGAATGGAATGGGTTATAATGTCCTTCATTTGCGGTTGTATGTTTAAACCTAGAAGTAATGATTTATTATCATTGACTTTGTAGTAAGAGATGGAGTTAAACATCTTGATTGTTTCTGATACAGTTTGGAGGGAAGATAATGGATTTCTCAAGTCTATTATAATGTCATCTGCAAATAAGCCAATTTTATGAGTAGAATTATTTATTTGTACACCTTGTATTTGAGTGTGTGATCTTATGAGGTCTGCAAAGGGTTCTATTACTAATACAAATATTAAAGGGGAAATGTACATGTAATGGATGTAATGGAATCGCACCACAGCATTATATCCTATTGTGTCCCGTACTGTAGTTATTGCATTGTGTCACACATACATAAAGCAACTCAATTATAACAAAGTGATACGACAAGTTGAGTTGCACGTTGATTTTAGTGGTGGGTCAACCTGAAGCAATGGTGTGCTGTTTTACCAATGTGTCAGCATGGCATGATTTAATACTGCATAATGAGTGTTCCTATGGACTAACAACACCAAAACCAGTGGTACCAATACGTTAAAAGTCAAGATCTTTATCTTGACTTTTCATGCATTAAATACAGTGTCAAGAAACTTCAACTTGACTTTTTGAATGGCTTTTTAATGTCTTTTGTTGTGTGATATCACGCTGCAGCAAGTTATCAGTCAAGATAAACTTGGCTACATCTGTATATAGCAGCTTTTGTAAATACATTACCACAAAAATAAACACTTACAGTAAATACTTATAAACAGTAATTTTGCAAGGTATAAACCAGAAAGTATGCAGATAAGGCCTTATTCACACAAGCGTATTTAAAGGACGAGTGTCACAGAAAAAAAAATTTTGATATCAATTTGCATTTAGTGTTTTATTATAAAGTATTTTATTTATTTGTGTGTTTGTGTTTTACTTTTTTATATTTTTTTACTTTTTCTTCTCTATGGGGGCTGCCATTTTTTTTGCCACACAGGCCAAAAGTCAGGTCTTCGCTAGAGCGAAATCCGGCGCCATGTTCATGTCGACCGGAAGCCGGGGCCGGACTGTGAGATGGCGGCTTCCGGACTTGTGTTCTGAAGCAAGCACGAGGAGCGGAGGGAGCAGACCGGAGCGGACGGACCGGAGGGAGCGGCGGCGGCAGGAGCAGGTAAGTTAGGTCTGTGTATGTACGTGTTTTAGTGTGTGATTACTACTGTATGTAAACCTACTACACTGTGTGTTAGCTCAAAAAATGGCGACACACAGTGTAGGAGGTTTGACCGTTCAATCCCCTCGTTTCTCCCGGCACTAGCCAGGATAAAGGAGGGGAGGATTCTGAAAGCTCACTAGAGCAAGTGAGTATTCCCAAATTTTGCAGCATAAAGCACTGTGGTTGCTTTACCACATGCAATGCTGCAATTTTGGGAATTGCTCCATCTAGTGACCAGCACTGGGAAATGTTATAAATAGGAATCTAATTTATAATATTTCCTGACTCGTGAAAAAATGTAAAAAATTTGGATAGTGTTTAAGCATTCATACACTAACTGTTTAACTAAAAAAATTCTAGCGACACATTCCCTTTAACGTCCGTGATACGCGCGTGAAAATCACGCACGTCGCACGGACCTATGTAACTCAATGAGGCCGTTCAGACAGTCCGTGATTTTCCTGCAGCGTGTGTCCGCTGCGTAAAACTCACAACATGTCCTATAGTTGAGCGTTTTTCGCGCATCACGCACCCATTGAAGTCAATGGGTGCGTGAAAATCACGCGCGGCACACGGACGCACTTCCATGTGCTGCGCATGATTCGCGCAACAGTTGTTAAAGAAATGTAGGGAAAAATAAAACCACCTCCTTCATTTCTGTTTCTAAACATAAAAACAGAGTGTCATAACAATGCCATATGCGAGAAAATCATGCAGCCACGCACCAAATACAGATGACACACTGTACTGCAACGCACATAAAACGCTGCATTTTTTTGCGCACGCAAAATGCACACGTTCGTGTGAATAAGGCCTAACTGTAAAATGCCTTGTGATCTAGTAAACTTGGTCTGCTTGCAATTTCTTTGAGTACTATTTATCATCATATTAATGTTTCAGGGTTTGCTGAGATTGGACATGTCAAACAACGCAGCCATTTATTAATGTCCTTCTATCTGCTCACATTTACTCATGTGAAGAATAGAATAGAACCATTAGTGCTTAAAGTCTATGGACACCTTTGCAGACATTTTTTTCCATTGCATTGTATAGATTTTTATTAAATAAAATATATTTACAATTGGTTTTCATAAAAAAAATGTTAGATAACTTGTCTACTGCAGCTTTTATGTCTTATAATACAATACAAGCTGCTGGATGCCGTTCAGTGCTCAGACAAGCTTACTGTCAGGTCAGGCTACACAGGGCCGGCTCCAGGTTTATATGGGCCCTTGGACGATACAGACTTAGTGGGCTCCTTTGCAGGGGAACTCATGGCGGTAGTAAAATGGCTGAAACGTGTTTGTGTCCCCATATAGAAGTTAGGCCCCCAGTTTATGCCCCCATATAGAAGTTAGGCCCCCATTTTGTGCCCCCATATAGAAATTATGCCCTGTTTATGTCCCCATATAGAAGTTAGGCCCCAGTTTCTGCCCCCATATATATAGTGCTCTCTAGATAATGCCACCCACAGCCCATGTAGATAATGCCACAGTGCCCTATTTAGTTAATATCACAGTGCCCTCTGTAGATAGTGCCGCACACCCACTGTAGATAATGCCACAGTGCCCTCTGTAGATAGTGACACACAGCCCCCTGTAGAAAGTGCCACACATGCCCCCTTGTATATAGTACCACACATATATGGATAGTGACGCCAGGGGCTCCTATAGGAGCGCATTTACTGGCCAGAGCGTTGGCAACATTTTGGCCGGGAATTCCACTTCAGGAGGAGCCCCTAATGTCACTGTTCATATATGGATAGCGACGTCAGGGGCTTCTCCAGGAGCGAATGCCCCAGCCAGAGCGTCGGCAACGCTCTGGCTGGTGATTCCGTTCCCAGAGGAGCCACTGACGTCGCTGTCCATATATGGACAGGGACGTGAGGGACTCCCTCTAGGAGTGGACTCTCCGACCAGAGCGTCGGCAATTTTCTGTGGGAATTCCGCATCTAGACAGGGGTTCCCTCTAGGAGCGGAATACCCGGCAAGAGCGTCGGCAATGCTCTAGCTGGGGATTCCACTCCTGGAGGAGTCATGACGGCAGCGTAGGCAGGTAGTGGGCCCCGGCACTTGCCTGGATTCGCTAGGTGCTGACGCTGGCCCTGAGTCTACAGCCCTCCCTCTCTGCTCACTAATCTCTGCTGTCACCTTTACAAACAAAGAATATAAGAATATAAACTTAAATCACATAAAATGTAATCTCAGACTAGTATTCAGAAGAGCAGAGACAGAGGCTGGAGACAAGCCAACAGTCTGATGGACTGAGTACTGAACGGCCTCTAGCTGCTTGTATTTTATTGTAAAACATACAAGGTGCAGAAGACAAATTAACCAAAACGTTTCATCAAAATCAATTGGAAATATGTTTTATTTAATACAATACATACAATACAATCATTATTTTCTTTTTCAAAGGTCCTTAGCATTTATGTCATTGAAGAAAAAAAAATCAAAATAATAGTTGAAAATACAAACAATCTACTTACCAACAATTTCTTCATAACACAACCATGCCACATTCAAAAGATCTGGTGCATATCTGTAGAACAAATGCAGCTGTACATAAAGTTATATATAAAAGGAAAAAGCTTTTGAGAAGAAGTTCCAACACTAATCTACAAGTCTAGCTGTCAGAGCCGTGTGGAGGAGAGGAGCCCATCGCAGGTTAACATAATAGCCCTAATAGGTGTGTGATGCATAGCATTCAGATTAACACCACACCATTCCAGTGTTACATCACACAATTTTATGTCAAGTGCATGTTTGTCAGGATTGAACATTAACATCTTCATTGCTGGGTTCCGAACGACCGAGGAGCAAAGTAGCAGTTTGAAAAATTGCTTTACGAGATGTGCAGGTGATAATTTGTGTAGGTCAAGAGATAACTACAGCCGCAAAGAAGGAATCTGCTGAATTCATGGTTAGCGGGAGTGCTTCGAATTTCTTCCATCTCTGTGCTTGAAGAATAAGACTGTAGGTTTTAAAGTATTCTTAGAACAGAAAATCATAGTGCATTTTTGTTTGTCTAGTTTCCTTTGAAGATAATTTTAATTCCAGCTGTCTTGACCTTAGATCAATGCCACCTTGATTAGCTATAGGCTTTCCTTCCCACTACCATTCAGGGGGGTATTTCTGCCTCTAGTTTACACTTTTTTCTTGGTGAAAATTAGATTTCTGATTGGACTGAGCACCTGCTGTCTTTAGCATTGACAAGGCGGAAGCCGATTTTACCCAGCTGGTTAGAATGAGACTGAACAGAGAAATGTATTTCACATAACAAAACAATGTTAGAATGATGTAGTGCTAAAACAACGCTGCAACTTCATGTAAAAATTCTCTTAACTCCTTGACTGCTGAAGAGATGTTAAATGAACTCTATAAATGTGACAGGACTGTCGGAGTAATAATGAATGCTGTACAATGTTGGAGTAGTTCTCTGAATATTTAAGGAATGTCTAAGTCAGGGGTCTCAAACTCGGCCGGGTAAGTGGGCCACATATAGAAAAAATGTGAAGTTGACGGGCCGCATTACTTTAAAATTTGATACATTACAAAATTATTGTTAATTAATTAGTTATTTGAACTACTATAACAATACTACATTACTATAATAATACTGCTAGGTTTAAACTTACCGGAAATTTGGGAGAATTCTCCACGTTCTCCACAGTTTAATTGTCGCTAAATGCCGTCCGGCAGCTCAGTTGGCAGTGTTTGGCAGACACACAAATGTCAAAATTAGGCAGCCCCTTTTTAGATCGTGCCACAGAGCCCTCTATAAATACTGCCACAGTGCTCTCTATAGATACTGCTACAGTGCCCTCTGTAGATAATGCCACAGTGCCCTCTGTAGATAATGCCACAGTGCCCTCTGTAGATATTGCCACAGTGCCCTCTATAGATAAGATAATGCCACAGTGCCCTCTGTAGATAATGCCACAGTGCCCTCTGTAGATAATGCCACAGTGCCCTCTGTAGATAATGCTACAGTGCCCTCTGTAGATACTGCCACAGTGCCCTCTATATATAAGATAATGCCACAGTGCCCTCTGTAGATAATGCCACAGTGCCCTCTGTAGATAATGCCACAGTGCCCTCTGTAGATAATACCACAATGCCCTCTGTAGATAATGCCACAGTACCCTCTGTAGATAATGCCACAGTGCCTTCTGTAGATAATGCCACAGTGCCCTCTGTAGATAATGCCACAATGCCCTCTGTAGATAATGCCACAGTGCCCGCTGTAGATAATGCCACAGTGCCCTCTGTAAATACTGCCACAGTGCCCTCTGTAGATACTGCCACAGTGCCCTCTGTAGATAATGCCACCGTGCCCTCTGTAGATGCTGCCACCGTGCCCTCTGTAGATGCTGCCACAGTGCCCTCTGTAGATGCTGCCACAGGGCCCTCTGTAGAATCTGCCACAGTGCCCTCTGTAGATGCTGCCACAGTGCCCTCTGTAGATGCTGCCGCAGTGCCCTCTGTAGATAATGGCACACACCTCTTGTAGATATTGCCACAGACACCCCCAGTACGTAGCTCCATTGGGGCTCCCTCTAGGAGAGGAATCCCCAGCCAGAGCAGGATTCCTCTGCTGGAGGAGCCGCTGATGTCACTGTTCATACACAGTGACGTCAGGGGATCCTCCTGGACCGGAATGTGATGTCAGGGGCAACCCCAGAGCCGGTGTCCCAGAGCGGAGCTCTCAGAGCTGGACTCCCGGAGCAGAGCTGCTTCTAGCACCCTGCCTGGGATTCCAGCTCTGCTCCTGACATCACTGTTCATATATGGACAGAGATGTCAGGGGCAACCCCAGAGCTGGAGTCCCGGGCAGAGCACTACTAGTGCTCCTACTGGGACTCAAGCTGTGCTCCTGACATCACTGTCCAGCTCTGGGGAAACCCTACACATCGCTGTCCATATGTGGACAGCGGTGTCAGGGGATTCCAGAGTCCAGGAGCAGAGCCTATGCTAGCCCTCTGCCCGGGACTCCACTCTGGGGAAGACCCTGACAAAACTGTCCATATATGGACAGCGATGTCAGGGATTTCCACAGAATCCAGGAGCAGAACCTATGCTAGCCCTCTGCCCGGGACTCCGCTCTGGGGAAGACCCTGACAAAACTGTCCATATATGGACAGTGATGTCAGGGATTTCCACAGAATCCAGGAGCAGAACCTATGCTAGCGCTCTGCCCGGGACTCAGGCTCTGGGGAAGCCCCAGACATCGTGTGTCCATTCATGGACAGCGATGTCAGGGGATTCCACAGAGTCCCAGAGCAGAGCCTATGCTAGCGCTCTGTCCGGGACTCTTCTCTGGGGAAGACCCTGATATCGCGTGTCCATTCATGGACAGCGATGTTAGGTATTTCACAGAGTACCGGAGCAGAGCCGATACTAGCGGCTCTGTGTCCCGCGGGCCGCAGATGACAGCCTCAGGGGCCGTGTGCTTGAGACCCCTGGTGTAAGTAACTTGGAATGGTATAGAAATATTGAAGTAACTATGAATACTATTAAATGTCATAGTAAGGCCTCGTTTACACGAGCGTTATATACGTGCGTGCGACGCGCGTGCTTTTCACGAGTGTCGTACGCACCTATATTAGTCTATGGGGGCATGCAGACAGTCCGTGAGTTTTGCTCAGCGTGAGTCCGCTGAAAAAAACTCATGACATGTCCTTTCATTGTGCGCTGTTGAAAACCACGCATGCCGCACGGAAGCACTTCCGTGCGAACTGCGTGATTCGCGCAACAGCTGTCAAACTCTGAATGTAAACAGAAAAGCACCACGTGCTTTTCTGTTTACAAACATCCAAATGGAGTGTCATAATGATGGCGGCTGCGAGAAAATCTCGCAGCCGCGCATCATACGCTGATGACACACGGAGCTGTTAAGTGCCTTTTGCGCACGCAAAATGCTGCGTTTTTTGCGTGCGCAAAACGCACATGCTCGTGTAAATCAGGCCCAAGACTAGTAAGGCTGTAAGAATGTTGGAGTAACTATGAATGCTGTAGGAATGTTGGGGCATGTTCACATAGAAGCTGAAGAAAAAACAATGCATAATCCACATTTAAAAAAACTTGTTTTTTTTAAAGCTGTGTTATAACGAATACGTTTATTTTAATGTGTTTTCGTGAATTTTGCTGGACGAAATGTTTCATGTTTAAAGCCTGCCATTGAATTCAATACGATACACAATGATTAAAACAAGCCAAGAATTGACATGATTCTTTTTTTTTTTTTTTTTAACAACGCTTAATTTAATTATACACCTGTAAAAAGAACGCGCTGTATGCACTAATGGCACATTTTTCTATTGAAGTGAATAGGTCGATTTAGACAGGCATCTTTCAACGCATATTCTGGCTAAGAAATTGTGCGGAATTACACATGAAAAAGCAGCGTGTGAAAAGGGCCTTGACTAAATATGAATGCTGTAGAAATGTTAGAGTGCAGTAACTGTATGAATGCTTTAGGAATAGGAATGTCAAATTAACTGTAGAAATGTTGGAGTAACTATGAATGATGTAGGAAAGTGGCAGTAACTATGAATGCTGTAGGAAAGTGGGAGTAACTATGAATGCTGTAGGAAAGTGGGAGTAACTATGAATGCTGTAGGAAAGTGGGAGTAACTATGAATGCTGCAGGAAAGTGGGAGTAACTATGAATGCTGTAGGAAAGTGGGAGTAACTATGAATGCTGTAGGAAAGTGGGAGTAACTATGAATGCTGTAGGAAAGTTGGAGTAACTATGAATGCTGTAGGAATGTGGGAGTAACTATGAATGCTGTAGGAAAGTGGGAGTAACTATGAATGATGTTGGAAAGTTGGAGTAACTATGAATGCTGTAGGAAAGTGGGAGTAACTATGAATGCTGTAGGAAAGTGGGAGTAACTATGAATGCTGTAGGAAAGTGGCAGTAACTATGAATGCTGTAGAAATGTTGGGGTAACTATGAATGCTGTAGGAAAGTGGGAGTAACTATGAATGCTGTAGGAAAGTGGCAGTAACTATGAATGCTGTAGAAATGTTGGGGTAACTATGAATGCTGTAGGAAAGTGGGAGTAACTATGAATGATGTACGAAAGTTGGAGTAACTATGAATGCTGTAGGAAAGTGGGAGTAACTATGAATGCTGTAGGAAAGTGGGAGTAACTATGAATGCTGTAGGAAAGTGGGAGTAACTATGAATGCTGTAGGAAAATGGGAGTAACTGAATGCTGTAGAAATGTTGGGGTAACTATGAATGCTGTAGAAAAGTGGGAGTAACTATGAATGCTGTAGAAATGTTGGGGTAACTATGAATTCTGTAGGAAAGTGGGAGTAACTATGAATGGAATGCTGTAGGAAAGTGGGAGTAACTATGAATGCTGTAGGAAAGTTGGAGTAATTATGAATGCTGTAGGAAAGTGGCAGTAACTATGAATGCTGTAGGAAAGTGGCAGTAACTATGAATGCTGTAGGAAAGTTGAAGTAACTATGAATGCTGTAGGAATTTAAAGGGAACTCTGTGAATACTTAAGGAATGTCAGCGATTATGTTTTTCAGCTTACAATGCTATGTGTACACATTACCTTTTAAATGTATTATTCACCTTGTCTGTGGTGGCCTCAGCACACAAATCTCCACCAATGTGACCTTCTGACATGTCCCAATATCCTACCATTGGAATACCACTTCAAGATGCAGTCATATGAAAAGTATGTCTATCTGCTGTCAGTGTTATATGTTGCTGTCTTTGAGATCCAGCAGAAAAGGACATTAGGGAGGAGCTTAGTTAGAAGCAGCTGCCCTCAACCAATCAGCTTTGCTAAGAACAGACCTGTTGATACTTATTAGTTTAAAACAGCTGACTGACACCAGCTTACAATACCGCTTTATTCAAAACTAATCTTTGTGTATATGAACATACAACCCTCCAGATTCTAGTTTAATCCTATATGGACATCTGATATATGTGCTTGTCTAAAGTTTAATGACAGAGGCACTTGACGATCAAATTGTAACAAATTCTATATATATGGGCATAACTTGTAGTATTGTTATTTTAGCTACCGTATGTATGTGTAGTGCTGAGAAGCCCCTTTAACCCCTTAATGACCGCCCACCATCTTTTGATGGCAGGCCGTGCAGGTGCTTAGTCTACAGCAACGTCTTTTGGCGTCGCTGTAGAAGAGGCTGATGAGTGCTCCTATGAGCGCTCATCCTCTAAGCAGGAGCTGTAACTTACAGCTCCTGAACTTAGAGCAGCCTCCTGAACATAGCTGGGATCGGAAAACATTCCGACCCCAGCTATTTAACCCTTTGATCACCACGGTCAAAGACCAGGTTCAAAGACCTGGGAATCCCTCTGCAGTCAGTCCTGGGGATCTAGAAAGGATACCAGGGCTGTCTGTTCAGTTTGCCTGCTGTTAGGGCACACTACAGATGTAGCCATCTTTATATCTGATAACTTGCTGCAGCCGAGTTAAAGCCGAAGTTAAAGTTGCTTGGCACTGTGTATTTAATGTGTTAAAAGTCAAGATAAAGATGGCTACATCTGTATGTGCTGCCCCAACAGCAGCCTGTGGCATGATGACACAGTGTAATGTATTAGCATACAAGAGTTTGAGACCCCGCAGATCATGTACTGATGACCTATCCGGTGGATAGGTCATCAGTTGTCTGGTAGTGGACAATTCCTTTAAGGCCTTTTCAGGCCCGGTCATTAAGGGGTTAATTAATACTCCTCACATATAAATGTACAAAACATGGATCCACTGCTGTAAAACAATTGGAGGTTATTAGAAGTCTCCTAGTATATGTAATTGAACCATTTTCTTTCAATTCTGCCATATAAAAAGTACTCCAATGCAACTTTGTTTCCAAAATGTCTAGAATTTTATCAGATGTATTTAGTTTCTTGAAACTCAAGCTGCAAATGCTATTAAATTATATTCCCTTTAGCTGTTAGGACATAAAGTAGATGATCCAGTGAAAATATCTGGAATCTTGTATTATATTCAGGATAAAACAAAAAATACTAAAATGCCAGTAGGTATCTAGAATACTGTAATATACTTAAAGTGTAGCTAAATGTTCGACAAACTTCTGACATGTCATAGTGATATGTCAGAAGTTTGTATTGGTGAAGGTCCGAGCACTGAGATCCCCACCAATCTTTAGAACGAAGCAGCTGAAGTGCTCGTGTGAGCGCTCAGCTGCTTCATTTCTGTTTGGCTTTTTCCAGAAAGCAGATGTATCGGAGTACGGGCTCATAGACTTTCTATTGAGTCCGTACACCGATACATTTATTTCCGGGAAAAGCCGAACAGACACGAAGCAGTTGAGCGCTCACACGAACGCTTCAGCTGCTTCATTCTAGCGATTGGTGGGGGTCTCCGTGCTCGGACCCCCACCAATACAAACTTCTGACATGTCACTATGACATGTCAGAAGTTTGTCGAACGTTTAGCTACACATTAATTTTTGAAAATATTCAAAACAGTAAGCAAAAACTAGTGTAATATGAGAAAAAAACATGAAACAGCAATTTCAGAGGAGTGAAAAAAAAACTACATTTTACCAGTTATTATTAGGGAATTGTTTATGCAGCAGAATATTGGAGTATGGGACTTGAATTCCTCTACAGCGGGGTTAGTGGTTTCACATTGCTTTATCAGTAATATGCGCACTGGGCTTCATACACTTGGCCATAGTACAACTCCATGTAGGAGCCATATATTTATATCCAAGGGCAGGATTTGATTCCATCCTGCAAACTTTGGGAAAGGCTTTGGTTGCTTTTTACATGGCAGTATTTTAGTTAGTCTTTTGCATCAGTATTTGAAAGCCAAAACTAGGAGTGGGTCCAAAAAACAGAAGAGGTGAAAATTGTTGTATTATACAGTACACTAACACATGTCAGATTTGAAAAATGGGCTCTGAGCCTTAAAGAAGCTCTGTCACCAGATTATCAAATCCCTATCTCCTATTGAATGTGATGGGCGCTGCAATGTAGATAACAGCAAAGTTTCTTTTTTTAAAAAACGATCATTTTTGCCCAAGTTATGAGCAATTTTATATTTATGCAAATGAGCTTTTCAATGGACAACTGGGCGTGTATTGTGTTTTTACCAACTGGGCGTGTATTGTGTATTTAACAACTGGGCGTGTATTGTGTTTTTACCAACTGGGCGTTGTGAATAGAAGAGTATGACGCTGACAAATCAGCATCATACACTTCTCATCGTTCCCACCCAGCTTCTATCACAGCAGACACAGCGTGACATCACCCAGAGGTCCTTCAACCTTGTCGTCGGACAAAGAAGATACATCGGCTCCAGGCGTCCAAAAGATTAATATGCTCGTCTCTAGGGAGTTTGCTATACTTACCTGCACATACCCTGCACTGTACTCTTTGACGCCTGGAGCTGATGTGTCTTCTCTCTTCCGACGCCAAAGTTGAAGGACCTGTGGGTGACGTCATCATTCCCAGCCAGCTTCTTTCACAGCAGACACAGCGTGACGTCACCCACAGGTCCTTCAACCTTGGCACCAAGACACATCCGCTCCAGGCGTCAGAGAGTACAGTTGAATTTGCAGCAGCATCACCATGTGCAGGTAAGCATAGCAAACTCTCTAGAGATGAGCATATTAACCTTTTGGACGCCTGGAGCCGATGTATCTTCTTTGTCCGACGATAAGGTTGAAGGACCTGTGGGTGACGTCACGCTGTGTCTGCTGTGAAAGAAGCTGGGTGGGAATGATGAGAAGTGTATGATGCTGATTTGTCAGCGTCATACACTTCTATTCACAACGCCCAGTTGGTAAAAACACAATACACGCCCAGTTGGTAAAACGAGAAAACACGCCCAGTTGTCCATTGAAAAGCTAATTTGCATAAATATAAAATTGCTCATAACTTGTGCAAAAAACTTTGCTGTTATCTACATTGCAGCGCCAATCACATTCAATAGGAGATAGGGATTTGATAATCTGGTGACAGAGCCTCGGCCAAAACTATTAAACCCTTCCCGACATTTGACGTATCCATACGCCAAAGTCGAGTAAGGGAAGTATTGAACGGGCTCACGGAGTGAACCCGCTCCATACGATGCCGGTGTCGGCTGTTTGATACAGCCGACACTTCAGAGTAACGAGCGGCATCACGCTCGAGCGTGATCACGCTAGTTTAACTTGTTAAATGCTGCAGTAAATAGCGACCACAGCATTTAAATCGTTAGAAAGAGGGGGGCGACCTCCTCTAACAGCTCATCGCGTGATGGCTGCTATGGCTACCCGGGGGCCTAATGAAGGCCCCCAGGTCTGCCATCTTTGTGCACCTATTAAGCGCTGCCTCCGGCAGGGCTTAATAGTTGCCTGTCAGAATCACGATATACTGCAATACATTAGTATTGCAGTATATCATGCAAGCGATCTAACAATCACTGGTTGAAGTCCCCTAGAGGGACTAATAAAAAAAAAGTAAAAATGAGTTCAATAAAGTTTTTTTTGTGTAAAAAACAAAAGTTAAAAATTAAAAGTAAAAAAAAAAAACCTTTTCCCATTTTCCCCCTAGAGCATAGTAAAAAAATAAATAAAGAAACATAATTGGTATTGTCGCATCCATAAAAGTCTGAACTATTACAATATATCATTATTTAACCCGCACAGTGAACTCCGTAAAAAAAAAATTCTAACCGCCAGAATCTCTATTTTTTGGTCACGTAATCTCCCAAAAAAAATGAAATAGAAAGTTATCAAACCGTCGCATGTACACCAAAATGGTATTATTAAAAACTACAGCTTATCCCGCAAAAAATAAGCCCTCATACCACTTAATCGACGGAAAAATAAAAAAGTTATGGCTCTCAGAATTTGGCGATACAAAATACATTTTATTTTTACACTTACGTTTTTACTTGTAAAAGTAGTAAAATATAGAAAAAACTATATATATTTGGTATCGCCGTAATCGTATTGACCCAAAGAATAAAGTTAACATGTTGTTTTAATTGTACAGTGAATTCCGTAAAAATGGCGCGCAAAAAACCATCACTGTTTTTTTCATTTTCTACCCCACATAATTTTTTTCCCGTTTGCTAGTACATTATATGGTAAAATAAATAGTGCTACGAAAAACTACAAAAATCAAGCCCTCATAGTACAATATCGACAGAAAAATAAAGATGTTATGGCTTTTGGAAGGTGGGGAGGAAAAAACGAAAATGAAAATGTGAAAAAGGGCTGCGGCAGGAAGGGGTTAAAGAGGACCTGCCAGCTCTCTTAAGATATCTGCAGTAGTAAATACTTGCAATCCCCATGAAAGGACAATGCTGGAGAACCTTTGTTTAGAACTTTGCGTTGTTCCATTCCTCTGTTCATCTTCCTAGAAATATATTAACACTTTCAGAACCGAGCTCAGTTTGGCCTTCAGGACCAGCCCCATTTTTTCATATCTGAAATGTGTCAATTTATATGGTAATAACTATGGAATGCTTTTGCCTATCCAAGCGATTCTGAGATTGTTTTCTTGTGACATATTGTATTTTATGTTAGTGGAAAAATTTGGTCAATAAATTCATTGCCTATTTGTGAAAAACACCAAAAATTAGAGAAAATTTGAAAAAATTATGATTTTTCTCATTTTAAATGTATCTGCTTGTAAAACAGATAGTAATACCACACAAAATAGTTACTATTTCACATATTCCATATGTCTACTTTATAGTTGCATCATTTTTTGAACATTATTTTATTTTTCTAGGACATTACAAGGCTTAGGACTTTAGCAGCAATTCCTCACATTTTCAAGAAAACTTCAAAAGGCTATTTTTCAAGGACCAGTTCTGAAGTGGCTTTGAGGGCCTTATGTACTAGATAGACCCATAAATCACCCCATATGAAAAACTGCACCCCTCAAACTATTCAAAACAGCATTCAGAAAGTTTCTTAACCCTTTAGGTGCTTCACAGGAATTCAGGGGAAATGTACTAATTTTATTTTTTTTGCTGAAATTCATTTGTAATACATTTTCTTCTGTAACACAGAAGGTTTTACCAGAGAAACGCAACTCAATATTTATTGCCCAGATTCTGTAGTTTTTAGAAATATCTCACATGTGGCTCTAGTGTGGTAATGGACTGAAACACCGGCCTCAGAAGCAAAGGAGCACCTAGTGTATTTTGGGGCCTCCTTTTTTTTTTAGAATATATTTTAGGCACCATGTCAGGTTTGAAGATGTCTTGTGGGGCCAAAACAGTGGAAATCCCCCAAAAGTGACACGGTTTTGTAAACTACACACCTCAAGGAATTTATCTAGGGGTATAGTTAGCATCTTGACCCCACAGGTCTTTTGCTATATTTATTGGAGTTTGTCTGTGAAAGTGAAAATCTACTTTTTTTTCTGAAAAAATATTTAAAAAAATTATATTTGCAAGGAATAAAGAATAAAAAGCACCCCAAAATTTGTAAAGCTGCTTCTCCCAATTACGGAAATACCACATATGTGGTACTAAACTACTGTTTGGACACATGCCAGAGCTCAGAAGGGAAGGAATTTTTCTAGGGGTATAGTTAGCATTTTGACCCCACAGTTTTTTTGCTGAATTTTGTGGAATTAGACTGTGAAAATGAAAAATCTACTTTTTTCTGAAAAACATAGAAATGTTTAATTTTTACAATGAATAAAGGAGAAAAATCACCCCAAAATTTGAAAAGCAATTTGTCCTGATTACAGCAATACCCCATATGTGGTAATAAACTGCTGTTTGGACCCACGGCAGGACTCAGAAGGGAAGGAACAATATTTGACTTTTGGAGCTCAAATTTAGCTGGAAGGGTATGTTCACATGCACTGTTTTCAGACGTAATTCGGGCGTTTTACGCCTCGAATTACGCCTGAAAACACGGCTCCATTACGCCTACAAACATCTGCCCATTGCTTTCAATGGGTTTTACGATGTTCTGTTCCCACGAGGTGTAATTTTACGTTTCGCTGTCAAAAGACGGCGCGTAAAAAGACGCCCACGTCAAAGTAGTAAATACGCCCCGATGTACGCACACAATACATGCCCAGTTGGACTTTTACTTTAAACACGCCCACTTGGACTTTTGCAAGCCTCATTTGCATAAATACAAAAATGGTCATAACTTGGCCAAAAATGCTCGTTTTTTAAAAATAAAAACGTTACTGTAATCTACATTGCAGCGCCGATCTGCTGCAATAGCAGATAGGGGTTGCAAAATCTGGTGACAGAGCCTCTTTAAGGAATCTATCTAGGGGTATAGTGAGCATTTAGACCCCACAGGTCTTTTGCAGAATTTATTAGAATTAGGCCGTTAAAATTAATATCAAAATTTTTTCCACAAAAATGTTGCATTTTTTCATTTTCACAAAGGACAAAGGAGAAAAAGCACCCCAATATTTGTAAAGCAATTTCTCCCAAGTACGGCAATACCCCACGTGGTCATAAATGTTTTTTCAGTAGAAATTAATTAACCCTTTTAGGAGTGATCCATTTTTTGTTTTTACATTTTAGTTTTTCCCTCGCCGCTTTGCAAGAGCCATAACTTTTTTATTTTTCCATCTATAGAGTGGAGTGAGGGCTTAATTTTTTTTGCGGGAGGAGTTGTAGTTCCTAGTGACACCATTTAAAGTACTATTTAATGTACTGGGAAACTGAAAATAAAATTCTTTGCAGGCTGAAATTGAAAAAAGTTGTTATTCCTCCATTGTCTTTTGGGTTTCGTTTTTACGACTTTCACCGTGCGATAAAAACAACTTAAATTTTTTCTGAGACTTAATACGATTACGGTGATACCAAATTTATACAGTTTTTTTTATATTTTACTACTTTTACAAAGTAAAAACTGTTTGTTAAAAAAACAAAACGTTTTGTTTCACCACATTCTGGGAGGCATCAGTTTTTTTATTTTTTGGTCGATTGAGCGGCGTGTGGGCTTATTTTTTGCCGAGCAGTAGATTTTATTGGTACCATTTTTTTTTACATACAACTTTTTCATCACTTTTTATGATTTTTTTTTAAAACGCTAAGGTGACCAAAAAAACAGCGATTTTGGCGTTTTCAATTCTTTATTTTTTACGGCGTTCCCAGTGCGAGTTAAATAATGGTATATTGTAATAGTTCGGACTTTTACGGATGCAGCGATACCAATTTAGTTAATTTTTTTATTTTTGACATTACTTTAGAGGAAACATGGGAAAGTGGAATTTTTTGGACTTAAATATATTATATTTTTTTCACTAATAATAACTTTTTTTACTTTTTTTTTTTACACATTTTATTATTCCCTTTAGGGGACTGGAACGAGCGATCATTAGGTCGTTGGTACAATACACTGCAATACTAATGTATTGCAGTATAATGTCATTTTTACAGGCTCCTGTAACAGCGCGATCGCTATTCCTGTCCGTTAGTCCCGGGTGTCAGATTTAATACACAGCTGACACCTGCAGAATATGGAGCAGGCGCAGCGCATGAGCCCGCTCCATATATAACCCCCCGCACCACGATATGCTATTAAGTCGTGGTGCGCGAAGGCGTTAATGCGCAGCGGATGGTGCAAAGTGAAAATTAAAATTTTCCACTGATATGCCATTTTAATGCACAATACGTTGTGCCCAGTTTGTGCCACTGAAGACAAATACCTCATACAACAGGGGTGTAGCTAGGGGGGGCAGGCGGGGCACGTGCCCCGGGCGCAGCTCAGAGGGGGGCGCCAGCGCCACCTCCTCCTGCACTATAATTGTACCTGTGTCGCAAGGACACAGTTACAATTAGAAGCAATGAATGACCGGGCACGTTCCGTGCCCGGCCATTCAGCGCCTTTCCACGAATGAAGCAACTGGTACCTTTTGTACCAGTGACACTTCCGTCGATGAAAGACGCTGATTGACAGGGAAAGTCATCCTGCCCAGCCAATCAGCGCCTTTCATAGACGCTGTGTTCAACCCCCTGGAGACCTGCGCAGAAGAGAGCAGGTCTCCATGGCTGCCGGACGGCGTGGGAGCGGAAATAAGGTGATTTTAAAGAGACTCTGTCACCACATTACAAGTGTCCTATCTCCTACATAAGGAGATCGGCGCTGTAATGTAGGTGACAATAATGCTTTTCATTTAAAAAAACGATCTTTTTTCACAACGTTAGGAGCGATTTTGGTTTATGCTAATGAGCTTTCTTAATGCCCAAGTGGGCGTATTTTTACTTTCGACCAAGTGGGCGTTGTACAGAGGAGTGCATGACGCTGACCAATCAGCATCATGCACTCCTCTCCATTCATTTACACTGCACTAGCGATATAGTTATATCGCTATGTGCAGCTACATACACAAGCCCTAACATTACTACAGTGTCCTGATAATGAATACACATGAAATCCAGCCTGGACGTCATGTGTACTCAGAATCCTGACACTTCTGACTCTTTTTTTGTGAGATTCCGGCAAGTGAAACCAAATCTCGAGAGATCACGGAGCTAAACGAGATTTGGTTTCACTTGCCGGAATCTCACAAAAAAGGAGTCAGAAGTGTCAGGATTCTGAGTACACATGACGTCCAGGCTGGATTTCATGTGTATTCATTATCAGGACACTGTAGTAATGTTAGGGTTTGTGTAGGAGGCTGCACATAGCGATATATCTATATCGCTAGTGCAGTGTAAATGAATGGAGAGGAGTGCATGATGCCGATTGGTCAGCGTCATGCACTCCTCTGTACAACGCCCACTTGGTCGAAAGTAAAAGTACGCCCAATTGGGCATTAAGAAAGCTCATTAGCATAAACCAAAATCGCTCCTAACGATCGTTTTTTTAAATAAAAAGCATTACTGACACCTACATTACAGCGCCCATCTCCTTATATAGGAGATAGGGCACTTATAATGTGGTGACAGAGTCTCTTTAAATAGTTTTTTTTTTTTTTAAATTGTAATAGAAGTGTGTGGCTGTATTTGCGGGGGGGGGGGGGGGGGACTTTGTCTACACGGGGGGGCCTTTATCTACGGGGGGTGTCTATCTACAGGGGGACTATATCTACAGGGGCGGGCTATATCTACAGGGGGGGCCTTTATCTACGGGGGGGTCTATCTACAGGGGGACTATGTCTACAGGGGGACTATATCTACAGGGGGACTATATCTACAGGGGGGCTATATCTACAGGGGGTGGGCTATATACAGGGGGACTATATCTACAGGGGGGCTATATACTGGGGTGGGCTATATCTACAGGGTGGGCTATATCTACAGGGGGACTATATCTACAGGGGGGCTATATCTACAGGGGGTGGGCTATATCTACAGGGGGGCTATATCTACAGGGGGTGGGCTATATACAGGGGGACTATATCTACAGGGGGGCTATATACTGGGGTGGGCTATCTATGGATCACCATATACAGGGGTGGGCTATATAGTATATAGCCCCCTGTAGATATAGCCCACCCCTGTATATGGTGCTCCATAGATAGCCCACCCCAGTATATAGCCCCCCTGTAGATATAGTCCCCCTGTATATAGCCCACCCCCTGTAGTTATAGCCCCCTGTAGATATAGCCCACCCCCTGTAGATATAGCCCCCCTGTAGATATAGTCCCCTGTAAATATAGCCCACCCCTGTAGATATAGTCGCCCTGTGTATAGCCCACCCCTGTAGATATGGTCCCCCTGTAGATATGGTCCCCCTGTAGATATGGTCCCCCTGTAGATAGCCCACCCCTGTATATATTCCCCCTGTATATATAGTCCCCCTGTAGATATAGTCCCCCTGTATATAGCCCACCCCCTGTAGATATAGCCCCCCCTGTATATAGTGCTCCACAGATAGCCCACCCCTGTATATAGCCCCCCTGTAGATATAGCCCCCCTGTAGATATAGCCCACCCCTGTATATAGTGCTCCACAGATAGCCCACCCTTGTATATAGTATATACAGGGGTGGGATATCTGTGGAGCACTATATACAGGGGTGGACTATCTAGTGGAGCACTATATACAGGGGTGGACTATATGTACAAGGGGGGCTATATACAGGGGTGGGCTATCTGAAACACTATATACAGGGGTGGACTATATGTGGAGCACTATATACAGGGGTGGGCTATATCTACAGGGGGGCTACATACATGGTTGGACTATCTGTAGAGCACTATATACAGGGGTGGGCTATATCTACAGGGGGCTATATACCGGCGTGGGCTATCTGTAGAGCACTATAGGGGGAGTTATTTGTGGGACACTATATACAGGGGTGGTCTATATGGGGGCACTATCTACAGGGGCTCTATGGCAGGCACTATCTACAGGGGGCTCTATGGCAGACACTATCTAGAGGGGGCACAGTGTGTGTGTGTGTGTGTGTGTGTGTGACACGGTGTATGGTGCTATTATAATTAGAGGTGCAGTGTATGGCGCTATTATATTTAGGGGCGTAGTGTGTGGTATAATGATAACTTTATATTTATTTATAGGTGCAGAAATGTTGGAAAAGTGAGAAGCTGAAGACATCTGAGCGGCAAACTGCAAACATGGGCTGTGACCGGGAGAAGTCATCATAGAAGTCTGGACCGGATGGAGAATAAGAACTAGAATCTGAGACGTCACCGGTGAGTCACTTAATGTAAATGTTAAGGATCTGCCAGGCACAGCTTCTGTATCCACGCCCATAGGTAATCAGTCTGCACCTGCTTCTATGTCTGTGAGACTGACTCCATCTTCCACCACTCAGGATGGCAGGCTTAGGAGTGGGAGAGCCTATCACAGCCTGGCCAGACGAAGCTAGCTCCCGTCCTCTGTCTATTTATACCTGCCTTTCCTGTTCCTCCTTGCTCGTGATTCTTCTCGTTTTGTTTCCTGGCCCTGCTGCAGCTTCTTGTACCATTTGACCCTGCTTCATATTGACCCTGGCTTACTGACTACTCTCCTGCTCTGCGTTTGGTACCTCGTACACTCCTGGTTTGACTCGGCTAGTTCACTACTATCCTGCTCTGCGTTTGGTACCTCGTACACTCCTGGTTTAACTCGGCTCGTTCACCTCTCTTGTTGCTCACGGTGTTGCCGTGGGCAACTGGCCCTTTTCCCTTGCTTTTGTGCCCCCTTGTCTGTTTGTCTGTCGTGCACTTATTGAGCGTAGGGACCGTCGCCCAGTTGTACCCCGTCGCCTAGGGCGGGTCATTGCAAGTAGGCAGGGACTAAGTGGCGGGTAGATTAGGGCTCACTTGTCTGTTTCCTTACCCCCATCGTTACAGTAAATGTTTATTCTGCCTCTAATCAGTAATGTAGTCACTGTATGATCTGCAGCGAGATGATGGGTGGTGTGATTATGATAGGATTTATTTTTTGTGAAACGGCATCTCCCAGCATATCCTTACCATTGTTTGGGCCATGCTGGGAGTTGTAGTTTTACGCCGTACACACCTATACGGCAGGGGTTGCACTAAATTGAGCTGTATTTGTGCTGGTGTTGTATATATGTAGTGTAGTGAGCTTGCTTCTGGGGCTGTATATATGTACTGAGCTTGGTTCTGGTGTTGTGTATAGAACCATATTGCTTGTAAAATGTACAAATGTTTTTATGCTCGCGTTACATAAAAATAAATGACACGTCGATTGGTAGAGAAAACAAACACGGCGAGGGGGAAGGGGATGTCGGGAAAGAGGTTGGGGGGGGGCGCCAAACTGAATCTTTCCCCCCGGGTGCTGGAGAACCTAGCTACGTCTCTGCATAAAATGTTGAGCGGATTCTCCCGGATATAAAATATCATATATGTGGATGTAAGCTGGTGTTTGGGTGCGCTGTGGGGCTCAGAAGGGAGGAAGCGCCATTTGGCTTTTGGAGTGCAGATTTTGCTTGGTAACTGTTCTGTTTGGAGTTTTGCTGGTGTTTCAGTTTATAATGTGGAGGTATATGTAAGCTGTGCGGGGTACATCAGGGTATTATAAGAGGATATAATCATGTGGTAAATAAATAATAATTCGTACATATGTGGCCGGTGTCACACTGATAAATGGCGCCCGATCTTATCCGCTTTCGGACACTGCACAATTTCTGTCGCTATATTCTGAGAGCCAGAACTGTTTTTTTTTTTTCTTAACCAGAGCTGTGTGAGGGCTTATTTGTTTGTTTTATATCACTTTTTTGCCAAGCAAAGTAACAAAAAAACATAAATTCTGACAATGTTTTTTGTCTTTTTTTTTTTTTACAGTGTTCACCATGCGCTATAAATGACATTTTACTTTATTCTGCGGGTCGATACGATTACGGCGATACCATATGTATATAGTTTTTTTATTTTTTTGTGGCGTTTGCGCAATAAAATCACTTTTCGCTAAAAATATTATTTTTTGTGTCACCATATTCTGGGAGCCATAACTTTTATATTTTTCAGTCAAAAAAGCTGTCTGTGGGCTTGTTTTTTGCGGGACGGGTTGTAGTTTTTATTGGTACTATTGGCACTTTTTATTCTATATTTTGGGAGGGTTGATGACCAAAAAAATAGTGATTCTGACATTTTTTATTTTTGCGGTGTTCACTGTGCGGGAAAAATAATATTATGGTTTTATAGTTAGGGTCGTTACGAAAAGACTTATTATAGGGAAAAAACTTTTTTTTTTGTTTTTGTAACTTATAACTTATTTTTACACTTTTATAAAACATTTTTATTACTTTTTTTTTTATACTTTTTACTTGTTTTACTTGAAGACCTGCAGCACTGATAGCTGCTATAATACATTACACTACCTAGGTAGTGTAACGTATTATAAACTGTCAGTGTGACGCTAAGAGTCACACTGACAGGAAGCCTATGAGGACCGGCCTCCAGCTGGTACTCATAGGATGCCGTGCATGGCAGACCCGGAGGATGTTTTATGGCCTCCGGTTTTGCCATGCAACCGACTGCAGCATCCGCAATCGGTCCCCGAGAAAGTTTGTTTTAGCAACAAAATTTCCAGTTTGTTATAGTAACAAACTTTCCAGTTCGTTGCTACAACAAACTTTCCCTGCGATCACATGATTGGGACCTGAACGAATCAGGTTCCGATCATGTCTCCAGGACCAGAGGCAGGGGTTAACAGTGCGATCCGGTTGTCAGCGCTACTCTAAGACCGCGCTTTTAACACCCACCGTGAATTCACGTTGGCGCTGCACAGAGCCCAGCAAGTGCCGACGTGAATTTACTGTGGGCGGTCGGGAAGCATTTAATACATTTACAACTAGGCATTAGAGTCAGATATGTCCCATTGACAAAGGAAATAGTAATGCCAAATCAATTTATTCATACCTTTCCAGGAAGAGTAACAGAGGAAGAGCTCAAGTATTGTTATATGTTGGGGGGGGGGGATGCAAGCAATAAAACATACAGCTCAGGGAAGCTGAGCGGCTCTCTTTAACCCCTTAGGGTATGTTCACACGGCCTATTTACGGACGTAAATCGGGCGTTTTTGCCCCGAATTACGCCCGAAAATAGCGCCTCAATAGCGCTGACAAACATCTGCCCATTGAAAGCAATGGGCAGACGTTTGTCTGTTCACACGAGGCGTATATTTACGCGCCGCTGTCAAATGACGGCGGGCAAATAGACGCCCGCGTCAAAGAAGTGACCTGTCACTTCTTTGGCCGTAATTGGAGCCGCTATTCATTGACTCCAATGAATAGCAGCGCTAATTACGGCCGTAATTGACGCGGCGTTCAAGCGCCTGCACATGCCGGTACGGCTGAAATTACGGGGATGTTTTCAGGCTGAAACATCCCCGTAATTTCAGCCGTTACGGACCCCCGCCGTGTGAACATACCCTTAGTGTCTAAGCCTGTTTTGGCCTTGTGGACACAGCCGATTTTTGCAAATTTGACATGTGTTACTTTATGTGGTAATAACTCCAGAATGCTTTTGTCTATCCAAGCGATTCTGAGAATGTTTTCTCGTGGCATGTTGTACTTTATGATACTGAAAAAATTCAATATTTATTTGTAAAAAACACCAAAATTTAGAGAAAATTTGCAAAAATCTGCATTTTTCTAAATTGTAATGTATCTGCTTGTAAAACAGATCGTAATACCACACAAAATATTTATTAACATTTCCTATATGTCTACTTTATATTTGCATCGTTTTTTGAACGTCCTTTTATTTTTCTAGGACGTCACAAGGCTTAGAACTTTAGCTGCAATTCCTCGCATTTTCAAGAAAATTTCAAAAAGCTATTTTTTTCAGGGACCAGTTCAGTTCTGAAGTGCCTTTGAGGGCCTTATATATTAGAAAGTCCCCATAAATCACCCCATTTTAAAAACTGCACACCTCAAAGTATTCAAAACAGCATTCAGAAATTATTTGAACCCTTTAGACATTTCACAGGAAATAAAGCAAAGTAGAGGTGAAATGTAGAAATTTCATTTTTTTTTACGAAATTCATTTGTAATACAGTTTTTTCTGTAACACAGAAGGTTTTTACGAGAGAAACGCAACTCAATACTTATTGCCCAGATTCTGCAGTTTTTAGAAATATCCCACATGTGGCCCTAGTGCGGTAATGGACTGAAACACCGGCCTCAGAATCAACGGAGCACCTAGTGGATTTTGGGGCCTCTATTTTATTAGAATATATTTTAGGCACCATGTCAGGTTTGAAGAGGTCTTGTGGTGCCAAAACAGTGGAAACTCCCCAAAAGTGACCCCATTTTGGAAACTACACCCCTCAAGGAATTTTTCAAGAGGTATAGTTAGCATTTTTAGGCCACAGATTTTTTGCTAAATTTATTGGAACTGGTCTGTGAAAATGAAAATCTACTTTTTTTCTGAAAAAACATACGATGTTTTAGTTTTTACAAAGAATAAAGGAGAAAAAGCACCCCAACATTTGTAAAGCAATGTCTCCCGATGACGGCAATACCCCATATGTGGTAATAAAGTGCTGTTTGGACCCACGGCAGGGCTCAGAAGGGAACGAGGGCCATTTGGATTTTGGAGCGCAGATTTTGCTGGAATGGTTTTTGGTGCCATGTCGTGTTTGCAAAGCCCTGGAGAAACCATAACAGTAGAAACTCCACAAAAGTGACCCCATTTTGGAAACTTCACCCCTCAAGGAATTTTTCTAGGGGTATAGTTAGCATTTTGACCCTACACGGTATTTGCTGAATTTATGGGAATTATGCCGTGAAATTTAAAATCTAAATTTTTTCTAATAAAATGTAGATTTAGCTCCAATTTTTTCATTTTTACAATAGATAGAGGAGAAAAAACACCCCAATATTTGTAAAGCAAACTCTTTTGAGCACAGCAATACCCCATATGTGGTAATAAACTGCTGTTTGGACACATGGCGGAAGTTAGAAAGGACGGAGCGCCATTTGACTTTTGAAGCTCAAGTTTTGCTGGAATGGTTTGCGGTCCCATGTCACATTTGCAAAGCCATGGAGGGGCCAAAATAGTGCAAACCCGGCAAAAGTGACCCCATTTGGGAAACTATACCCCTCGTGGAATTTATCTAGCGGTATAGTGAGCCTTTTGACCCCACAGTTTTTTTTGCTGAATTATTGGGATTATGCAGTGAAATTGAAAATCTACATTATTTCCACTAAAATGTTGAATTTTTTTCATTTTCACAAAAAATAAAGGAGAAAAAGCACCACAACAATTGTAAAGCAATTTCTCCCGAGTACGGCAATACCCCATATGTGGTTATAAACTGCTGCTTGGATACACCGCAGGGCTCAGAATGGCAGGAGTGCTACTTGGCATGTAGATTTTGGTTGATTGCTTTTTGGACGCCATGTCGCATTTGCAGAGCCCCTGAGGTATCCGTACAGTATAAACCCCTGAGAAGTGACTCCATTTTGGAAACTTTACCCCTCAGGGTAATCATCTAGGGGTGTACTGAGCATTTTGATCCCACAAGTGTTTCATAGATTGTATTAGAATGAGGCAGTGAAAATGAAAAAATTATTTTTTTCCCAAAAATATGTCGTTTTGCACCCAATTTTTTTTCCACAAGGGGTAATAGGAGAAAAAACAACACATAATTTGTTACCCAATTTCTCCCGAGTATGGCAATACCCCATGTGTGGCCCTAAACTGCTGTTTGTGCACATGGCAGAGCTCAAAATGGAAGGAGTGCCATGTGGCTTTTAGAGCACAGATTTTGCTGGACTGGTGTATGGGCGCCATGTCGCATTTGCAGAGCTCCCTTAGGTACCAGAGTAGAGTGTAAAACCATGAGAAGTGACCCCATTTTGTAAACTACACCCCTCAAGGCATATATAATTTGCCTGGACATATGACAGGGCTTAGGAGTGAAAGGCGCATGTGAGACCTATTTTGGTGATTTTCGCAGCATTAGCCCACAATGGCAGGGCTCTGGGGTCAAATAGTAAAACAAACCCCCAAGTAGTGACCCCCATTTTGGAAACTGCACCCCTGAAGGCATTTTATTAAGGGGTGTAGTGAGCATTTTGACCACACAGGGGGTTTTTTTCTATTAGAAATGAACGCTCAGTGGATGGTGCAAAGTGAAAATTGCAAATTTCCACAGGTATGTGCCATTTTAGTGCACAATATTTTGTGCCACTGAAGACAAATACCTCAAACTGTTAAGCGTGTTCTCCCGGGTATGGCGATGCCATATATGTGGACGTAAACTGCTGCTTGGGCACGCTGCAGGGCTCAGAAGGGAGGTAGCGCCATTTGGCTTTTGGAGCGCAGATTTTGCTTAGTGGTAGTTTTTTTGGGGGTTTTGCTGGTATTTCAATTTATTATGTGGTGGCATATGTAAGCTGTGTGGAGTATATCAGGGCATAATAAGAGGGTATAATAATTGGGTAAATAAATAATTATCCACAGATGTGTGGCCAGTGTCGCACTGATAAATGGTGCCAGATCTTATCCGCTTTTGGACACTGCACATTTTGCATCGCCATATTCTGAAAGCCAGAACTTCTTTATTTTTTCTCCACCGGAGCTGGGTGAGGGCTTATTTGTTGCGGGACAATCTGTCGTTTTCATTGGTACCATTTTGGGGTTCATGCGATTTTTTGATCACTTTGTATTTCATTTTTTTGGCAAGCAAGGTGATTAAAAACCTGCAATTCTGATGTGTCTTATTATTTCTTTTTTTTACGGCGTTCGCCATGCGCTATGAATGACAATTTTACTTTAGTCTGCGGGTCGGTACGATGTTTATAGTTTCTCTTATGCTTTGCAGCGTCTACACGATAAAATCACTTGAGTTTCAAATAATTAATTTTTTGTGTCACCATATTCTGAGAGCCATAACTTTTTTATTTTTCCGTCAAAAAAGCTATGGGCGGGCTGCAGTTTTTAATGGTATAATTTTGGGGTACATGCAACTTTTAGATCCCTTTTTTTATTCTGTTTTGTGAGGGGTTGTGACTAACAAACAGCGATTCTGGAATAGTTTTTTATTTAATTTTTTTACGGTGTTCACCATACGGGTAAAATAGCGTGATATTTTTATAGCTTGGGTTGTTACGGACGCGGGGATACCACATATGTGTACTTTTTTTTATGTTTTTTGTTTTTTCCTATAATAAAAGACTTATTATAGGAAAAAAGGGTGTTATAGTGTTTTTTAACATGAAACTTATTTTTTTTTACTTTTTTACAACATTTTTATTAACGTGTTTTAACTTTTTTGTGTCCCACTAGGGAACTTGAAGACATGAAGCCCTGATCGCTATTCTAATACACTGCACTACCTACAGTGCAGTGTATTAGAGCTGTCAGCTATTCACTGACAGCAAGCCTATTAGGCTTCGCCTCCCGGTGGGGCCTAATAGGCTTCCGTACTAGGAAGCGATTGTTAGGCTACGGTTGCCATAGCAACGGGTGCCGGTGGTTGTCATTAGCAACCATAGGGTGCGATCTAATCACTTAGATGCAGCGATAGCTGCATCTAAGGGGTCAATCGGCCGTATCGGAGCCTAGCTCCGGTCCTGGCCGTTAGAGCACGATGTCAGCTGTGACAAACAGATGACACCCGCGCCTGTGGCAACCATCGTGGTTGCCGACAGGCTACAAGACAGGCTACAAGACACTTAGATGCATCTATGATCGCGTTGATCGATGCATCGAAGGAGTTAAGCGGCCTGATCGGAGCCTAGCTCTGGTCCTGGCCCTTGCAGAGGAGTGTCGGACAGTCGATATCCAGCGGTGATAGCGCTGGCTCAGCTTCTGAACCAGCGCCATCACATACACACGTCATGGAGCTGTGATTGGTCAGTCTGCTTTGACTGACCAATCACAGCGATCGCCGGCAGGAGACCGCTGTGAATGGTCCCCTGCCATCTTACTGTGCCGATCAACTGTCATAAACAGTTGACGGCACAGTTCTGTCACCTTGTCCTTTGACAGGGTGACAGTTTTTAGCCAGGACGCACCGGTACGCCCTGGTGCCTTAAAGCACTTCAATGCAGGACGTACCGGTGCGTCCTGGTGCAGAAAGGGGGTTAAGATAAAGCACTTGTTGTGGAAGTCAATGGCTCAAAATATATTAGACTGAAATTTAGACGAGTGTTCCAACCGACACCCACGCCAGGAACTTTATCCTGCATCCTAATCAGGAGATTTCATATCGATATGAGAGAGGAGGAATAAAACACAGACAATGCTCGTATGCTCAAAATATTCCTCTAAGGTTTATTGCCAAACTCAATTACAATAATATCATTCAAAAGGGGTGTAGGCTTGAGGTTAACCAATCAGAGGCAATAACTCTTATTCAGTCAGTAGCATACAAATAGAATATTTCAAATGCATTATTATAATTCTTCATTAAAATGCTGACACTTTTTTTTGTTTTTGTAACTTATAACTTATTTTTACACTTTTATAAAACATTTTTATTACTTTTTTTTTTATACTTTTTACTTGTTTTACTTGAAGACCTGCAGCACTGATAGCTGCTATAATACATTACACTACCTAGGTAGTGTAACGTATTATAAACTGTCAGTGTGACGCTAAGAGTCACACTGACAGGAAGCATTATTATAATTCTTCATTAAAATGCTGACATCAGGTAACACCCGGAGACAGGCATAAAATAGAGTGGTGTTAGCTGTTCTTTCCCATAGAGGGAGTTTGTTGCGATAACGAGAAAAACCTTGCAATTCTGATAGCTTTATGTCTGGGCATTCAGCCAACCCGCTAGCCATGGATGCATGAAGGCCACATGAAGAACACATAGCGAAAACACATTTCTTTGAGACTTGAGCAGAACTATGTAGAGAAAAGGTCATTAACGTTCTGCCTGAGCTTTTCGTCAGAATGGGACCCTGACTGAAACAAACCATAGGTTTTCGTTTGCATCACCATTGATTTCAATGGTAACAGATCCGCTGCCAATGGTTTCCGTTTGTCTCAGTTGTGCAAAGGTTCCGTAGTTTTGACAGAATTAATACCGTAGTCGACTACTGTATTGATTCCGTCAAAACGACTAAACCAGGGGAGTAACTAGGAAAGACTGGGCCCCATAGCAAACTTTTGACTGGGCCGCCCTCCCCTAGGTGCCACACACAGTCCCCCTTATAAATAGTGCCCCCCTGTAGATTCTGCCACACAGCCTCCCTGTAGATTGTGCCTTACAGTCCCCCCTGTAGACAGTGTAACACCCCCCTTGTGGATGGTGCCCCTTCCCCTTGTAGATAGTGCCATACAGCCCCCTCATAGACAGTGCCCCCATCTCCTCCCTGTAGATAGTGCCATACAGGCCCCCTGTAAATAGTGCCATACAGCCCCCCTGTAGATAGCGCCATATAGCCCCCTGTAGATAGTGCCATATAGCCCTCCTGTAGATAGTGCCATACAGCCCACTCATAGATAGTGCCCCCACCTCCCCCTGTAGATAGTGCCATACAGCCCCCCTGAAGGTAGTGCCATACAGCCCCCTGTAGATAGTGTTATACAGCCCGCTGTAGGTAGTGCCATACAGCCCCCTGCCTGTAGGTAGCGCCCCCCCAAACAAATAAAACAAAAAAACATTATACTCACATAGGCCCTGTTCCCATGACGTATGGAGCTTCTATACAGTCTCCTCAACGCTGGAACCTTGCACAACTGAGACAAACAGAAGCCATTGGCTCCGGATCCGTCACCATTGAAATCAATGCTGATGCAAACGGAAACCTATGGTTTCCGTTTGTTTCAGTCAGGGTCCGGTTCTGTCGGAAAGCTCCAAGGCAACGTCAGAACGGGACCCTGAGGCAGATGTGAACGAAGACTAAGCATGGTGGCTCTTAAAGAGGCTCTGTCACCAGATTATCAAATCCCTATCTCCTATTGCATGTGATCGGCACTGCAATATAGATAACAGTAACGTTGTTTTGTTTTTTTAAAACGATAATTTTTGGCCAAGTTATGAGCAATTTTATATTTATGCAAATGAGCCTTTCTAATGGACAACTGGGCGTGTTTTTTCTTATTTCCAACTGGGCGTGTATTGTGTTTGTAACATCTGGGCGTGTTTACTTGTTTTACTAGCTGGGCGTTGTGAATAGAAGTGTTTGTCAGCATCATATGTCAGCATCATACACTTCTAATCACAACGCCCTGCTAGTAAAACAAGTAAACACGCCCAGATGTTACAAACACAACACACGCCCAGTTGGAAATAAGAAAAAACACGCCCAGTTGTCCATTAGAAAGGCTCATTTGCATAAATATAAAATTGCTCATAACTTGGCCAAAAATGATCGTTTAAAAAAAATAAAAATAAATGCCACTGTTATCTACATTGCAGCGCCGATCACATGCAATAGGAGATAGGGATTTGATAATCTGGTGACAGAGCCTCTTTAAGAATGTCTACAAATATAAAATGCCTGCACAAATACAAGAAAGCGATTAGAAAGACTGGGGAGTAAAGTATTTTGGATGGCATTATCATTTACTGGCTTGTGGCTTATTGTACAGATGTAGCAATCCTTATCTTGACTCTGATAACTTTCTGCAGTGTGATAACTTATAACTGAAGGCCATTGAAAAGTCAAGTAAGTTTCTTGTCACTGTGTATTTAACGTGTTAAATGTCAAGTAGTAGATCGCTACGTCTGTATGTTAAAGGATCAAAATGAGATAAACCATAAAAAATAAATGTTCATTCCATTCTCTAATAAGTCTTTTTACATCAAATAAGTATTGGATCATGGTACAATTGAGAGGCAAAATGTTCTCCAAGGGATTATAAGGGAATGTTTCCTCAGTTCCTTATGCCACTATTCAAATATCCTTTTGATCTAAAAAGATGCATGGGAGAATGGTTCTCCCAAACGTGATGTCCAAGCAGCTTATTGCATTTCCCTAGGTACTACACTAAAAAGGAGACCAACAAAGCTTGATCGCCAAAGCTCTTGTTAACAGAACATAAAAAAATGCGGGAGCACCAATCATGGGCGTAACTAGGAAACACTGGGCCTCACAGCAAACTTTTGACTGGTCCCCCTCCCCTGGGTGACACACACAGCCCCCCTTTTTAGGTAATGTCCCCCTGTAGATGGTCCCATACAGCCCCTCCTGTAGAATGTGCCATACAGGCCACCCCTGTAGATTGTGCTATACAGCCCCCCTGTCGATTGTGCCATACAGCCCTCCCTGTAGATTGTGCCATACAGCGTCCCCTGTAGACAGTGCTATACAGCCCTCCCCTGTGGACAGTGTTATACAGCCCTCCACTGTAGACAGTTCTATACAGCCCCCTACTGTAGGCAGTTCTATACAGCCCCCCTGTAGACAGTGCTATACAGCCCCCCCATAGGCAGTGCTATACAGCCCCCCTGTAGATAGTACTATAAAGCCCCCCTATAGACAGTGCTATACAGCCCCCTCTGTAGACAGTGCTATCCAGCCCCCCCCTGTAGACAGTGCTATACAGCCCTCCCTGTAGACAGTTCTATACAGCCCCCCCTGTAGTCAGTGCTATACAGCCCCCCTGTAGACAGTTCTATACAGCCCCCCGGTAGACAGTGCTATACAGCCCCCCCATAGGCAGTGCTATACAGCCCCCCTGTAGACAGTACTATAAAGCCCCCCTCTGTAGACAGTGCTATACGGCCCTCCCTGCAGACAGTGCTAGACAGCCCCCCTTGTAGATAGCGCTCCCCCTCCCTTGTATATAGTATGATATATCGCCCCAAACACAAATAAAATTATACTCGCCTAGGCCCCGTTCCCCCGACAAACGGAGCAGCTCCTCAATGCCGACGGGATCCTTGCGTAGTATCTGCATCCTAAGGATGCAGATACTATTGAATGTGGCGTCGCTACCGCTGTAGCAGCCATAGCGGAAAGCACGGGCCCCCTCACACCGCAGGCCCTGTAGTAGCCGATATGGCTGCTACAGCGGTAGTTACTCCACTGGCACCAATAAATATTACTAAGAATCGAGATACTTCCCATTTAGTGGTAAAATGCACACTATTCTCTATGTTTAATAAAATATTCTACATCCTATAATAAGCGTTGTATGTGGGTTCAATAGAAAAAATAAAGCACAAAATTCTTCCACAAGCCCATTTGTAGAATAAAAGAAAGACAGATACAACTTTGTCATTTTTTCCTACAGAAAGATCACACGTAATCCAAAATTCAATTTCCCACTCGTGTTGCATGGGGATAGCTGCAAATTAAATTCTCTGTTGCCTCCTAGAGTGTTGGGGGCTCACTGAGCATTTCACTCCGGGTTACTCTTCTGCTTTCAACAACTGATCCTTATGCTCCAATAACTCCTCAATCTCTCATCTCAACCTGCCAAGCCA
This sequence comes from Rhinoderma darwinii, assembly GCF_050947455.1. Lineage (NCBI taxonomy): Eukaryota > Metazoa > Chordata > Amphibia > Anura > Rhinodermatidae > Rhinoderma > Rhinoderma darwinii. The sequence continues at coordinate 305,975,807 of NC_134689.1, read as the reverse complement.
CTAGGGCATCCAGACATGATACATGTCATCCGTCTACAGAAGAGGAATATGTTTCAGCAGTATGTTAGAATTGACACCCTGTTATTGAACAGACCTTCACTAATGTCATGCCTTCTTATGCATAAAAACAACAATTTAAGCAATTTATCATATGCAGGTTTGTGACAAGGTTAAAATACCTAGAGGCAAGAGCACATCCAATACATTTAACCCACAGTAGTTACGAGAATGACAATATTACACAAAAAGTTTAAGATAAAACTGAACTTAAAAGCATTGACTTTGATATGTGACAAATAAAACCTGACTTCTCCTTGAGGCTTAGAACACTGCTTCTGTCCTAGAACAATACACGTAAAGTTATCCATTGTATATAATTATAATTTCTGCCAAACGTACCAATATTAGCAGTGAGAAACAGCTGCAGCTTGAAGAGCGTGTCACCTTTTCATTTTTTGCACATTTTGCAAAAACACTGAATTTTGAGAACTTTTGTCATTTACATTTTTTAAATAAAAAGAATAAACTTTTATATTTTGGCATTGAGCGCGTCTTTCAGACTCAAGAGACCTGGCTAACAGTTCTTCCCTCCCTTAATGTTCCTATAAAGCTTCAAAATGATATTCTGGTGCTAATTCCTTGCATATACTGTCTGGACATGCACTCGGAGACAACAGCTGTGGGAAGTCCTGTTTAGAACATATGGCAGTTCTTGTAAAACAATTCTCGTGTAAGGATGCCAGTTCTCTTGTTACATAGTTAGTACGGTTGAAAAAAGACACATGTCCATCAAGTTCAACCAAGGACCTGTTGACCTGTGTTTGTACCATGTGAAAAACCTAGCAGTCAATTGGTCCAGTCATTAATAATGATAGTCCACATTTCTCATATAGCAGATGACAATATATACGTTACAATCTTTACAGCTAAAAGGATTAAACATTGATTTTAAAGTAAGTGGATTACGCTAGGTTCTGTATGATGTTTTTGTGTGTACTGGGTTGCTTTTATTCATTGGAATATAGGTAATGTAATATACATTTTTTAGTAGCGCATAATAGATTTTTGAGGGCATCCCTTTAGTTGTGTCATTATAGGCATATGTTTATCTAATCCTCTGTCCATTTTACAGTGTGCAGTGGTCAATCTGGATTTGAGATCTATGTAATAATGTTGTAAACATCAGTAACTGTAATTTTTTTTCTAAGATTGAATCATTTGAGCATAGAAATTAGGAAAAACAACTTATGTAGGCTTTTTCCAAGAATCAGTCGCCTAGGAATCAGTGCACACAGGAAAATTCACTGCGTTATTTACCTGGTCTAATTTCTAGTAAGTGCTGGTAGTCATGGGGTTCTGCTGTTCCCCTCTATAGGCTGTGATGTGATTCTAGGATGAACCTTGATGTCGATTTTGTTGTTGAGCCCCTGTTTCATAATGATAAATATAATAGATCACTATGGAGATTATGAATCTGAACTATAGGATTGGTTACTATAACGCAAGCGCAGTTGTAAATGCAACACTGGTTACTAACAAAGCAATGTGGTCTCTGAGGTACAAGGGAGATTAGACATGTGTAGTACAAGGATACAGAGACACCGTGGAGTGGCAAGATCTGCAACCCAGCCATCCTGCACTAAAAAGATTGGTGAATAGTGCTGTTATATCTTAATGGTGAATAATGCGATCACTTATTGATACACATGTGTGCACAGTTGTATTTATTTTGCTGATGCCATGATTGGTTTTACTGTTGTTTGTACAAGCCCATATGGGTTATTTATATGTATAACTGTTGCACATTGCTTGAGAAAGGCGCTTTTATGAGCCAAAATGTTGTCATTAGTATGGTATGGGGCCCCTACAAAAAAGGATGAAATAATAATACTCTGACGCCATCTTTTACTTTGTTGGAATATGTGGTAATGAACTTGAACTACTTCACTAGGGCGGTTTGATGCATTCTTCGTTCCTACCTATATCGGAGACAATTGGTGCTGCTTTCACCTTTTTATTTGTTGGATTTGTACTGTCCATATATTTACAGTGACTTTAGAAGCTTCCCCAGGGCCAAAGTCTCCAGGCAGAGCAGAAGTGCAGGAAGCTCCAGCAACATAACTGTCCCACAATCTAATTCCCCCTCTCATGCACACACACAAGGGTCCACTTCCCAGGATGCTAGTCAACCTATCAGTATGCTCGGAAGGAAACATGGGAAGAACATACAAGCTTCATGCATTGTCCTTGGTTGGATCTGAACCCAGCACTGCAAGGCTATGTTCACACGGAGTATTTTGGGGGAGGAATATCTGCCTCAAAATTCCGTTTGGAACTTTGAGGCAGATATTCCTCTCCCTGCACGCCGATTTTCGTGGCGATTATCGCGCCGTTTTTCACCCGCGGCCATTGAGCGCCGCGGGCATAAAACAGCGAGAAATACGCTTTCTCCTGCCTCCCATTGAAGTCAATGGGAGGTCGGAGGCGGAAGCGCCCGAAGATAGGGCATGTCGCTTCTTTTTCCCGCGAGGCAGTTTTACTGCTCGCGGGAAAAAGACGCCAACGCCTCCCATTGAAATCAATGGGAGGCGTTCTCGGGCCGTTTCTGCCGAGTTTTGCGACGCGGTTTCCGCGTCAAAAAACTCGGCAAAATACCCCGTGTGAACATAGCCCAAGGCACCAGTGCTTACATCTGAGACACAATGCTGCCCATGTGCTGTTAACATGTCATAAAGTCCTGAGCCAGCCTATTGAGCTAGTGGCCTCATCACACGCTAATAGGCAAGGGATTTGTCCTATATGTATCCTAAACATAAGCAAGCGGGAGCAGGGATGAAATAGAGCCCTTTAAAGGGTACATACACCATTGTTACCATTGTGTTATCGCTCCAATGCATCCCCCTCCCCAAAAAACAGGAAGCAACTTTGCAAAAATGTTTCTTTTAAAATATCCTACAATATTGTTTCTAAATCTATTTTATGTTTTAATGGTTACAGACTACAAATAAATCCTGTGTAGTATAATCCTTCAGTCATGCTGACTGCCATTTTTCCCACTACTTGGTAACATACATTTAGTTACAAGAAGTGAAATGATTCCTGTTGCACACATACTTAAAGAGGCTCTGTCACCAGATTTTGCAACCCCTATCTGCTATTGCAGCAGATAGGCGCTGCAATGTAGATTACAGTAACGTTTTTATTTTTAAAAAACGAGCATTTTTGCCCAAGTTATGACCATTTTTGTAGTTATGCAAATGAGGCTGGCAAAAGTCTAAGTGGGTGTGTTTAAAAGTAAAAGTCCAAGTGGGCGTGTATTAGGTGCGTACATCGGGGCGTTTTTAATACTTTAACTAGCTGGGCGCTCTGATGAGAAGTATCATCCACTTCTCTTCAGAACGCCCAGCTTCTGGCAGTGCAGACACAGCGTGTTCTTGAGAGATCACGCTGTGACGTCACTCACAGGTCCTGCATCGTGTCAGACGAGCGAGGACACCGGCACCAGAGGCTTCAGTTGATTCTGCAGCAGCATCGGCGTTAGCAGGTAAGTCGATGTAGCTACTTACCTGCAAACGCTGATGCTGCTGCAGAATCAACTGTAGCCTCTGGTGCCGGTGTCCTCGCTCGTCTGACACGATGCAGGACCTGTGAGTGACGACACAGCGTGATCTCTCGAGAACACGCTGTGTCTGCACTGCCAGAAGCTGGGCGTTCTGAAGAGAAGTGGATGATACTTCTCATCAGAGCGCCCAGCTAGTAAAAGTATTAAAAACGCCCCGATGTACGCACCTAATACACGCCCACTTGGACTTTTACTTTTAAATACACCCACTTGGACTTTTGCAAGCCTCATTTGCATAACTACAAAAATGGTCATAACTTGGCCAAAAATGCTCGTTTTTTAAAAATAAAAACGTTACTGTAATCTACATTGCAGCGCCTATCTGCTGCAATAGCAGATAGGGGTTGCAAAATCTGGTGACAGAGCCTCTTTAAAGGGGTTTTCTGGGATTTAACAATATTTGCCTATCCTTAGGATTGGCCATCAATGTGTGATCGGCAGGGATCTCTTCAGTGGGACCCGTACTGATAAACATAAAAAGGGGCAGTATCTCTTGGCAGACTGCCCCAAGCCCATAACTGCGGTAGTGACACAGGTGCACATGTGGCCATACTGCTGTGTAATGTAAAGTGGCTCAGACCCATTCACTGTTCCTATTTAATCATGTGAAGATGTGTATTAAAAGGATTCATCAAAATACAGGTAAAAATATATATGTATAGATATTTGCAGGTAACTAAATGAGGCATGATTTTGGAATACATATTTAGTACATAGCTCTTTAAAGGAGAGCAGCTACTTAGTCACCACTTCAGCGGTGTCCAGGAACCCACAAAGGTCATGGCTGATGGTGGAGTAGAATGAACAAAATTTCCAAGATCCTAGACCCTAATAAATCTTGATTTCTAATAAGGGGATACCACCGCACAGTCAAGACTTGTGATAAATGGGGTAAAGACATAATTTTCCTTCCTCAGTCCATTTATTGTAAGAAAAGTGGCCCCGGTGTCTTAAGTAAGTTGCATAATAAAAATTTGTGATGTTAGGAAGAGCCAGAGCCCCTAAGGGTGACATTCGGTGAGAATGTTTTCCTGACGGAAATTTAGATGAAATCCTTGCAAATTACTTTGCAAACCAGCTTGTCGGTGGTTTAAAAAGTTGAAACATGTAAACAAGTCAACAGTTTAGCAAAATGTTTATGTTTAAATTGGAAGCGTTCCTGGGTCTATAAAACCTCCAGTGGCAGATGTGAGTAGAATTCATGAAGATGTAAGTATTTAGTATCAGAGGACCACGTTCAGACCATGTGATTGATTGGATATCAGTGGATAGAAGAGTCTGTAATGTAATTATATTACCAAAGAAGTAATCTTTGTCAATGTGGGTTTGATGTAGTTGTGAATAAAGTATAATGCTTTTCAGTGGGCCACTCATTTAGGGCATAGATAAATTTAGCTCTCTGATTAACTGGAGGTTTCATCATCCTATATAATATATCTGCGAAGGGGATGTTAAAGGGAATGTGTCATAAAAAATGACCTATTGTTTAAATCAAATTTTTATGCTAAACTTATTTTCTTAGAATTTTTGGTGATTTTTTTTAATTTTAATTTCTATGTTATTATCTATATTAACAATATTCCTAAAATCTTACAGTTTTCACACTGGCCACTGAATCTCACAATAGACTGACCCTTCCTGTTCTGCAGAGATCACTTCTCAGCAGTCAACTCATTATTATCACAGGCAGGATTACAATGACCGGTAACACCTTTAAAAAGATAACACATGATCCACCATTGATAATAGATGATGGACAGAGTTCCTCCTATCGCTTCCTGCACAATGACCTCTGCACAAGTCAAAGAACATGCCTCCGGGGAGGACTTTTGTTCGGTTGGCAGACAGGAGAAGAATTTTCCACTGGGGACACAGTTCTAAACTAGCTGGGCACGCTGGTGTCCGTAAAACCCAAACCCGATTGCTCGTTACTTCTGGTGGCCCACGCTACCTAAAGATGTTCTGGACTTTGTCTCTTCTTGCACGGTGTGTGCTTCCAACAAAGTTACTCACTTGAAGCTTGCCGGCCTGCTTCAACCTCTGCCTGTACCCAACGCCCCCTGGCAGCACATTGCGATGGACTTTGTCACAGACCTTCCCCCCTCAGCAGGATGCAACACTGTCTGGGTGGTGGTGGACCGGTTCTCTAAGATGGCACATTTTATCCCGCTGACCGGCCTACCTTCTGCACCCCAACTGGCGAGTCTCTTCATTCAACACATCTTTTGCTTGCATGGCTTGCCTCTTCACATTGTGTCCGACCGGGGGGTTCAGTTTACTTCAAAGTTCTGGAGAGCCCTCTGTAAACTCCTGGATGTGAGAGTTGACTTTTCCTCAGCCTATTACCCCCAGTCCAATGGGCAAGTTGAGAGGATCAACCAGATCATGGAGAATTATCTCCGCCACTTCATCTCTTCACAGCACGATAACTGGGTAAAGGTTCTTCCATGCGCCGAGTTCTCATACAACAACCACACAAGTGAGTCCACCACTTCCACTCTATTTCACATTGTGTACAGTCAACATCCTAGAGTCCCTCTTCCAGTGTCAACCACATCTCAGGTACCCGTTGTTGACTCTGCATATGGGGACTTTCTGCAAATCTGGCAACAGACCCGGTCCTCTATTTTGCTGGAGAGAGTCGCTCCAGTATCTTCCGGGTACCAAAGTCTGGCTGTCCTCTCTGAACATTAGTTTGAGGGTGCCTTCATACAAGTTGTCTCCCAGGTTCCTTGGTCCTGTCGAAATTCTGCAACAGATAAACCGTTTCCTGTAAGCTGCGGTTGCCTCCTGCCCTCAGAATCCCCATCTCCTGAAGCCTGTGGTCCTGAACCGCTACAGCAAGACTTCTAGTTCCACAGTTGCTCCCAGCGGTTCTTCTGATGTGTTCGAGGTGAGGGAGATCCTGGACTGCAAAAGGGTAGAAGGAAGGACTTTCTATTTTGTGGACTGGAGAGGCTTTGGTCCTGAGGAGAGGTCCTGGGAGCCAGAAGAGAACCTCAGTGCTCCTGCTCTTATTAAGCAGTTCCTCTCTCGCTCTGGCCCCAAGAGGAGGGGGCGTAAGAGGGGGGATACTGTAGCGTCCATAGCCACGGGCCGTCGCGTTTACTCACCTCCCGACGCCCGCAGCCATGGATCCGTGAGTGCTGGTCCCCATCTCCTTGCTAGGAGACGCCAGCGCTCACTTCCGCTCCGGTATGCTGTGTCCCGTAGGGTGCACGCACATGCTCGTGCCCGGCCTTAAAGGGCCAGCGCGCACACTAATGGAAATCATCATCATCAATTGCCCATGATTTCCTGGTCTATAAGAAGGCCCCAGCCCTTCTGATCCTTTCCTTAGCGCTGTTAGTTATCCCAAGTCTGTCTTGCAAATGGTCCCTTAGTGTTTCCCGTTCCAGTTGTTACCCGTGCCGTTACCTGTTCCTGTATCCCGTGCTGTTCTTGTTCCTGTGCCTACTAGTGTCGGAGTCGTGCCACATCCTGTGTCATCTGCCACGTCCGGAGGAATTCGCCCTGTCTGGTGCAACCTGCGGTATCTGTGTCATCCGCCACGTCCTGTGTCATCTGCCACGTCCAGAGGAATTCGCCACGTCTGGCGCAACCTGCGGCACCTGTGTCATCAGCCACGTTTGGCGTTGCTTGCTGCACCCATCTCCATCTGTGCCAGAGCTGCGGCCACTGTCTGGACTATCCAGGTACCCTTGTGCGGGACATTGTATTACTGGGGTTCCCTGTTGTTTGGCCAGCTGCCTCCCCGCTACTGCGATACGGCTTAGTGGGTCCACAAACCCGCAATGTGACAGCTCATACATATATACAGCACCAGAACCAAGCTCAGTACATATATACAGTACCAGAACAAAGCTCAGTACATAAATACAATACCAAGCTCATTACATATATAAATAATAACAACCAAGCGCAAAACATATATACATGTACTGAGCTTTCTTCTGGTGCTTTATATATATACTTAGCTTTGCTCTGGTGCTGCATACATGTACTGAGCTTGGTTCTGGGGCTGTATTTATGAGCTGAGCTTGGTTGTGATGCTGTATATATATATATTTATTTTTTTTGTTATACATCGTATGTACTGAGCTTGGTTCTGGAGTTATAAACATCATAACAACCAAGTTCAATACATATATACAGCACTAAAGGGAAGCTCAGAGCTTATATACAACTCCAGAACCAAGCTCAGCATATATTGTAAATACAGTAGCAGAACCAAGCTCAGTACATATATACTGCACCACAACAAACATTAGTACATATATATACAGCATCAGATCCAAGCTCAGTACACATATACAGCACCAGAACAAAGCTCAGCACATACATACATAGTTACATAGTTACATAGTTAGTACGGCTGAAAAAAGACACATGTCCATCAAGTTCAACCAAGGGAAGGGAAAAGGGAAGGAAAAATTTCTACACATAGGAGCTAATATTTTTTTGTTCTAGGAAATTATCTAACCCTTTTTTAAAGCCATCTACTGTCCCTGCTGTGACCAGCTCCTGCGGTAGACTATTCCATAGATTCACAGTTCTCACTGTAAAGAAGCCTTGTCGCCTCTGCAGCTTGAACCTTTTTTTCTCCAGACGGAGGGAGTGCCCCCTTGTTTTTTGAGGGGGTTTTACAAGGAACAGGATTTCACCATATTTTTTGTATGTGCCATTAATATATTTATATAAGTTAATCATGTCCCCCCTCAGTCGTCTTTTTTCAAGGCTAAATAGGTTTAATTCTTTCAATCTTTCCTCATAACTTAAATTCTCCATGCCCCTAATTAGCTTTGTTGTTCTTCTTTGTATTTTTTCCAACTCCAGGGCATCCTTTCTATGAACTGGAGCCCAGAACTGGACTGCATATTCTAGATGAGGCCTCACTAATGCTTTGTAAAGTGGTAATATTACATCCCTGTCCCGCGAGTCCATGCCTCTTTTAATACACCACAATATCCTGCTGGCCTTTGAAGCAGCTGATTGACACTGCATGCTGTTATTGAGTTTATGATTTACAAGTACACCCAGATCCTTCTCAACAAGTGAATCCGCCAGTGTAGCTCCCCCTAGGACATATGATGCATGCAGGTTGTTGGTACACAGATGCATAACTTTACATTTATCTACATTAAACTTCATCTGCCAAGTGGACGCCCAAACACTTAGTTTGTTTAAATCTGCCTGTAATTCATGAACATCTTCCATAGTCTGAACTATATTACATAGCTTGGTGTCATCTGCAAAAATAGAAATAGTGCTATTAACACCCTCCTCTATATCATTAATAAATAAGTTGAATAATAGTGGTCCCAGCACTGAACCCTGGGGTACACCACTTATTACCGGGGACCATTCAGAGTAGGAATCATTGACCACAACTCTCTGGATACGGTCCTTGAGCCAATTCTCAATCCAATTACAAACTATATTTTCTAAACCTATAGTCCTTAATTTACCCATTAGGCGTCTATGGGGGACAGTGTCAAATGCCTTTGCAAAGTCCAAAAACACTAAATCCACAGCGGCCCCTCTGTCTAGACTTCTGCTCACCTCTTCATAAAAACAGATTAGGTTAGTTTGACAACTTCTGTCATTAGTAAAACCGTGCTGGCTGTCACTTATAATGCTATTTATTGTCACATAATCCTGTATATAGTCCCTCAATAGCCCCTCAAACATTTTCCCCACGATGGATGTTAACCCCTTCCCCCTGCTGGCATTCTGGGCCCTAATGTCCAAGCCATTTTTTAGATTTTTCCATTGTCACATTCGAAGAGCTGTAACTTTTTTATTTTTGCGTCGGCATAGCTGTATAAGGTCTTGTTTTTTGCGGGACGACTTGCAGTTTTTATTGGTACCATTTGAGAGTAGATGCGACTTTTTGATCACTTTCTATCACATTTTTTTTAAGTCAGGATTAACAGAAAACAGCAATTTTTCCATTGTTTTTTATTTTATTTTTTACGGCGTTCACAGTGCGGGTTAAATAATGTAACAGCTTTATAGTCGGGGTCGTTACGGACGCGGCGATACCAAATATGTGTAACTTTTTTGCTTTATTGTAGTTTTTTTTAATAGTAAAGCAGTTTGTAAGGGGAAAAGCTGGGTTTTTCATTTTTTTTTTTTCACTTTTTTTTTTAATTAACTTTATTAAACTTTTTTTACTTTTTTACTAGTCCCACTAGGGGACTTCCCTATCCTCCGATCGCTATTATAATACACTGCAATACTTTTGTATTGCAGTGTATTACTGCCTGTCCGTTTAAAACGGACAGGCATCTGCTAGGTCATGCCTGCGGCATGATCTAGCAGGCATTCGCTGCAGGCAGACCTGGGGGTCTTTATTAGACCCCCGGCTGCCATAGAAGACACAGACACTCGGCGATTTTATCGCCGGGTGTCAGTGAGATGAGAGGGAGCTCCCTCCCTCTCTCCAAAACCATTCAGATGCGGTGCTCGCTATTGTGCACCGCATCTGAAGGGTTAAACAGGTGAGATCGATACTAATATCGATCTCACCCGGCAGAGCAGGGACGCCCCCAGCCCTCAGCTGCTTCTGGCAGCTGAGAGCAGGGAGATTTCACGGCTCCCTGCTCTGTTTACTTTATTCTACAGCAGCGACGTAGTTTGTCGGCGCTCTAGAATAAAGCCCACTAATGACCGCCGTAAAAAGACGTATCGGCGGTCATTAAGGGGTTAAGCTTACTGGTCTATAATTACCTGGGGAATACCTAGAGCCCTTTTTGAAAATAGGCACCACATTTGCCCTGCGCCAGTCCCTTGGCACTATACCAGTCACTAGAGATTCTCTGAATATTATGAAAAGGGGGACAGAAATAACTGAACTAAGCTCTTTAAGAATTCTAGGGTGTAACCCATCTGGTCCCGGGGCCTTGTGCACATTTATTTTATTTAATATAGCTTGGACCATCTCTACATTCATCCAATTCAGTATATCAACTGATATATTAACAGCACTGGCACCGGCTACATCAGCTGCTCTTTCTTCTGTTGTATATACAGAGCTAAAGAACCCATTTAGTAACTCTGCCTTCTCTTGATCCCCTGTGATCAACTCCCCATTACCACTATCTAGGGGTCCTACATGTTCAGACCTGGGCTTTTTTGCATTTATATGCTTGAATAATTTTTTAGGATTTGTTTTACTATCCTTGGCCACCTGCCTTTCATTTTGTATTTTTGCTAATTTTATTACATTTTTACAGATTTTATTAAGCTCTTTATATTTTACAAAGGCTACAGCTGTACCCTCAGATTTGTATTTTTTAAATGCCCTTTTTTTGTCATGTATTGCCCCTTTCACAGAAGGTGTAAGCCATGTGGGGTTTAATTTGAGTCGTTTATACTTGTTACCTATAGGAATACATTTTGCACTATAATAACTCAAAGTAGATTTGAAAATCTCCCATTTATCATTTGTTCCATTATTTGACATTAGTTCTTCCCAGTCTATATCCTGAATTGCCGCCCTCATCCTGGGGAAATTGGCTTTCTTAAAATTAAATGTTTTTGCCCTCCCAGCCTGCGTTTGTTTTTTACAGTATAGGTAAAATGTAACTATATTGTGATCACTGTTACCGAGGTTTTCACGAACATTGACATTCCCAACAAGATCTGCATTATTAGAAATGACCAGATCCAACAGAGCTTCACCTCTAGTCGGGTCTTCCACAAACTGGCCCATAAAATTTTCCTGCAACAGGTTGAGGAAATGTCTCCCCTTTGCAGTTGAAGCCGAACCATGACACCAATTAATATCCCGGAAATTAAAATCTCCCATTATCACTACAGTACCCGCCTGTGCAGCCTGCTCCATCTGTTTATATATCTGACCTTCCATCTCCTCAGTTATATTGGGGGGTCTATAGATTACACCAAAAGTAATTTTTTCAGTGTTTACCTCCCTTTCTAGTTCCACCCACAAGGTTTCAACCTCCTCACAGTATTCACCCACTATTGTCTCTTTCACACTCGCCTTCATATCACTTCTCACATACAGACATACACCACCACCTTTCCTATTTGTCCTGTCTTTCCGAAAAAGTGTAAAACCCTGTAGATTTACAGCCCAGTCATGTGAAGAGTACAGCCATGTTTCAGCAACACCAACTATATCTATATTTTCTTCCAGTATCAAGGCCTCCAGCTCCCCCATTTTGCTTGCTAGACTTCTGGCATTTGTGAACATACACTTTAACTTGCCTGTCAGTTTTTCACTTTTATTATCAGAAATGTGATTTGACATTAATCGGGCCTTTTTATTTACACTGATGTTTTGTAACGAAAGGATCTCCTTATCTTGTTGTCTAGTCCTCTCCCCACATTCTGTTTCTCCCCCCACCAATATAGTCTGACCCCTCTCTAACCTGGCTACCCCTTTTTTTTCTACATTGACCTCCCTCCTCACTCCGCCACCCCAGCTAGAATTCTCTCCCCCAGCACAGCGGACCCCCTTCCATTTAGGTGCAAATCATCTGCAGAATACAGTTTGTACCCCAATTAAAAGTCAGCCCAGTGCTCTAGGAACCCAAATCCTTCTCCTCTACACCAAGACTTCAGCCATGCATTTAACTCCCTGAGCTCCCGCTGTCTTTCCTGTGATGCGCATGGCACAGGCAGTATTCCTGAGAATACAACCTTGGAGGTCCTTCCCTTCAGCTTGTAGCCTAGTTCTTTAAAATTATTCTTAAGGCTCCTCCACCTACCATTTATTCTGTCGTTGGTACCGACATGGACCACGACAGCTGGATCATCACCAGCCCCTCCCAGCAATTTGTCCACCCGTTCCACCACATGCCGAACCCTGGCACCAGGGAGACAGCAAACCATTCGGTTGAGGTGGTCTTGGCGACAAATTATTCTATCCGTCTTCCTGATTATAGAATCCCCTACGACTATCAATTGTCTTGGCTTACCTGCATTACCATCCCGCCGACTACTAGCTGGGCTGTTCTCCCGGCTGTTAGGGAGATCAGTATCCACTAGGGCTGCCATTTCTGAGACTGACACCCTCGCATCTTCACCCAACTTGGCAATTTTGCCTGGAATGTCAGAAACCGGATCGGCCTTCCTTTTCTTTGACCCCTTTCTACTGCCCCTAACTACATTAACCCAGCTACTTACCTGATCCTGCTCACACATGTCTTCACCCTCCAGTTCTAACCCACTAACTGCATGCTCTGTGAGCAGCAAGCTCCGCTCAAAATTGTCTATCCTCCTCAGTGTTGCATTCTGCTCCTCCAGATCTCTAATACGAGCTTCCAGGTGAACAACATGCTCACATCTGCCACAGAGATATTCACCCTGGAACTCTGGCTCCAGTCGTGCATACATATGGCAAACTGTGCACTGAAGAAAACCTCCAATCTTGCTATCCATTATCCAAGTTACAAAAAAAAAACAGCGAACAGGTTAATCAAAAAGAAGTAGAAGAGCACTTACTTGGGCTTTAACTCCTCTTTTGAACTCCGGTTTTTGGAACTCCACTTGATATACAAACCACTTGTTTTTTCAAGCCACAGAGCAGGCTCTACAGAGTAGTGAGGCCTGATTTATAGCACCTGGTAGCAGCTAACCCCTCCCCCTTACTCAGCTACTCAGGAAGGAAACTGCAAGGGAAAAATGGTTTTAAATAATGTCACTTTTGCAAACTTTGTAGCAAGCAAGCAATCAATACATATATCACATACAATGGCCCCCCACTTTGTCACACACAACACAGTAAATCAATCCGGTTTTTGGAACTCCACTTGATATACAAACCACTTGTTGTTTCAAGCCACAGAGCAGGCTCTACAGAGTAGTGAGGCCTGATTTATAGCACCTGGTAGCAGCTAACCCCTCCCCCTTACTCAGCTACTCAGGAAGGAAACTGCAAGGGAAAAATGGTTTTAAATAATGTCACTTTTGCAAACTTTGTAGCAAGCAAGCAATCAATACATATATCACATACAATGGCCCCCCACTTTGTCACACACAACACAGTAAATCAATCCGGTTTTTGGAACTCCACTTGATATACAAACCACTTGTTGTTTCAAGCCACAGAGCAGGCTCTACAGAGTAGTGAGGCCTGATTTATAGCACCTGGTAGCAGCTAACCCCTCCCCCTTACTCAGCTACTCAGGAAGGAAACTGCAAGGGAAAAATGGTTTTAAATAATGTCACTTTTGCAAACTTTGTAGCAAGCAAGCAATCAATACATATATCACATACAATGGCCCCCCACTTTGTCACACACAACACAGTAAATCAATCCGGTTTTTGGAACTCCACTTGATATACAAACCACTTGTTGTTTCAAGCCACAGAGCAGGCTCTACAGAGTAGTGAGGCCTGATTTATAGCACCTGGTAGCAGCTAACCCCTCCCCCTTACTCAGCTACTCAGGAAGGAAACTGCAAGGGAAAAATGATTTTAAATAATGTCACTTTTGCAAACTTTGTAGCAAGCAAGCAATCAATACATATATCACATACAATGGCCCCCCCACTTTGTCACACACAACACAGTAAATCAATCCGGTTTTTGGAACTCCACTTGATATACAAACCACTTGTTGTTTCAAGCCACAGAGCATATATACAGAATCAGAACCAAGCTCAGTACATAAATACAGCATTAGAACCAAGCTCAGACATATATACTGAACCAGAACCAAGCTCAGTACATATATAAGGCATCAAAACCAAGCTCAATACATATATACAGCACCAGAACAATGCTCTGTAAATATATATACAGGATAAGAACCAAGCTCATACATATATACAGCACCACAACAAATCTCAGCACATATATACAGCATCAGAACCAAGCTCAGTACATATATACAGTACCAGAATTAGCTTAGTACATATATACAATACCAAAACCAAGCTCAGTACATATATACAATACCAAAACCAAGCTCATACATATATACATCATAACAACCAAGCGCAAAACATATATACATGTACTGAGCTTGGTTTTGGTGCTGTATGTATGTACTAAGCTTGTTGTGGTGCTGTATATATGTATTGAGCTTGGTTCTGGTGCTGTATATATGTACTGAGCTTGGTTCTGGAGTTATATACATCATAACAACCAAGTTCAATACATATATACAGCACCAAAGAGAAGCTCAGAGCATATATACAACTCCAGAGCCAATCTCAGAATATACTGTAAATACAGTACCAGAACCAAGCTCAGTAGATAAATACTGCACCACAACAAAGCTTAGTACATATATATATATATATATATATATATATATACACCATCAGATCCAAGTTTAGTACACATATACAGCACCAGAACCAAGCTCAGCACATATATATACAGCATCAGAACCAAACTCAGTACATATATACCGCATCAGAACCAAGCGCAGTACATATATACAGTACCACAACCAAGCTCAGTACATAAATACAATACCAAGCTCATTACATATATACATCATAACAACCAAGCGCAAAACTTATATACATGTACTGAGCTTGGTTCTGGTGCTGTATATATGTACTGAGCTTTGTTCTGGTGCTGTATATATGTACTGAGCTTGGTTCTGGAGTTATAATCATAACAACCAAGTTCAATAGATATATACAGCACCAAGGGGAAGCTCAGAGCATATATACAACTCCAGAACCAAGCTCAGCATATACTGTAAATACAGTACCAGAACCAAGCTCAGTACATATATACTACACCACAACAAACATTAGTACATATATATATATATATATATATATATATACACACAGTATCAGATCCAAGCTCAGTACACATATACAGCACCAGAACAAAGCTCAACACATATATACAGCATCAGACCCAAACTCAGTACCTAAATACAGCATTAGAACCAAGCTCATACATATCTACAGCACCAGAACAAAGCTCAAAACATATATAAGGCATCAAAACCATGCTCAATACATATATACAGTACCAGAACAAAGCTCAGTACATATATACAGCATCAGAACAAAGCTCATACATATCTACAGCACCAGAACCAAGCTGAGAACATATATAAAGCATCAGAACCAAGCTCAATACATATATACAGCACCAGAACAAAGCTCAGTACATATATACAGCATCAGAACCAACCTCAGTACATATATACAGTACCAAAACCAAGCTCAGTACATAAATACAATACCAAGCTCATTTCATATGTACATCATAACAACCAAGCGCAAAACATATATACATGTACTGAGCTTGGTTCTGGTGCTGTATATATATTTTTTATAATTTTTTGTTATACATCGTATGTACTGAGCTTGGTCCTGGAGTTATAAACATCATAACAACCAAGTTCAATACATATATACAGCACCAAAGGGAAGCTCAGAGCATATATACAACTCCAGAACCAAGCTCAGCATATACTAGAAATACAGTACTAGAACCAAGCTCAGTACATATATACTGCACCACAACAAACATTAGTACATATACATACAGCATCAGATCCAAGCTCAGTACACATATACAGCACCACAACCAAGCTCAGCACATATATACAGCATCAGAACAAAGCTCAGTACATAAATACAGCATTAGAACCAAGTTCATACATATATACAGCACCAGAACAAAGCTCTGTACATATATACAACATCAGAACCAAGCTCATACATATATACAGCACCACAACAAATCTCAGTACATATATACAGCATCAGAACCAAGCTCAATACATATATACAGCTCCAGAACAAAGCTCTGTACATATATACAGCATCAGAACCAATCTCATACATATATACAGCACCAGAACACAGCTCAGTACATATATACAGCATCAGAACCAAGCTATACATATATACAGCACCAGAACAAAGCTCTGTACATATATACAGCATCAGAACCAAGCTCATACATATATACAGCACCACAACAAATCTGAGTACATATATACAGCATCAGAACCAAGCTCAGTACATATATACAGTACCAGAACAAAGCTCAGTACATATATACAGCATCAAAACCAAGCTCATACATATATACAGCACCACAACAAATCTCAGTACATATATACAGCATCAGAACCAAGCTCAGTACATATATACAGTACCAGAACAAAGCTCAGTACATATATACAAGACCAAAACCAAGCTCATACATATATACATCATAACAACTGTCACTTCTGGTACTTGGACCCACTGGGCCGTACCGCCTTGATGGTATGGCAGCTGGCCAACAGGACACAGTCTATAGTTCGTATAGTGTACCTGTGGTAGCTCAGACAGTAGCAAGACAGGCTCGGCTGGAACTAGGCAGCAGGCAGGTGCCAGGCATGGTATAGCAAGACAGGCGGGGTACTATGCACAGCACGACTTCAGCTCAGCACGGCACTTGACCAGGATAGCACGGGATAGAGGTTACAGGTAGCAGGAACGGGAAACAATGGGAACTGGAAAACACTTAGGAGGCCATTTGCATAGGCAGACTAGTGTAACGACAACAAGGCTCAGGCATGGCAGGAAGGGGCTGGGCCCCTCTTACAGTCCATAGTGCTCATGGGCCAATTTTGTACTTAATATCAGGTGCGCACGCTGGCCCTTTAAGAGCGGGCAAGAGCGTGTGCGCACAACCTACGGGACCCAGCTGGGAGAAACGGAAGTTAGCGCTGGCATGTCCTGTAGAGGAGACGGGGACCAGCGCTCACAGTTCCATGGCTGCGGGCGTCAGGAGGTGAGTGAGTCTGACGGCCCGTGGCCATGGGCATGACAACAACCAAGCGCAAAACATATATACATGTACTGAGCTTGGTTTTGGTTCTGTATTTATGTACTAAGCTTTGTTGTGGTGCTGTACACCATGTTCCAAATTATTATGCACATTGGATTTAAGTGTCATAAACATTTAATTATTCGTTTTTGAATTAAACTCATGGATGCTATTGTGTCTTAGGGCTCTTTGGATCATTGTAATAAATCTCAGACACCTGTGATAATTAGTTTGCCAGGTGTGCCCAATAAAAGGAAAACGACTTAAGGAGGACGTTCCACATTATTAAGCAGGCCACAGGTTTCAAGCAATATGGGAAAGAAAAAGGATCTCTCTGCTGCCGAAAAGCGTGAAATAGTGCAATACCTTGGACAAGGTATGAAAACATTGGATATTTGAAGAAAACTTAAGCGTGATCATCGTACTGTGAAAAGATTTGTGGCTGTTTCAGAGCACAGACGGATTCTTTCAGATAAATGCATAATGAGGAAGGTTTCTGCCAGACAAATTAATAGGATTAGGAGAGCAGCTGCTAAAATGCCATTGCAAAGCAGCAAACAGGTATTTGAAGCCGCTGTTGCCTCTGGAGTCCCGCGATCCTCAAGGTGTAGGATCCTCCAGAGGTTTGCAAGTGTGCATAAAGCTATTATTCGGCCACCCCTAAACAATGCTCACAAGCAGAAACGGTTGCAGTGGGCTCAGAAATACATGAAGACTAATTTTCAGTGCCGTGTAACCCTGGATGGTCCAGATGGATGGAGTAGTGGATGGTTGGTGAATGGTCACCATGTCCCAACAAGGCTGCGACTTCAGCAAGGAGGTGGCGGAGTCATGTTTTGGGCTGGAATCATGGGTACAGAGCTGGTGGGCCCCTTTAGGGTCTCTGACGTTGTGAAAATTACCTCTGCAAAGTACGTAGAGTTTATAACTGACCACTTTATTCCGTGGTACAAAAAGAAGAACCGTGCCTTCCGTAGCAAAATTATCTTCATGCATGACAATGCACCATCTCATGCTACAAAGAATACCTCTGTGTCATTGGCTGCTATGGGCATAAATGGAGAGAAACTCATGGTGTGTCCCCCATGTTCCCCTGACCTCTAGCCTATTGAGAACCTTTGGAGCATCCTCAAGCAAAATATCTATGAGAGTGGGAGGCAGTTCACATCAACACAGAAGCTCTGGGTGGTTATTCTGACATCCTGCAAAGATATTCAAGCAGAAACTGTCCAAATACTCACAGATTCAATGGATGCAAGAATTGTAAAAGTGATATCAAAGAAGGGGTCCTATGTTAACATGTAACAGTTTTTTTTTTTATTGAAAGAGCTTTTGATTTCTGTAAATATGACCTCCTGATGCTGCAAATTCAACAAATGACCATTTTAGTTCTCTTTACAACCTTTAAAATGTTTTGATCTCAGTTGTGCATAATAATTTGAAACAGTGCATTTTGAGTTTTTTACTTCTAAAAAAAATCTGTTATCATTAGGAGATTTGGTCAATAAAATTCGCATTATACTCCAACGGTTGATGGCTTGAAGATTATACTGACTGTCATTTGCATCGACTATTTAGGAAAATCAGCGAAAAATAACATTTGCATAATAATTTGGAAAGCGGTGTATATACTAGTACTAGTCCTTCTCAATGAATTAGAATATTATCAAAAAGTTAATTTATTTCAGTAATTCAATTCAAAAAGTGAAACATATATTATATAGATTTATTACACACAGAGTAATCTATTTCCAGCATTTTTTTATTTTAATGTTGATGATTATGTCTAACACTTAATGAAAGGGAGTTAAATGCATGGCTGAAGTCTTGGTGTAGAGGAGAAGGATTTGGGTTCCTAGAGCACTGGGCTGACTTTTCATTGGGGTACAAACTGTATTCTGCAGATGATTTGCACCTAAATGGAAGGGGGTCCGCTGTGCTGGGGGAGAGAATTCTAGCTGGGGTGGCGGAGTTTTTAAACTAGGGCTGAGGAGGGAGGTCAATGTAGAAAAAAAAGGGGTAGCCAGGTTAGAGAGGGGTCAGACTATATTGGTGGGGGGAGAAACAGAATGTGGGGAGAGGACTAGACAACAAGATAAGGAGATCCTTTCGTTACAAAACATCAGTGTAAATAAAAAGGACCGATTAATGTCAAATCACATTTCTGATAATAAAAGTGAAAAACTGACAGGCAAGTTAAAGTGTATGTTCACAAATGCCAGAAGTCTAGCAAGCAAAATGGGGGAGCTGGAGGCCTTGATACTGGAAGAAAATATAGATATAGTTGGTGTTGCTGAAACATGGCTGGACTCTTCACATGACTGGGCTGTAAATCTACAGGGTTTTACACTTTTTCGTAAAGACAGGACAAATAGGAAAGGTGGTGGTGTATGTCTGTATGTGAGAAGTGATATGAAGGCGAGTGTGAAAGAGACAATAGTGGGTGAAGACTGTGAGGAGGTTGAAACCTTGTGGGTGGAACTAGAAAGGGAGGTGATCACTGAAAAAATTACTTTTGGTGTAATCTATAGACCCCCCAATATAACTGAGGAGATGGAAGGTCAGATATATAAACAGATGGAGCGGGCTGCACAGGCGGGTACTGTAGTGATAATGGGAGATTTTAATTTCCGGGATATTAATTGGTGTCATGGTTCGGCTTCAACTGCAAAGGGGAGACATTTCCTCAACCTGTTGCAGGAAAATTTTATGGGCCAGTTTGTGGAAGACCCGACTAGAGGTGAAGCTCTGTTGGATCTGGTCATTTCTAATAATGCAGATCTTGTTGGGAATGTCAATGTTCGTGAAAACCTCGGTAACAGTGATCATAATATAGTTACATTTTACCTATACTGTAAAAAACAAACGCAGGCTGGGAGGGCAAAAACATTTAATTTTAAGAAAGCCAATTTCCCCAGGATGAGGGCTGCAATTCAGGATATAGACTGGGAAGAACTAATGTCAAATAATGGAACAAATGATAAATGGGAGATTTTCAAATCTACTTTGAGTTATTATAGTGCAAAATTTATTCCTACAGGTAATAAGTATAAACGACTCAAATTAAACCCCACATGGCTTACACCTTCTGTGAAAGGGGCAATACATGACAAAAAAAGGGCATTTAAAAAATACAAATCTGAGGGTACAGCTGTAGCCTTTGTAAAATATAAAGAGCTTAATAAAATCTGTAAAAATGTAATAAAATTAGCAAAAATACAAAATGAAAGGCAGGTGGCCAAGGATAGTAAAACAAATCCTAAAAAATTCTTCAAGCATATAAATGCAAAAAAGCCAAGGTCTGAACATGTAGGACCCCTAGATAATGGTAATGGGGAGTTGATCACAGGGGATCAAGAGAAGGCAGAGTTACTAAATGGGTTCTTTAGCTCTGTATATACAACAGAAGAAAGAGCAGCTGATGTAGCCGGTGCCAGTGCTGTTAATATATCAGTTGATATACTGAATTGGATGAATGTAGAGATGGTCCAAGCTAAATTAAATAAAATAAATGTGCACAAGGCTCCGGGACCAGATGGGTTACACCCTAGAATTCTTAAAGAGCTTGGTTCAGTTATTTCTGTCCCCCTTTTCATAATATTCAGAGAATCTCTAGTGACTGGTATAGTGCCAAGGGACTGGCGCAGGGCAAATGTGGTGCCTATTTTCAAAAAGGGCTCTAGGTCTTCCCCGGGTAATTATAGACCAGTAAGCTTAACATCCATCGTGGGGAAAATGTTTGAGGGGCTATTGAGGGACTATATACAGGATTATGTGACAATAAATAGCATTATAAGTGACAGCCAGCACGGTTTTACTAAGGACAGAAGTTGTCAAACTAACCTAATCTGTTTTTATGAAGAGGTGAGCAGAAGTCTAGACAGAGGGGCCGCTGTGGATTTAGTGTTTTTAGACTTTGCAAAGGCATTTGACACTGTCCCCCATAGACGCCTAATGGGTAAATTAAGGACTATAGGTTTAGAAAATATAGTTTGTAATTGGATTGAGAATTGGCTCAAGGACCGTATCCAGAGGGTTGTGGTCAATGATTCCTTCTCTGAATGGTCCCCGGTTATAAGTGGTGTACCCCAGGGTTCAGTGCTGGGACCACTATTATTCAACTTATTTATTAATGATATAGAGGAAGGGATTAATAGCACTATTTCTATTTTTGCAGATGACACCAAGCTATGTAATATAGTTCAGACTATGGAAGATGTTCATGAATTACAGGCAGATTTAAACAAACTAAGTGTTTGGGCGTCCACTTGGCAAATGAAGTTTAATGTAGATAAATGTAAAGTTATGCATCTTGGTACCAACAACCTGCATGCATCATATGTCCTAGGGGGCGCTACACTGGCGGATTCACTTGTTGAGAAGGATCTGGGTGTACTTGTAAATCATAAACTCAATAACAGCATGCAGTGTCAATCAGCTGCTTCAAAGGCCAGCAGGATATTGTCGTGTATTAAAAGAGGCATGGACTCGCGGGACAGGGATGTAATAATGCCACTTTACAAAGCATTAGTGAGGCCTCATCTAGAATATGCAGTTCAGTTCTGGGCTCCAGTTCATAGAAAG
Organism: Rhinoderma darwinii; assembly: GCF_050947455.1. Lineage (NCBI taxonomy): Eukaryota > Metazoa > Chordata > Amphibia > Anura > Rhinodermatidae > Rhinoderma > Rhinoderma darwinii. The sequence continues at coordinate 305,953,828 of NC_134689.1, read as the reverse complement.
GATGCCCTGGAGTTGGAAAAAATACAAAGAAGAGCAACGAAGCTAATAAGGGGCATGGAGAATTTAAGTTATGAGGAAAGATTGAAAGAATTAAACCTATTTAGCCTTGAAAAAAGAAGACTAAGGGGGGACATGATTAACTTATATAAATATATTAATGGCACATACAAAAAATATGGTGAAATCCTGTTCCTTGTAAAACCCCCTCAAAAAACAAGGGGGCACTCCCTCCGTCTGGAGAAAAAAAGGTTCAAGCTGCAGAGGCGACAAGGCTTCTTTACAGTGAGAACTGTGAATTTATGGAATAGCCTACCGCAGGAGCTGGTCACAGCAGGGACAGTAGATGGCTTTAAAAAAGGGTTAGATAATTTCCTAGAACAAAAAAATATTAGCTCCTATGTGTAGAAATTTTTCCTTCCCTTTTCCCTTCCCTTGGTTGAACTTGATGGACATGTGTCTTTTTTCAGCCGTACTAACTATGTAACTATGTAACTATGTAAAACCCCAAATTTTGTGTTTCAGAAAATTAGAATATTATATAAGCCAAATTTCAAAAATGATTTTTAATACCGAAATGTGGCCTACTGAAAAGTATGTACAGTATCTGCCCTCAATACTTGGTCGGGCTCCTTTTGCATGAATTACTGCATCAATGCAGCGTGGCATGGAGGTGATCAGCCTGTGGCACTGCTGAGGTGTTTTGGAAGCCCAGGTTGCTTTGATAGAGGCCTTCAGCTCGTCTGCATTGTTGGGTCTGGTGTCTCTCATCTTCTTCTTGACAATACCACAAAGATTCTCTATGGGGTTTAGGTCAGGCGAGTTTGCTGGCCAATAAAGCTCAGTGATACTGTGGTTATTAAACCAGGTATTGGTACTTTTGGCAGTGTGGGCAGGTGCCAAGTCCTGCTGCAAATGAAATCAGCATCTCCATAAAGCAGAGGGAAGCATGAAGTGCTCTAAAATGTCCTGGTAGATGGCTGCGTTGACTATGGACTATATTCCACCCCTTCACAGGTGTCATTATGAAGAGATAATCAACGTTAGTCACATCACCTGTCAGTGGTTTTAATGTTATAGATTATCGGTGCATAATCCCCATTGCAGCCCATCTCTCCAAACATTAATAAATGTAGGGCTGGCCAGACATCCCCTGGCCCCTGACTCACACCGATATCTAATGACTGATTATTGTAGTGCAGGGGGAATCACTCATTAGACCACCTACACTGCAGATATCAACATCTGCTCGGACAGAGGGCCAAGTGGCTGCGGAAAATTTTATTTTTCTGACAAACTGCAACCTCCCTTAAAGTTTATTGGCACCCATGGAGGGTATATATCCGACCTACCTCTGGCCATGGTACAGGGTAGCATGCATGGCTGATGTGCCACCATCACTTCTAATTCCTGTACTTTTCCGGGATAAGGTGGAAACTGGTATAAGTATTAGGCAGATCCTGAATATGTATGTATCATACAGATCCTGAATATGACACCCTAGCCTTCAGTGGGCCCATACTGTTTCTCCATCGGCTTCCGATTTTACAATGGGCTCCATGGAGGTTTTTATCTCACAGATTCCATGGTAAAAACAATTGTGGCATGCTCCAACACACGCCGTATTACAGGTCCGTACAGGGGCTTTTAAAGTACTGCTAAATGCATTTTTGCGCACATGATTTTCCATGTGTATGAGATCTTAGGTAAGTAAATGTTTCCTTTTACTGCTGAAGATTTGAATAGGGAGGGGGGAGATTGTTTCCCTGACAGCGGTTTTCTTCTCAACAAGGCACAGCTCCTTGTAGGAACACACAGATCTCCATATCTCCATTAAATAGAGCTCCATTATGTAACTAAATCAGTTATAAAGGCAGATTTTCCCCTTTGCAACTTATAACCTTGATTTTTTTCAACCCGCCTTAGCTTTTCATTTCATGCAGTTTTAACCTTGTAGGATGCACAGTTCTTGAATGTAATAAAATTCAATAAATCCCATCTTACGAGTATAATATTTATGATATAATGGTTCAATAAAACAATTCAAGTAGTCTGTCTTGGTTTATAAAACACTGTATACACAGCACGGCACAGTTTTTTTCAATGAAGATAACATTAAATTAATCAGAAATACACTCTATACATTGTTAATGTGGTAAATGACTATTCTAGCTGCAAACGTCTGTTTTTAATGCAATATCTACATAGGTGTATAGAGGCCCATTTCCAGCAACCATCACTCCAGTGTTCTAATGGTACATTGTGTTTGCTAACTGTGTTAGAAGGCTAATGGATGATTAGAAAACACTTGAAAACCCTTGTGCAATTATGTTAGCACCACTGTAAACAGTTTTGCTGTTTAGAGGAGCTATAAAACTGACCTTCCTTTGAGCTAGTTGAGAATCTGGAGCATTACATATGTGGGTTCGATTAAACTCTCAAAATGGCTAGAAAAAGAGAGCTTTCATGTGAAACTCAACAGTCTATTCTTGTTCTTAGAAATGAAGACTATTCCATGCGAGAAATTGCCAAGAAACTGAAGATTTCCTACAACGGTGTGTACTACTCCCTTCAGAGGACAGCACACACAGGCTCTAACCAGAGTAGAAAGAAAAGTGGGAGGCCCCGCTGCACAACTGAGCAACAAGACAAGTACATTAGAGTCTCTAGTTTGAGAAATAGACGCCTCACAGGTCCTCAACTGGCAGCTTCATTAAATAGTACCCGCAAAACGCCAGTGTCAACGCCTACAGTGAAGAGGCGACTCCGGGATGCTGGCCTTCAGGGCAGTGTGGCAAAGAAAAAGCCATATCTGAGACTGGCTAATAAAAGGAAAAGATTAATATGGGCAAAAGCACACAGACATTGGACAGAGGAAGATTGGAAAAAAAGTGTTATGGACAGACGAATCGAAGTTTGAGGTGTTTGGATCACACAGAAGAACATTTGTGAGACGCAGAACAACTGAAAAGATGCTGGTAGAGTGCCTGACGCCATCTGTCAAGCATGGTGGAGGTAATGTGATGGTCTGGGGTTGCTTTGGTGCTGGTAAAGTGGGAGATTTGTACAAGGTAAAAGGGATTTTGAATAAGGAAGGCTATCACTCCATTTTGCAACGCCATGCCATACCCTGTGGACAGCGCTTGATTGGAGCCAATTTCATCCTACAACAGGACCCAAAGCACACCTCCAAATTATGCAAGAACTATTTAGGGAAGAACCAGGCAGCTGGTATTCTATCTGTAATGGAGTGGCCAGCGCAGTCACCAGATCTCAACCCCATAGAGCAGTTGTGGGAGCAGCTTGACCGTATGGTACGCAAGAAGTGCCCATCAAGCCAATCCAACTTGTGGGAGGGGCTTCTGGAAGCATGTGGTGAAATTTCTCCCGATTACCTCAGCAAATTAACAGCTAGAATGCCAAAGGTCTGCAATGCTGTAATTGCTGCAAATGGAGCATTCTTTGACGAAAGCAAAGTTTGAAGGAGAAAATTATTATTTCAACTAAAAATGATTATTTCTAACCTTGTCAATGTCTTGACTATATTTTCTAGTCATTTTGCAACTCATTTGATAAATATAAGTGTGAGTTTTCATGGAAAACACAAAATTGTCTGGGTGACCCCAAACTTTTGAACCTTAGTGTATATTTTTCCCTGATCTGTAATTTGTAAATCCAGAGCTAAACCATTTGTAATTTTCTGCAGATTACACAAATGCATTACTTCTTTGGCTATTATATAAATTTTGAACATTTTGTCTTCTATTTTGGTTGTCCATTTTCCAAACAAAAATATTTGTTTAACAAAAGTATTGAACAAGTCTCAAAGTAAATATATAATAGTTGTTATTATTCTTTCATGAAATGTACTTTTATTGTGCAAAAGTAGTAAAACATCAAAAGACCTGTACATATTTGGTATCACTGTCATTGTACAAACCCATAGAATAAAGGTAACTTTTTACTTATTGAATTGCTGTTTTTTTTTCAATTCCCCCAGAAAGAGTTAATGAAATTTAGGCAACAAGTTATATGGACCACAAAATGGTGCCATTAAAAAATACAACTTATCCCACAAAAAATAAGCCCTCCAACTGCTAAAAACAAAAAAGTTATGGCTCTCTAAATGAAGCGACGCAAAAAGAAAAAAATCCTGCGGTCCTGAATGCCAAAATTAGCTTGTATTACTGAACTGCATGCCCCATTTTATTTTTCTGGTACACTGTGTACTCTACAATATCCTTAACCCCTTCCTGCTGCAGCCAGTTTTGACCTTCCTGACAGAGCCTCATTTTTCCAATCTGACATGTCACTTTATGTGTTTATATTTTTGTAGTGCTTTTACTTATGCAAGCGATTCTGAGACTGTTTTCTAGTGACACATTGTACTTTATTTTAGTGTTAAAATTTGGTCAATACATTCAGTGTTTATTTGTGAAAAACACCAACATTTTGAGAAAATTTTGGAAAGCTGGCATTTTTCTAAGATTAAATGTATCTGCTTGTAGGACAGATAGTTATTTCACACATAAGGGTATGTTCACACGCTGAGAGGCAGTTACGTGTGAAAAGACAGACTGTTAACAGCTGCCTCGTTTCACACGTAAAAGCTCCTCCTCGTAATTTACGAGGCATCTGAGACGCTCGTAAACCTTGAGCCGTGCTTCATTGATTTCAATGAAGAACGGCTCAAATTACGTGGCAAAGAAGTGCCCTGCACTTCTTTGCCGAGGCAGTAAATTTACGGGTCGTCGTTTGACAGCTGTCAAACGACGACTCGTAAATGACAGGTCGTCTGGACAGTACGTCGGCAAACCCATTCAAATGAATGGGCAGATGTTTGCCGACGTATTGTAGCCCTATTTTCAGACGTAAAACGAGGCATAATACGCCTCGTATACGTCTGAAATTTGGCCGTGTGAACATACCCTAATAGTTACCAGTTAACATTTTCCACGTCTACTTTATGTTTTTTAAACATCCTTTATTTTTCTAGGACATTACAAGGCTTATAAGTTTAGCAGTAATTTCTCGCATTTTCGAGAAAATTTCAAAGCCTTTTTTTTTAGAGGCCAATTCAGTTCTGAAGTGGCTTTGTAGGGCCTATATATATTAGAAACCCCAATAAATAACCACCCCATTTTAAAAACTGCACCCTTCAAAGTATTAAAAGCAGCATTAAAAGCAGTTTATTAACCCTTTAGGCATTTCACAGGAATGAAAGCAAAGTAAAGGTGAAATTTCATAATTTCATTTTTTTTGCAGATATTCAAATCTAATCCTTTTTTTCTGTAACACATCAAGTGTTAACAGAGAAACACAACTCAATATTTTTTACCCTGATTCTAAAGTTTTTAGAAATATCCCATATGTGGACCTAGTGTGCTACTTGACTGAAACACCGGCCTCAGAAATGAAGGAGCATCTTGTGGATTTTGGGGCCTTCTTTTTATTAGAATATATTTTAGGCACCATGTCAGGTTTGAAGAGGCTTTGTAGTGCCAAAACAATGGAAACCCCCCAAAAGTGACCCCATTTTGGAAACTACACCCTCCAAGGGATTTATATAGGGGTGCCGTGAGCATTCTGACCCTGCAGTTGTTTCATAGATTTTATTAGAATTGGGCCATGAAAATGAAAAAAAAAAAAAAATTTCCCAATAAGATGTATCTCACATTTTTTTATTTCAACAAGGAATAAAGGAGAAAAAGCACCCCAACATATAACCCCTTAACTCACTATCATGTAACTGTATGTGATAACGGGCTGAGCTCGCTCCATACACAGCGGGTGACAGCCGACACCTCATTGCAACAGTCGGAATCAAGATCACTTTGATTCCGCCCGTTTAAAACCTTAAATGCCGCGGTCAATCGCGACCACGGCATTTAAAGTGATAGAATCAGGGGGTGCCCCCTCAAACATGGGCCAAACATGGTGAGGATGTTTTTCTAGGGACAGTAGGTGTCCTTTTAGACAGATTATATTTCCTGTTTTTAATTTTCCGTTTTGCTCCCAGTCTACTTTCGTCAGAGGGCAGTCTGGATTCGTCGGTGCCCGATACGTCAGACTCCGAGATATCTACAGACCTGTTGTCACGATTTTGAAATGGAGTGGAGGAAACACGACTTCGGTATGTATATATTTGTCCAGTATCGAAGTCTCTTCGATCTCTAATATATTTCCTATGTTTCCTCTCCTTAATCTCTCTTTGTAGATGTTCTATGTTTTTTTGCAATTTTATTTCACAGTCATGATATTCCGGTACTGAATTAAATGTTTGAATGTCGTTGATTTCCTTTTCTAGTTGTAGGCCAATTTTGGTAAGGTCTCTCTTTTCAAATTCCAAAAGGTAATGCAGCAGACGTAGGGAACTGTCAGTAAGTATTTGTTCCAAACCTTTTATAAAATTGGTGTCATTGGGATAGGAATTGGGAATTAAATTAATACGCAGACCTCTATATATGATTTTTTGCTGTATGTATGTCTCCAAACTGGTTATTTCCCAGCAGGATCTGACATACTGTTTGTATGTTTTCTGGAGGTCCCTAAATTCCGTGTGTACGTCAAATTGATGCAGCGGTATGCTTTCTGTCGAAAAAACAAAAGCTGCTTCAGAAGCCAGATCCTCTGGATTTAATTTTCTGGATAAAAAGCTAGCCATTACCCAGAAGGTATTTAGATGTACCTGGAGTGGACTAAGTGGCTCTATGGGAGGAGCAGAAACGGGTCAGAACTACAGGGTGATTAACCCAATTGAAACAATGAAATACTATAAAGACCCTAATAGTTGGAAGGTCAATGAATGAATCAAAGAACTAATGTGCCTATGGCACAGAGAGGACCCAATTTCCCAACTACTGAAATTTTTTTCTATAAAACATAACTTTTATTGATATATTGATAAAATGTCCAAGGTAAGACGAACAAACATGCACTATTGATTAAAATTGTGGCTAAAGTCAGCTTGGCACAGGTTCGTGTGCAAACAGTGCTTTCACTGCAGATTGCCGAACGCAAGCAAGTGTCACTGTTTATATCAGTGTAAAGGCCATCCTGACATAGCGGTTTAAAAATTCCAAAGCCCCCCGACATGTTTCGCTGTTAACACAGCGTCATCAGGGGATAAAGATGGGGCTAATGAGCGCGCGTTCAGGATCCTCTTGCTTTAAAGCCTCGGGCGTGTGTCAGAAAGAAACTACCTGTGTGGAGACCAATGGGATTCCCTCATCAGAGACACACCTCCATCTGCTGAGATTGGCATATAAATAAGCCAATTGAGAGGATGGATAGACGGTCCAATCCATGTGCGCAACGCAGACCGAGCCGCGCATGCGCATAAGTTTCAAATCTGGACATAGTTGATTTTATCGTAAGAAGAAGTAAGTGCGCATGTCTGGGCACTTAGGATCGGCGGTGCTCAGGTTCTGCACATCGAGTTAGCAGATAAGCGATTGTAAGGGCATATGTGGAGTGTCTTTAAGTTTAAAAGACCTTTATTCGGAATGTATATTGAAGTTATGAAAGCAGACTGAATGTTAACTGTATAAAAATACAAAGTGGTGTAATTAGTTAATGAATTAATAATAAGTGAGTAGGTAGCATAAAAATATTAATTGTGAACAGTGAGAGATGAGTATAACTGAATCCCTATTGTAAAAAAAGTGTTATCAGTATGTTACACCTATGAAGGTGTAAGCTCCACAGGTGTACACACTGTTTAAAAATGTCGATCTGGTACAAGGAAGAGGATTAGGTCAAACCAATGGACAGAAATTTATTTTTTATTTTAATACAACTTGTATATTAGGGAGGTGGAAGTGTCATTAGTGAAAATATAGTAAAAATACTGTATCAGTTTTGTATCGGTATGACATCAATAATAAATGAGATAAAGATTATATTAGTCGATGAATAAATGTATAAAAGTACAGGTACTATAGGAAGGCTATGAAGGTAAAACATTCATTGAGCCCATTAGGACTCAAAGAGCCCAATTTACGAATCCATCTGGCTTCTTCTTGCAACAGCTTTTTATCTAGGTTGCCAGCCCTGGGGCCCAATTTGACTTGGGTGATACCCCAGAATTTAAGGGCACTGGTATTCTCATGATGGACGGATCTCATATGTTTTGAGAGAGGAGTGTCCTCCTTGGTGTTGATGGTGCTGAGATGTTTTGAGATCCTCCTTCGAAGCTGTTGAATGGTCTTGCCCACATACAGTTTGGGGCAATGACACTGGGCAGCATATATAATTCCGCTGCTTTGACAGTTGATGAACTGTTTAATAGTAAAGATCTTCCCATCAAGTGGATTAGAGAAAATCTTAGTCGTAGGCATGAAGGGACAAAAAGAGCATCTGCCACATGGGAAGGACCCATGTGTGAGGGGTGGAAGCCAGCTACTTCGCGGATTGGATGGTCTGGAATAATGACTATGTGTGAGGAATTCCCGTAAATTCCTTCCTCTCCGGTAAGTGATCTTAGGGACGGTAGAAATTGCATCACAGAGATCCGGATCCGCCTGTAGGATAGACCAGTGTTTTTGTAAGATGTTCCTAATTTGACTGGAGCATGTGTCCAAATTCCCTATACATCTAATAAGTGAGGATTGTTTTTTAAGATTATTATACTGCTTTTTTCCATAGAGTAGGTCTTCTCTTGTGTAGGCTGACGCGATGAGGTGACGTCATTGTGCTGGCCTGCAAAGGGATCCTGTCCCAGCGTCTTATAGGATGCAGTTCTAACAAAGCTTGTAGCCTCGTTAATGGTTGAGCAGGGAGCTGATGGCTCCCTGCTCCCCCATAGTAGTCAATTGTATGCTCCCCCATAGTATTCAATTGTATCTGAGGGGATGCGGAGCACCGGGCCAAAAATCCAGGACTTCTGCCCCGATTACAGAAAGGGAGACACCTAGTGGCCGTAAATTCACACAGAATAAAACAACATTTTAACAGTAAGTAAATTACAAAGTTGATCTATATCGGGTATACTATTATATTAGCATGAGTTGTTTGAAAAGTTAGTGTCCTTTTACGAAGTTTCTGTCCTCATCAAAGAAAGTGACTTACAAGAGTTGGCAGCTATTTTTATATTTTATATTTAAAAACTTTATCTGGATTGGTTATCAGTTTAATATTTTTTTCTTTTTTCTTTCCTTTGGGTGAAATTACTAGTTTTCCATAGAGTTATGGTCTAAAGTTTAAATATTTCCACTTACAGAACCAATTAATATTGTAACTTGGACTACTGTATACACGAATTATGTGGATTTTGTATGTACTATTTATTTGCACATTTTATACAAAATGTATCTAGATGCTGCATACTTCATAAATCTGAAAGCTGTATGGCACAAACATGTTTTTAAAAATTTAGTAAAGTAGAAGATGGCACACAGTATCTTTGAAAGTGATACAAGCGTACAGGGACTTTGGATAACCGAAATGGTACGGATTATACCTTCTTGAAGATATGTGCAGGTAAATGCAGACATTTGTAATATTTGTGAAATTTGCACAACTTTAATTCTAAAGTTTGGTACGTATTTTATGGATAAAGGGTCAAGTGAAGTGTTTTTTTTTGTCACACTCGAACTTTAAATTACTGTGTGTAGCAAAGTTGCATGAAGGTGGTCATGACTGTAAACTACTAGGTAGCACTTTCACATCGTTCAGGTTGTCTGCTTTTAGGAAATATATAGTCTAAAAGGGTAATAAGGTGATTAATTAATTTTTAAGGTGTTCTTAAGGCCATGATGCAATTTATAGTGCAATTATTGGCTCAGTATTTTGAGCCAAAACCAGAAGTAAATCCAGAAGGAAGGAACGGTTTAAAGAAAAAACTAATGCATCTCCATTCTTTTGTGTCCAATCCATTGTTTGGCTCAAAAAACGGAGCCAAAAACGGCATCAAAACTGTGTGTGCGATTCTGGCCTTAAGGATATTTGGTCTGTTTAGTTAGGCCAGGATCAAACAGTTTTCATGCAGTTTTTGTGACAGGTTTTTTTTAGCCAAACCCAAAGAAAGGAGATGCATCAGTCTTTTATTTATACCTTTACTTCCTTTTGGATCTACTTCTGGCTTTGGCTCAAAGAACTGAGCCAAAAACTGCCGCAAAATCTGAATCAAAACTGTGTGTGTGATCCTGTCCTTATGGTGATTTTTGTGAAGATGTGTGCATCTAGACATAAGCATAAGGCTGCGTTCACATCTGCATCGGGATTCCGTTCATGGGTTCCATCTGACCTTTCCATCAGGGGAACCCATGAACGGAATTCAAATTGAAACAAACGGAAACCATAGGTTTCTGTTTGCATCACCATTGATTTCAATGGTGATGGATCTGATGCAAATGTTTTCCGTTTGTGACCGTTGTGTAAGGGTTCCGTTGTTTTGACAGAATCAATATTGTAGTCGATTGCGCTAGTGTAGAATCACAATGGTGACAAAGGGTTACACAACGGTAACAAACCGAAACCATTTGCACCAGATCCATCATCATTGGAATCAATGGTGATTCAAACGGAAAGCTATGGTTTTTATTTGTTTCAGTTTGGATTCCGTTCATGGGTTCACCTGATGGAAAGGTCAGACGGAAACCACAAACGGAGTCCCGAGGTAGATGTGAACGCAGCGTAAGTAGTATGAACTTTGCACATCTTAAACTTTTTTTTAGTAGTGGTTGTGCATCTAAGGTGTTATTCTCAGAAGATATGTGGAAGAGATCCTCCAGCTCACCTGACACTTGACGTGTGTGTCGTAGTCATCGCACGGGCTCTCGTGTCGGCACACGATAGGTAAAGACAGGCAAAGGCAGGGGGTTTTTCAAAAACAGCCATGATTAAGGACGTGCACAACGTCTGAAACGCGTAGGCTCCAAGACTGGACCGTTATATACTCCTGTCTGCACACCAGGACTCCAACTCATTGGACCTTTTTAAAACATCGATACCTAGTAAACTTGGAATAAGTTTCCATTTTATCCTCTCTATCGCTGGACTCAACCCCCTGCCTTTGCCTGTGTTATTCTCACTTACATATTTGGCTTTGTTTTCTGTCGATATGCCATAGACGTGAAAAAGATCAAAACTACTTTTACCGGTAATTGGATTTTCCAGAGACCTCCACAACTGCAGTCTGAGGAGGATTCCCCACCACTCAAGGGACAGGAAACAACAATGGACACAGAGATAAAATGCCCCTCCTCCATATCTTATCCAGTAATAACAAAGTACCTCTATTCAGTAATTCAATATTTAGGTAAAAACACTACCCAAAAACAATTCAAATAACATGGGGGGTGGGGGATCCCGTGCCGTTGTGGAAGTCTAAGGAAAATTAATTTACTGGTTTCATCTTTTCCTGGCACCTCCACAACGGCACTCATAGGAGGAATAACAGAGGATTTCAATTTAGGGAGGGACAACTGCTGAAAGGACATTACACCCAAAAGACAAGTCCTTGTCAGGCAAAACATCTAATTTGTATTGTTTAACCCCTTCCCGCGATTGGGCGTGACTGTACGTCCAGAAACCAAGTGAGTTCCCGCACACGGGCGTACAGACACGCCCTGCAGATAAAGTGAGCACAGGAGCTGTGCGCGCTTTATCTTCAGCGGCTGTCAGCTGTTATACACAGCTGACATGCCGCTGCAATGGCTGCGATGTCTGTTACCGCCGATCGCAGCCATTTAACCCCTTCAATGCGGCTGTCAATGATGTCCGCCACATTGAAGTGGTTTACAGAGGGACGGAGCTCCCTCTGTACCCCCCAGGCCCCCCCGCGATGGATCGCGGGTGGCGATGGTTGCTATGGCAAGCAGAAAGCCGTTGCTAGGCTTCCTGGTTGCCCAGGTACGGAAGCCTATTAGGTCCTGCCCGAGGCAGGACCTAATACGCTAACTGTCAGTTGAAGAATGACAGTTACGATGCACAGCACTTCATAAGTAGTGCAGTGCATCGTAGCGGGGATCAGAAGACCAGATCTTCATGTCCCCAGGTCAGTGTAAAAGAAAAAGTAAAAAATTAAAAAAAAATGTGAAAGAAAAATAAATAAATAAATAAATAATAAACAATAAAAACAACACTTGCCCTGTTTCCCTGATCAACTCCGTTATTATTAGAAAAAAATGAAAACATGAAAAAAAAACTATACATAATAGGTATCGCCACGTTCGGAACGGCCTGATCTATAAAAATGTCAGATTATTTTTACTGGACGGTGAACACCGTAAAAAATTGTAATAAAAAACAATTACAGCATTTTATTTTTTGGTCATCTTGTCTCAAAAAAAATGTAATAAAAAGTGATCAAAAAGTTGCAAGTAACGCAAAATGGTACCAATAGAAACTACAGTTCGTCACGCATAAAACAAGCCCTCCCGCAGCGATATCAATGAAAAAATAAAAAAGTTATGGCTGTCAGAAAATGGCGACACTAAAACATGATTTTTTTTTAGAAAAGAGTATTTTTATTGTGGGAACGTAGTGAAACGTAAAAAAACTATATAAATTTGGTGTCGCTGTAATCGTATCGACCCACACAATAAAGTTAACATGTTGTTTACACTGTAAAAAAAAAAACGTGCTAGCATTGCTGTTTTTTGGTTTCCTCATCTCCCAAAAAATTGAATAAATAGTGATAAAAAAAAAATCGCTTGTACCCCAAAATGGAACCAATAAAAATTACAGCTCGTTCCACAAAAAACACGCCCTCACACAGCTCCGTCAACGGAAAAATAACACGTTATGACTCTCAAAACGCAATGATGCAAAATGACGGCCCAGACTCATTTTTAGGTCCAGTAGAATTTCACTAAATACCCTACATCGTCATTTGCTGGACCCCACAGGTGGACCTTGTAGATGCAGCGGAGATGAGGAAACTTCAGGGCCTTGTGCGGCTTATAGGGCTAATGAAAAAGTCAAAGATTAGGCAACACTGGAGCGCAGATATTTTGTATAATACCCAATAAACCCGGCCTGTGTATAAAGGATTGGTTCAAAGCGTACCACACCAATCCATGGATTATTCATTCTCCCCATTATTACATCATCCTATTATGCCCTGATGCACTCTGCCCAGCTTACATATACCCTGATGTACTCCGCCCAGTTTACATATACCCTGATGTACTCCGCCCAGCTTACATATACCCTGATGCACTCCGCCCAGCTTACATATACCCTGATGTACTCCGCCCAGCTTACATATACCCTGAAGTACTCCTCACAGCTTACATATAGCCTGATGTACCCACACATATTACATATACCCTGATTTACTCCTCACAGCTTATATATACCCTGATGTACTCCGCCCAGCTTACATATATCCTGATGTACTCCGCACAGCTTACATATATCCTTATGTACTACGCACAGTTTACATATACCCTAATGTACTCTGCACAGCTTACATATACCCTGAAGTACTCCTCACAGCTTACATATAGCCTGATGTACCCTCACATATTACATATACCCTGATGTACTCCTCACAGTTTACATATATCCTGATGTACTCTGCACAGCTTACATATATCCTGATGTACTCCGCACAGCTTACATATATCCTGATGTACTACGCTCAGTTTACATATACCCTAATGTACTCTGCACAGCTTACATATATCTTGATGTACTCCGCACATATTACATATACCCTGATGTACTCCGCCCAGCTTACATATACCCTGATGTACTCCACCCAGCTCACATATGCCCCCACATTATAAGATAAAATACCACTAAAACACCAAGCAAAATCTGCGCTTCAAAAGCCAAATGGTGGTCCAACTGAGCCTGGCAGTGTGCCGAAACGGCAATTTATGACCACATATGGGGTATTACTGTATTCTGGAGAACCCGCTTAACAATTTATGGGATGTGTGTCTACGGTGGTACAAGCTGGGCACAACACATTGGGCACTGAAATGGCATATCTGTGGAAAACAGCAATTTTCAATCTGCAACATAATTTTTGCAAAACACTTGTGCGGTCAAAATGCTCACTACACCCCTAGATAAATTCTTTGAGGGATCTAGTTTCCAAAATGGGGTAATTTATCGGGGGGTACCACTGTACTGGTACTATAGCTCAATGCAACATGGTGTCAAAAAACGAATCTTATAAATCTCCACTCCAAATACTAAATGGCGCTCCTTCCCTTTAGAGCCTTGCTGTGTGTCCAAATAGCAGTTTATGACCACGTGTGGGGTATTTCCCTAAACTGAAGAAGTTGCTTTACAAATGTTACGGTACTTTTTCTCCTTTATTTGTTGAGAAAATGAAAATTTTTTAACTAATGCTGCGTCTTATTGGAAAATAATGTAATTTTTCATTTTCACTGCCCATTTCTAATAAAATATATGAGACACCTGTGGGGTCAAAATGCTCACTACACCCCTAGATGAATTCCTCAATGTGTGTAGTTTGCCAAATGGAGTCACTTTGTTTCCACTGTACTGGTACCTTAGGAGCTTTACAAATGCGCCATGGTGCCGAGAAATCAAACCAGCAAAATCTGTACTCCAAAAGCGAAATGGCGTGCCTTCCCTTCTGAGTCCTGCTGCTTGCCCAAACAGCAGTTTATGACCACATGTTGGGTATTTCCGTACTCTGGAGAAGTTGCTTTACAAATGTTGGGGTGCTTTTCATCATTTATTTGTTGAAAAAAATAAAAATTTTGAGGTAAAGCTACATCTTATTGGAAAATAATGTGATTTTTTATTTTCACTGCCCAATTCTAATGAAATCTATGAAACACCTGTGGGGTCAAAATGCTCACTACACCCCTAGATTAATTCCTCAATGGGTGTAGTTTGCCAAATGGAGTCACTTTTGGGTAGTTTCCACTGTACTGCTACCTAAGGGGCTGTGCAAAAGCGACATGGTGCAGAAAAACCAATCCAGCAAAATCTGCTCTCCAGAAGCCAAATGGCGCTCCTTCCCTTCTGAGCCCTGATGTGTATTCATACAGTACTTTATTACCACATATGGGGTATTTCCGTACTCTGGAGAAGTTGCTTTACAAATGTTACAGTGATTTTTCTCCTTTATTTGATGAGAAAATTAAACATTTTTACCTAAAGCTACATCTTAGTGGAAAAAAATGAAATTTTTCATGTTTACTGCCCAATTCTAATGAAATCTATGAAACACCTGGTGGGTCAAAATGCTCAGTACACCCCTAGTTGAATTCCTCTAGGGGTGTAGTTTCCCAAATGGAGTCACTTTTGGGGGGTTTCCACTGTACTGGTACCTTAGGCGCTTTACAAATGTGACATGGTGCTGAGAAATCAAACCAGCAAAATCTGTACTTCAAAAGCTAAATGGCGTGCCTTCCCTTCTGAGTCCTGGTGCTTCCCCAAACAGCCGTTTATGACCACATGTTGGGTATTTCCCTACTCTGGAGAAGTTGCTTTACAAATGTTGGGGTGCTTTTCATCATTTATTTGTTGAAAAAAATAAACATTTTGAGGTAAAGCTACATCTTATTGGAAAATAATGTAATTTTTCATTTTCACTGCCCAATTCTAATGAAATCTATGAAACACCTGTGGGGTCAAAATGCTCACTAGACCCCTAGATGAATTCCTCAAACGGTGTAGTTTCCAAAGTGGGGTCTTTTTTGGGGTGTTTCCTTTATATTTGCACCACAAGACCTCTTCTAACCTGACATGGTGCCTGAAATATAATTTAAGAGAAGGAAGGCCCAAAAATCCTCTAGGTGCTCCTTTGCTTCTGGGGCTTTTGTTTCAGTCCAGTAGCGCACTAGGGCCACATGTGGGAGATTTCTAAAAACTTCAGAATCAGGGCAATAAATATTCAGTTGTGTTTCTCTGGTAAAAACCTTCAGTATTACAGGAAAAATGGATTAAAATGGAATTTCTGCAAAAAAAAAGAGATTTGCAAATTTCCCTTCCACTTTGCTTTAATTCCTGTGAAACGCATAAAGGGTTAAGAAACTTTCTAAATGCTGTTTTGAATACTTTAAGGGGTGCAGTTTTTAAAATGGGGTGATTTGTGGGGGTTCCTAATATATAAGGCCCTCAAAGCCACTTCAGAACTGAACTGGTCCCTAAAAAAATAGGCTTTTGAAATTTTCTTGAAAATTTGAGAAATTGCTGCTAAACTTATAAGCCTTGTAACGTCCTAGAAAAATAAAATGATGTTCAAAAAATGATGCCAATCTAAAGTAGACATATGGGAAATGTTAGCTAGTAACTATTTTGTGTGGTATAACTATCTGTCTTACAAGCAGATACATTTGAATTTGGAAAATGCTAATTTTTTGCACATTTTCTCTCAATTTTGGTGTTTTTCACACAAAAATATTGAATATATCGACCACATTTTTTCACTAACTTAAATTACAATATGTCACGAGAAAACATTCTCAGAATCGCTTGGATAGGTAAAAGCATTCCCAAGTTATTACCACATATAGTAACACACGTCAGATTTAAAAAATGAGGCTGTCATTTGGTCCAAAAGTGGCTGGGTCCTGAAGGGGTTAAAGAAGGTTAAGGGGTTAGCCCAGGTAGCTGCCTGACAAATCTGATCAATGGAAGTGGAAGCCCCTTCAGCCCATGAGGTGGAAACTGCTCTAGTTGAATGTGCTGTCAAGTCCAACGGGGGTGATATATTCCTATTCTGGTAACAAGTAGAAATGGACAAGTAAAAATTGGACAAGGAGATGGACGGTCTTCCTAAAGTCAGCGACTCTTTCTAGGTAACCCAAAACACATCTTCTGATATCTGATAAGCCAAGCAAACGATCAGCAGCACCAGACAAGTGAATAGAGTGAGTGCACGCCTCTTGGGTCACGGTCTAATGACCCTTGAAATTAGGAGAAAAAGGAATTTGAGGCAGAACAGCCAAATAAGTTAAAAAATTATCCTGTTTATTCCACACGCAACGTTTCAGCTCAGTGTGAGCCTTTCTCAAGCATAACAGTGTAACAAAGTGGCCAAATATATATGTTCAATAATGATCAATTTCATTAACCCCTAAAGGACGCAGCCTGGGTTGGGCCTTAAAGAGGCTCTGTCATCACATTATAAGTGCCCTTTCTCCTAGATAAGGAGATGGGCGCTATAATGTAGGTGACAGTAATGCTTTTTATTTAAAAAAACAATCTATTTTTACCACTTTATTAGTGTTTTTAGATTTATGCTAATGAGTTGCTTAATGCCCAAGTGGACGTATTTTTACTTTAGACCAAGTGGGCGTTGTACAGGGGAGTGTATGACGCTGACCAATCAGCATCATGCACTCCTCTCCATTCATTTACACAGCGCATAGGGATCCTGCTAGATCCTTATGTGCTGTCTTATACTAACACATTAACAATACTGAAGTGTTTAGACAGTGAATAGACATTCCACGGGATGTCTATTCACAATCTCTGCACTTCGTTACCCTGTCTGTGGTAGTTACAGCAGAGGACGAGTAATGTCGCGAGATTACGCGGTAAATGACAGGTTACAAAGAGATCATGTTTCCTCGGCTGTAACTACCATAGAAACAGTAACGAAGTGCAGAGATTGTGAATAGACATTCCGTGGAATGTCTATTCACTGTCTAAACACTTCAGTATTGTTAATGTGTTAGTATAAGACAGCACATAAGGATTTAACAGGATCCCCATGCGCTGTGTAAATGAATGGAGAGGAGTGCATGATGCTGATTGGTCAGCGTCATACACTCCCCTGTACAACGCCCACTTGGTCTAAAGTAAAAATACGCCCAGTTGGGCATTAAGCAACTCACTAGCATAAATCTAAAAACACTAATAAAGTGGTAAAAATAGATAGTTTATTTAAATAAAAAGCACTGCTGTCACCTACATTATAGCGCCGATCTCCTTATATAGGAGATACGGCACTTATAATCTGGTGACAGAGTCTCTTTAAGGGTCAGAGCTCATTTTTCAAATCTGACATATTTCACTTTATCAATATATGCGCTCCAAAACGCATTAGTGCTACGGGCTAGGTCTAAATCAAAGACCGACCTCCCATATGTAGTCAAATAGGCAACTCTATTTAAGTATATCAAAAACACAAAAGAAAGAGAGCTTGTAGCCAGAGAAATATATCAAACGTACAAAATTTATTAATAACATATACAAGAATACATTTATATAAAAAATATATGTATGTGATACAATATATTGAAAGGACGAGACTCTAGAAAAAAGTTTCAGGAAGTAGATATCGGAATTATCAATATACAGATTGGGTTGGCTGTATTGTCACAGAAGCAAAATCTCTCAGATATGTTAGGGAAATCCCTCTTATAAAACGTAGTCAAGTAACATAGCCTCAATATAGAGAGGCATAATTGTATAGATCTACATACTAAGTATAACACATAAATTCCAGATATCTAACTACAATAGTTACTGGGAGAGAGAATGCATTGGACAAGGCTTACCCATGTTGTGTTGAGGTAGTAGTCCGATACGTGCTCCAGCACAAAAGCCCCAACGCGCGTTTCGCAATAGTGTTGCTTCCTCAGGGGAAGATGTGTGTCTATGTCCTGTGTCTAAGGGCCCTTTATACTATGTGACTCAACAAGAGACAGCCGATGATTATCGGCGCATGCCCAGAGCCACGACCAGAAGCGAGGACTGCCCCACTTCCGCCTCCACATGCTGGAGCGCACATCCGGATACCCGACGCGTAGCGGGATTTCCGGGCATGCGCAGTGCATCACCAGAGACGGAGCGGGGACAGCGTCGCAACCCAGGTCGGATCCGGGCATGCGCACACATCGCACTGACAAGTTTACAGATCAAGTGAGTGAAGTAATGTTCATCTAGATGTAGTATGTCATGTGTATATCAACGATCATTTTTAGAGACATTAAAGGTATGTTTAAATTAGAGTGTATGAATGCAAAAATAGAAACATAAAATAGAAACATAAAAATATAACGACATAAAGTGGCAGTGTAATACTAAAAAACAGTTTTAGAGCGGGGCATATAGCTGACCGTACTCAAAGTAAATATGTGAAGTGGAGATATGTGTAAAAAAGGGGATTTTCTTATATGTATATTTGATATAAGAGATGAGTAGAGTCTTACTGTACTTGGTACTTAGTTTAGATGGGGAAGTTGTTATCTACAGCACTCACGGACTGATCACCATACATAGTGATTAGAAGACAATTTATAGAGATGACAGAAACTCGACAAGAGTATTAAAGCAATTACGTGAAAAGTAAGACAATAGCGCAGATTATTGATAAAAGAAGTGACCATATTATACAGTAAATTTATATTGTTCATGACAAAACAAGATACATCCTGCTAAGCCGATGTATCGATCCTATAATTAGTGCTGAATATTAGAAAACTTAAATAAATAAAAATATATTGATAGAAATCTATAGAGAAGTGGTATATGATACATATAGCAATAAAGATTCAAATTAATATCTAAAACAGTTACAGTCAACTAGAGGCCATTATATAAAGTTTAATGCATACATCCACTGATCTTAGTAACAAAAATTGAAGTGGAAAATACTAAGAAGCCTTCTAGACCCTCACACCCTTGGGAGTCCAGATGACACATGTCTGCTCTTTCCCCACATTCTTGTCATATATATGAATACAGAGTCAAACTAAACAATACATTAGAGAGAATTAGCCACATAAAATGTCACTATATTACACGATCATATTATGCAGTACAATTGGTTAGACGTTCTTGTTATTCGGGTATTCTAGATGGTAGAGAAAGGATTAGGGACATCATTCACAGTCTTCGGGCAAAAAGACATACATGAACATTTTTTGGAAACCTAAATAAAAGCAGACAGTTAGAAAAAGTACAAGAAACAAAGTTAAAAGAATTTAAAAATAAGGAATGGCAGAGACTATAGAAATGGGACGAAGCTCAGGTTTTCGTTAAGGCCATGAGGTTTCATGGATCCGATCATTACGATCCATTTGCATTCCCTTTGTGACAGAATTTTCTTCACGTTGCCCCCTCTGATGCTACAGTGTATTTTATCAATGCCGCGTATCGACAGAGTTTTAGGGTTACAGTTGTGGTACTTTTTAAAGTGTCGAGGTAGGGTTTTGAGACTCAAAGGGTCATCAATTTCAGCTGCTTTAGCAATATCCCGTACATGATCCCTAGTCCAGGTTCTTAGTTCCCTGGATGTGAGTCCAATATACATTTTCTGGCAGCCACATGTGGCATAATACACCACATGTGTACTGCTACACGAGATATAGTCCCTGATCTCAAATTGTTTAAGTCCATCAGCTGACGCAAAATTAGTCGCTCGACATATATTGCTACATGCCTTGCAATCACCACAGGGATAGCAACCCTTTTTTGGTCCACGGGAGCCAAATAGGCAGACCTGACGAGGTATGTAATGGCTTTTGACTAGAAAGTCCCTCAAGTTCTTGGCCCTCCTTGCCGTCATCATTGGCCTTTCTGGCAAGGTCCGAGCTAGTTGTGGCTCGGATCTTAAGATTGGCCAATGTTTATCCAATATTGCCCTCATCTGGTTCCATTGTCTGTTGTATGTAGAAATAAATCGTATTTCTGGATCGTTGGATTGATGCAATTTAGGTCTCAAGAGCTCATTTCGTGGTGTATTTCTTGCTCTCCCATATCCTGTTTTAATCACTCTATTACTGTACCCTCTCTCCCTAAATCTAATTTTTAGATCGTTGGATTGGTTTTCAAATAGGGTATTGGATGAATGGTGGCGGGATGGCTCTAATGGTGGATGGAGTGTGGGCTGATGAAGCATGCAGCAAAGAATTGACTGCCGTAGGTTTGCGATACACATCAGTGTGCAAAAAGCCAGAGTCATCAGTAAATATTTGTATATCCAAAAATTCAATCCTCTGTTGGTGATATTTATATGTCAATCTGATGTTATATGGATTTATATTCAATTGCTGCATGAAATTCATCAGCCCAGACTCCGATCCTTGCCAGATAAAGAAAATATCATCTATGTATCGTAACCATAGATGCACATGGTCCGCGGCACAGGCGCCATCCCCATGGAAAATCTGCCTCTCCCAGAAGCCAAGAAACAGATTCGCATAGGATGGCGCACATGCCGCACCCATAGCTGTACCCTGTTGTTGCAGATAGTAACAATCCCTGAACACAAAAAAGTTGTGACTAAGGATAAATTTTAGCAATTCCAAAATCAAATCACATAAAGAACCATCCCGGTTGCCAGTCCCAAGGAAAAAGCGGACCGCCTCTATTCCATCATGATGCCTGATATTTGTATAAAGTGACTCCACATCAGCTGAAACTAAATACATGGAGGGCCAAGAACTTGAGGGACTTTCTAGTCAAAAGCCATTACATACCTCGTCAGGTCTGCCCATTTGGCTCCCGTGGACCAAAAAAGGGTTGCTATCCCTGTGGTGATTGCAAGGCATGTAGCAATATATGTTGAGCGACTAATTTTGCGTCAGCTGATGGACTTAAACAATTTGAGATCAGGGACTATATCTCGTGTAGCAGTACACATGTGGTGTATTATGCCACATGTGGCTGCCAGAAAATTTATATTGGACTCACATCCAGGGAACTAAGAACCTGGACTAGGGAGCATGTACGGGATATTGCTAAAGCAGCTGAAATTGATGACCCTTTGAGTCTCAAAACCCTACCTCGACACTTTAAAAAGTACCACAACTGTAACCCTAAAACTCTGTCGATACGCGGCATTGATAAAATACACTGTGGCATCAGAGGGGGCAACGTGAAGAAAATTCTGTCACAAAGGGAATGCAAATGGATCGTAATGATCGGATCCATGAAACCTCATGGCCTTAATGAAAACCTGAGCTTCGTCCCATTTCTATAGTCTCTGCCATTCCTTATTTTTAAATTCTTTTAACTTTGTTTCTTGTACTTTTTCTAACTGTCTAATTTTATTTAGGTTTCCAAAAAATGTTCCTGTATGTCTTTTTGCCCGAAGACTGTGAATGATGTCCCTAATCCTTTCTCTACCATCTAGAATACCCGAATAACAAAAACGTCTAACCCATTGTACTGCATAATATGATCGTGTAATATAGTGACATTTTATGTGGCTAATTCTCTCTAATGTATTGTTTAGTTTGACTCTGTATTCATATATATGACAAGAATGTGGGGAAAGAGCAGACATGTGTCATCTGGACTCCCAAGGTTGTGAGGGTCTAGAAGGCTTCTTAGTATTTTCCACTTCAATTTTTGTTACTAAGATCAGTGGATGTATGCATTAAACTTTATATAATGGCCTCTAGTTGACTGTAACTGTTTTAGATATTAATTTGAATCTTTATTGCTATATGTATCATATACCACTTCTCTATTGATTTCTATCAATATATTTTTATTTATTTAAGTTTTCTAATATTCAGCACTAATTATAGGATCGATACATCGGCTTAGCAGGATGTATCTTGTTTTGTCATGAACAATATAAATTTACTGTATAATATGGTCACTTCTTTTATCAATAGTCTGCGCTATTGTCTTACTTTTCACGTAATTGTTTTAATACTCTTGTCGAGTTTCTGTCATCTCTATAAATTGTCTTCTAATCACTATGTATGGTGATCAGTCCGTGAGTGCTGTAGATAACAACTTCCCCATCTAAACTAAGTACCAAGTACAGTAAGACTCTACTCATCTCTTATATTAAATATACATATAAGAAAATCCCTTTTTTTACACATATCTCCCCTTCACATATTTACTTTGAGTACGGTCAGCTATATGCCCCGCTCTAAAACTGTTTTTTAGTATTACACTGCCACTTTATGTCGTTATATTTTTATGTTTCTATTTTATGTTTCTATTTTTGCATTCATACACTCTAATTTAAATGTCTCTAAAAATGATCGTTGATATACACATGACATACTACATCTAGATGAACATTACTTCACTCACTTGATCTGTAAACTTGTCAGTGCGATGTGTGCGCATGCCCGGATCCGATCTGGGTTGCGACGCTGTCCCCGCTCCGTCTCTGGTGATGCACTGTGCATGCCCGGAAATCCCGCTACGCGTCGGGTATCCGGATGTGCGCTCCAGCATGTGGAGGCGGAAGTGGGGCAGTCCTCGCTTCCGGTCGTGGCTCTGGGCATGCGCCGATAATCATCGGCTGTCTCTTGTTGAGTCACATAGTATAAAGGGCCCTTAGACACAGGACATAGACACACATCTCCCCCTGAGGAAGCAACACTATTGCGAAACGCGCGTTGGGGCTTTAGTGCTGGAGCACGTATCGGACTACTTACTACCTCAACACAACATGGGTAAGCCTTGTCCAATGCATTCTCTCTCCCAGTAACTATTGTAGTTAGATATCTGGAATTTATGTGTTATACTTAGTATGTAGATCTATACAATTATGCCTCTCTATATTGAGGCTATGTTACTTGACTACGTTTTATAAGAGGGATTTCCCTAACATATCTGAGAGATTTTGCTTCTGTGACAATACAGCCAACCCAATCTGTATATTGATAATTCCGATATCTACTTCCTGAAACTTTTTTCTAGTCTCGTCCTTTCAATATATTGTATCACATACATATATTTTTTATATAAATGTATTCTTGTATATGTTATTAATAAATTTTGTACGTTTGATATATTTCTCTGGCTACAAGCTCTTTCTTTTGTGTTTTTGATATACTTAAATAGAGTTGCCTATTTGACTACATATGGGAGGTCAGTCTTTGATTTAGACCTAGCCCGTAGCACTAATGCGTTTTGGAGCGCATATATTGATTACTATTTATTCTGTGTTGTTCACAGCTGTTGGCTCTTTGCATCTAATGGATTTCAGAGTCCGTGACCAATCATGGCTCGCACATCTTGATGAAATCTTTAAGGAGGACTCTAGTTTGCTTTTAAACGATAGTGGCAGGGACTGTAGGGAAGCTATTAAAAAATTAAGGTCACTACTACACCAAAGAATAAAAATTTGGTGGAATAAAGCCTTCTTAGAGAAATATTTGGCTAAAAAACTCATCCCCCGGGGTTTGAGGGTGCAAGTCTTCCCTTCCTTTGAAATGGATAATGAGGTGTTCAAAAATAAATGGGAGGAACTCTCTGACAACTGTTCTAGAGGTTTCATGGAATTACTTGTTAGCTCCAATCAGACTAGCCTAAGCCAAATTGAGAAAGAAATAGAGGACATTCAAGTGGAACTTAGGATGGACCTTTCCACCATGGCATTAGATAAATTATCGGATGATCTTGACAAAGATTTTGGTAAATGGGAGAAGGAGATCTGTACGGTGAAAACGGGCAAGTTTCAGAGGGATACCAATGATTACCAGCAAGGGCGTGTGTATAAATGGCATAGAAACAAGGGAAGGTCTGGGAGCATTTCCCACTCCAGATCTTCCTCAGTCTCCTCCCGAAACTCGGCCGATGACCCCCCTAGATTTAGGGAAACTGGAAATATCCCAGAACCTGGGAATAGCCAGAGTACTCAGAGTCCACGATGGCGCTTTGAGCGACAGGCTAAAAGAAAGAACATATCGAATCATCTGCGGGACAAAAAAATCAAGGAGTAATCTGGAGGTAATTAACCTTTCCACGCATGCCCTCTCTGATGCCCAACGTGATGTTCTGGGGAAGGGTCTGACATTTTCACCAACCAATGCTTTTAACTTCTTCACAGCCTTGAAAGATTTGCATCTATTCTCGAGAAAACTGGTTCTTAAGAAACTTCATAGCAATACATCTGTTGAGTTCACCAGTGAATTAGAAAGAGAAGCTCTAAAAGCATTGGAAGACCTTTTGCGTGAACAAACTATTGAATCATCAGGTACGTTTCCATCTACAGTTGTGCCTAGATCTACTAGATTTCCCCCTTTGTCACTTTGTCCACAGATAGAGATCTTCACTAAAATGGTTGTGGATGATTTCAAGAAATTGTCCACATTTAGGACAAATGATAACATATCGAGAGATGAAAGAAATGCCCTTAAGGAACGTCAAACTTGGGAAGATGTTGTTTTTAAAGCCGCTGACAAGGGGGGAAATATAGTAATCTGGCCAACGGTCAAATACGAAAAAGAAGTATTTAGACAACTGCGCGATAGACAGACCTATTTGAAATTATCTTCAAGCCCCCTAGTTCGCTTCTCACAGGAACTACAGACAATCCTTGATATGGACCCTTGAACGAGGAGTTATTCCAAAAAAGATCTATGATGGTTTGATGACTGTTGATCCAAAGGTCCCTACATTATATCTCCTACCAAAGATACACAAAGATCCCATTGACCCCCCGGGACGTCAGATCGTGTCCGGGATTAACGGATTATGTGATCCGATATGTAAATTTATCGACTATTATCTAAAAACTTTGGTAAATGATTTACCTTCTTTTGTTAAGGACACGACGGACGTCTTGTGTAGGATCAATGGGATCCAAGTGGAACCAGATATGTATTTAGTTTCAGCTGATGTGGAGTCACTTTATACAAACATCAGGCATCATGATGGAATAGAGGCGGTCCGCTTTTTCCTTGGGACTGGCAACCGGGATGGTTCTTTATGTGATTTGATTTTGGAATTGCTCAAATTTATCCTTAGTCACAACTTTTTTGTGTTCAGGGATTGTTACTATCTGCAACAACAGGGTACAGCTATGGGTGCGGCATGTGCGCCATCCTATGCAAATCTGTTTCTTGGCTTCTGGGAGAGGCAGATTTTCCATGGGGATGGCGCCTGTGCCGCGGACCATGCGCATCTATGGTTACGATACATAGATGATATTTTCTTTATCTGGCAAGGATCGGAGTCTGGGCTGATGAATTTCATGCAGCAATTGAATATAAATCCATATAACATCAGATTGACATATAAATATCACCAACAGAGGATTGAATTTTTGGATATACAAATATTTACTGATGACTCAAGCTTTTTGCACACTGATGTGTATCGCAAACCTATGGCAGTCAATTCTTTGCTGCATGCTTCATCAGCCCACACTCCATCCACCATTAGAGCCATCCCGGTTGGACAATTCCTTAGGATCAGGCGGATCTGTTCATCCAATACCCTATTTGAAAACCAATCCAACGATCTAAAAATTAGATTTAGGGAGAGAGGGTACAGTAATAGAGTGATTAAAACAGGATATGGGAGAGCAAGAAATACACCACGAAATGAGCTCTTGAGACCTAAATTGCATCAATCCAACGATCCAGAAATACGATTTATTTCTACATACAACAGACAATGGAACCAGATGAGGGCAATATTGGATAAACATTGGCCAATCTTAAGATCCGAGCCACAACTAGCTCGGACCTTGCCAGAAAGGCCAATGATGACGGCAAGGAGGGCCAAGAACTTGAGGGACTTGCTAGTCAAAAGCCATTACATACCTCGTCAGGTCTGCCCATTTGGCTCCCGTGGACCAAAAAAGGTTTGCTATCCCTGTGGTGATTGCAAGGCATGTAGCAATATATGTAGAGCGACTAATTTTGCGTCAGCTGATGGACTTAAACAATTTGAGATCAGGGACTATATCTCGTGTAGCAGTACACATGTGGTGTATTATGCCACATGTGGCTGCCAGAAAATTTATATTGGACTCACATCCAGGGAACTAAGAACCCGGACTAGGGAGCATGTACGGGATATTGCTAAAGCAGCTGAAATTGATGACCCTTTGAGTCTCAAAACCCTACCTCGACATTTTAAAAAGTACCACAACTGTAACCCTAAAACTCTGTAGACACGCGGCATTGATAAAATACACTGTGGCATCAGAGGGGCCAACGTGAAGAAAATTCTGTCACAAAGGGAATGCAAATGGATCGTAATGATCGGATCCATGAAACCTCATGGCCTTAACGAAAACCTGAGCTTCGTCCCATTTCTATAGTCTCTGCCATTCCTTATTTTTAAATTATTTTAACTTTGTTTCTTGTACTTTTTCTAACTGTCTGCTTTTATTTAGGTTTCCAAAAAATGTTCCTGTATGTCTTTTTGCCCGAAGACTGTGAATGATGTCCCTAATCCTTTCTCTACCATCTAGAATACCCGAATAACAAGAGCGTCTAACCCATTGTACTGCATAATATGATCGTGTAATATTGTGACATTTTATGTGGCTAATTCTCTCTAATGTATTGTTTAGTTTGACTCTGTATTCATATATATGACAAGAATGTGGGGAAAGAGCAGACATGTGTCATCTGGACTCCCAAGGGTGTGAGGGTCTAGAAGGCTTCTTAGTATTTTCCACTTCAATTTTTGTTACTAAGATCAGTGGATGTATGCATTAAACTTTATATAATGGCCTCTAGTTGACTGTAACTGTTTTAGATATTAATTTGAATCTTTATTGCTATATGTATCATATACCACTTCTCTATTGATTTCTATCAATATATTTTTATTTATTTCAGTTTTCTAATATTCAGCACTAATTATAGGATCGATACATCGGCTTAGCAGGATGTATCTTGTTTTGTCATGAACAATATAAATTTACTGTATAATATGGTCACTTCTTTTATCAATAATCTGCGCTATTGTCTTACTTTTCACGTAATTGTTTTAATACTCTTGTCGAGTTTCTGTCATCTCTATAAATTGTCTTCTAATCACTATGTATGGTGATCAGTCCGTGAGTGCTGTAGATAACAACTTCCCCATCTAAACTAAGTACCAAGTACAGTAAGACTCTACTCATCTTATATTAAATATACATATAAGATTATCCCCTTTTTTACACATATCTCCACTTCACATATTTACTTTGAGTACGGTCAGCTATATGCCCCGCTCTAAAACAGTTTTTTAGTATTACACTGCCACTTTATGTCGTTATATTTTTATGTTTCTATTTTATGTTTCTATTTTTGCATTCATACACTCTAATTTAAACATACCTTTAATGTCTCTAAAAATGATCGTTGATATACACATGACATACTACATCTAGATGAACATTACTTCACTGACTTGATCTGTAAACTTGTCAGTGCGATGTGTGCGCATGCCCGGATCCAACCTGGGTTGCGACGCTGTCCCCGCTCCATCTCTGGTGATGCACTGCGCATGCCCGGAAATCCCGCTACGCGTCGGGTATCCGGATGTGCGCTCCAGCATGTGGAGGCGGAAGTGGGGCAGTCCTCGCTTCCGGTCGTGGCTCTGGGCATGCGCCGATAATCATCGGCTGTCTCTTGTTGAGTCACATAGTATAAAGGGCCCTTAGACACAGGACATAGACACACATCTCCCCCTGAGGAAGCAACACTATTGCGAAACGCGCGTTGGGGCTTTTGTGCTGGAGCACGTATCGGACTACTACCTCAACACAACATGGGTAAGCCTTGTCCAATGCATTCTCTCTCCCAGTAACTATTGTAGTTAGATATCTGGAATTTATGTGTTATACTTAGTATGTAGATCTATACAATTATGCCTCTCTATATTGAGGCTATGTTACTTGACTACGTTTTATAAGAGGGATTTCCCTAACATATCTGAGAGATTTTGCTTCTGTGACAATACAGCCAACCCAATCTGTATATTGATAATTCCGATATCTACTTCCTGAAACTTTTTTCTAGAATCTCGTCCTTTCAATATATTGTATCGCATACATATATTTTTTTATATAAATGTATTCTTGTATATGTTATTAATAAATTTTGTACGTTTGATATATTTCTCTGGCTACAAGCTCTCTTTCTTTTGTGTTTTTGATATTTCACTTTATGTGGTAATAACTCCAGAATGCTTAAACCTATCCAAGCAATTCTGAGATTGTTTTCTCATGAGACATTGGGCTTTATGTTAGTGGTAAAATTTGGTCGATATATTCAGTGTTTATTTGTGAAAAATAGCAAAATTCAGAGAAAATTTGAAAAAAATTGCATTTTTCTGAGTGGAGAACACTCAGAGACATAATAAAATATTTTTTTATTGAAATAAGAACTCCCCTACATAACCCTCTCTGACCATTTTATTTGAAAAAACAAAAACGTATATCATCGAAGTAGTCCAACGAGTTTACAACGTAGCCCAAACGATCCAGCAGAACCTGCAAAACAAAAAAAATAAAGTTAGTAATATGAAGAATAAAAAAACTTCTCCTCACCTCCAGCGACTTCTGTCTTCTTCCCTGCGCTACAATAGAAACTAGACTTCAATGAAAAATAATTCCCCTTTATGTAACTCTGCTACCTCTCAGCTGAAAAGTCATACACCACAGGGAAAAATGTTTCCCCATCATGTCTGATTCCCAGGTGTTTCTTTGTGGTTCTCCGCCATGGGGAAACATTTTTCCCTCTGGCGGATGATTTCTCCATTGACAGGTAGCAGAGTTACACAACTGGAAAAAAAATTCCCCATCATGTAACTCTGCTACCTGTCAATTGAAAAGTCATCCACCATAGGGTCTCCCTCTTGACTTTTATTGTTCTCAGCCTTTTGGTTTGTCCTGCAGCTGCTGCTGCCGTGATCAGAAAATGTTATACCCAAGTTAGGAAAAGTAACACAAAGACGACATAACCGGACCCATAATATCTGTGATATCTATATTTTTTTTTTTTTAAGTCTAGAGATCCGCAGTGAGAATATGATCTTGCTATTGGAAGAAGTATCTGGCCGTGGTTTTATGTGTTTATGTGGGATATTGGGCGAGGTTAGGGGCGTTGCTTAAAATGTCCCTCTTTTCCAAATTAAATAGTTAAGAGGTATGATACGGCTCCGCTTAGTACAGAACCTTAAAGGGATTGTACCAGAATCGACAATTATCACCTATCCACAGGAAAGTTGATAATTGTCTGGAAGCTGGGGGACCTCACCGACCGCAAGAACGGGGGTCCCGAACTCCACGTTCCTCCTCATTGCATTTGTCACAGTGAAGAGCTTAAAGAGGCTCTGTCGCCAGATTATAAATTCCCTATCTCCTACATAATCTGATCGGCGCTGTAATGTAGATAACAGCAGTGGTTTTTATTTTGAAAAACGACCATTTTTGAGCAAGTTATGAGTAATTTTACATTTATGCTAATTAGTT
Organism: Rhinoderma darwinii; assembly: GCF_050947455.1. Lineage (NCBI taxonomy): Eukaryota > Metazoa > Chordata > Amphibia > Anura > Rhinodermatidae > Rhinoderma > Rhinoderma darwinii. The sequence continues at coordinate 305,923,764 of NC_134689.1, read as the reverse complement.
TCTTAATGACCAACTGGGCGTGTTTTTACTTTTGACCAACTGGGCGTGTTTTTACTTTTGACCAACTGGGTGTTGTACAGAGGAGTGTATGAGGCTGACCAATCAGTGACCAATCAGTGTCATACACTTCTCATTGTTACAGCCCATTGTTACAGTGTGATTGTGCTGTGGATCATGCTGAGCTAGAACAATGAGAAGTGTATGAGGCTGATTGGTGACTGATTGGTCACTGTCATACACTTCTCATTGTTCCAGCTCAGCATGATCCACAGCACAATCACACTGAAACAATGGGCTGGAACAATGAGAAGTGTATGACACTGATTGGTCACTGATTGGTCAGCCTCATACACTTCTCTGTACAACACCCACTTGGTCAAAAGTAAAAACACGCCCAGTTGGTCATTAACCCCTTAGTGTCTAAGCCTGTTTTGGCCTTGTGGACACAGCCGATTTTAGAAAATCTGACATGTGTTACTTTATGTGGTAATAACTCCAGAATGGTTTTGCCTATCCAAGCGATTCTGAGATTGTTTTCTCATGACATGTTGTACTTTATGATACTGAAAAAATGTGGTCATTAAATTCAATATTTATTTGTAAAAAACACCAAAATTTATTCTTCTATTTTTTCTAAATTTTAATGTGTCTGCTTGGAAAACAGATCGTAATACCACACAAAATAGTCACTAGTTAACATTTCCTATATGTCTACTTTATGTTTGCATCGTTTTTTGAACGTCCTTTTATTTTTCTAGGACGTTACAAGGCTTAGAACTTTAGCAGCAATTTCTCACATTTTCAAGAAAATTTCAAAAGGCTATTTTTCAGAGACCAGTTCAGTTCTGAAGTGGCTTTGAGGGCCTTATATATTAGAAAGTCCCCATAAATCACCCCATTTTAAAAACTGCACTCCTCAAAGTATTCAAAACAGCATTCAGAAATTATTTTAACCCTTTAGGCGTTTCACAGGAAATAAAGCAAAGTAGAGGTGAAATTTACAATTTTTTTTACTAAACTCATTTGTAATACAGTTTTTTCTGTAACAACAAAGGTTTTACCAGAGAAACGCAACTCAATACTTATTGCCCAGATTCTGCAGTTTTTAGAAATATCCCACATGTCGCCCTAGAGTGGTAATGGACTAAAACACCGGCCTCAGAAGCAAAGGAGCACCTAGTGGATTTTGGGGCCTGCTTTTTTTGAGATTATATTTTAGGCACCATGTCGGGTTTGAAGAGGTCTTGTGCTGCCAAAACAGTGGAAACTTCCCAAAAGTGACCCCATTTTGGAAACTACACCCCTCAAGGAAGTTTTCTAGGGGTATAGTTAGCATTTTGAGCCCACAGGTTTTTTGCTAAATTTATTGGAACTGGTCTGTGAATATGAAAATCTACTTTTTTTCTGAGAAAACATACAATGTTTTAGTTTTTACAAGGACTAAAGGAGAAAAAGCACCACAAGATTTGTAAAGCAATGTCTCCCGATTACGCCAATACCCCATATGTGGTACTAAACTGCTGTTTGGACCCACGGCAGAGCTCAGAAGGGAACGAGCGCCATTTGGATTTTGGAATGCAGATTTTGCTGGAATGGTTTTTGAGAGCCATGTCACATTTGCAGAGGTCCTGAGGTACCAGAATAGGGATAGCCCCCAAAGGTTTTGGAAACTACACCCCCTAAAGTACATATCTAGTGGAGTAGTGAGTATTTCGAGCCCAAGTTTTTTGTAGGATATGATGCATTTCCATGTGAAGAATTTAAAATCAGATTTTTTTCTTACAAATTTCCTACAAAGTACATTAAACTGAATAATTGCACCCCAACATTAATTATCCCTGTTCTTCTATGTTTATAAATACCCCCATCTGCTGCTCGATCAAATGGTGGGCCCCAAAAGGAGCACCCTGCGGCTTTCAGGTCACAATTTTATCTAAATTATAGGCCCTATTCCACGCCTCTGGGGATTTCAGCTTGCAGAATGATGTAAGACCTCCAGAATTGTGTCCATTTTGAAAACTATACCCCCTAAACTATTCATCTAGGGATGTAGTGATAAAAGTTTTTAAAGCAGAAAATAATTGGGGTTAGATGTAAAAAAAAAATGGAAATGTGCCATTCTGGTACAGCATATATAAATGGCATGTATTCTCACAATTTATTCCCTTTACTCTGTTACTCCTATGTGTAGAAATATGCTGCGTTTCTGGGGGATCAAACAATAGAGCGCCAATTTTTACTGGTAAAAAAGGCTTGTCCCTAACAGTGAATTTTTGTCTGTAGTTACTGCATGACCATATAATGCCAACAAAGCTGTTGACCATCAAACATAGTCCTGGTTTGATATGTAGTAAGTTAGCAAGCAAGGAAAAATTATCCTGTAGTGAAGGGCAATCTAAAAATTGGAGGAAAAAAATAGATACAACCGTGTTGAAATGAAAGCGTGTTCACAGGATGAAAGAACAGTTGCAGCGAAATATATTCATCATCTTTTTTCAAAGGGACTGGTTGTACGCCTCTTTAGCCCCATCAATCACTATATGAGAGACGGACGTGCCAAGTGACGTTGGCACACCATAACAGGTCCCTGCCCGGCAAGGTAGGAACTGAAATATGCGCAAAACAACCTGTCACCTGCAGAATATTTAAGGGGCAATGTCCAACTCTGTATATATGGATAGTAAAGAACCACCAGTCCCCGAAGTATTGTGAGCTTTACTAGAAGTTTTGTCGGTTTTAAAAGGTCAGTGAAGAAACAGAATAGAACTATCTAGAGTCCATACTGTATTGATGATGAACAGCTTGATATCCTCCAAAAAAAAATGCAAGATGCCCATATCACCAGTTATGAGAATAAATATAACCGCTGAATTTGGCAGAATATGGTCATAATAACAGGCAAAGACAAGAAAAAATATAAAAACCTCAGTTTTTCAAAAGATATTATAATTATTCACTTCTCAAGGTATTCATCTAGTGGTGTAATAAGAATTTTTAAAGCACAAGGGGTTGTCAGAAATGTATGAGGTTGTACAGAGTAACAATTGTTATTTTTTTCAGATGTGTCAGTTAGTTACATTTTTTTGCAGTTGGTAACAATAGAGAAACAAATGTCTGTTCTGCTTTTTTCTGTAGTACAGAAATATTCCGTATGTTTTATTCATCTAGGGGTGTAATGAGAATTTTTAGTTTTGTTTGGTTAGTTTGTGTTCACGTTTGTAATGGGCAATAAAGCAAGTGGCATAAGGATAAATGTATAAAATTAAAAGGGGCAAAAGTGGCAGTGAATAAATGTGAAAGATGGAAATAAATTAACTAAATTAATAATCTAAAGAGGAGTGGAAGGTTTTAAAGCAATCTATTATACAAAGGCCAGGTTTGGAGGGGCATGTTTCGCATCGATAGCGAGAATCTTTACGGATTCCTCGTTTGTAGCACACACGACATTTTTTTGTGGCCGTAATTTTTTTTCTGTGGGAGGCACCTCTGAAGGAAAATGTTGCCTTCGAACTATTCTTGAGGCTTCACTGGCTGATATTGAAGGTTCTCCTTCCTCCTCACTGCCTTCAAAAATTAATTTTCGGATGATGTTTTCCTGGTATTCCAGGTATTTTTCGCGATGGCCGGCAGATCTGTACAAAATGTACAAGTTGTACATCGCTACCTGGACAAGATGCATGACAATTTTTTTATACCAGGTCCTGGATTTCCTCATGGCATCATAGGGCTTAATCATTTGGTCGGCGAAATCGACCCCCCCCCCCCATATATTTATTATACGCCTGTATACAAACAGGCTTTGGGGCCTCAGCAGATCTGCCTCACACAGGGACGAGAGTGCTTGCGTCATTATGTATCGTTGTTAGCATATGGACGTCTTTCTTGTCCCTATATTTTAAGAATAACACCCCATCACTGCACATTGCCCTGCTCTCACCAATTTGTAGCCTTTGGCCTAGGAGGGTCTTTGGGAGGCCTCTCTGATTTTTCCGTACTGTTCCACAGGCTACATTTTTTTTTACAGTCAGGCATTTAAGTAGTGAAACTCTGGTGTAAAAATTGTCTAGGTACAAGTGGTAGCCGTGGTCTAGCAGGGGGTGCAAGAGATCCCAAACAATTTTACCACTTGTACCTAGGACAGGAGGGCAGTCTGCGGGCTCAATCTTGGTGTCTTTGCCCTCATAAATCCTGAATGTGTATGTGTAGCCAGTTTTAGACTCACATAATTTGTAAATTTTGATGCCGTATCTGGCTCTTTTATTGGGGAGGTACTGCTTGAATTTTAGCCGGCCCTTAAAATGAACGAGGGATTCATCAATTGTGATCTCTTTTCCAGGGGTGTATATTTCACTGAATTTGTTAGTAAAATGTGTGATCACAGGCCGGATTTTATATAGGCGGTCAGAATTGGGGTCACTTGGGGGTGGGCACTGCAGATTATCATTATAGTGCAGAAATCTTATTATTGCATCAAACCTTCCCCTGGACATTGTATTGCGGTACATGGGAGTATGGTACAACACGTCTGTTGACCAATATGATCTCACAGAGGTTTTTTTTGTGATGCCCATATTTAACAGCAACCCCCAGAATTTATGCATTTCCGCTGCATTAACAGGATGCCACCTGTTTGGCTTGGCATAAAATGACTGCGGATTAGCGACAATAAATTGCTCCGCATATAAGTTAGTTTGCATAACAATAAAATTAACAAACTCATTTGAAAAAAAGAGTTTGAAAAAACCTGTATCATCAAGAGCCACTGTGTCTACATGAATCCCTGAAGTAGCGTTAAATTCTAGAACTTGGGGGGTATAATTAACGGGGGGAACCCAGAAATGTTCGCTATTATCAGGGTAGACTTGATGGCGGTCCACTTCGTGACTCTGAGGAATTTCCTCATCATCGCTGGAAGATGAAAGAATAAATTCAGATCCGTCACTGGCTGATTCAGTATCAGAGCACAGCATTTCGTATGCCTCCTCCGCTGTATATGATCGCTTTGCCATACTGCCCGTATACGTATGCACGTGCAAAACTGATACAGCGTGTGTGTATCTCTCTATAGTAAAATTTCTGTTACAACAAACTGTATTGTAACAGTGAACTATACAATTTGAAACAAATTTTTTTAAACTTTTTTTTTATATATATATATATATATATATATCTTTTTTTAGTTTTTTTTATAAAACCTCCCTAATTATTCCTAGCCAACTATCCCTATCTACCTATATAATTATATCTAACTAATCCCTAATAATCTAAACCTATATGTTATCCCTAAATTCATTGTCAGTAAAATTTCTATCTCTCTCTCTGTCTCTGTCTGTCTGTCTCTCCCTCTCTCTCTTTCTGTCTCTCCCTCTCTCTCTCTCTCTCTCTCTCATCTCTCCTCTCTATTCTATCCCTGTCTCTCTCTCTCTATCTAGGAGCAGGTAAACAGCGGCAGTGGAGGGGTTAATGTGGGGTTATCGGTGGTCTGACAGGTGTAAACTAACTGGCACGTCTGATCTCTACAATCTTCACTCTCGGACTGAAGAGATCAGACGCTGACAGCCCAGTTAGGGTATGTTCACACGGCCTATTTACGGACGTAAATCGGGCGTTTTTGCCCCGAATTACGTCTGAAAATAGCGTCTCAATAGCGCTGACAAACATCTGCCCATTGAAAGCAATGGGCAGACGTTTGTCTGTTCACACGAGGCGTATATTTACGCGCCGCTGTCAAATGACGGCGCGTAAATAGACGCCCGCGTAGAAGAAGTGACCTGTCACTTCTTTGGCCGTAATTGGAGCCGCTATTCATTGACTCCAATGAATAGCAGCGCTAATTACGGCCGTAATTGACGCGGCGTTCAAGCGCCTGCACATGCCGGTACGGCTGAAATTACGGGGATGTTTTCAGGCTGAAACATCCCCGTAATTTCAGCCGTTACGGACCCCCGCCGTGTGAACATACCCTTACTGTTGTCATGCGCTGTAATTGGTCAGTCACAGAAGACTGACCAATTACAGCGATCGTCGTCAGGGGACCGCTATTATTGGTCCCCTGCCGTGTTACTGTGTCGATCAACTGTCATAAACAGTTGACGGCACAGTTCTGTCACCTTGTCTTTTGACAGGGTGACAGAAATTAGCCAGGACGCAGCGGTACGTCCCTGTGACTTAAAGCACTTCAATGCAGGACGTACCGTTGCGTCCTGGTGCGCTAAGGGGTTAAGAAACTAATTAGCATAAATCAAAAATTGTTTATAACTTGCTCAAAAATGATCGTTTTTCAAAATAAAAACCACTGTTGTAATCTACATTACAGCGCCGATCACATTATGTAGGAGATAGGGCACTTATAATCTGGTGACAGAGCCTCTTTAAATGGAATGGTGGTCGAGCATGTGCCTGTCGCTCAATTGCTTAGGGTACTGACGAAAACAGCAGAGCGCTGTACTCGACTGTTTCCGTTCTCGCTATCGGTGGGGCCCCTAGCGATCAGACACAAAGCTTCTCTGGATAGGTGAGAATTGTCGATTCTGGGAATACACTTTTAATAGGGAATCCATAGAAGTGCATGGGGTCTTTATCAGACCTATACTAGTACTAGTTTTCTCCTGCATTGTGCTATGGTAGATTTACCTGGTGGCAGCAGCTAGTCGCCACTTGAGGTTGCATCGCTATGGACACTATCATGTGACTACGTGGACTTCACATACTTGGTCACCTGACCGTGGTGGCCAATCTGCCACTATAACATTGAGACATTGACCAGGCACAACGTCTTATGGATGTCTTCTCACTATACTTAATGTAAATGGCAAGGACCAGAAACCAGCAGTGCAATGCTACAGAATTCAAAAGGTGCGTATACTGGACAGTTTTTTTAATTTATTTTTCACTTAAATCCTGTCCGTATCAAAATATAAAGCGGCTTGAAATATTTAGGAACACGAACACCATTACCTAATACAAGACAAGTTTGTGTGTATGTGTGAATGACCCTTATGAAACAAAGCTTGCATGAACAGCTGCCACCATTCACACGTGTAACTTGCACGCCACGTTTCTGCGAATAAAACTTGATAGAACGTGTCTGGTGACGTTAATAGATAGTCACGTGGTTTGGGCGGCAGCGCTCCTCTCATAGCCTGTCAGGCTTCTATGGTGACGTCACTCCGCTTCGGTTTCCTGCATTCCAAATACAGTACTAATCTCAATCCTAGCCAATCAGAACAGCACGGGGGCGGGACATTGAGGAATTAACGAATCAGGGGCACCCAGTACAGGAACATGTCCAGGCAAGTGCTAAGAAGCCGGTACTGTAACACGTGGTGAATAGAGAGGAGAGGGGTTTTTTAGAATCTCCGGGGACCGTGCGATCGCTGGACTGGTGAGTTTGAGGGAGACTCGAGGTGACCGGCCGGCAGTCACCCTCCAGGTTGAAGGATCTATATAACACCTATTGATCATTGGCTGCGGCGTCTACACGTGTACTACTCAGCAGCTGCCCAGGGGTCTGTCGCTACTATTCCCATCATCTACCGCGGATTTGCATGTGAATTCGCATATTGCAGATATTGAAGTCTGCGATTAGTCATAAAACCCCATTCTCGTATACTGCTGCTGGAATTGCTGTGTATTCTGTCCAAATTTACGTGTGGAATCTGCATCTAAAACCAGACACAATGCACGTGTGAACATGGCCTAATTACATATTAAGGCCAGGGCTACACTGAGACTTTTTGCAGTTCTAATGATTGATATGAACTATTGAGCTACAACTGCAGTCCAAATGAGTACATTGAGTTGAATGCAATCTTGTGGACTGCAGCTGTCCGCAATAGTTCAAATCAAAAATCAATCCGTATCGCTATGAAAAGCCCTCAGTGTATCCCTGGCCCGAGCATCTGTGTTCTGGCTATATACAAGGACCTCGTGAGTTTTACTGAGCTGAATGTGGTTCACTATGGGCTCATTAGAACTGTAGGGTTTCCGGGTGTTGCGGCTGTAGTGGAAGCATATTCTGTAGTCCCTAACATTAAACCAAGGACAGGGCTGAAGCCGAGTGGCCAGTGGAGTAGATCTAGTTATACTGGCTAGCAGCGCGTCAGCATTTCTCTGCCATGTTGGTAAATGTGGCCCAGTTTAGAAACAATGCTGGGTCGTAGATTTAGTAAAGAAGTCGCAACTTGAAACTCTAAAGCCTGGCCATCTTTTTGATATCACAACATGTAGAAAAAGTGTCAGTGGCATATGCAGTGCTCCACCTATTAAAGGGGTTGTCCAGTCATAAGAAATTTGATGGCCTATCCTCAGGATAGGACATCGATATCTGGTCGGTGGTGGTCCGACTCCCGGCACCCTTGCCGATCAACTGTTTTGAATGGAACGCATCGCTCGTATGAGCGCTGACTCCCTTTCATTACTGTCACTGCTCATACTGGGAATCGCCTGACAAACTTCTAGTGGCGGTTCACAGTATTACATCCTCTTCCCACTTAGTTGAATTGGCGAAAACAATAAAACCGCTGTAAACCGCTGCTAGAAGTGTCGGTGATTCACTGGCAGTGACCGTAATGAAGGGGAAGCAACACTCGTACCAGCGCCGTGGCTCCTTTAAAACAGCTGATCTGTGGAGGTGCCGGGAGTCGGGCCCCCACCAATCAGATATTGATGGCCTCTACTGAGGATAGGCCATCAATTTCTTATGACTGGTAAACCCCTAGGAGAGGGCAAACATTTTTTTATGATTGGACAACCTCTTTAAAAGCACAGCATAAGGGCAGCATGAGTACCCCCTAGAGACCAGACGGGTGCCTCCTAGGGAACACCTACCACCAATTTAAAACCTAGGCTCTAGAAAGTTAAGTAGCTTTATCATTTTTGCGTTTGGTCCATTTTGGTGCTTTTTTGCAACTTTGTCTTTTTGTTTTCTTTTTTTCCAAAGCCTTTTTCCAAAATGGAATTCGCCGTTTCCACTGGTCTATTCCATGGATTTCCTCGGTCCAGTCACTACTTGAATGCTTCTCAAAAAGATATACCTGTCCATGAACATAAAGATGTACGTGCCAGGAATCGCAGGAAGAGCAGAAAGCACCAGCGCCTGTTACATAAAACATTTATAAACGGTCTACTGGACAAAAATGAATCTGAGGAACGTTCATCTTCCATCCGTGATGAGCGCAGCCTTTTAAGTTGTCCACAGAGAGATGAAGATAACTCGTCTACAAGACTTGAGGAGATCAAGGCTACATTTGGGGCCTTGCCGGCTAAGGCTACGTTCCCTGTATGTCCTCCGGCATCTGACTATGATAGTGGGTTGTCGGTGGCAGACAGCTCTCAGTCTAGTAGAGCTTCTTCACCTATTTCTTGGCTAAAACCTGGAAAGTGTATTGCCATTGACTGTGAAATGGTTGGTACTGGTCCTCGTGGGAAGATCAGTGAGTTGGCACGATGCAGTGTCGTCGACTATGAGGGGGATGTTCTATATGATAAATATGTTAAAACCGAGCTGCCAGTGACGGACTACAGAACACGGTGGAGCGGCATTACTAAACAAAGCCTGCGAAATGCTATTTCATTCAAGACGGCCAGGAAGGAGGTAAATACTGCCAACTGGATTTTGAACATTTCTTGTTATGAAGTGTTAACAGGTCTGCATTTGATGTGTTAAGATAAGTGTTCAAACCCCCCCCCCCCGCCCCCCCCCCCCCAAAAAAAAACTTGGGTAGATCCCAGCAGGTCAGGGATTCACTACCGTTTTTGGCAGAAACCATAGAGCTGGAACACACAGACCATTATATGAATAAATGCCATCGGTGTGTCTACCATATTGAAATTGAGTCAGGCGCCCCATATCCCATAAAGGGGTTTACATCAGATTACAGGAGAGTAGTGATAACTGACAACTCGTAGAAGAGTGAGTGTTGTTATAACTACGCTGGAGAGGCGGGGGGCAATTATCCTATGCATGTAAGATATACATATGGTACAGAAGAGCTGGAACGGAAGTCAGTTTTACACCCTTTACGTAATGCGTCAGTCGTCCGTGTTCAGGCTCTTGGGTTTAATAAAGGCCTGTTGACTCTTGTGCGTTCGAATCTGCCCTTCTGAAAAGTAGATATTCCGCTTATAATTTGGGCACGCTCAATAATGATTATTTATTGTATAACGCATCAACACAAAATAAAATTTATATATTTAGTCAAGATCAAAGAAATCCTTGGAATAACAAATGCATACTTATAGTAGGTGACCTGTGAAATGACAGCAAAAGGCGTATGGCCTTCTGTGCAGGGACATTTTAAGGGGTATTCCCTTCTTATAATGTTGGGGCATATTGCTAGCACATGCCTTGACACTATGATCGGTGGGGTTCCGACCTCTAGATTGACGACAATTTCACGAACGAAGGGACAGATACTTCACCCGCTCGGCAAGAAAATCCAACATTATTCCATGAACAACTACAGTATAATATATCGACACTTGTAGTTTAGCATGAGTGGGAAAGTCTACTAAACACTTTGGTTTAAATTGCACTAAAGTTTTATCCTGTTTTCGTAGATCATGAAGCTTCTCAAGGGTAAGCGTGTGGTTGGACATGCGCTATATCACGACTTCAGCGTATTGAAATATTTCCATCCATTGCAACAGACAAGAGACACCAGTAAAATTACTTTACTGAACCAGATTGCAGGACTTCCAACAATACAAAGTGTTTCTTTGAAACGTCTAGCGTTGCATATCCTGCAGAAACGGATACAGGTAAACGGCTATCTTATTGCAACTTTTTTTTTCTCTCTTTTTTTTTTTTTTTCAAAAACATGAAAGAGCTGCGCATGTCTGGTAAGGTTTGCTTAAAAAAATACTGCAATAGTTAAAGAGGCTCTGTCACCAGATTTTGCAGCCCCTATCTGCTATTGCAGCAGATCGGCGCTGCAATGTAGATTACAGTAACGTTTTTATTTTTAAAAAACGAGCATTTTTGGCCAAGTTATGACCATTTTCGTATTTATGCAAATGAGGCTTGCAAAAGTACAACTGGGCGTGTTGAAAAGTAAAAGTACAACTGGGCGTGTATTATGTGCGTACATCGGGGCGTGTTTACTACTATTACTAGCTGGGCGTTGTGTATAGAAGTATCATCCACTTCTCTTCACAACGCCCAGCTTCTGGCAGTGCAGCACTGTGACGTCACTCACAGGTCCTGCATCGTGTCGGCACCAGAGGCTACAGATGATTCTGCAGCAGCATCGGCGTTTGCAGGTAAGTCGATGTAGCTACTTACCTGCAAATGCTGATGCTGCTGCAGAATCAAGTGTAGCCTCTGGTGCCGACACGATGCAGGACCTGTGAGTGACGACACAGTGCTGCACTGCCAGAAGCTGGGCGTTGTGAAGAGAAGTGGATGACACTTCTATACACAACGCCCAGCTAGTAATAGTAGTAAACACGCCCCGATGTACGCACATAATACACGCCCAGTTGTACTTTTACTTTTCAACACGCCCAGTTGTACTTTTGCAAGCCTCATTTGCATAAATACGAAAATTGTCATAACTTGGCCAAAAATGCTCGTTTTTTAAAAATAAAAACGTTACTGTAATCTACATTGCAGCGCCTATCTGCTGCAATAGCAGATAGGGGCTGCAAAATCTGGTGACAGAGCCTCTTTAAATGTTACCCTATAAGCTCTAGTGTTAAGACACATCAAGGCTGATTTCATAATCTGTCCGAGCTTCTGGTTGACCTTTTTGGTCAATAGAGGTCTTCTGGTTGACCTTTTTATTACTAAAAGAGCGACCCATTTTCCGGCAATAAGTAATTTTGCAAAATATACTAGTTTAGTCTTGCCCGTTTCAGTCACCACTTTTTCATGTTCTGCCATTTGTTTTATCCTGTTTCCAGGGAATATGACTGCGATATTGAGTGCCTCTCCCTGAGTGGTGCTGGGAAATGTAGTTTTCTGTGCCACTTAACGGACACGTGTCGGCGCAGGCTCTATGTGTAGTTTTGACTGAAGAACTATACTAATAGTACAGCTAAAAGCATTAATCATATGACTTGCTAAGGGCTCAGGCACACAGCTGTAAAATGGCTCCGTTTTGTACCCCCTATATGCCTACGATTTCGTAAAGAAAGCGGAAAAAAATTAATCTTGGCATGTTCTATCAGACTTCCTATGTACAGATGTATTCTCCCCTAGAAGCTTTATATACGGAGCTTGTATGGCCGTACAGGCTCCGTGTGCATGAGCCATAAGTTGGGGTGTTTGCGTCGTTTATCCCGCTAGTACCCGTAGAATGTATTGTATAGCCTAAATAAAGTACAGGTAGATGCTATGCCCTAATACAGTGATCTGTATTCCATCTGCAGCATTTTATGAATTTTGGATATAGTATGGAATAGTATATAGAGGTAAACCGCATGATTGACTTTTATTTTTTTGTTTTATAACAAGAACATTTCATCACCTTGTTCTCACTTATTCAGGTTGGTAAGAAGGGACACTCCTCTGTTGAAGATGCTCAAACGTGCATGGAGCTTTATAGGTTGGTGGAGGAGCAAGTGGAGCAAATGCTACTCGGATCTCCGTTGAGTGATTTCAGTAACTTGGATGATGACAGCGCAGCAGATAACCAATACATGGATGATCAGTACTGGCCGTTGGACTTAAATGAAGACTGTAAATGATTATCCGTTATTGGAATGTAAAAATTGTTAAAGGGAACCTGTCGCTGTGTTTTGGAGCGCTAAACCACCACCATGTCCTTATATTACTGGGGAAAGCCATCCTAAACATGTCACTCAATACTAGAAGACTTAGAGAAAAAGAAGTCATTACGCCACAAGTATAATAAAAAATTGACACTTTATTAGGACATATAATACAAAATACTGATATAAAAAGTTCAAAAAAGGATCCGACTAAAAGAAGGAACGTAGTATGGTGGCTTCGAGAAATGGAAATTTGGGGTATTGAGCCTGCCACAACACAAATTCTCTGGTAAAGATTCGCTATCTGATAGATTACAGGTGCCACAGTCTAAATGGTAAAATACATGCGTAACAATAAGTCAATGGTAACAGCAAAATTTACAGAGAGAAAATCACTCTAAGACCATATATTTCGAAAGTTGCTAAGATATAAAGGATTTATTTCCAAGATTAGTTTACGCTTTATATAGAATAGAGATAGACCGGGACCAGAGTGTCCAAATGAGACTAAAGTTGCCAGAGAAAAAAGTCAAACGTGCATAGCCGGTATAGATCGTTGCAGATCTATATATGACATGGAGAGTATGAAGGGAGGCTTACCCATGAAAACGAACGTTGAAATGGCCCCACACTGCAGCCTCAATACTGTTCGTGTTAGCATTTTGTCTAAAAAGAAGTTAGAATAAAGCGTGCGTTATATGTAAATTACCGGAGAAGAGTCCTGAGATGAATCCAACGGCATCATGCTCGGTGCTCATATGAAGCCGGGGAAAGTACACCTGGACTCCACTCAACTCTTCTCTGGTAATATACATTCAGCGCACAATGTATTATAATTTCATTAGACCAAATGCTAAAACGAACCATTTTAAGATGGCCCGACCCCAGCAGTGTTACCACATGCTGGTATTTTAGTGGCCTAACCTGTAGTGGCTGGGTCTCTTTAAAGAATTGAATAATGTGGTGTTATTACTTGAATACTAATAATGACCTACTGGATATTAAATGGTGAGCTGTATGTGTTCCTAGGGAATCTTTCCTAGTGCCCAACACCATGAAGACATTTAGACCAAGTTTCCACTTCTTATATTATTAAAACTGTTTGTGTAGTTAAAAGGTTGAATGGTTGAGACCATTGTTCCTAAGCCAGGTACATTAAAGTACCCCCAAGGCTGTGTTTATACACTGATGTGCCTATTAAAAGTACATGTACCGCAGGTTGAGAACCTAGTGTATAGACCACTCCTATCTATATTAGGGATGCACGGTGCATCGAAACTTCGATACTGTTTCGATACCGCTATTTCCTGTATTTCGATACTGAGCTGCGCAGCCGCACAGCTCAGTATAGTAACACATGAATGTATGGGAGCGCGGCTGCGGCTGTGTAATTCAGCCACAGCCCCGCTCCTGAGTAATGATAAGTTCGCGGGGTCAGGATGATGCGATGCGGCCGGCGCTGCACTAATGAGCGGCGGCACTGGAGACAGAACATGGTGGCCGCGCTGCAAAACACCCCCATGTCCTGTCCTCCGTGCCTGAACCGCCGCTCATTAGTGCAGCGCCGGCCGCACCTCCTCATGCTGACCGCGCACGCACTTCCTGTCAGGAGCGGGGCAATGGCTGTATTACACAGCCGCAGCCCCGCTCTATAACGGCGGAGATCAGAGAAACCTCTCATCTCCGCCGCTATTCCCCTGAATGCTGCCATCACAGCGGACTGCAGCATTCAGGAGAAAATGAGCAGGGGGGATCCCCTGGATCGCGTCACAGGGAATTCCTGTGACGCGATCGAGGGCCATACCATATATGGGCAGACAGCCCAGGGTCTATTGACGGACCCCAGGGCTGTCTTACCATATTTCTTGTTGTTAGGGCATACTGAGGTATGTCCTAACAACTGCCTGTGTGCTATCTGTCCACAGGCTAATGTACTGGCACATATATGATATATGTCACTACATTAAAGTTTAAAAACAAAGTATTGTTAAATTTAAAAAAAAAAATACACACCTTTTTTACAATAAACATTAAAATAAGTCTCAATACATAAAATATACACATTCAGTAATGGCGCGCACAACAATTTTTTTTCATCATTTATGATGTGTATGCTGTAAAAAAAATGAAATAAACACTGCTTTCATTCACTTATTAATGTGAGGCGCGAGGTGAGATGAATTTACCCTCCATGTTCCTCACATTAATAGTAATTAACCCCATCATGTACCTCGCACATTAACCCATTATGACTGAGAAACATGATGGGATTAATTACTATTAATGTGAGGCGCGTTCAAAATTCATCACACGTCGCGCCTCACATCAGAAAACGGAAGAATTTTTTTTTTATTACTATTGGCAAAAGTATCGAAATTGGTATCGAAATCGCAATACTAAACGAAGTATCGGTATCGAAGTCCAAATTCTGGTATCGTGACATCCCTAATCTATATACCTTATTAAGACGTATGGATGTAATAGAGGGGGATTCACAGGTTAGGACCCCTCTCTATTAAGCCAGAGTGGCGAGCTTCTGCTCTCCGGAAGACCTGGCGTTCATTAAACAGATAGCCCACGAAAGGGAAATGAAGACTCGCTGGCTGTTCAAAGTGCACAGCCCCCTTCTAAATATGATATTACAGTATCTGCACTTTAGAAACTGCCTGGACTTAGGACTTGGTTTCAAAACAGTGTTTGTTATGCTGCTACTAAACCAAATATGAGCATTTACTTGTTATTTATGTAGGAAGAAAGATCAACGGACTTGTAAATGTTAATTTATTAAACCATTGGTAACTGAACTGTAGTATATTGCTTTTTTTGTATATGTGTTGTAGAAGTGCTTAGAGTTTGCTAAAAAAAAAATATTCTCATGCTACCCATAGATGACACCCATAAGGGCTGTCACTTCACAAATTGGTTAGTTTCAGGAGAACTTTTTCTTAAGCTCTGGATTCTCAGAGCCTTTGCAAACACAAAATGTTGCCTGGAAAATCATTCAAGCAAAACTTGTGCCTTGAAAGCCACAGGGTGTTCCTTCCCTTTTGGGCCCTGCCGTGTGTTCAGGCAGTAGAAAAAAAACAAAAACCCTTTTGGGTAACACTGATCCCAAGAGAAACAACTTAATAAATACAGAGAGGCATTTTTCCAGTAGTGCCTACTGGAAACAAAGCATTTTGCCCAAAAAAAGACACGTAAAAAAAAAATTCATTTTTATTCCACATCACCACATTGTGAATTAATTGCTGAAAACAGTCTGTGCTGTTAAAATTCCCACAACACCCTTAGTTGAATGCCTTGAGTAGTATAATTTCCCAAATGGGGTCACTTCTCTGGGGTTACTAATATTTCGACACTTTAGAGCCTCTAATTATGAAACCATGCAGTAAATATCACCAGAGTGGGCCTCAAATTTTGCATGGTGTTCTTTGCCTTCTGAGCCCTGCTATGTGCCCAGATGGATTACAACCACATGTGGGGGTATTTACCTGGGAAAACCAGCACAAAAATGTAGGTAAGTGTCCATTAGCACACACTGCGTACATAATATGAGGGCACTGAAATGGCATCTTTGTGGAATTATAAAAAAGGTTCACTCTGTACCATCAAATGCGCATTAAGTTTTGGACATCACGTATGGGGTCAAAATGCTTACTACACTCCTAGATGAATGCCTTGGGGAATGTAAATTCCAAAATGAGGTCACTTCTGGAGAGTTTCCAGTGTGCCCAAACAGCAGTTCACAACCACGTATGGGGTATTTCCATACTCTAACGAAATTGCTTTAGAAATGTTAGGCTGGATTCACACGAGGTCATTACGTCCGTAATTGACGGACGTATTTCGGCCGCAAGTCCCGGACCGAACGCCGGGCTCCTAGCATCATAGTTATGTACGATGCTAGGAGTCCCAGCCTCGCTGCCGGACAACTGTCCTGTACTGTAATCATGTTTTCAGTACGGGACAGTTGTTCGGCAACGAGGCAGAGACTCCTAGCATCGTACATAACTATGATGCTAGGAGCCCGGCTCCCTGCACTGTGTTCGGTTCGGGACTTACGGCCGAAATACGTCCGTCAATTACGGACGTAATGACCTCGTGTGAATCCAGCCATAGGGTGCTTTTAATTTAAGCAAAAAAACCTGTGGGTTCAAAAAGCTCACTATACACCTAGGTTAATTCCTTGAGGGGTGGGGTTTCCACTGTTTTGGTCCCTGCAAACCATTTCAGCAAAACTTGAGCTCCAAAAGCCAAATGGTGCTCCTTCCCTTATAAACATGTGCCAGGTGTCCAAACAAGTTTATGACCACATGTGGGGTATTTTCTTACTCTCGAAAAATTGCATAACAATTGTTGGGGTACCTTTTTCTCCCTTTACTACTTGTGGAAATAGAAAAAATGTAGCTATATCAAAATTTTATGGGGAAAAAGTTTGATTTTCATTTTTACCACCAAATTTCAATAAATTATGCTTAAAACATGAGGGTTTAAAATGCTCACTATACACCTAGATGAATTCCTTGAGAGGTGCAATTTCCAAAATGTAGTCACTTTTAGGGGGTTTCCACAGCTTTGGTCCCTCCATGGACTTTTTTCGACTGCAACATCCTCAAACCATTCCAGTAAAATTTGATCTCCAAATGACGCTCCTTTTCTTCAGAGCCGTGCAGTATTTCCAAATCGTAGTTTACAACCATATTTGGGGTATCGCCGTACTCAAGAGTATTTGCATTACAAATGTTGGGGTTCTTTTTCTCCTTTATTCCTTGTGGAGTTCTATGAAACACCTGTGGGATCAGAATGCTCAATACACCTGTAGGTGAATTCCTTGAGAGGTGTCCTTTCCAAACTGGGGTCTTTGTGGGGGTATTTCTTATTTTTTGGCACCTCAAGGTCTCTGCAAAACTATAGTGGTGCTTGGAAAACATCCTAATAAAAAGGAGACCCCAAAATCCACAAGGTGCTCCTTTAATTTCTGAGGTCTGTGTTTGTCAAGTAGCACACTGGGGCCACATATGGGATATTCCTAAAAACTACAGAATCAGGGTAAGGCCGGATTCACACGAGCGTGTGCGTTTTGCGCACGCAAAAAACGCTGTGTTTTGCGTGCGCAAAAGGCCCTTAACAGCTCCGTGTGTCAGCCCTGTATGATGCGCGGCTGCGTGACTTTTGCGCAGCCGCCATCATGACACTAAACCGAAAAGCACGTGGTGCTTTTCTGTTTTCATTCATACTTTTCACTGCTGTTGCGCGAATCACGCACGTCCCACGGAAGTGCTTCCGTGTGGCATGCGTGATTTTCACGCACCCATTGACTTCAATGGGTGCATGATGCGCGAAATACGCACAAAGAACGGACATGTCGTTAGTTTTTCGCAGCGGACTCAGGCTGCGTAAAAATTACGCAACTGTCTGCACGGCCCCATAGACTAATATAGTTCCGTGCGACGCGCGTTGCACGGACATATATCCCGTTCATCTGAATAAGCCCTAAAATTATGCTGTGTTACAGAAAATAAAGGATTAAAATTGAATATCTGCAAAAAAAAAATACATTTTCAGATTTCACCTTCACTTGGTTTTAATTCTTGTGAAATGCCAAAAGGGTTAAGAAACTTCTAAAATGCTGTTTTAAACACTTGTGGGGGTGCAATTTTTCAAATTGGGTGCTTTACAAGGGGCTGCTAGACCCCTCAAAGCTACTTCAGAACTCAATTGGTTCCTAAAAAAAATAGGTTTTGGAAAGAATCTTGAAAATGTGAGAAATTGCTGCTAAAGTTATAAGCCTTGTAACGTCCTAGAAAAATAAAAGGTTGTTTAGAAAATGAGGCAACAAATTAGACCTATCATAAATGTTAATTAGTAACTATTGGGTGTGGTATTACTATCTGTCTTACTAGCAGATACATTAAAATTTAGAAAAAAATTCTAATTTTTCCAAATTTAGATAAAACTTTATTTATCCCCACAGGGAAATTACTTTGTTATTCACAAGTCCCAAATGTATAAATACATAATCACACATGTACAAACATTACTATTAAAAAACCCACAAATGACACATATAAATAGCTTGGGCTTCGTTCACATCCTCATCATGGTTCTATTCTGACGTTCCGTCTGAGCTTCCCGTCAGACTGGAACCCTGACGCAGATGTGAACGAAGCCTAATAGAACATTTTATAAAATAACTATTACCCTTTAGCACAGACATATTGTAAAGTGCAATTGCAGTAGGCATAAGAGAGCGTCTGAATCTCTCCTTACGACACATAAATTGTAGGAGACACTGACTAAAACAACTATGCTGCTCATCCAAAATATGTAACTGATGTGACTCGACCAACATAAGGGCATGAATCTTCCCCAATGTTCTTTTCCTCAATACCTTTTCAAACAATGGTGCTACTCCACTCATGATAGATCTTCCTTTTTAAATCAACTTCTTTATCTCCGATTTTATCTAAATTGTAATTTTTTTTACAAATAACCACTAATTATAATCGACCAAATCTTACCACTAACATAAAGCACAATGTGTCACGGAAAAAAATCTCAGAATCGGTTGGATGAGTAAAAGCATTAAAAAGCTATTATTACATCAATTGACACACGTCCGATTTGAAAAATGGGACTCTGTCATTAAGGCCAAAAGTGGCTGCGGCGACAAGGGGTTAATAATCTAATTTCAACCTGTTTTGAACGCTGTTGAAAAAAAGGTTTGCTAATTAGGATTACAATATTTGGAGTAAAAAAAATAAATTTAAGATACATATAGAATAATGAGCTACAAAATGTAACTAATTAATAAAGGAGGAAAATAGACAAAATATGTTTCCCAGGGGTTGTTTTGTGCTTTCACATTCGATATATCTTGGACGATGTGAAGCCATAACCTTAACATTTCTGGCAACCCATCCGCTAGAGTATGCCAAGATGCGTGAAACAAAGCTCCCTCTACAAGCGGTTTTATTTTTTCTCAATGTTTTCTACGTATTGCAGTCCCCGTTGTTAAATGAGTCACTGCAGGGAACACTATGCCTTATAGTAAAACACACTGGGATTCCAATACAAAAAGAGTTTCTGTGATTACTGCAAGAACACACACTTAAAATCCACAATGAAGCATTGTGCACAATAATATACCGTTATTAGCAGATGTATTCCGCAGATACATTTATTTTCTGTATCTGCCAACCAGGTCAGGTTTGTATTACTTTGACAATTCTTTGTGATCTGAGAACGTGCGGCTACTCTTCCAAGCCTATTTACAGGGAGAACCTAATAAACAATTTTAGTTATTTTTTATGATTAGTGGACCATTCTCTGGACACCGTTTTTAAATCAATTTAAAGTAGTTCTCTGGAAATATACATGTTTAGCCATAACATTAAAACCACTGACAGGTGGAGTGAATAATATTCATTATCTGGTTACAATAGCGCCTGTCAAGGATTGGCATATATTAGTAAACAGTCCATTCTAGAAGTTGATGTGTTGAAAGCAGGAAAAATGGCAAGCGTAAGGATATGAGAGACTTTGACGAGGGCCAAATTGTGATGGCTGGACGACTGGGTCAGAGCATCTCCAAAATGGTCTTGTGGGGTGTTTCCGGTATGCAGTGTTTAGTGCCGGTGAACCGTCTGGTCTGATCCGAAGGAAGTGCTACTGTAGCACCAATTGCTGAAAAAGTTAATGCTGACTGATAGAAAGGTGTCCGAATACGCAATGCATCACAGCTGGCTGTGTAGCCACAGACTGGTCACAGTGCCCTTGCTGACCCCAGTCTAACTCTGAAAGCACCTACAATGAATACATGCACATCAGAACTGGACCATGGAGCAGTGGAAGAATGTGGGCTGGTCTGATGAATCTCAATTTCTTTTACATCATGCGGACGCCGACTGCGTGTGTGTCATTTACCTGGGGAGGAGATGACCCTAAGATGCACTATGAGTAAAAGGCGAGGCAGTGTGATGGTCTGGGCAATGTACTGCTGGAAGACCTTGGGTCCTGGCATTCATGTGGATGTTACTTTGACACGTACCACCTATCTAATCATAGTTGCAGACCAAGTACACATCTTCATCGCAACAGTATTTCCTAATGGCAGTGGCCTCATTGAGCAGGATAATGCGCCCTGCCGAAATGCAAAATTTGTTCAGGAATGGTTTGAGAAACATGACAAAGGGTTAAGGTGTTGACTCTGATCTCCCGCTTTCCCAGATCTCAATCCGATCGAGGATTTGTGATGTGCTCGGCTACCAACGTCTTTGTGGCAGATACCACAGAAGAACCTTCAGAGGTCTTGTGAACTTGGTTTTAATGTTATAGCTGAAATAACAGGGCACTTAGTAATGTAACTTCTCAATATAATCTCTCATAAAATATGGGTCCCCAAATGAAGATCTCAGGGATGGGCATTCATTAAATAGGTTTGTCCATAGTTACCTATAGATCTTTTTGTATGCATTCCATGGATGAGTGTAAGACCTTATTTACACGAACGTGTGTAACGTTCGTGATATGCGCGTGAAAATCACGCGCGTTTCACGGACCTATGTTAGAGAATGGGGCCGTTCAGAGAATCCGTGATTTTCACGCAGCGTATGTCCGCTGCGTAAAACTCACGACATGTCCTATACTTGGCAGTTTTTCGCGCATCACGCAGCCATTGAAGTCAATGGGTGCGTGAAAATCACGCACGGCACACAGAAGCACTTCCATGTATCGCGCGTGATTCGCGCAACAGTAGATAAAGAAATGAAGGAAAAAATAAAAGCATTTCCTTCGTTTCTTTTTCTAAACAGCAAAACCGCGTGTCATAAGGATGGCATATGCGTGAAAATCACGCAGCCACGCACCATTCACTGATGACACACAGAACTGCAACGCGCGCAAAACGCAGCATTTTAGGCGCGCACAAAACGTACATGCTCGTGTGAATCCGGCCTTAGGGTATGTTCACATGATTAACAAAAACAGTCTGAAAATACGGAGCTTTTATCAATGGAAAACAGCTCCTGATTTTCAGACGCTTTTTTAAGCCACTCGCAATTTTCACTGCGTTTTTCACGGCCGTTTTTGGAGCGGTTTTCTATAGTCATTTAAAAACTACTCAAAAAATGTCCCTGCAATTCTTCTTCGCGGCCGTTCTTTTACGCGGCTGATTTTCAAAACGGCTACTTAAAAAAACGGCCCGTCGGAACAGAACGCCGTTTTTCCCATTGAAATCAATGGGAAGATGTTTGGAGGCGTTCTGCTTCCGATTTTTCGGGCGTTTACGGCCCGAATAACAGCCGAAAATAAACCGTGTGAACATACCCTTACTGTAAGTTGCTGAGCTGTATGTTTAAGTAAGGTCACAGGAATAATCATTTCGGTGCACAGTTATGTGTATGGCCTGTTTACAGGAATGTTATTTTAACCCCTTCCCGACATTTGACGTACATGTACGTCATGGAAAGCATTGACTTCCCGCAAAATGCCGTACATGTACGTCAAACGTTTGGCACCGGCTCAGAAGCTGAGTCGGTGCCATCATCGTCGGATCTCAGCTGTATCTTACAGCTGACATCCGACTGTAACGGCGGGGACCGAAATTAGCTTCGATCCCCGCCATTAACCCCTTAAGTGCAGCGCTCAAACGCGATCGCTGCACTTAAGGTGTTTGCAGCTCATCGGAGCCCCAGCAATGAAATTGCCGGGGTTCCGGTGGCTGCAATGGCAACCGGAGGCCTAATACTGGCCTCCCGGTCTGCCTAGCACCGAAGCCGGTCAAGATCCGCCCGGCGGCGGAGCCCGATCGGCTTCCGTAGCTGCCGGCAAGATGGCGCCGGGTCAGGAGCTGATCCGGCGTCATCAGCGGTGGATGTCAGCTGTACTGTACAGCTGACATCCACCTGTAACGGCAGGAACCGGAGCTAGCTCCGATCCCTGCCATTAACCCCTTCGATGCAGCAATCGAAAGCGATTGCTGCATCGTAGCGGTTACAAGCAGATCGCCAGCCCTGACAGGCAATCGGGACTGGCGACTGCTGTTATGGCAACAGGAGACACAATGGTCTCCTGCTCTGCCATTACGGAAGCCGATTTAGGCCCCGCCGGGAGGCGAAGCCTAAACGGCTTGCTGTCAGTGAATGACTGACAGATCTAATACATTGCACTACATAGGTAGTGCAATGTATTAGAAAAAAAAAAATCTGATCGTTGGACCTTCAAGTCCCCTAGTGGGACTTGAGAAAAAGTGTAAAAAAAAGTGCAAAAAATAAAAGTTTGAAAACAATAAAAGTTTCAAGTAATCAAATAACACACAATCCCCCTTTTACTCTTATCAAGTCCTTTATTATTGAAAAATAATAAACCATATGTATTTGGTATCGCCACGACCGTAACAACCTGAGGTATCAAAATATTGTATTATTTATTGCACGCGGTGAACAGCGTAAAAAAAACCCGTAAAAAACGTTACCAGAGTTTCTGTTTTTTGGTCACTTTGCCCTACAAATATTACAATAAAAAGTGATCAAAAAGTCGCACGTATCCAAAAATGGTACCTATAAAAACTATAGCTCGTCCCGCAAAAAACAAGCCCTCATACACGTCCGTCGACAAAAAAATTAAAAAGTTATGGTTCTCACAACTTGGCGACAGAAAAAAATACATTCTTTTTACAAAAGTAATTTTATTGTGCAAAAAGTTGTAAAACATAAAAAAGTGCTATAAATTAGGTATCGCCGGAATCGTACTGACCCGCAGAATAAAGTTAACATGTAGTTTATAATGCGTGGTGAACGCTGTATAAAAAAAAACAAAAAAAGCTGTGCCAGAATTGCGTTTTTTTGTTTACCTAGCATCCCAAAAAATAGGATAAAAGGTGATCAAAAAGTTGCATGTACCCCAAAATGGTACCAATAATAACTACAGCTCGTCCCGCAACAAACCAGCCCTCATACCGCTACATCTATGAAAAATAAAATCAGTTATGGCTCCAATAAGTCAGGAAATAAAAAAATATGCAGTTGTGCCCGAGGGGAACATTTCTTCTGTTTCAAGAGGCGATTTATCAAGGACCTAAAATTAGGGAACCAGGAAGGGGAGGGCCCAAACATATCCTCTGGAAGCGACGGTGCCCGTATTATACCAGGATAATACTTTCCCAGCAAAATTCCCCAAACTACAAAGGCGCGGAGTGTGGACCAAAAGGGGGATAAGAAATGTCACTATTTATCAGTGCGACACCGGCCTGTGCAGAAAGGATTGCTTCACAGCGTAACACACATCTATGGATTATTTTTATTTTTTTATACCACCTGACTATGCCCCTTATATACTCCGCCCCGCTTACATGTACCCCCACATTATAAAACACCAGCAATACTCAAACAAATATACTACCAAGCAAAATCCGCTCTCCAAAAGCCAAATGGTGCTCCCTCGGCCCTGAACCCTACAGTGTCCCCAAACAGCAGTTTCCTTCAACATATATGGCATCGTCATACCCGGGAGAACCCTTTTAACAATTTTTGGGGTGTGTGTCTCCAGCGTCATAAGCTGGGCATGACATATTTGCCACTGAATGGCATATCTAGGGAAAAATATAAATTTTTAATTTGCTCCATCCGCAGCGCATTCATTTATGGAAAAGACCTGTGGGGTGAAAATGCTCACTACACCCCTTAATTAATGCCTTGAGGGGTGCAGTTCCATAGTGGGGGTCTCTTATCAGGGGTTTCTTTTTATTATTTCACATCTGAGCCTCTGCAGTTGTGAACCAATACTTTGTAAATCGCCAAATTAGGCCTCCACTCCGCATGGTACTCTTCACTTCTGAGCCCTGTCATATGTCCAGACAAAAGATTAGGGCCACATGTAGGGTGTTTCTAAAACCGGGAAACACCGCATAATAATTAGAGAGCTGTCTTGTTATGGTGGCACAAGCCGGGCACCACATATTGGCATATTTATGGAAAAAAATCCCATTTTCACTCTGCAACATTGAGCGCACACTAATTTCTACAAAACACCTGCAGGGTTAAAATGCTTACTACACCCCTTGGTAAATGCATTGAGGGGTGTAGTTTCCAAAATGGGGTCACTTCTGGGGGGTTTCCACTGTTTTTGGCCCACAGGTGCCCAGAAACCAATCCAGCAACATCTGCACTCCAAATGGCGGTCCTTCCCATCTGAGCCCTGCGGTTTGCCCAAACAGCAGTTTATGACCACATATGGGGTATTGCCGTACTCGGGAGAAATAGCTTTACAAATATTGGGTTCTTTTTTTCCTTTATTTGTTGAGAAAATGAAAAAAATTGCGCTAAAGCTACGTCTTATTGAAGAAAAAGGACTGTTTTTATTTTCACTGCCTAATTCTAACAAATTCTATGAAACATCTGTGGGGTCAAAATGCTCACTACACCCCTAGATGCATTCCTCAAGAGGTGTAGTTTCCTAAATGGAGTCCCTTTTTGGGCGTTTTCATTGTTTTGTCCCCTCAGGGGCTTTGCAAATGTGACCTGGCCTCCGCAAATCATTCCTGCTAAATGTGATCTCAAAAAGTCAAATAGTGCTCTTTCCCTTCTAAGCCCTGCCGTGTGTCCAAACAGCCGTTTATTACCACATGTGGGGTATTGTTTTACTCGGGAGAAATTGCTTTACAAATTTTGTGGTGCTTTTTCTCCTTCAGTCCTTCTGGAAATGAGAAAAAATTAGCTAAACCTACATTTTCTTTGAAAAAATGTAGATTATTATTTTCAGGGCCTACTTCCAATAATTTCTGCAAAAAAACTGTGGTGTCAAATCGCTCACTATACCCCTAGATAATTTCCTCAATCGGTGTAGTTTCCAAAATGGGGTCACTTGTTTGGGGTTTCCACTGTTTTGTCACCTCAGGGGCTTTGTAAATGCGACATGGCCTCCGCAAACCATTCCTGCTAAATGTGAACTCCAAAAGCCAAATAGCGCTCTTTCCCTTCTCAGCCACGCCGTGTCTCCAAACAACCGTTTATTACCACATGTGAGGTATTGTTTTACTCGGGAGAAATTGCTTTACAAATTTTGCGGTGCTTTTTCTCCTTTAGTCCTTGTGGAAATGAGAAAAAAAATCGCTGGACCTACATTTTCTTTGAAAAAATGTAGATTTTCATTTTCACAGCCTACTTGCAAAAATTTCTGCAAAAAACCTGTGCGGTCAAAATGCTCACTACACCCCTAGATAATTTCCTTGAGGTGTGTAGTTTCCCAGATGGGGTCACTTTTGGGGGATTTTGACTGTTTTGGCACCGCAAGAGCCCTTCAAACCTGACATGGTGCCTAAAATATATTCTAACAAACATAAGGCCCCAAAATCCACTAGGTGCTCCTTTGCTTCTGAGGCCGGTGCTTCAGTCCAGTAGCACGCTACAGCCACATGTGGGATATTTCCTAAAACTGCAGAAACTGCGCAACAAATATTGAGTTGCATTTTTCTGGTAAAACCTTCTGTGTTATAAAAAAAATTGTATTAAAAATGTATTTCTGCAGAAAAATATGAAATTTGTAAATTTCACCTCTACTTTGCTTTAATTCCTGTGAAATGTGTAAAGGGTTAAGACATTCTCTAAATGCTGTTTTGAATACTTTGAGGGGTGAAGTTTTTAAAATGGGGTGACTTTTTGGGGGTTTCTAATATATAAGGCCCTCAAAACCACTTCACAACTGAACTGGCCCCTGTAAAAATAGCCTTTTGAAATTTTCTTGAAAATGTGAGAAATTGCTGCTAAAGTTCTAAGCCTTGTGAGGTCATAGAAAAATAAAAGGATGTTCAAAAAACAATGCCAATCTAAAGTAGACATATGGGTGATGTTAATTAGCAACAATTTTGTGTGGTATAACTGCCTGTCTTACAAGCAGATACATTTAAATTGAGAAAAATGCTAATTTTTGCAATTTTTCGCTAATTTTTGGTGTTTTTCACAATTAAATACTGAACATATCGAGCAAATTTTGCCAGTAACATAAAGTCCAATGTGTCACGAGAAAACAATCTCAGAATCGCTTGGATAGGTGAAAGCATTCCGGAGTTATTACCACATAAAGTGACACATGTCAGATTTGAAAAATGAGGCTCTGTCAGGAAGGTCAAAAGTGGCTAAAGAGGGAAGGGGTTAAAGAGGCTCTGTCACCAGATTTTGCAGCCCCTATCTGCTATTGCAGCAGATAGGCGCTGCAATGTAGATTACAGTAACGTTTTTATTTTTAAAAAACGAGCATTTTTGGCCAAGTTATGACCATTTTTGTAGTTATGCAAATGAGGCTTGCAAAAGTCCAAGTGGGTGTGTTTAAAAGTAAAAGTCCAAGTGGGCGTGTATTATGTGCGTACATCGGGGCGTTTTTAATACTTTTACTTGCTGGGCGTTCTGACGAGAAGTATCATCCACTTCTCTTCAGAACGCCCAGCTTCTGGCAGTGCAGACACACAGCGTGTTCGAGAGAACACTTTCAATGGGCAGATGTTTGTCAGCGCTATTGAGGCGCTATTTTCGGACGTAATTCGGGGCAAAAACGCCCGAATTACGTCCGTAAATAGGCCGTGTGAACATACCCTAATAGTCTTAATGCCACAACAAAACTGTAAGGCCCCAATGCACATGACCGTAAAATCGGCCGTAATTACGGGCCCATTCATTTCTATGGCCGAGGGGAGGTTGTCCGTGCCGTAGAAACCTGCCCAAAAAAAATAGGACATGTCCTATTTTTTTATTTTACTGACCGTGCTCCCATACTTTATAATGGGAGCACTGCCCATAAAAACTTCCCAAGAAGTGTCCTGCATTTCTTTTGACGAGCTGTCATTTTACGCGCCGTATTTTGACAGCGACGCGTAAAATGA
Organism: Rhinoderma darwinii; assembly: GCF_050947455.1. Taxonomy (NCBI): domain Eukaryota; kingdom Metazoa; phylum Chordata; class Amphibia; order Anura; family Rhinodermatidae; genus Rhinoderma; species Rhinoderma darwinii. The sequence goes on along the minus strand of NC_134689.1, from coordinate 305,896,178 downwards.
CAGCTCGTCTGCACAGAACATCGTAAGACCCATTGCAAGCAATGGGCAGATGTTTGCCGACGTATTGGAGCCATATTTTCAGGTGTAATTCGAGGCGTAAAACGCCTCCATTACGTCTGAAAAGAGGTTGTGTGCACATACCCTAATTGAAAGCCCTGACATGTGAATAGAGCATAATAAATGGGACACAATGACATTTGCATTGTGTAAATGAGTTATTAGTTGTTTGCAATGGCACAGATGTCAGGTAAAGTAAATTGCTGTAGCATCGAAAATGCCAGGAGTGGATCCTGAAGGGAGAAATAGTAGAACGGAAAGACTATTTCTCTTTTTTCCTATCTACTCGGCTAAAAATAAAACACATCAAAAACTGCACCAAACTTCCCTGTGTGAACCTGGCCTTAAAGTAGTTTGACCCTTACCATTTATGACGAATCTGTACAATACTCCCACACCCGCTCCACTTAATAGATGGAGTCGTATTAAAGGAACGGTTTATTTCCAACCAATGGTTTAACGATAACAAAGGTGAGCGCATCCACAATGCAGAAATTATTTTTATTTAATTCAACATCCTAATGCAAACAGGAAGGCACGCTTCATCCACATAATTCTGATGAGGCTTGAGAAAAGCTCAGAATTATAGTGGTGAAAAATTGATGTTGGCTTAAATAAGAGGTTGGCTTAAATAAAATAAATTTTTGCAATGTGGAATCCACTTGATGCGTCATAAATCTCTGATAGGTGGGGTACCCACTTTGGGATCACCAAGTTGGGTAAAACAGGAACTCTGTTTTCCCCATTTGATCATTCAAAACGGCCAATGATGGTCAAAAAAGGAAGGAGAATGCCATAAATATCTAATGTTATTAATAGAAATATATAATGTTTGGAGCTTCAGCTTATGGAGAGAATTATGGAGCTCTACTTGTACTTTCAAAAGTGACGTCTTTTTTATTTCTTCAATGTATAAAATCTGCTTCCTTCTAAACTACGGACAGGATTAGACACTCAGGGCATGTTTGTAGCATGTAACCATGGAAACACATAGAATTGCATTGAAGCTGTATACACAAACAGTAGGGTACTTGTAAATTTGATAAGTTTTTTATTTTTAAATATTAGAAACTTTTGAAAAAGTGCACAGTTGAAAGGCACGGGGGGGGGGGGGGGGGTTTATTAAGACTGGTGTTTCATATGCCGCTATAATTTACGCCATTTTCTGGCGTGAATTATAGTGAATTTGTCAGGCTTCTGTTGGCCCTGGCACTCCCGCTAAGGCCCATCCACTTTTTTTTGGCAGGTGCTGCATAAAAATGCAAAAGTCTCTAAATTTATAGTCTTTGCGCAAATTGTGACTTTTCTACACCAGAAAACTGGTGTAGAGTGCTTAATATATCCGCCCAGCACTGTTTGGGGGTCAAATTCACTATTAAAACAGGATGCAGCAAGACTCAAAAATGATGCAGGCTCCTTTTTTTTTGTCCTGTTGAAGAACAGGTTCCAGACAGAACCCGATTTTTGTACAATAGAAGTTCATGGCAACAGGAACAGTACAGTTCAAAAGGATTAAAAAAACATGGTGTGAACAGAACCCTAAACACACTGACACACTGTGACAAATCAAGTCTTTTCTTTAACTTACATTACAATCTTCAATGGTCTAATCTCTGTATTGGTCCTGAAGAAAGCCATTAATCCATGGTGACACCAATTATGATACATCGTTATGGATTGTGCTGTATAGATTTTAGTATAAATGTTGAAAACCACTTTTCTGTAATAATTTAACTATGTTTTATATACTTAACACGGTATGAAATACAATTTTCTGTTAGCTGTTGTTTTATGATGTCTCCTAAAAGACCCTTGGCATTTTCTCCTTTGTCTTATATCATGTGTGTTTATTGATTTCTTTTGATCTTGTGAGTGAGGCTCTTTGACTCATTTATTTGTACTGTATATAAAACATTTTTCTATTGCACATTACAGCTACTTTTTAGAAATACATTATGTAGCTTATTAAATGACTAATATGTGGTAGTACAGGAACCAGTGGGTCATCTCAAAAAGTAAAACCATTTTTTTATTTAAAAAAAAAAACAATTTAAAAGTTGTTTAAAATCACATAGTACATTGTTTTAGTTTAATAAAATTGAGTTCAAAGTTTTACACAGCATGTAAATCTACATATTTTTTTGCTGCATGTTAATTAGGTTTTGTTAAACCTTATTCACATGCAATGTACTGTTCTTTTTTATGGATTTTCGGTGCGTTATGTGCTTAGAAAACCTACAAGAAATATGATTTGCATGAACCTGGCCTGAAAGTCGCTGTAAGGGTATGTTCACACGCAGTGAGCAAAAACATCTGAAAATACGGTGGTGTTTTCAGGTGAAAACAGCTCCTGATTTTCAGACGTTTTTTTAACAACTCGCGTTTTTCACGGTCGTTTTTGGAGCTGTTTTTCAATGGAGTCAATGAAAAACGCCTCCAAAAACGTCCCAAGAAGTGTCCTGCACTTCTTTTGACGAGCCGTCATTTTACGCGCCGTATTTTGACAGCGACGCGTAAAATAAAGGCTCGTGGGAACAGAACATCGTAATTCCCATTGAAAGCAATGGGCAGATGTAAATAGGCGTATTAGGGGCGTTTTTCAGGCGTAATTCTAGGCGCGAAACGCCCGAATTACGTCTGAAACCACTGCGTGTGAACATACCCTAAGGGCATGGCCACACGTGGCGTATTTCCTCCGCAACTGTCCGCATCAATGCCGCACAGAATCTGCGTTGCAGATTCTGCGGCGGATCTGCCCAAAATGTGCAGTAAATTGATGCGGACTAGCTGCTGCGGACTGCGGTAAAAGTGCTTCCCTTCTCCCTATCAGTGCAGGATAGAGAGAAGGGCCAGCACTTTCCCTAGTGAAAGTAAACGAATTTCATACTTACCGGCCGTTGTCTTGGTGACGCGTCCCTCTTTCGGCATCCAGCCCGACCTCCGTGGATGACGCGGCAGTCCATGTGACCGCTGCAGCCTGTGATTGGCTGCAGCCGTCACTTAGACTGAAACGTCATCCTGGGAAGCCGGACTGGAGACAGAAGCAGGGAGTTCTCGGTAAGTATGAACTTCTATTTTTTTTACAGGTTGCTGTATATTGGGATCGGTAGTCACTGTCCAGGGGGCAGAAACAGTTACTGCCGTTCGCTTAACTCTTTCAGCACCCTGGACAGTGACTATTTACTGACGTCTCCTAGCAACGCTCCCGTAATTACGGGAGCCCCATTGAGTTCCTCAGTCTGGCTGTAAACCTAGAAATACATAGGTCCAGCCAGAATGAAGAAATGTCATGTCAAAAAAGCAAGACGCATCCGCAGCACACATAACATGTACATGACAGCTGCGGACTTCATTGCGGAACTTAGAATCTCCATTGAAGTCAATGGAGAAATTCCGCCATGAGTCCGCAACCAGTCCGCCACAACTCCGCAACATCCCTTGCATGCTGCGGACACCAAATTCCGCACCGCAGCCTATGCTCCGCAGCGGAATTTTACGCATCGTCTAAACGAACACTTCTAAATAGAAGTGGAAGTCAATGGAGAAACGGCTCCGCTGCGGATTAACGCTGCGGAGTGTCCGCAGCGGAATTCAAGTGAAATTCCGCCACGTGTGAACCCAGCCTTACACTTACCTGGTTTAAAGGTGACTTCTCTATGGAGTGCTGTTTTTCATATTATTAATTCTGCCTATTGTTTCTTAAACCGCTTTATTAGCGGTTTTGATGTGCACAAATTTACGACTGCGCTGTTATTATTTTCTTTGAGAATTGGGCAAATTAGCTCATTTGAGGGAGTGTGATGAACCTGTCACATATGGAACGGTTATGGAGCTGAAATAGCACACGTTTACCACATCTCAGGACAGCTATAATATGCTTGGCAAAAAGCCACTAGTACGCCTAATTTGAACCACAGCACGCACCATTACCAGACAGAAGCTTTAGCACAAACAAACTTTTGGTGGCATTTGGGTGGAGTTGCATATTTTTGGATCTGAAGAAAGCTCTTTCAATGTGAAGAGCCGTGGTCAATGTTCCACACAAAACGGCTATTTATAAAACATTAACTGTAATATGACTGAAATTCTATTTTATCAGTAAGGGTATGTGCACACACACTAATTACGTCCGTAATTGACGGACGTATTTCGGCCGCAAGTCCCGGACCGAACACAGTGCAGGGAGCCGGGCTCCTATCATAATAGTTATATACGATGCTAGGAGTCCCTGCCTCTCTGCAGGACAACTGTCCCGTACTGTAATCATGTTTTCAGTACGGGACAGTAGTTCCACGGAGAGGCAGGGACTCCTAGCATCGTATATAACTATGATGCTAGGAGCCCGGCTCCCTGCACTGTGTTCGGTCCACTACTTGCGGCCGAAATACGTCCGTCAATTACGGACGTAATTAGTGTGTGTGCACATACCCTAAGTAAAAGTTGTTCTTATATCATGCAGTGCACTGGTTTATTTATTGAAATCTAAGTGCATTTGATTAATAATTCTAATGGCCTATGAAGTGTGAGTTACTTCAGTCATTTTAGTTTGTCATGACTGAAATAATCTGAAAATGTACTGTAAAGTAGGGCTGGGCAATTATGGCCTAAATCAAAATTAATTAAACATGTAACCTCGATTTCGATTGATGAACGGTTATTTAGGCCACACCCAGTTTTGCATACCACGCTCCTTATCTGCATGCTCTGCCATTGATTTAATATTTATTCCGAGCCTGCTGTATACCACTGTGTATAATATACCCGCTGCCGGCACACAGTATATTGCCCCATAGTGCTCTCCACACAGTATAACGCCCCCATAGCTGCCCCCACATAGTATAATGCTCCTATAACTTCCCTCCACACAGTATAATGCCCACCATAACTGCCCTCCACACAGTATAATGCCCCCATAGCTGCCCTTACACAGTATAATGCCCCTATAACTGCCTTCACACAGTATAATGCCCCCATAGCTGCTCTCACACAGTATAATGCCCCCATAGCTTCCACCCCGCAGAGTATAATGCACCCATATAATGCCCCCCATTGCTCTTCCATTGGATTCAACTGTATCTGCTTCCTGAAGATACAGATACAGTTTAAACCAGGGAAAAATAATTGATAAAACCAAAATTTGCAAGATGACGTCGATTAATTGCGCTGAATTTCGATTTTGATTAATTACCCAGCCCTACTGTAAAGCCATAGAAAAGACTGGACAAGTTTTCCTTCTCATGAAGTCGTGGTGATGTCCACTATCACTTTAGCAGTGTTTTCCTATTTAGTCCTCAAGGAACCCCAACAGGTCAGGTCTTGAGAATTTTCAAAAGGGAAAACACATGTGCTAATTAATGAAAACACCTAGGCAATATTAAGAAAATCTTCAATGCGGGACAATCTTCAATGCCTTGAGGGCTAGATTGTGAAACCCTTGGCTTGTGGAATAAAAGTCAACTTTATTGGTGGAGGGGATATCTGTCACGCACTATATGGCCAAAAGTATCTGGACATTCCCTACTAATATTTAAGTTCAGGTATTTCAGTCACACCCCTTACAAACCGGTGCATAAAATCAAGCACACAACCATGCGATTTCTATAGACCAACATTGTTAGAATGGGTGGTACTGAAGAGCTCAGTTTTTTTAAAGTCATTTGGTAAAATTTCTGATCTGCTAGATCTGCCCCGTCACCTGTAAAAGCTATTATTGTGAAGTGGAAGCATCTAGGAGTAACAAAAGCCCAGCCACCAAGCAGTACAGCACACAAACACAGAGCAGGGCTGCCAAGTTCTGAAGCATGTGACACGTACAAATGCCTATCCTCTATTGCATCACTCACTACAGAGTTCCAAACTGCCTCTGGAAGTGACATCCGCACAAGAGCTGCGCGTCAGGATCTTCATAAAATTGGTTTCCAGTAGTTGGAGTCAGGGGTAGGATTCACATTTTTAACAACAGATTCAAAGTTTTGCGGACGAAGACATACATGTGTGTGTGTGTGTGGGGGGGGGGTGTCATGTTATTTAGCAGTGTATTGCGCCATGGAAAATTATTCTAATAAAGTGGATTGTAAATAAAGAAATTCCCTGTCCAGAATGTTTTAGTGTGGATTTCCACACTATGTATATAAGTACATACTGTAAGGGGGCAGCCCACGGGATCGCGGTCTCCTGGGGTAGATGGGCACTTTTGGCACAGTAAGAACAGACGACAGTCCAGTCACATTGTGGTACTACTGGCCTCAGCCCTTTTTACTAGGTAGAAAAGCCGTAGCAGGAAACAAATAAATACATAAAGTAAATCCTAGGCCGTCTGGTCACTAACTAAACATGCAGTTAGTTCCTAACTACAAAGAGCTGAGCCTAAAGCTCCAACTCCCAAACACAACACCACAGTTGCTTTACTCACATCCAGCTTTCCCAGGAGCAGAGAGAGAGAGACTGTGAACTCTGCCTCTATTTAAAGCACACCTCAGCTGTGCAGGTAATTAGCCACAATGCAATACCTGAAGTGGCTAGTGGAATAGGGACCCTCCCAACGCTCCCTATTCCAACAACCAGGCCCTTTTACACGTGTTTTCCAGAAAACCCTTAAGCAAGGAAAACACATTTTCCTTACTAGCTCAATTCCCTGGTTGTTTTAAAATGTATAGGACAGGAACCTGGGTGAGATGTACACACCGTCCACTACTTTTCCCCTGGTCCTGTCACATATCCTCCCCTCCCCCTGTTTCGACCTCGGGGGCGGAACAATCTGTGCCTCCAAGCAGTAGACCCTGGACAGGGCATCTGCGTTTCCCTGTTGACGTCCTGGTCTATGCTGGACTACAAAACTGAAGTTTTGTAACGACATGAACCCCCGGGTCACTCGTCTATTTTTCTCCCGATTTTGGCACATCCATTTGAGTGGGGCATGGTCAGTGACCAGTCTGAATGTTCTCCCTATCAGATAATACCTGAGAGCTTCTTAGGCCCATTTTATCGCCAAGCACTTCTTTTCTACAATGGCGTAGTTTTCTCATGCTCATTTAGTTTTTTACTCAGGTAAACCATCGGATGTTCTTCACCTCCCCTCAGTTGTGACAATGTAGCCTCTACTTCTACATCAGATGCATCAGTTTGCACCACAAACTCTTTCCTGAAGTCTGGTGTTATTAACACCGGTTGGGCACATAGAGCTTGGTTTAAGCTCTGAAAAGCCTGCTCAGCTTCAGTGGTCCATTTGACCATAACAGAATCCTTACCCCTTGTGAGGTCAGTTAAAGGTGCAGCAATGGTAGCAAAATTTTCGATAAACACCCGGTAATAACCGGTTAAGCCCAAGAAGGCCCACACCTGTTTTTTGTTTACCAGCCTGGGCAAGTTCTGAATGGCCTCAACCTTATTTATTTCAGGCTTGATAATACATCGCCCAATTGTGTACCCCAGGTATTTCGCCTCTTCCTGTCCAATGGCACACTTTTTGGGGTTTGCTGTCAAACCGGCTTCTCTAATAGAGTTCAAGACTGCTTGAACTCTGGGTAGATGACTCTACCAATCTGGGCTATGTATGATCACATCATCCAGATGGGCAGCGGCATATTTGTGATGTGGCCTTTGAATTCTGTCCATCAATCGATGGAATGTGGCTGGAGCCCCATGCAGACAAAGGGGAAGGACCACATAGTGAAAGTGTCCCTCAGAGGTGCTAAATGCTGTTTTTTCTTTGGCCGAATCGGTCAATGGCCAGTAGCCTTTGGTAAGGTCTAAGGTTGTGAAATACCTGGCAGTACCCATCCTATCCATTAGCTAATCCACCCGTGGCATTGGATAAGCTTCGAACTTGGGTGCAGCATTCATCTTCCGGAAGTCATCACAAAAGCGTAAACTGCCATCAGGTTTTGGGATTAAAGAGGCTCTGTCACCAGATTTTCAAACCCCTATCTCGTATTGCAGCAGATCGGCGCTGCAATGTAGATTACAGTAACGTTTTGTTTTTTCAAAAACAAGCATTTTTGGCCAAGTTATAAGCATTTTTATATTTATGCAAATGAGCCTTTCTTAAGTACAACTGGGCGTGTTTAAAGTTAAGTACAAGTGGGCGTGTATTGTGTGTGTACATCTGGGCGTTTTTACTTGTTTTACTAGCTGGGCGTTGTGAATGTAAGTGTATGATGCTGACGAATCAGCATCATCCACTTCTCTTCGTTAACACCCAGCTTCTGGCAGTGCACAGACACACAGCGTGTTCTCGAGAGATCACGCTGTGACGTCACTTCCTGCCCCAGGTCCTGCATCGTGTCGGACGAGCGAGGACACATCGGCACCAGGCGACAGAGGCTACATCGACTTACCTGCAAACGCAGATGCTGCTGCAGAATCAACTGTAGCCTCTGTCGCCTGGTGCCGATGTGTCCTTGCTCGTCCGACACGATGCAGGACCTGGGGCAGGAAGTGACATCACAGCGTGATCTCTCGAGAACACGCTGTGTGTCTGTGCACTGCCAGAAGCTGAGTGTTAACGAAGAGAAGTGGATGATGCTGATTCGTCAGCATCATACACTTCCATTCACAACGCCCAGCTAGTAAAACAAGTAAAAACGCCCAGATGTACACACACAATACACGCCCACTTGTACTTAACTTTAAACATGCCCAGTTGTACTTAAGAAAGGCTCATTTGCATAAATATAAAAATGCTTATAACTTGGCCAAAAATGCTCGTTTAAAAAAAAAAAAACACGTTACTGTTATCTACATTGCAGCGCCGATCTGCTGCAATACGAGATAGGGGTTTGAAAATCTGGTGACAGAGCCTCTTTAAGACTATCGGATTGGAACAATCACTATGTGACTCCTCTATAACTCCCTGTTTTAGCATCATTTGCACTTCTTCGGCTATTGCTTTACGTCTAGCCTCGGGCACCTTGTACGGCTTTTGGTTTACCCTGACGCCTTGTTCGGTTATTATATCATGCTTACTTACTTTGGTTCGACCGGGTAGCTCAGAAAATACATCTCTGTTGCTCTGTACAAACTCCCTGGCCTCTTGGATTTGAGAACCTGACAAGGTGTATGGAATTTTTACCTCTGGTATCCCAGAGACCTGAATCACTTTACCCGTACTGTTGGTAGCCACCAACACTTCACGGCCCTTCCATGATTTAATTAAATTAACATGATAAATTTGGTAGGGTTTGTGTTTACCTGGTTGATGCACCCGATAATTTACCTCACCCACCTTCTCTACAATTGCATAAGGCCTTTGCCATTTAGCCAGAAATTTACTTTCCACGGTGGGGGACTAGTATCAAGACCCTGTCCCCAGGGCTGAAGCTCCTTATCTTAGTGGCCCTATTATAAACCCGGGACTGACTTTTCTGGGCCTGCTGTGAGTGTTCCCTTACCAGGGGCATTCATTTTTCGATTCTGTCCTGCATCTGCGCAATATGTTCAATCATACTTTTGCATGGGGTAGGTTCATGCTCCCAAGTCTCTTTGACAATATCTAACAGACCACGGGGGTGTCTGCCATAAACTAACTTGAAAGGGGAAAACCCTGTAGACGCTTGGGGTACCTCCCGGACAGCAAACATAAGGTAAGGTAAAAGACAATCCCAGTCCTTTCCATCCTGGGCCATCACTTTTCTAAGCATCCCCTTTAAGGTTTTATTTAACCTCTCCACCAACCCGTCTGTTTGGGGATGGTAGACTGAGGTACGCAAGCGCGTGATTTTCAACAGTTTACATAACTCTTTTGTAACTTTTGACATGAAGGGTGTCCCTTGAGGGTATCTCTTTGGGAATCCCTGTCCGGGTAAACATAAAGAACAACTCTTTGGCAATGGTTTTAGCGGACACCTTCCTTTAGTGGGATAGCCTCTGGGTAGCGGGTAGCGTAATCAAGGATCACCAGAATATGCTGGTGTCCCCGGGTGGACTTCACCAGAGGTCCTACCAGATCCATTGCAATCCTCTCAAAGGGGGTTTCAATAATCGGTAGAGGCATGAGAGGGCTCCTAAAATTTGCTACAGGGTCGTGTAATTGACACTGTGGGCAGGATTTACAATATCTTTTTACCTCTTCATGTACCCCTGGCCAATAAAACCTTTGCAAGATACGGTCTTTTCTTTTGTCATGGGCCAGAGGTCCCCTAGCACATGTGAGTGAGCTAGATCTAACACATTGTGGCAATGAGTCTTAGGCAATACCAATTGTTCCACCACTTGGCCACCTACTTCACTGACTATATAGTAGGTCCCTTTCCATGGCAAAATGGGGAAATATTTTCTCGGTCCTGGGGTACCCCATTTATTACTTTTACATTTTCCCTGGCATGGGTTAATGTAGGGTCTCTGAGTTTAGCAGTGCCAAAGTTATCTCTGGAGACTGGCAAGTCAGGGAGACCGATTTCAGCAGAGTATTCCTCAAAAAAACCTCTAAGGGAGAACTCTCCATTTCACCCAGGGTCACCCCTACTGCTTGCCCATTGTCAGGCTCTCCCACTGGGATAGGGTCAACCACATTCACATTTATATTGGTCAAACATTTGTCAAGCCTTTTCCACATTTACCAAAACAAAGGAAAGTCACATCCCACAATTATATTATGCATTAACTTTTTTACAACCCCTACTTCATGGGTTACATTTCCACATGAAGTTTCAAAAGACACCACAGCGGTGGGATAATCTTTTGTATCTCCATGTATGCAGACCACTCCCATCCGCCTGTTTTGCAGTTTTCGGGTGTCCACCAAACTGACATGGACTAGAGTCACCAGACTACCAGAGTCCAACAGAGCCTCCACAGAGTGTCCCTCTATCATCAACTGGCAGGTTTGCCGCTCTGTGTTTGGAGAGAACAAGGCAGAGTAGGCGTGTGTAGCAAACAGTGATGGTCTCCGCCCACTATCACACTCCATAGTCTCATGCACTATGGGACAATTGGCAGCCATATGGCCCAGTCCTTGACAACGCCAGAACACAATGTTTTTTACATTCATAGACCTTTTAGGGCTAACTGGCCATACGGGCCTGGCTAACACCTCTGTCGCAGGTCCTCCTTTGCCCCCTTTAGATTAGGAACAGTCTTACCCAGTTCAGAGGTCTTCTGGTTCCTTTGGGGTTGGCCGAGTAACAGAGAAATCCTGGAGATAGTCCTCCATATTCAGGTATCTCTCCACGATGGCGACTAGCTGATCCGCATCTTTGGGCTCAGTTTGGCCGACACAGCGTTGTATCCGGATGGGCAGGGCTTGGAAAAATTTGTCCAGGACCACTCTTTCGATGACCTGTCCAGCAGTGATGACATCTGGCTGCAGCCACTTTTTAGCCAGGTGGATTAGGTCCAGTTGTGTACCCGCTGGGCTCTAACCGCAGGTGTTAGTCCCAAGCGAGACAAATTTTCAGTTTTCAACTTTGGATATTACTTGGCCTCTTGCTCATTTAAGTCAAAGTAGGCTTTTTGGGGCTCTCCAGTGAGAAACGGAGCAACTGTATCCGCCCACTAATCTGCTGAAAGTTTCTCTCTCTCTGCAGCCCTTTCAAAAATAGTGAGGAATGCATCCACATCATCCTCTGGTGTCATTTTCTGGAGCGAGGCTTGCACTCTCCTTCCAGCACCTGCAGCTTCTGCCTGGACTTGAGGTTTTTCAGCCAGCACCTTTATCTGCTCCACCAGAGTTTTATTAATCACCTGTTTCTCTCTGAAGGCGACTTGTGTAGACTCTAGAAGCAAACAATTTGTTTCCTGCTGGTTAGTATAAGGCTGGGTTCACACGACCATGTTACGTCCGTAAAGTACGGAACGTATTTCGGCCGGAAGACCCAGGCCGAACACACTGCAGGGGGCCGGGCTCCTAGCATCATAGTGATGTACGATGCTAGGAGTCCCTGCCTCGCTGCAGGACAACTGTCCCGTACTGTAATCATGATTACAGTACGGGACAGTAGTTCCACGCAGAGGCAGGGACTCCTAGCATCGTACATCACTATGATGCTAGGAGCCCGGCCCCCTGCAGTGTGTTCGGTCCGGATCTTCCGGCCGAAATACGTTCCGTACTTTACGGACGTAACATGGTCGTGTGAACCCAGCCTTAGTCTGCAGTGCATTTGCTTGGATCAGCTGTTTAACAATTTCCTCTGTTTCTGCAGTGTTTGACTTTTTCTCTAGCACAGCCGACTTAACCCAGGACATCAAACTGGCAAGATTGTTGTGCCAATGCTGATCTTATTGTGCCCACATTCTCGCACCATTTGTAAGGGGGCAGCCCATGGGATCGCTGTCTCCCGGGGTAGACGGGCACTTTTGGCACAGTAAGAACAGACTTCAGTCCAGTCACAGTGTGGTACTACTGGCCTCAGTCCTTTTTATTAGGTAGAAAGGCCGTAGCAGGGAACAAATACAAAAACTAAATCCTAGGCCGTCTGGCCACTAACTAAACATGCAGTTCTTAACTACAAAGAGCTGAGTCTAGAGCTCCAACTCCCAAACACAACACCTGTAAAGGATCTGCCAGGCACAACTTCTGTGTATACTCCCATAGGTAATCAGTCTGCACCTGAGTCTATGTCTCTGAGACTGACTCCATCTTCCACCACTCAGGATGGCAGGCTTAGGAGTGGGAGAGCCTATCACAGCCTGGCCAGACGGAGCTAGCTCCCGCCCTCTGTCTATTTATACCTGCCTTTCCTGTTCCTCCTTTGCTTGTGATTCTTCTCGTGTGGTTTCCTGGCCCAGCTACAGCTTCTATCTATTTGATCCTGCTCCATACTGACCCTGGCTTTCTGACTACTCTCCTGCTCTGCGTTTGGTACCTTGTGCACTCCTGGTTTGACTCGGCTCGTTCACCACTCTTGTTGCTCACGGTGTTGCCGTGGGCAACTGCCCCTTTCCCTTGCTTTGTGTTCCCTTGTCTGTTTGTCTCGTGCACTTACTGAGTGTAGGGACCGCCGCCCAGTTGTACCCCGTCGCCTAGGGCGGGTCGTTGCAAGTAGGCAGGGACAGAGTGGCGGGTAGATTAGGGCTCACTTGTCCGTTTCCCTACCCCCGTCATTACATAATCACAAGCCCATATACCTAGTCTACCCTGCTCCCTGACACTACTATGTACCCCCTTGAGACCCTGGCCCAGCAAATGCAGGGTCTCTCCCTACAGGTCCAGGCCCTGGCTCAGAGGGTCAACCAGCCTGACGCTACCATGGTAGAGCCCCTCACCTCACCTCTTGAACCCCACCTCAAGTTGCCTGACCGGTTCTCAGGTGACCGGAGGACTTTTCTCTCCTTTCGGGAGAGTTGTAGGCTCTACTTTCGCTTAAAGCCTCATTCCTCAGGTTCTGAGAGCCAGCGGGTGGGTATAATTATGTCCCGGCTCCAGTAAGGGCCCGAAGAGTGGGCCTTCTCCTTGGCTCCTGACGCCCCTGAACTTTCCTCCATTGATCGTTTCTTTTCTGCTCTCGGACTCATTTATGACGAGACTGACAGGACTGCCTTTGCCGAGAGTCAGCTGGTGACCTTACGTCAGGGTAAGAGACCTTTTGAGGAGTATTGTTCTGACTTTAGGAAGTGGTGCGTAGCTTCTCGGTGGAATGACCCTGCCTTAAGGTGCCAGTTTAGGTTGGGTCTGTCGAACGCCCTGAAAGACCTGCTAGTTAGCTATCCCTCTTCTGACCCCCTAGACCAGGTTATGGCTTTAGCGGTACGACTTGACCGACGTCTCAGGGAACGACAGCTTGAACGTTTTTGTGTTTTCCCCTCTGACTCCCCCATGATGCCTCCCGAGGTCCCGTTGCTTCGCTCTTCCACGGAAGACTCGGAGGTACCTAAGCAACTCTGGGCCTCCGTGTCCCCCAACAACGTAGAGAGTTCCGCAGGAAGAATGGTCTCTGCTTCTATTGTGGGGATGACAAGCATCAAGTGAACACCTGTCCTAGGTGTAAGAATAAGCAGCCGGAAAACTTCCGCTCCTAAGTGATCATCGGGGAGGTCACTTGGGCGCACAGGTATTTCCCGTAAATATGAAACGTAATAAAATCTTGCTTCCCTTTCAGGTCACTTTTGGTGGTTGGTCTGCTACCGGCAGTGCGTTCGTGGATTCAGGGTCTTCTGCTAATATCATGTCTGTGGAATTTGCTATGTCTCTAGCTATGCCTTTGATTGATTTGCCTAAACCTGTCCCGGTAGTGGGTATCGACTCCACTCCTCTTGCTAATGGTTATTTTACACAGCATACCCCTGTTTTCGAACTCCTTGTTGGCTCCATGCATTTGGAGCAGTGCTCTGTACTGTTGATGCAGGGATTATCGTCCGATTTGGTTTTAGGCCTTCCCTGGTTGCAGTTGCATAATCCCACGTTTGACTGGAGCTTACCAAATGGGGTAATGAATTCTTGACGTCATGTTTTTCTGTTAATTCTATTTCTCCCCTTGAGGAGGTGAACACGCTACCTGAGTTTGTTCAGGACTTCGCTGATGTTTTCTCTAAGGAGGCCTCCAAAGTGTTACCTCCTCATAGAGAATACGATTGCGCTATCGAATTGGTACCAGGAGCTAAGCTTCCTAAGGGTAGGATATTTAATCTTTCTTGTCCCAAACGTGAAGCCATGAGAGAGTATATCCAGGAATGCCTGGCCAAGGGTTATATTCGCCCCTCTACTTCTCCGGTAGGTGCTGGCTTCTTCTTCGTAGGGAAGAAGGATGGTGGTCTTAGGCCATGCATTGACTACCGTAACTTGAATAAGGTCACTATAAGGAACCAGTATCCCCTTCCTTTGATTCCTGATCTCTTTAATCAGGTTCAGGGGGCCCAATGGTTATCTAAGTTTGATCTACGGGGGGCGTATAACCTTATCCGCATCAAAGAGGGGGATGAGTGGAAGACTGCGTTTAACACGCCCGAAGGTCATTTCGAATACCTCGTCATGCCCTTTGGGTTGTGTAATGCTCCTGCGGTCTTCCAGAATTTCATTAATGAGATTTTGAGAGATTACCTGGGGGTATTTCTTGTAGTGTACCTTGATGACATACTGGTGTTTTCCAAGGACTAGTCCTCCCACATTGAGCATGTCAGGAAGGTGCTCCAGGTCCTTCGGGAAAACAAACTGTTTGCGAAAACCGAAAAATGTGTGTTTGGGGTACAGGAGATACCATTTTTGGGTCAAATCCTCACTCCTCATGAATTCCGCATGGACCACCGCCAAGGTCCAGGCTGTGGCGGAATGGGTCCAACCTGCCTCCCTGAAGGCGTTACAGTGTTTTTTGGGGTTCGCTAATTATTACAGGAGATTTATTTCTAACTTCTCGGTCATCACTAAGCCTCTTACGGACCTCACTCGCAAAGGTGCTGATCTCCTCCACTGGCCTCCTGAGGCTGTCCAGGCTTTTGAGGTCCTTAAGAAGTGCTTTATCTCGGCCCCGGTGCTGGTTCAGCCCAACCAAATGGAGCCATTTATCGTGGAAGTTGACGCATCCGAGGTGGGAGTGGGGGCTGTCTTGTCCCAGGGTACCAGGTCCCTCACCCATCTCCGTCCCTGTGCCTACTTCTCCAGGAAGTTTTCGCCTACTGAGAGTAACTATGATATTGGCAACCGCGAACTCTTAGCCATTAAATGGGCATTTGAAGAGTGGCGCCACTTCCTGGAGGGGGCTAGGCACCAGGTAACGGTCCTTACCGACCACAAGAATCTGGTTTTCCTAGAATCTGCCCGGAGGCTAAACCCGAGACAAGCTCGATGGGCGCAATTTTTTACCAGATTCAACTTTTTGGTTACCTATAGGGCTGGGTCTAAAAATATTAAGGCCGATGCACTGTCGCGTAGCTTCATGGCCAGCCCTCCTTCGGAGAAAGATCCTGCTTGTATTTTCCTCCTGGTATAATCATTTCTTTTATTGATTCTGATTTAGTCTCTGAAATTGCGGCTGATCAAGGTTCAGCTCCCGGGAACCTTCCTGAGGACAAGCTGTTTGTTCCCCTGCAATACCAGCTAAGGGTACTTAGGGAAAATCATAACTCCGCACTATCTGGTCATCCAGGCATCCTGGGTACCAAACACCTCATTGCCAGAAACTATTGGTGGCCTGGGTTGCCTAAAGACGTTAAGGCCTACGTCGCCGCTTGTGAGGTTTGTGCTAGGTCCAAGACTCCCAGGTCCCGACCAGCGGGCTTACTACGTTCTTTGCCCATTCCCCAGAGACCTTGGACCCATATCTCCATGGATTTTATCACCGATTTGCCTCCATCTCAGGGCAAGTCGGTGGTGTGGGTGGTAGTAGACCGCTTCAGTAAGATGTGCCACTTTGTGCCCCTCAAGAAACTACCCAACGCCAAGACGTTAGCTACCTTGTTTGTCAAACACATCCTGCGTCTCCATGGGGTCCCTGTCAATATTGTTTCGGACAGAGGGGTACAATTTGTTTCATTGTTTTGGAGAGCCTTCTGTAAAAAGTTGGAGATTGATCTGTCCTTCTCCTCTGCCTTCCATCCTGAAACTAATGGCCAAACTGAGAGGACTAATCAATCTCTAGAACAATATTTAAGGTGTTTTATCTCTGACTGTCAATATGATTGGGTCTCATTCATTCCCCTCGCCGAATTTTCCCTTAATAACCGGGTCAGTAACTCGTCAGGGGTCTCCCCCTTTTTCTGTAATTTTGGGTTTAATCCACGGTTCTCCTCCGTTTCACCTGGTAGTTCCAACAATCCCGAGGTAGAGGTCGTTCATCGGGAACTGTGCACAGTCTGGGCCCAGGTTCAGAAGAACCTATAGGCGTCCCAGAGCGTACAAAAAACTCAGGCTGATAGAAGACGTTCTGCTAACCCCTTGTTTATGGTCGGGGATCTGGTCTGGTTATCGTCTAGGAACTTGCGCCTTAAGGTCCCGTCCAAGAAGTTTGCTCCCCGGTTTATTGGGCCGTATAAGGTCATTGAAGTCCTTAATCCTGTCTCCTTCCGACTGGAGTTGCCCCCATCTTTTCGAATACACGACGTGTTTCATGCCTCCCTCCTTAAACGCTGCTCCCCGTCCTTGGCTCCCTCGAGGAAACCTCCTGTTCCCGTTCTCACCCCTGAGGGGGTGGAATTCGAGGTGGCCAATATTGTGGACAGCAAGATGGTCCAAGGCTCCCTCCAGTACCTGGTCCATTGGAGAGGATACGGGCCTGAGGAGAGGACTTGGGTACCCGCCCGGGATGTTCACGCTGGGGTATTGGTCAGGAAGTTCCACCTTCGTTTCCCCAATAAACCAGGTCCACTTAGAAAGGGTCCGGTGGCCCCTCCATAAAAGGGGGGGGGGTACTGTAAAGGATCTGCCAGGCACAACTTCTGTGTATACTCCCATAGGTAATCAGTCTGCACCTGAGTCTATGTCTCTGAGACTGACTCCATCTTCCACCACTCAGGATGGCAGGCTTAGGAGTGGGAGAGCCTATCACAGCCTGGCCAGACGGAGCTAGCTCCCGCCCTCTGTCTATTTATACCTGCCTTTCCTGTTCCTCCTTTGCTTGTAATTCTTCTCGTGTGGTTTCCTGGCCCAGCTACAGCTTCTATCTATTTGATCCTGCTCCATACTGACCCTGGCTTTCTGACTACTCTCCTGCTCTGCGTTTGGTACCTCGTGCACTCCTGGTTTGACTCGGCTCGTTCACCACTCTTGTTGCTCACGGTATTGCCGTGGGCAACTGCCCTTTTCCCTTGCTTTGTGTTCCCTTGTCTGTTTGTCTCGTGCACTTACTGAGCGTAGGGACCGCCGCCCAGTTGTACCCCGTCGCCTAGGGCGGGTCGTTGTAAGTAGGCAGGGACAGAGTGGCGGGTAGATTAGGGCTCACTTGTCCGTTTCCCTACCCCCGTCATTACAACACCACAGTTGCTTTACTCACATCCAGCTTTCCCAGGAGCAGAGAGACTGAACTCTGCCTCTATTTAAAGGGAATGTGTCGCAAATTAAACTTTTTTTTTTAAGTGTCGTTACTTATTTCTATTATATTTTTTACGTTTTTTGCTGTATTTTTTTTTTTCCGTATGGTGAAAAGTATTAAAAATTTAATAATAATTTGACATGTTTTCCAATGTTGGCCACCAGGGGGAGCACTTCCCAGAATTGCAGCAAGGTGAATAAGGCAAAGCAACCTGACTCACAGCTGCTGTAAATGTGGGAGGGAACCTCACCCCCCCCCCTCTCACAAGCCAGGTGTCTTCAAATTGCTAAGCAGTGTCTGGCAGCCATATTGGGTGTGATTCTGCAGCTGGAAGAAGTTCTAGGACACACCAAAAGGCTAAGTGTATGTTCACACGCTTACTAAACAAAGGGAAAACCGCTCCTGATTTTCAGCCATTTTTTAATCAAACTCGCGTTTTTTAACGGCCGTTTTTGGAGCTGTTTTTCTATAAAGTCAATGAAAAACGGCTCCAAAAACGTCCCAAGAAGTGATGTGCACTTCATTTTGGTCGGGCGTCTTTTTACGTGCCGTTTTTGGAAAACTACCACGTAAAAAACGCCCTGTCGGAACAGAACGCCGTATTTCCCATTGAAACCAATGTGCAGATGCTTGTAGGCGTTTTGTTTCCGATTTTTCAGCTGAAAACATTGTGTGTGAACATACCCCTAGGGTATGTGCACACGCTAACTGCATTTACGTCTGAAATGACGGAGCTGTTTTCAGGAGAAAACAGCTCCGTCATTTCAGACGTAATTGCTCGTACTCGCGTTTTGCGAGGCGTCAATTACGGCTGTAATTTGGAGCTGTTCTTCATTGAATTCAATGAAAAACGGCTCAAATTACGTCCCAAGAAGTGTCCTGCATATAATGTATATAAGTGTCCTGCTGTCTTTTGACAGCGACGCGTAAAATTACAGGTCGTCGGCACAGTACGTCGGCAAACCCATTCAAATGAATGGGCAGATGTTTGCCGACGTATTGGAGCCGTCTTTTCAGGCGTAAATCGAGGCGTAAAACGCCTCGTTTACGCCTGAAAATAGGTCGTGTGAACCCAGCCTTAGAATGATGAAAGTGAAGTGAATGACTTTTCAGTTGACCGGTTCACACGCCGTGTATTTGACATGTTTTTTTTTTTGCATATTTTACGTGCAAAAAAACACATAAAAAACGCTTGATTACACTTGATTTTGCGTGTTTGGGGGATTTGTGTGTGTGTGGGGGGGGTGCTCGCCGCTGATTCTTCAAAACAGCTGATAAGCGGCTATGAAGTATCAGCGGCGCCCGTGCACACTCCGCTCTGCCACGCACACACACGGGAAAAGTCTTAAAGGGGTCGTCCAGGAAAACATGGCGCCGCACCTGTCCTCAGGTCGTGTGTGGTATTACAGCTCTGTCCTATTCACTTCAATGGAGGTGAACTGCAATACCAGACAAAACCTGAGGACAGGTGCGGCGCTGTGTCTCCAATCCGGACACCCCTTCTGTCCTGAGATGACCCGACGGGGGTCAGAGCCACCCACCGCCATCACCGCAGACAGAACCACAACTACGGCATGAGGGCAGGGCTTGTCCTGAGTGCACTGTCTCTTGTTATGGACAGAGTTATAGTCACATGAACCCCGTCTGATGAACCGGTAACCTAGGTCCGATCACATGACAGAGGGGGTCACCAAAAACCCTGTGCACCCTCAGCCCGTCCATCCAGCCCTTTCCTGGTTATATCTGCATCTGGGAAAGCTGGGTGACCACCATTACCCCTCCTAGTGGAGTGTGTTTGGGGATGTGACTAATGAATCTCACACTCCAGTAGGAGGGGTAATGGTGGTCACCCAGCTTTCCCAGACCCCTGAACGGTAAATCTCTCTAGTTGTGCTGAGACTGTTTGGGGATGTGACTAATGAACCTCTCAGTCTCAGCACAACTAGAGAGATTTATCATTCAGGGGTCTGGGAAAGCTGGGTGACCACCATTACTCCTCCTAGTGGAGTGTGTTTGGGGATGTGACTAATGAACCACTCACACTCCAGTAGGAGGGGTAATGGTGGTCACCCAGCTCTCCCAGACCCCTGAACGATAAATCTCTCTAATTGTGCTGAGACTGAGAGGTTCATTAGTCACATCCCCAAACAGTCTCAGCACAACTAGAGAGATTTACTGTTCAGGGCTTTCCCAGTACAGTTTCATCGTGTGTCCTTCACACAAACCTCCTACACTGTGTGTCGCCATTTTTTGAGCTAACACACAGTGTAGAAGGTTTACATACAGTAGTAAACACACTGAAACACGAACATACATAGAAATCACTTACCTGCTCCTGCCGCCGCCGCTCCCTCCGGTCCGTCCGCTCCGTCTGCTGCCGCTGCTCCAAGTGCACAAGTCCGGAAGCCGCGACCGGAAGTAGTAATATTACTGTCCGGCCGCGACTTCCGGTCTACAGGAAAATGGCGCCGGACGGCGCTCAGTTCAACTTGGACTGTGTGGGAGCGGCGCATGCGCCGTTCCCACACAGACGGCGTACACCATAGTGGATGGAACGGGCCCCGTTCGCCTTCACTATGGGACTGTAGCTGCCGTATTCCATGTCTGTATGTGTAGTTAATCGACACATACAGAAATGGAAAAAAAATGGCAGCCCCCATAGGGAAGAAAAAGTAAAAAAATAAAAAAAAGTAACACACAAACACACAAATAAATACAAAAGTTTTTTATAACACACTAACCTCAAACTGATAGAATTTTATTTTTTTTGGCGACACTATTCCTTTCATTTAGGGGGCTGTGCGTTTGAGATAAATGAGCTTATAACTTGTAAAACTCAGTATGTGGTGTATGCAGTAGTTTGTAATTGTGGGAGATTTTACATAGGAAAAACGATACGATCGATGTATATAAGATTCTATGAACATGTAAGATCATTAATTACAGGTGAGGGATGTCCTAGGTTGATACAACATATGCAGGAAAACATGCAAATAATGCACGATGTATGCGGTTTGTGGGCATAGTTCACATTAAGCCGATATTGTCTGGAGGAGATAGACATAAAACCCTTTAACAAAAAGAGGCTTAAATTATCCTACAGACAGGGGCACTAGGACCTCTCGGTCTTAATGACCGAAACGTGCTTTCATAACATGAACCTTGTTATTTTAAAAAGAAAAACGAATAAATAAATATGTCGGTATTTTAAGCCATGGCATGATTATGGTGCATCACCTAGCATTATATGATGTGTATTTTCCTGTTATGTCATTATTGTTATAATTTTTTTGTTCCGAAATAATCTATACTGATTTTCGAATAAAAAGGGCAGGAAAAGGAAGTGAGGCCAGGGCCCTGAAAAAGCGTGTACGCACACGCGAAACGGCCGTAGGCTTATTTCACATCCTAGACCAAGATCCTGAATAAAAGTAATTTGCTGCAAAGTCGGTGAATGCCTCGATATCTTCTATCTTTTGATTTGACATCAGTGTCACAAATGATCTTTTGGCAGAAAGTGCACAAATTCCCACAGACACACTCCAAAATGTTGTAGAAAGCATTTTCAAAAGAGTTGAGGTTGCTATAGCCACAAAAAGGAGACCAACTGCATATTCACACCCATAGTTTTAGAATGGATATAGAGATTAGCAAATTCCCCAAAACTGGTTTCAGGTCCAATTCAGTCGAATCACCTGTCCAATTCGATTTGGTCAAAATAATTTCACTGCAAACCGAAGTACCCCAATTGTCCTGAAAACTTGTCTTTGACTCTCTGATGTCTTCCAAGTACTGTTTTCAACCCCTTTAAAGCTCTTTAACACCATGCCAGCATTGGTAAAGTGAAAGTGACAGCAACATATATGGGTAGAGGTAGGGATAATCGCAGTGCATTTTGGGAAGGGTGTTTGCAAAGCTGTGGATTCCTGTCTGAGGTCATGTGATCATTTTTCTAATCTAAAATAGTGGCCTGAGCTTGCTGAATTCCGTCATTTTGCCACGATTTTTATGCCACGAACGCCAACATTTTTGGAATTTACTAAATCTAACGTTTTTGGGAAATTTGGACTGAATTAGATTTGTGTACAATCGATTTATTCATTTCATCTCTAATGGGTTGTCCAACAAGCTCATATAGGTGTGATAGTCAGGTGTCCACATACTTTTAGCCAGATAGTCTATATGCATATCGTTTTTGGTTCAAGTAACCATTGCAACATCGCGTTTACAACCTGTAATAAGCCTGTGTCCACTAGACAACTATATAATCAGCTTCTACAGTATCTCATAGATTATAAGCCCTTGCAGACAGGGCCCTTTCTGTACCAGGTTTGTCACTTCTATTTATTATAATTACTTGTTTTTATTGTTTGTGCATGTCATGTATTTAAATCCCTCTGTATTTCATATGTACAGCACCCTGGAAGTTAAAGAGGTGCCATTTCTCCCGATAGGTGAGACTCGCAACTGTTAGGAAACGTCTGTTCCTCTAAGATCGCCTTGACCACTGGTCCAGCTTCTGGGCGGTTCTAGTTTTACTTTGAGTCTATCTCTCTTCTCTGTCTTTCTCCCTATTAGAGGTAAGGGTGGAGTATTTATACCTGGCTTCCTCCACTTGTTCTTTGCTTGTGATTTACTTGTCTTCAGGTGTTTTGATCAAGCTTCTGACAATACCGTATACCTCTGACTTCTGGATTTCTTGGAAACTAACCTTTTTTACTAATTTGAAATATCTGATCCCGGCTGGTTTTGACCTCTGCTATACCTGATATTCACTTGCTTTCTGTTTTGGACTTTCTGTTTACCCTCTGGCTGTTTTGTTATTCTGTTCAGGTTTACCTGCATTGTACCTCTTATCCAACACTGAACACTGCTAAAACAACCTGGGTTCTATGTAGCAAAAACCATCCTGCCTTGTGGTCGGCTATGGTGAAAACCATAGAGTAGCCTTAGACTCTATTGATCAGAGTTGTGACGGATTTGAGGTTGCGGATTCATTTGAATGGTCACTTCCGGCAGTCTCCTGCAGTCTTTGGGGAATCGCTCGCATAGCAATTACATAATGGATACATCCTGTGGCTCTGCCTTAATTGCTTAAGATCGGAATACTTCTTAAATTTTTTTTTAAATAAATAGTAATAATGCAATGTGATCTGCATGAAACACATTTGTAAATTGAGTATCCCTGTATATATTTCATTATGTGAATATTTTATTTTCAAAATAATATAACATAAAATCTAAAAATACAAAACATAACATATGCAATGCTTGAAGAATACTTTTTTTTGCGTAATGGATATTGTACCTATTGTCTATGCTAAAAAATGTATACACGATATGTACCGTATTTTTCGGACTATCAGACGCACTTTTTAGCAAGATTAAATCTTGCTAAAAAGTCCCTGTGTCTTATAGTCAGCAGTCCAGGGGCCAGGCTGCGCCAGACCCCCCTGACCACTTCCTTAACCCCTTCCCGACCCATGATGTGCCGGACATCATGGAGCAGGGGGTATGATGTATGTAGCGGGCTCACGAGCGAAGCCCGCTCGATACACTGCAGGTGTCAGCTGTGTTTTACAGCTGACACGCTGCTCTAACGGCCAGGAACAGCGATTGATCTAACGGTCGTAACTCCCGACCATGTAATCAGGAAGTGGCTGGCAGTGGGCGGGAGTACAAAAAGCTAGAACGGGGTTTAGGGGGCCCTTTTCTAGAGCTAGCTGTGAGTCCCAGTGGTGGGACACTCATCTATCTGACATTTGTGACCTATCCTGTGGATATCTAATAAATGTCCCTCATGGGAAAACCCCATGTCGCGGTCAATAGCGGCCGCATCATTTAAATCGTTAGGAGGGGGACGGCACCTCCGAAAGCCCAACGGCACCCCCCTGCAATGCGACCAGGGGGCGCTGATGGTTGTCATGTAGCCAGGGGGCCTAATGAAGGCCCTTAGGTCTGCCTTCTGTCTTCCTGTGCTAAGCCATGCCTCCAGGGCTTAGCAGAAGCCTGTAAAAATGACAATAACCAGCGCTCTAACGATCTGGTTCAAGTCCCCTAGGGGAACTAATAAAATGTGTTAAAAATCGCTGGTTCAAGTCCCCTAGGGGAACTAATAAAATGTGTAAAAACAAGTTAGATACATTTTCAGGAGTGAAAAAAAAATAAAAAAAATATTAAAAGTTAAAAAAAAAAACCTTTTCCCATTTTTCCCCAAGCACAATGTAAAAAATAAAAAAATTGGTATTGCTGCGTCCGTAAAAGTCGTAACTATTACAATATACCATTATTTAACTTGCATGGTCAACGGCATAAAGAAAAATTCGTTGTTTTTTGGTCAACTTAGCGCTAAAAAAAAATTAACTAAAAAGTGATCAAAAAATCTTACGTTTTCTTTTCTTCTGCAAGGTGGGAAGTATTAACAGTTAAATAATAATTTGACATGTTTTCCTATGTTGGCAACCAGAGGGAGAATTTCCCACAATTACAGCAAGGTGAATCAGGCAAAGCAGTCTTACTTACAGCTGCTGTAAATGTGGGAGGGAGACTCACCCCCTCCTTATTTTTGGCTACAAGCCCGGAAAAGGTGTCTTCAAATTGCTAAGCAGTGTCCAGCTCCCATTTTGGGAGTGTTTTTACAATGGCAGCTGGTAAAAGGCCAAGAAGGATGAAAGTCAAGAGGGAGACCCTGTGGTGAATGACTTTTCAGTCAACAGGTTCACACGGCATGTATTTGCTGCGGTTTTTGGCGCATTTTACGCACCAAAAAAATGTGTCAAACACTTGATTAAGCTTCCCATTTACAACAATGGGAAAGTACGCCTTTAGTACATACAACACAATTTTTTACTTGAGCGTTTTTAAAAAACGCGTTGCAGAAAAAAGAAGCGTCCGGTCATTTCTTTGGCACGTAAAGCGCGCCAAATGTTCCGATAATCAATGGGAGTAATACTTACGTGGCAAAAAATGTGCAAAAAGCGTGCACAAAATGCGTAAAAAAACACGTGAAAAACACATATAAATCGCCTGTATTTTAAAATCTGCTTCACAAGAAACGCTAGTGTATCTGACACGTCTACACGTCGTGTTTTTTTTGACCATCGTGTGAACATGCCATAAGGAAATTATTTTTCATTGGCTTCTAGTTTATATTGTGGTGCAGGGGAGAAGACAAAAGTCTGCTGCAGGTGAGAAGACTTTTATTTTTTATATTACTAACTTTATTTTTTGTTTTGCCGGTTCTGCTCGACCGTTTGGACTACCTCGTAGATACGCTGGACTACGCCGATGATCTATGTTTCAAAAAAAAAAAGAAACAAAATGGTTAACGAGGTTTATGTGGGGGAGTTTTTATTTGAATAAAAAAGTATTTTCATGCACACATCCGTATTTTTATCTATCAGTAAATACTGTCCGTAAATACGGATCCGTAGGCACACGTATTTGATCCCTATATACGGATCCATAAAAAACAAAAGAGGGAGGCTGCAAATGATGTCATCAACATGTTGCCCAGCAACGCTTCCTTAAATATGCACGGTTTACAGATGCACATCAGTAGCCGTCCTTTTTACAGAAGCTCCCATAGACTTCTATGGGAGAGTCTGTGCCATAATTAATGACAAGAAAAGGACGGGTTCCATAATTTTTTCAGCACAGACACCCATCCGTAAATATACTGAAAGGTGTTTGTGGCCAATAGAATTGAGTGGCTCCATAATTACTGCCCGTAATTACGGACCGTAATTATTCATGAAAAAGAAGCAATGGAGCAGCGGTGCTCATCGCTGATCCATCAAAATCCAAAAAAATCAGCGGAACTCGTGCGTCGCTGATCCTTCATAGCCACCAATTAGCTGTTTTGAAGGAACAGCGGTGAGCATCGCTTCCCCATCATGCACCCCCCCACACAAACCCCCCAAACATGCAACCGTGCCACACACAAACCCCCGAAACATGCAAACAACCCCAACCCCGCACACACACACACACACACACACACACACACACACAGAAACACACATTACATACAGTGTGGCCGGTCTTCACCAAAATGGCGCGACTTTCTCCCTACAAACCAGCTTCTATGCTGGGTTCCTCTGAACTACGCATGCCACAGAGCAAGCGCAGTACAGAGCTAGACGGCAGAAGCACAGGATATACGAACGGCTCCCATTCGTATGTCCTATGCCCTGTAGCTGCCATATTTCATCTGTGTATGTGTTGTGAAGAGACACATACACAGATGAAATAAAACATGGCAGCCCCCAGTAAAGTAAAAAAGTGTTAATAAAAAAATAACATTTTATGTGAAAAAATAAAGTAAATATAATACTTTATTACATAAAAAACATATAAATTAATTTATAAAAAATCATGACACCTTTCCTTTAAAATCAGACATAAACTTTAAAAAATAACGTTCAAACTTTTTTGCTGTAAAACGTAGAAAATAAATAAATTACCTAGTGGTGGAACTCATTAGTGTGAATAAAGTAAGGCCTCATGCACACGACCGTAGTCATGTGCACGGCCGTGATTTTCTGGTCAGCCGGCCACGGAGTGTCACCTGCGAGCCACCCGCATATTTCCTATGAGCCTGGACCGCAGAACACGGCCGTAATAAAACATGTCCATTCTTTCTGCGGTCCAGGCTCCTGGGCCATGCACGGACCGTGGAAACCACGGTCGTGTGCATGGCTCCATAGGAATGAATGGGGCCGCAATTCTCCCGTGGATTTGCCCGGGGGAATTGTGGCCGCAAAAGTACGTTCGTGTGCATGAGGCCTAACTCCAATCTAAAGCATTTTCTGATGCCTCTTATGGATGTGAAGGTTATATAAATAGTATCAATGCCTTTGGTGTGAGTGAAGCATATTGTGCACAGCAGGGATATAAAAAAAAAATCTTTGACTTTTCTTAATCTTTTGCTTGAAGCGCAAATTGCCTGACTGAGTATACAGTACTATATCTGTAGGGTGGGTTCACACAGTATGGTGAAAATTCTATTTTGTGCAGGGAATTGTGGCATACATGTGCCATTTTGTCCTGTCTTTACAAAATCACGGCAAAATTGTGTGGTTTTACCCTGATTAGTGACAAAAAAAAAAAATTTTTTACCACAGAGAGAGAACCGAGAAAAAAGGTGTTGTCCCATCTTCCTAATGAGGACTTGCTGATGATCAGCTAATTACCATGGTTCTGGCAGCTGAAAACCTTGGCGATCAGCTGTTTTTGCTAGGGGGAAGTTGTGAGTGGCCACACATTTCTACTGCAACGACCATTGCAGGAGAAGCGTGATATGACATGTGTCATCCAGAACAGGAGCTGATCTTTGGGGCATTTAGGTAGGGGTTGTCCTAACGTAGAAACCCATTTAATGCGGGCTTATTTTTTTAAAAAAAAGTTAATTATTTCGAAATACTTATGCATTGAAAAGTTAAAAACCATGGACACCTTTGACATTGAAAAAAATATTTTAACATATGTTAGTGGTTACTAAGTTTCAGGCTTCATTCTCCATTCCTTCGTTCATTTTCAGGCCCATTGATATGCAGCTTACAACCTGCTCCTAACTTCAGACTGCTCATGTGGGTGCATTCCTCCCAGTAATACATGCTGGATGTGAGGTTTGTGAAGCCAGGTAGGGCCACCATCAGGACTTTCTAGGCAAACCAAAAAGTCAGCCTCAGCCCCCCTATTACCAGGGGGTGTCAGGCGGTAGATACAGGCTACATGCACACGTTGCGTATTTTGCTGAAGAAAATACGCACCAAAACCGCACCAATACGCAGGAAATTTGTTTTTCGAGGCATTTTTCAGTGCAGTTTTTACATTTTGATGTGTTTTTTGGCGCATTTTCATGCTGCAGGATTTGTTGCGATTTTCCACAGCACTAGGCAGATTCAATTCACAAGTGGAAACGCAAGATAAATTGACATGCTGCAGATTTTAAAATACGCACCAAAGGTCAATTTCCCTCCCGAAAAATACCCCAGGTTGTACCTGAGATTTTTTGGAATCTCATTGACTATGCTGGTACTGTATTACGCTGCGAATTTGCCGCACGCAAATCCGCACGAAATACGCATTGTGTGCATTGAGCCACAAGATGTCTGTGTTTTCGCAAGCTAAGGAGCTCCGTAAGGGGTTGGGAAAATCAGAAAGTGGCAGAACCCGGGGTCTATGTGGAGCTCGACAGGCAGCTAAACACCTTCCTACTAGCCAATAAATGAGACTGGTTGAAAGTCTGTAGCTTTATTAACTGGTCATAGGATTAGGGTAAAACTGAGGAACAAACAAGAATATACATGCCATTAGATTACAGCAATACATAAGAACAAGGCACATTGAATAAATGTACTACATATACAGGTAACAGGCTGACATATATTAAGCCTATATACAAATAAACAGTAGCAATAACAGTTATAGTACAGTATGAACAGTGTATGGCAGTACAAATACAGTATAGGACCATACATGGCTGACCATGAGGCTAGGCCGAGCTTCACAACTACACTAACTGATATATTACAGTCCCATGTAACAGAGTGAATACTGTCCTAACAGTATTCCTGTGGCTGCTGACAGCCAGTAATATAAACCATCTATCTGCTTACCGACTATACTTCGACAAGAAGGATGGAACGAATCAAAATGGTCCTCTCTCTGAGCAGACATAGAAGAGACTGCCCTTCTTCTTCCCAGAATGCTTTTCACCTTCTCATGGGTGGGGAAAACAAGAAATTACACAAAGGAGGAAATTACTAACACTGGCCACTAGATGGCACCTGGAGCACTAATTACTTGCATAGAAAATAACGTCACAAATCTCAGTCTATAACATTACGCCTATGAGCAGCACACTCCCCGTCTGGTGTCAATCGATGCCACCATCAGAGTCCCCAGATGAAAACAGTAAAATAAGTTCTGTTACTGGTCTGAGAAATAGTTTGGTCTCCTTCTGATTATGAACCTTGACCTCAACTTTCCGGACGTTCTCATCCTCTCCCGGGAATGTTTAGTAACGAGACCTAAAGGCCACTCATTCCTATGTGCTTGACAGTCTTTCATAAGCACCACATCACCAGTTCTGATGTTAGGTTTGGTGTTCTGCCATTTATTCCTTGGTTGTAGCGTGGAGATGTATTGCTTTTTCCACCTATCCCAAAAGGTATTGGCAAGGCTTTGTACTTGTCTCCATTGACCTTTGTAAAGGTCTTTGGTACTGAATTCTCCAGCGGGAGCATGAACAGTGCTAGTCTTCTGAGTAAGCAGCATTACAGGAGTAAAGATTACTGGATCTTCAGGATCACTTGAGACTGGAGTTAAAGGTCTGGCATTAATGATGGCTGATACTTCTGCCATGAAAGTAGTCAAGCACTCATGGGTAAGCCTTGCTGTACCCACTTGCAGGAAGATGGAGTCCAGGATTCTACGTGCTATGCCTATCATTCTTTCCCAAGCTTCACCCATGTGAGAAGAATGGGGTGGATTGAAAGTCCAAGTGCAACCTCGCTCACTTAGGTATCTTTCGACACTCATAGTATCCAGGTTCGTAGGAATTTGTAGCTCTTTGGCTTTAACAGAAGCATCAGAAAACACACAGTCTTTGTATTTGAACTTCTGTAGATGGCACAGGGGCATATGGACGTGCAACATGTAGACTTGATAGATTGGTTAGAGAGTTCCTCCACTCTACCCACAGACCTCTCTTTTCAGTGGGAAGTGGATCATCCCAGTCGGAAGGATCACAAGTTAAATCTCTGAGTATTGCTTTACCTTGTATGGTGACAGGAGCTGCAAATCCTAAAGGGTCATATGAGCTGTTTATAGCAGACAGGACTCCCCTCAGAGTAACGGGTTTTTTCTCCCTGCTGACTTGGAAGGTAAAGGTGTCAAACTTTAAGTCCCAGATATGTTGCATGGGAAGAGTGTCAGTTCCCAAATCTAAGCCCTTTAAATCATTTGAGTGGTCGTGTGAAGGAAAAGCTTCCATCAATTCTTTACTGTTGGAGGCGATTTTGTGGAGTCTCACGTTTGAACTGGCGAGCATTTCCTGATCTCTTTTAAGAAGACTGATTGCACACTCATTTGTAGGCAGGGATTTTAAGCAGTCATCCACATAAAAGTCTTTTTCTACAAAGTGTCTAACATCTGACCCATATTCTTTCTCACCTTCCTTAGCTGAATGTTTGAGTCCATAAATAGCCACTGCAGGGAAAGGACTGTTACCAAAGATGTGTACCCGCATGCGGTACTCTATGGAGTCTTTGGAGGGATTGTTCTCCTTGAACCAAAAGAACCTTAAGAAGTTCCTGTGTTCTTCTTTAACAAGGAAGCAATGGAACATTTGTTGGATGTCAGCCATGAATGCAACAGAGTCTCTGCGAAAGCAGAGAAGTACTCCTAGGAGTCGGTTGTTGAGGTCTGGACCTGACAGGAGGACATCGTTTAAAGAGACACCCTCATGTTTGGCACTAGAGTCAAATACCACTCTTATCTGACCTGGTTTCTTTGGGTGGTATACACTGAATATGGGTAGGTACCAGCACTCCTCTGTGTCCTTTAAGATAGGAGCTATCTCTGCATGATCATTCTCAAATATTTTTTCCATGAATGTAAAGAAGTGGTCTCTCATATCTGGCTTTCTCTGCAAATTACGTCTAAGGGAAGTGAAGCGTTTATAGACTTGTTCTCGGTTGTTAGGCAGGCGTTGCCTCTTCGACCTGAAGGGAAGTGGTGAAACCCAGCTATTTGATTTATCTTTGACTATTTCCTGCTCCATTATTTATAAGAACAGTCTATCTTCATGTGACATTGCCACCTGATTGTCTTCCTTTGTTCTCTGAAAGACTGTGCATCCTAAGTGGTCTTGGTCCCTGTCACAGGCATGGTTGTCACAGGAGTTGCCTATGAAGGGACAGGGCAGATGGATGCTGTGAGGTAGCTCTTTTATGAGGAAATTGCTTTGACATTGTTGGAAAAGAGAAGGGCGTCCATTCTCTAGTGTGCTAGTAAGCATGTTGCTAACTGAGGGTGATTTGTGCACACTTCCCAGACAAACATCTCCTATAATCACCCATCCTAGGTCAAGTCTCTGGGCATATGGAGCATTGTGAGGACCATTGATTTGATCTCTAGCTTTGTGAACTCATAAAATATCTCTCCCAAGAAGCAGGATTATCTGAGCCTGTGGATCTAATTCTGGTATGAGATAACTTATATGTCTCAAATGGGGTTGGTGTTTTGCAGCATCCGGTGTAGGGATTTCAGACCTGTTATCAGGGATCTGGTTACACTCAATTATAGTTGGTAAAGGCAAGGATGTGTAACCATCTATAGACTCGACTTGGTAACCAGTAGCTCTCCTCCCCACCGTCTCAACAGTACCGGCACAAGTCTTTAGGGAGTAGGGAGAGCTGGGTCCTTTAATTTTGAAAATTTCAAAGAAGGTAGATCTGGCTAGAGACTTGTTACTTTGGTCATCGAGAATTGCATAGACTTTAATAGCTTTGTCTTTGCGGCCTGTTGGGTAAACTCTGACTAGGCAGATTTTTGAACAGGACCTGCCACCTATAAGTCCTTTGCAGACCTCAGTACATTGAGAAGTAACTGCTGGTGTCTCTGTATCAGTGTTCATTTCCTCTCCGCCCTGCTCCTGGGCACTTACTGCATGTGTCCATGGTGGTGGCCCAGGGTGTAAAGCTGTGTTGTGATCTGTGCTGTCACATTCTGTACATTTTACACTGACCTTACAGTCCTTGGCGAAATGTGATGTCGCTAAGCAGCATTTGTAGCAGATCTTGTTTTCTCTGAGCAAGGCTTTGCGGTCATCCATGGACTTCTCCCTGAAGGCTCTGCATTTCAGTAGGGAATGTGGCTTCCTGTGCAGGGGACACTGCTTACTGGGATCCTGGAATCTGTCCTCTTGGTGAGAGGAGCTTGAAGACCTGTAGGGATAGTTTTGTGAACTGCCACTGGTGTTTTATGCTGCTTGAAACCAGAAGGAGTGGCACAGGATAGTGTAAGATCGAAGCTAGGATCATTCCTAATTCTTGCTTGCTGTGTAATAAATTCCACAAAGACACTGAAAGAAGGGAATGGTACATTGTGAATTTGCTTGTACCTAGAGCAATGTGTGACCCACTTTTCCTGCAGGTTGTAGGGAAGTTTTTGGATTATAGGGTTGACACCTCTGGCTGTGTCAAGGAATGCAAGTCCCAATAAATCTCCTTCTGCCTTGCCGACCTGTAGTTCCATTAAAAGGTCACTAAGTTCCCTAAGTTTTTGGTAGCCCTTACTAGCTATTTTAGGGAAGTCATCAATTCTTTTGAATAATGCACTTTCTATCACCTCTGCCGAGCCATAACACTCATCAAGTCTGTCCCAGATCATCTTAATACCTGTTTCTGGGTAGTTTATGTTGATGGCCCTGATCCTCTTAGCATGCTCAGCAGATTCATTTCCAAGCCATTTCACTAGGAGATCTAGCTCTTCTCTGCATGACAAGTCTAAGTCTCTGATAACATCCTGGAAAGAGGATCGCCAAGCTCTATAGTTCTCAGGACTATCGCTAAACTTTACAAGTCCCTTGGTGACTAGCTCACGTCGAGCAAAGAACTTAGCAAAGTCTATTGTGGCTTGGTTAGTACTGAGACAGGTTGGCGGAGCATTGCCATGGTGAGAGTGTGGTGTGTGGTCATACCTGTTAGGAGTCTCTGCTTCAGGCTCGCCCGTGCCATACCGTTTTGGGGTGAAGAAACTTCCTGTATACTGGAATGGAGGTTGGGTTCTTTGGTGAGCAGGGAAGTTGACTTGAGCTGTGTCATTCTCTTGCTTGCAGAACTGTGGTCTGAGGTCAGCTTCCTGACGCAAGGTCTGGTGTGTTTGACTTGGCTCTCTGATGATCTCTTTTGTTTCTTGTGCAGTCTGAGAGTTACTGATGGAGTGTTGAAGGACATATTCTGAAGTGCGCTGTAGTGCATCTTTGGGATCCTGTTCTAGGCCTAGCATATTGCTATGTCTGCTGTGCTCACTGTCAGGGTATGCGGCTGCTTCTAAGACTTCTGCTTCAGCTATGGCAGCTGCTGCTTCCTTTTCAATGGTGAGCTTTGCAAGTGTCGCTTCCAGGCGTGCCCTTTCCAGGTCTAGCGAGGCTTGTTGTTGCGCTTTCTCTGCTTCCAAGGATGCTTGTCGTTGTGCCCTCTCTGCTTCCAAGGATGCTTGTCGTTGTGCCCTCTCTGCTTCCAAGGATGCTTGTTGTAATTTCAGTTGCATCTCTTGCTCAGCAAAGGTGGCCCGTGTCTTTGCTGCTTCAGCCTTTGCGCAGGCGATGGCGGCTGCATTGCCAACAGATGATGCCTTGGAGGAACTGACATGTGATCTTGTCTTGAGAGAAGATGTCTGGCTTCGTGACATAGTTTGACCGTAGAGATCGCCGTGTTGCCTGTTTGCAGGTGACTGCGTAGACAGTAGCAGACCTCAGTGTAGTCTGGATCTTTCCTTCTTGATTCCAGTAGTCGTTTTACTGTCCTGCCCCCACTTCACGCACCCCCGGCGTCTATGTGGAGCTCGACAGGCAGCTAAACACCTTCCTACTAGCCAATAAATGAGACTGGTTGAAAGTCTGTAGCTTTATTAACTGGTCATAGGATTAGGGTAAAACTGAGGAACAAACAAGAATATACATGCCATTAGATTACAGCAATACATAAGAACAAGGCACATTGAATAAATGTACTACATATACAGGTAACAGGCTGACATATATTAAGCCTATATACAAATAAACAGTAGAAATAACAGTTATAGTACAGTATGAACAGTGTATGGCAGTACAAATACAGTATAGGACCATACATGGCCGACCATGAGGCTAGGCCGAGCTTCACAACTACACCAACTGATATATTACAGTCCCATGTAACAGAGTGAATACTGTCCTAACAGTATTCCTGTGGCTGCTGACAGCCAGTAATATAAACCATCTATCTGCTTACCGACTATACTTCGACAAGAAGGATGGAATGAATCAAAATGGTCCTCTCTCTGAGCAGACATAGAAGAGACTGCCCTTCTTCTTCCCAGAATGCTTTTCACCTTCTTATGGGTGGGGAAAACAAGAAATTACACAAAGGAGGAAATTACTAACACTGGCCACTAGATGGCACCTGGAGCACTAATTACTTGCATAGAAAATAACGTCACAAATCTCAGTCTATAACATTACGCCTATGAGCAGCACAACCTTTGTGAGGGAAGGAGTAGGCAGGGGACAAACTTGTGGCGGATCTTTGAGGGGGTGGGAGTGAGAGTCAAGGTGACAAGACCTCTGTTGGGGTAAAGGAAATCACAAAGTAGGACTGAAAATAACAATTAGAAATAAAAAAATAAATAAAGTATACAACTAGTACAGAACACAGACAGGCAGCAGTATCATGAGCACCCTGACCTCCCTTCCACAGTTTAAGAGAGTAGAGAGAGACCACACGTAATTACTCTTGCGGTGCCTGCAGCTCCCTGGTAACTCCTGTTTGGTCTTCTGGGGAACTATTAAAGTTTCTGCCACCATAGTCTGCTGCCGTAGTCACCTCCTCCCCACACACAGTATGCATGTCATGAGGAAAGGAGTAGGGGAGAAGAGTGTGTGAGCACTAAGACTGTGATAGTCACAGTCCACTAATATTGGCTCTCTTAGGTGGAGGGTAATTAGGGGCCCTGTTGAAATATTTTAGGTTTCAGGATGTTGGAAATATCGGCAGGCGGTGCATGGCAGGCCCATTTTCAAAACATTTGCGTCCAGGCCCCTGACAGAAGTAGTACCAGCCACTTTTATCTGATGGCGATCCTGAATCAAGGAAGCTGCTGCATTCACTAGATCTCATGTATCAGCACAGCTTCATCCTTGTTGTGCTTTCTACTTCTAATACAATCCCTTTATAATCTCTATTGTGCATGCGCTGACACTGTTGCTGCCTGTGTCTCTTCTTTTGCCCCCCCCCCCTGCAGATTGTCCCGCGTGTGTTCTCCCTATCTACACTGTGATACAGTACAGCCTGTATGATTCCGCCCTGCACACTCTGCTGTGGGTTTTCTCCTCCCTATTTACAGCCCGTATGTTCTGCCCCACATCCTTGCAGATTTTACAGTGGGTTCCCTGCTCCCTATCTATACTCCTTTTCAGCTTGCTCTTCTATGTACAACCTCCCCTCCAACCTCCCTGCTGATATTTCTAAGGGGACCCATACATGCAGTGGGTGCACGGTATGTGTCGCGTGGCTGTGAACTGCACATTAAAACCGCACATTGTTTTACTGCAAATGTTACCTGTGCAGCTAGTACAGGTGAAACATCATCAACAGCAGTAGCTGACTGTAATATACAGCCAGGCTTCCACTGCATAGACTGGGGTCAGAGCAAGCTCCGATCCCAGTCTTTAACCCATTAGATGCCGTGGCCAATAGTGACCGCAACATCTAAGTGGTTAAAAAAGGGAGGGAGCTATGTACAAAAACCTAATAGGCTTACCTGTCAGTGTGAAACTGACAGTTAATATATATTGCATTACATAAGTAGTGCAATGTATTATACCTGCGATCAGAAAATTAGGCCTTCAAGTTCCAGAGTAGGACTAAAAAAAAGTAAAAAATGTAAAAAAATTAAAATCTAAGATAAATAAATACTCTTCTTGTAATAAAAAATAATTGGTATCACCTTCTTTATAACAACCTTAAATATAAAAAATCATGTTATTTATCTCGCGCAGTAGACTCCATAGAAAAAATGTAAACAACAATGGCGGAATTGCTAATTTTTGGCCACTTTTCCTTCAAAAAAAGGAATAAAAAGTGATATAAAAGTTGTATGTACCACAAAATGGTACCAATAAAAACTACAGCTCGTCCCACAAAAATCAAGACGAAAAAATAAAAAGTTATGGCTGTCAGAATATTGCGACACTAAAACCTGTGCACCAGGAGCTTCATGGCATGGGTTTCCATGACCAAGCTACTGCATGCAAGCCTTATATAACCAAGCACAATGTCAAGTGGTGTAAAGCACGCCGCCACTGGACTCTGGAGTAATGGAAACTTGTTATGTGGAATGACGAATCACGCTTCTCTATCTGGTAGTCTGATGGACAAGTCTGGGTTTAGCGAATGCCAGGAGAATGTTACCTGCCTGACCAAATTGTACTTAAAGTTTGGTGAAGGGAAGAGCAATCTTAATGCTTCAGCATACCAAGACATTTTGGATAGTGTTGATAGTTTTGGATAGTTAATTGTACTCTTCCAACTTTGTGGGAATAGTTTGGGGAAGCCCCTTTTCTGCTCTAGCATGACTGTGCCTCAGTGCACAAAGCAAGGTCCATGATGACATGGTTGAGTGGAAGAATGTGACTGGCCCGGACAGAGCCCTGACCTCAACCCCATCTAACACCTTTGGGAAAAACTAGATTGGAGATTGTGAGCCAGACGCTGTCATCCAACATCAGTGTCTGACCTCACAAATGCTCTTCTGGATAAATGGGTAAAAATTCACACAGACACACTCCAAAATCTTGTAAAAAGCCTTCCCAGAAGAGTGTAAGCTGTTTTATCTTCAAAGGGGTGGACCAACTCTATATTAATACCTATGGACTTAGATCAAGATGTCATAAAAGTTCCTGTAGGTGTAATGTGTAGGTGTCCCAATACTTTTGTCAATATAGTATATATTACTTCTTGTGATTGTAAAGTATTGCAGAATATGTTTTGACGCTATATAAATTATATTATTATCATTATTCTAAGACTTGATGTTTTTATGAACTGTTCTCTTAGGAGTTTATAACTTGGTGATTATTATATTTATTTGTTCATCCAACATAAACTTACGTGTTCATCCAACAATTAAATTATTTTTTTATAAACAAGTTATGTTGATTCTGAATACTTAATCCTGACAAATCTGTTTCCTTCTGTATTGTCCTTGTAGTGAGACCATCACACTGCTATCTAAAAAACACAGTAGCATGAACCTCAGTCTTCCTCTTCCCCATCTGTAGATTGACTATTCAGAAAATGCAATACAAAATGTTAACAACGCTAGTCATGTTTAGAGAACTAAAAACGACTAATTATGCTGTAATTTGGTTTGTCAAATACCTATTGTTTTCCAAAACTCGTGATTTTATTTTCTCTCTTTTCTAATCACGTAAGAAGAACCAGAGCAGCTGTTGAATTACTTCATTAAAAATGCATTTAAATGATAAAAAGTCCATTTAAAAGTAGATTTAAAAAAAATGATAAAAAAATAAATAAAAACCTTCTTTATTGTTGCCCCCACTGCCTGTGGGGATACAAACTGTTTTTAATGTGAAGTCAATTAGCAGCACAAAGTAAACTGTAAAAGGCAAGCAGGATTTAACAAGCTTTTGCGTTTTTTAATTTATCAGCTTTAACATAAAGCCTCTATGGAAAGTGCCTAGACTCCTGATACTGGGGGAGTAGAGGTTTGATATAGATTACAAAATCTCCAAAATGAAATCTATCAGTGTACCCAGTCATCATTTCCTCAGAGTGGGCAGATGTCATTATAAGCAATGGTCTTAGAATAAATGTGTGTTAAGTTTTAAAGTCATGACTAAGCAATATTGAGATAAGATATTAGCTACTGCTTGAATAAGGAAAACCCACACTGTGGGGGCACATTAATAACGTAGTTTAGTGTAATAAAAAGTCAAATCCTTTCTGGAAATGTGTGTTTATTTTAGTCATGAGGAAAGGATAAGAAATGTTGCAATTTATGTTATAGTGTCCGGCCCTTTTTGCACTGCATTTGGTGAAACGTTCCCGATGCATACATTAAACGGAAGCTGTGACGGATGCCTAATAGTGGCATTCGTCACCCATAGACTATAATTGTTTGAGTTTAACGTATACGTCATGAACTCTGACAGAGGCCAAAAGAACACTCTTTTGTCCTCTATCAGTATAATGGAAGCATATGGGTGCATTTAACATATGCGCTGGGGGCTTTCCTGACACATACACCAAATGTACAGGGAAAATGCATTGTGAAACGGGCCTAAGCCCTAGGATTTTTTTTCTGGCCTTTTAAACTGCATGACAAAAACATTTGTAAAATTTAACGTACAGGTTTTTTTTGCATTTTTGATTTGTTGTAATTTTGTACAAACGCTAAGCCCAGAGCATTCTGCCTTTTGAAAAACATTTCACTGACAACAAAAACGCCACGAACAAAAACGCATCTTATGTAGTGCATTTTATATTTGACTATAGAGTTTAATGTAACATCTGGCTGCATAAAAGCACCACAAAAAAGAGATGACCTTAGACGTGTATTGTTATGTGCTTTTTTAAAAAAAAAAAAAACCTTCAGTCTTTAACAGATATGGAACTTTTAATTTTTCATGGTTGTTACTGATTAAATGCTACGATTGTATTTTTTAATTCCTTCAGGACGAGACCAATTTTACGTCTTAAAGTGAATTTCCACCATGGAATACCGTTTTGTTTTTAGAATCCAAACAGGTTCAAAATTCTGTGCTGATTAGTTTCTTAATATATCTATTAGCAGTTGGAGCTCCATTTTTTCTGACGCAAAGCTATATTTCTATAAAGACATACATTTAAAACACAAAAGGTTGGCTGCCTGCAGCCACCACTAGAGGGAAATCAGGAGCTAACTGCATGCTATTATATATTGAACTCAATAATTAAACAGAATGAAGCGACCTCCCATAACCACGCTAGTTGTGAATGCATGTAGCAAACACTAAAAAAATTAATCAGCACAGAATTTAGGACTTAAAAATGAGGCAGAGATTCCCTATAAGGAACTTTTTTGCATGAGCTGCATGAGATCTTATTTTTTTGCGCTAAATGTTGGAGATTTTTTAGGTCTAATTTTGGGGTATATATAAATTAGTATTTAATTTCTATAAATTTTTTATAACGGTTGAATGCATAAAAAAGGCAATTCCTCCATTGTTTTTTTTGAAAAAAATGTTTTCTGGAGGATGGCGCGGGAACAGGACAGGTGAGCATATAATTTATTTTTTTCCCTTTTACTGTGTGCAGTGTTGGAGACCTTATCTATAGCGGACACTAACTACAGGGGACTATATAGGGGGCACTAACTACAGGGGACTATATAGGGGACACTAACTACAGGGGACTATATCGGGGCAATGCCTCAGGGGGCACTATCTACAGGGAACGCCTCAGGGGCACTATCTACATGTAATGTCTCAGGGGGCACTATCTACAGAGAACACCTCAGGGGGCCCTATCGACAGGGAACACTACAAGGGGCCCTATCAACAGGGAATGTCACAGGGGGCCCTATCTGCAGGGAATGCTACAAGGGGCACTATACAGGGAACTCCACAGGGGGCCCTACCTACAGGGAACGCCACAGGGGGTCCTACCTACAGGGAACGCTACAGGGGGCACTATCAACAAGGAATGCTACAGGCGGCCCTATCTAAAGGGTACGCTACAGGGGGCTCTATACAGGGAACGCTACAGGGAACGCTACAGGGGACACTAGACAGGGAACACTACAGGGGGCACTATACAGAAAACGCTACAGGGGGCTTTATACAGGCAACACTACGAGCGGCACTATACAGTGAACGCTACAGGGTGCACTATACAGGGTGCACTATCTACAGGGAACGCTACAAGGGGCAATATCTACAGGGAACGCTACAGGGGGCACTACAGGGACTGCCACAGGGGGCCCTATCTACAGGGAACACCACAGGGGGCACAATTTACAGGGAACGCTATAGGGGGCCCTATCTACAGAAGACGCTACAGGGGGCCCTATCTACAGGGGACGCTACAGGGGCACTATCTACAGGGAACGCTACTATATACAGAGGGCTCTATGGGGAGCACTATCTACAGAGGGCTGTATGAGGGGCACTATCTACAGGGGGCTCTATGAAGAGCACTATCTTGACACAATTTTATTCATGGGCACAGTGTACAGTACTATTATATTCTGGGGCAGTGTGTATAGTACTATTATATTTAGGGGCACAGTGTATGTTGCTATTATATTCAGGGGCACAGTGTGTAGCACTATTATATTCAGGGGCACAGTGTAGGTTGCTATTATATTTAGTGGCATAGAGTGTGGCACCATGAGAACTTTATCGTCTTTATAGGTGTGGAAATGTTGAAAAAGAGAGCTTCCAAAGACATCTGAGCGGCAAACTTTGCAGAAATGGGTCATGTCCAGACGGAGTAATCATAGAGGTCTGGACCAAATGGAAAAGGAAAGAAAAAGAATACTCCAATCTGAGAAGATGTCACCGGTGATCCACTAAATTTAAATGTTTTTTCACCCTGTGACTGATTAGTAGTGTAGTCACTGTTGGATCTCTAGCGAGATGATGGGTGTATCGTTCTTTTTTGTGAAACAGCAACTCAGGATATCCTTACCATCGTTCTGGCTATACTGGGAGCTGTAGTTTTATGCCGTATAAACTTATATGACAAGGATTAAAGAGAATTTGCAAATGATCTCTGTACTGAGCTGTATTTATGCTTGTGCTGTATTTATGTACTGAGCTCGGTTCTGGTGTTATATACATCATAACAACCAAGCTCAATACATATATACAGCACCAAAGAGAAGCTCAGAACATATAGACAACTCCAAAACCAAGCTCAGCATATAAATACAGCACCAGAACCAAGCTCAGTACATATATACAGCACCACAAAAAAACTTAGTAGATATATACAGCATCAGAACCAAGCTCAGTACATATATACAGCAGCACAACAAAGCTCAGTACATATATACAGCACCACAACAAAGCTCAGTACATAAATACAGCACCAGAGCAAAGCTCATTACATGTATAAAGCACAAGAACCAAGCTTAATATATATATATATATATATATATATATATATATATATATATATATATACACACACACACACTACCGTTCAAAAGTTTGGGGTCATCCAGACAATTTTGTGTTTTCCATGAAAACTCATACTTATATTTATCAAATGAGTTGCAAAATGACTAGAAAATATAGTCAAGACATTGACAAGGTTAGAAATAATGATTTTTATTTAAAATAATAATTTTCTCCCTCAAACTTTGTTTTCGTAAAAAAATGCTCCATTTGCAGCAATTACAGCATTGCAGACCTTTGGCATTCTAGCTGTTAATTTGCTGAGGTAATCGGGAGAAATTTCACCCCATGCTTCCAGAAGCTCCTCCCACAAGTTGGATTGGCTTGATGGGCACTTCTTGCGTACCATACGGTCAAGCTGCTTCCACAACAGCTCTATGGGGTTGAGATCTGGTGACTGCGCTGGTCACTCCATTACAGATAGAATACCAGCTGCCTGCTTCTTCCCTAAATAGTTCTTGCATAATTTGGAGGTGTGCTTTGGGTCATTGTCCTGTTGTAGGATGAAATTGGCTCCAATCAAGCGCTGTCCACAGGGTATGGCATGGCATTGCGAAATGGAGTGATAGCCTTCCTTATTCAAAATCCCTTTTACCTTGTACAAATCTCCCACTTTACCAGCACCAAAGCAACCCCAGACCATCACATCCTCCACCATGCTTGACAGATGGCGCCAGGCACTCTTCCAGCATCTTTTCAGTTGTTATTCGTCTCACAAATGTTCTTCTGTGTGATCCAAACACCTCAAACTTCGATTCGTCTGTCCGTAACACTTGTTTGCAATCTTCCTCTGTCCAATGTCTGTGTGCTTTTGCCCATATGAATCTTTTCCTTTTATTAGCCAGTCTCAGATATGGCTTTTTCTTTGCCACTCTGCCCTGAAGGCCAGCATCCCGGAGTCGCCTCTTCACTGTAGACGTTGACACTGGCGTTTTGCGGGTACTATTTAATGAAGCTGCCAGTTGAGGACCTGTGAGGCGTCTATTTCTCAAACTAGAGACTCTAATGTACTTGTCTTGTTGCACAGTTGTGCAGCGGGGCCTCCCACTTCTCTTTCTACTCTGGTTAGAGCCTGTTTGTGCTGTCCTCTGAAGGGAGTAGTACACACCGTTGTAGAAAATCTTCAGTTACTTGGCAATTTCTCGCATGGAATAGCCTTCATTTCTAAGAACAAGAATAGACTGTCGAGTTTCACATGAAAGCTGTCTTTTTTGAAAGTTTAATCGAACCCACAAATGTATTGCTCCAGATTCTCAACTAGCTCAAAGGAAGGTCAGTTTTATAGCTCCTCTAAACAGCAAAACTGTTTACAGCGGTGCTAACATAATTGCACAAGGGTTTTCAAGTGTTTTCTAATCATCCATTAGCCTTCTAACACAGTTAGCAAACACAATGTACCATTGGAACACTGGAGTGATGGTTGCTGGAAATGGGCCTCTATACACCTACGTAGATATTGCATTAAAAACCAGACGTTTGCAGCTAGAATAGTCATTTAGCACATTAACAACGTATAGAGTGTACTTCTGATTCATATAATGTTATCTTCATTGAAAAAAACTATGCTTTTCTTGCAAAAATAAGGAAATTTCTAAGTGACGCTAAACATTTGAATGGTAGTATATATATATATATATATATATATATACATATATATATATATATATATATATATACTGCACCACAACAAAGCTTAATTCTTATATACAGCATCAGAACCAAGCTCAGTACATATATACAGCATCAGAACCAAGGTCAGTACATAAATTCAACACCAGAACCAAGCTCAGTACAAGCATACAGTACCAGAACCAAACTCATTACATATTATACAGCATAACAACCAATCTCAAAACATATACATGTAGTGAGTGTAGCGTCCATGGCCACGGGCCATCGGGTTTACTCACCTCCCGACGCCCGCAGCCATGGATCCGTGAGCGCTGGTCCCCATCTCCTTACTAGGAGACGCCAGCGCTCACTTCCGCTCCGGTCTGCTGTGTCCCGAAGGGTGCGCGCGCACGCTCGTGCCTGGCCTTAAAGGGCCAGCGCGCGCACAAAGGAAATCGTCATCATCATTAACTGCCATGATTTCCTAGTCTATAAGAAGGCTCCAGGCCTTCTGATCCTTGCCTGAGCGTTGTTAGTTTTCCCAGTCTGCCTTGCAAATGGTCCCTTAGT
Organism: Rhinoderma darwinii; assembly: GCF_050947455.1. Classification (NCBI taxonomy): domain Eukaryota; kingdom Metazoa; phylum Chordata; class Amphibia; order Anura; family Rhinodermatidae; genus Rhinoderma; species Rhinoderma darwinii. Next base: position 305,853,092 of record NC_134689.1, on the reverse strand, counting down.
GTTTCCCGTTCCAGTTGTTACCCGTTCCTTATTACCTGTTCCTGTATCTCGTGCTGTTCTTGTTCCTGTGCCTATTAGTGTCGGAGTCGTGTCACGCCTTGTGTCATCTGCCATGTCCGGAGGAATCCGCCACGTCCTGTGTCATCTGCCATGTCCGGAGGAATTCGCCATGTCTGGCGCAACCTGCGGCACCTGTGTCATCCGCCACGTTTGGCGTTACCTGCTGCACCAATCTCCATCTATACCAGAGCTGTGGCCACTGTCTGGACTATCCAGGTACCCTTGTGCGGGACATTGTATTACTGGAGTTTTCTGTTGTTTGGCCAGCTGCCTCCCCGCTACGGCGGTACGGCCTAGTGGGTCCACTAACCCGCTACGTGACAGTGAGCTTGTTCTGATGCTGTATATATGTACTGGGCTTGGTACTGGAGTTGTATATATGTACTGAGGTCTTTGGTGCAGTATAAATGTATGAGCTTGGTTCTTGTGCTGTATATATCTACTGAGCTTGGTTCTGTTGCTGTATTTATGTACTGAGCTTTGTTCTGGTACTTTATGTACTGAGCTTGGTTCTGGTGCTTTATTTATGTACTGAGCTTGATTCTGGTGCTGTATATATGTACTGAGCCTTGTTCTGGTGCTGTATATATGTACTGAGCTTGGTGCTGGTGTATTTATGTACTGTGCTTGGTTCTGGTGCTGTTTATATATACTTAATGAGTTTCGTTCTGGTGCTGTATATATGTACTGAGCTTTGTTTTGGTGCTGTATATATGTACTGAGCTTGGTTCTGGTGCTTTATTTATGTAATGAGCTTGGTTCTGGCACTGTATATATGTACTGAGCTTGGTTCTGGTGCTGTATTTATGTACAGAGTTTGATTCCGGTACCGTATCTGTGCATTAGCAGGGAGATTTGTTGCGGCTTACTGCGCACGCCGCACTGTTCTCCACCCTTCTCATAGTTGACAGCCGAACTAAACGGGCTGAGCACTCTGAACCCTTTCCCGACATCCGCCGTATATATACAGCGCTGATGGGTGAAACATCTAAAGGGTTAAGAATCTTTCTAAATGCTGTTTTGAATACTTTGAGGGGTGAAGTTTGTAAAATGGTGTGACTTATTGGGGGTTTCTAATATATAAGGCTCTAAAAGCCACTTCACAACTGAGCTGGTCCCTGAAAAATAGCCTTTTTAAATTTTCTTAAAAATGTGATAAATTGCTGCTAAAGTTCTAAGCCTTGTAATATCCTAGAAAAATAAAAGGATGTTCAAGAAAGAATGCCAATCTCAAGTAGACATATGGGGGATGTTAATTAGCAACAATATTGTGTGGTATAACTGCCTGTCTTAGAAGCAGATACATTTAAATTGAGAAAAATGCTAATTTTTGCAATTTTTCGCTAAATTTTAGTGTTTGTCACAATTAAATACAGAATGTATTGAGCAAATTTTGCCAGTAACATAAAGTCCAATGTGTCATGAGAAAACTATCTCAGAATCGCTTGGATAGGTAAAAGCATTCTAAAGTTATTACCACATAAATTGAAACATGTCAGATTTGAAAAATGAGGCTCTGTCAGGAACGTCAAAAGTGGCCGCAGCGGGAAGAGGTTAAGATATTGAATGTGCGCATATAGGTCTGTACATAATGGGTGAGTTTAATATAATGAGTGTGGGTAGATAGGTATGTACGCTTATGTAATTATATAAGGGTGTCAACTTTTAGAGCCTCATCTGGCATGGTTCAAGCAGGGATGTCCATGAGAACAGTATGGGTGTAATTTGGTTTCACTCGACGTTCCAGTCTTGGTCTTGTATAGATATTGAAGAAAAATAGCTTATTAAAGGAAACCTCATAATCATCTCCTGGCAGGAACACTTGCAATGTCTAAAGCCCTAAGATGTAATAGCATCAGGTAGAGGTCTACTGAATAAACAGCATGTTAACAATATAAAATAATATATTTTGCATCGAAAATATGTTGTGAAACATGTCATACATTTTATAGCCATACAGTCTGTTAAAAACAAAGAATTAGGAAGTGGTTGTGTATATAAAAACTGTGTAAAAAAGTTGACAAAAGGTTACTAATGGAATCAGAATTAGGAAACATGAAAACAGAATGTTTTGTATTGAAATGTAAAGCCTTGAATAGATTTGAGTTAATGGAAGTCAAAGAGCCAAAACCATTCGAGAAGTAGCCAGCCCTTCAACTCACCTGTCATGCTCACCAATCAGACGCTCAGTCCTTGACAGGGCTTAAAAATCCTCTCTGACAAATTGGAATAAATGTAATTTTTTTCCAAATTTTTTTATTTTCTTTGAAGGAGGCAGTAATTGTAGTGCTGGGGTTGTTCGGTTGCTCTCAGGTAAAAAGTTTCAAATATTTAAAGCGTAATTCCAGCGACAAATAACCGGAATATCAGTGCTGAAGTGAACATTTCTAAGCTAAATGGTAAAGACACTTATAATATAGATTTTTTTCTAAATGCTGACATTTTTAACCAGAATTTTACTCCCATCCAGCTCAGAATGAACCACAGAATTCACATTAATAAATTTTAGTGTGCAAATTGTTTCCATCTGCTGAGAAATAACAATAATAATAATAATCGTTATTTATATAGCGCCAACATATTCTGCAGCACTTTAGATTTCAGAGCGAAAAGGTATAGATAATATCAGACATTACATAGTGACAAAACTAATTAACAGTTGAAACAAGAGGAGTGAGGACACCGCTCGCAAGAGCTTACAATCTATGAGGAAATAAGGGAGACACAAAATGGAAAAAAGTGCTTGTTGAGTACAATAGTCCAGCCATCTTTTATACACATGGGGTGGTACACATAAAGCTGCATGAGCCGGTCACCAGCCGGTATCTGTGTATGACAGACATGAAGAGCATTGGGGTGCAAGGAGTGTGGGGGATACTGCTGAATGAAGGGGTCAAGTTCTCATGACTAACGTAAAAGGGGGCAAAGGAAAGGCTTTAGAATAGGAATGTTATAGGCCTGTCTAAAAAGATGTGTTTTCAGGGCACTCTTAAAACTCTGGATTATGAAGGATTATGAAGGATTTTAATCTAAGGTCGTTGGCAGAAAGTAGAGCGCAAGTAGGGTGAAAGACAGAGATGAGGGAGGAGATGTAAGGAGATGCAGCACTGTGGAGAGCTTTGTGGGTGAGAGTAATAAGTTTGAATTTTATTCTGAAGGGAATGGACAACCAGTGTAGTGCCTGGTACAGGGTAGAGGCATTGGTGTAGAGGTTGGTCAGAAACCAGAGGATGCTGCATTAACCCCTTCCCGACATCCACCGTATATATTAGGTGTCATCAGGTTAGAGATGGTATTAGAAGCCAAATCTGCTCAATGTATAGAGAAAAGATGAGCAGGCCTAGGACTGATTCCTGAGGAACCCGATAGCGAGAGGAAGAAGACATACCAGCAAATGACACACTGAACAAACGGTCAGAGAGATAGGAAGAAAACCAAGAGAGAGCTGTTACAGCTGTGGGGTATGTGAACCCACTAGACCGCTCTGCCATGTCAGAGAAGCAGCTGGCCAAATAATAGTCAATAACAGTCACAGTGTAGGAGTTCCTGGAGGGCTATGCAGGCAGATGCTTTGTAGTAGCACATGACACCTGATGTGGCAGATGGCCTCAGACATGGCAGATGGCCTTAGACGTGGCAGATGACTATGGACATGGCAGATGACCACGGATGTGGCAGATGAGGCAACACGACTCCAACAATGAGTCTAGGCACAGGAACAAACGTAGCAACAGGATACAGGACATAGGATACGGGAACACTGGCAGCAGGATGCAAGTAAGGGACCATTTGCTTGACGAACATGGCTAGACACAACAACGCTCAGGCAAGGTGTGAAAGGGCAGTGCCCTTGGGATTGGTGCGCACGTTGGCCCTTTAAGGCCGGGAGTGAGCGCGCCTGCGCACCCTACGGGAATGAGCAGCAGAGAGGGGCAGTACTTGCCGGCATCTCCGTGGAGGAGAAGGAGGAGAACGCCGGCAGAGCAGTGAGTTAAAATGGCAGCCGCCATGGGAATCTGGGTAGCAGTGAACGGTAGCCGCCATCGCTACAAGAGCATTGTCCTTAAGGCCAATAGAATGTATCATAATAAGTAAAAGTTGGTGTTCTACAGTGTCAAAGTCTGTAGAGAGATCCAGAAGAATAAGTAGAGAGTATTTGCCGTTAGATTTAGCTGCCAAGAGATCATTTGAGACTTCAGTAAGGGCAGTCTCTGTGGAGTGTAGAGTGCGGAAACCAGATTATAAGGGGTCTAGAATGTAGTTAACAGAGAGGTAGCAGATAAGGCGAGAGTAGACCAAGCGTTACAAAAGTTCAGAGATGAAGGGGAGATTGGAGAAGCAGCGCTGGATGGGTCAAGAGTTTTTTTTTTTTAGTAATGGGTTTATGACGGCATGTTTAAAAGAGGAGGGAAAGATACCAGAAGAAAGAGAGAGGTTAAAAATTTTAGTCAGGTGACTAGTAACAGCTGGGGAGAGGGACTGGAGGAGATGTGAGGGGATAGGGTCACTAGGACGAGAAGAAGAGAGGAGCCTAGAGACTTTTTCTTCTGTTATTGGGTCAAATGCTGAAAGCGAAGAAGAGGGAGTGCGGGAGGGAAGGGGATCAATGTTACTAGGGGACTGGGAGATAATATCATGCCGGATGTTGTCAATTTTAACTTTAAAATAAGTGGCCAGGTCTTCAGCACTGAGATCTGTGATTGGTGTCTGCACTTTAGGACTAAGGAGGGAGTGAAAAGTATCAAAGAGGTGTTTTGTATTTATAGATAGTGTGGAGAGTGGTGAAATAGATTTTTTTGGCTCTGTGAAGAGTCAGTGGCGTAATTACCGCGGTAGCAGCCGTAGCGGCTGCTACAGGGCCCGGGCCGTGAGGAGGCCCGTGCCGCCAGCCGACGCGCCCCCCCCCCCATATGCTTGGTGGCACCGCTAGCAGCCGTTATGGCTGCTACAGTGGTAGCGCAGCTACTATGGGGCCTGGCCGCCGAGCCTCCAACAATTATGGGCCGGGCGATACAGGCCCTCTCATGCCTGTAGGCATCGCTAGCACTGGAGGGGGCCCCGGTGCTAGCGACAGCCAAATACATGCCTTGCAATGACGCTGATTGGCTAGTGGCGCGATGACGTCATCGCCCCGCTTCCATGCTTGAAAGGCGCTCATTGACGGGGCAAGTCATTCTGCCCACCAATCAGCATCATTGGACGATGCTCGTTCAGCTCCTGCAGACCCTCTCAGAAGAGAGCAGATCTATATTGCCAGCGAACAGCGTGGGAACGGGATCATGTGAGTATGTAAAGTTTTTGGTTTTTTTTTCCTCATAAAACTGTTAATGGCATTATCTATAGTGGGGGCTCTATCTACAGGGGGTCATCTACATGTGGGCCACTATATACAGGGGGGTCTATATGTGGGGATGTGGGGCACTAGCTACAGGGGTGGTCTGTATGTGGGGCACAATCTACAGCGGGGCCTATATATGGGGATGTGGGCCACTATATACAGGGGGTCTATATGTGGGCCACTATCTACAGGGGGTCTATATGTGGGACACTATCTACAGGGTGGTCTATATGTGCGGCACTATATACAAGGGGAGCTATATGTGAGACACTATACAGGGGTGGGCTATATGTAGAGCACTATCTATAGGGGAGCTATTTTTAGGGCACTTTCTATAGGGGTGGGCTATATGTGGGACACTATATACAGGGGTGGGTTACCTGTGGGGCACTAGCAACAGGGTGGCTATAAGTAGGGCACTGTCTACAGAGGTGGGCTATACGTGGATTGTACTCTTATAATCAGGGACACAGTGTATGGCGCTATTATAGATAGAGGTGCAAGAGGTGTTGAGAAGCTGCAGACATCTGAGCGGAAAACTGCAGAAATGGGGCATGGTCGGTAGAAATCCATCATAGATGTCTGGACCGGAGGGAGAAGAAAATAACTAGAATCTGAGAGGTCACCGGTGAGTCACTTAATGTAAATGTTTATTCTGCCTCTAATCAGCACTGTAGTCACTGTATGATCTGAAGCAAGATGATTATGATATGATTTTTTTTTGTGAAACAGCATCTCCCAGGATATCTTCACCATTGTTCGGGCCATGGTGGGAGCTGTAGTTTTACGCCGTACAAACCTATATGGCAGGGGTTGCACTAAATTGAGCTGTATTTGTTCTGGTGTTGTATATATGTACTTAGCTTGGTTCTGATGCTGTATGTAAGTACTGAGCTTTGTTCTGGTGCTGTATACACATATGAGATTGGTTCTGGTGCTGTATATAGGTACTGAGCTTGATTCGGGGGATGTATTTATGTACTGAGGTTGGTTCTGGTGCTGTATTTATGTATTGAGCTTTGTTCTGGTGCTGTATATATGTACTAAGCTTGGTTCTAGTGCTGTATTTATGTACTGAGGTTGGTTCTGGTGCTGTATTTATGTACTGAGGTTGGTTCTGGTGCTGTATATATGTATGGGCTTGGTTCTAGTGCTGTATTTATGTACTGAGCTTGGTTCTATTGCTGTATATATGTACTGAGCTTTGTTCTGGTGCTGTATATATGTCAGAGCTTGGTTCTAGTGCTGTATTTATGTACTTATCTTGGTTGTGGTACTGTATGTATGTACTGAGCTTGGTTGTGGTACTCTATATATGTATGAGCTTGGTTCTGGATCTGTAGTTATAAAGGATATATTTATAATAACAAAATTGCAGGGCAGATGGAATTGTTCTCAATTCATTGTATATTTAATGGGAATCTGTCAGGTAATTTTAACCCCTTGAACCGCCACCATGCGGTAATACATGACCTGACAATATTTCCAAACATTCCCTTGTATGTTTTTTCAGATGCAGCAAAATTCTTAAAACCCACTTTTAAAACGGGGCACACTATATGCTAATTACTCATTAGAGGGCCATGGGGTGGTGCCGCTATCCTGAAGAGTCACATAGTCCTGCCTCCAAACCCACCTTTCCATGTTTGAGTGACATCTCCCTGGCTAATACAACTTTCTCAGATGCGCCATTGCCTTGTAGCACTATACACAAGGGGGAGCTGTGTGACACTATACACAAAGGGGGGCTGTGTGGCACTATACACAAGGGGGAGCTATGTGGCACTATACACAAGGGGGAGCTGTGTGACTATACACAAAGGGGGGCTGTGTGGCACTATACACAAGGGGGAGCTGTGTGGCACTATTCACAAGGGGGAGCTGTGTGGTACTATATACAAGGGGGAGCTGTGTGGCACTATACACAAGGGGGAACTGTATGGCACTATTTACAAGGGGGAGGGCTGTGGCTCTATCTACAGGGAGCTGAGTGTGGCACAATCTACAGGGGTCTGTGTGCTGCACTTTATACTAATGGGGGGGGGGGGCTGTGTGGCACTATATACAAGGGAGGGGGGCTGTATGGCACATTCTACAGGGGGCACTATTTATAAGGGGGGCTGCTTGTGGTACCCGGGAGGGGTGCCCAGGTCAAGAGTTTGCTATGGGGCCCAGTCTTTCCTAGTTACACCCCTGGGCAGAGTTGTAAGTTTTGAGCATAAATTTGTAATGGAGGAAATCTGCTGACAATTGCGATTTTTTTCCACAGACGTTCCACAGAGAAATGCATTGTGTATGACCTGCCAGGTTGAGTGGAGGAGGAAAGTGACAAGTGCTTGGAGCTCATGTCTGGTTGTGACCTTTAAATCCTATTCTGGCATTGCAGAGAGGAAAAGCAGCTCACCATAATCCACTGATACCAGAGTATAATACTTGTGACTCTATTCTGTTCATGGATAGGCAAATAGCGCTGTTCCTTACCTTTAGGCATTGACTGGAATATTTTGTGTTGATAAGTATATAAGATTCACACACATTTTAATATTTCTTGCAGGCTTCTTAATAATTTTAAGTTGTAGGGCTTTCCCATTTATCCAGTGTCAGAATGTGTATTCTTGGTCTCTATATCTACCCTCCATCTATACAGAACATAAGCACTTTTACTAGCGTTATAATCTTTGTTGTTATCAGTGCAAAAACAGCACATGCCAATAAGTTCTAATAGGTTATTTGTGAATAATTCTCTAAAGAAAAATAGACCCAAATGGCAAGTGATTGTCTCCAAACATGATTGTCTCCTGCTGAGCTTTTGGGGCCCATTATTGTGTCAAGCCTGGGCCCACCAGAGGATCCTTTGGTACACAAGTGGGGCTATCTGACCCATTTGGTCCATTTAGCCAATGGCCAGATACACCAAACTGAATATATTTACTGAGCCCTAACGGCTGTCCCCTCTGACCCCTTCTCACTAACTAACAATTCAGGGTCATATATTTGAAAAAGATCATTAGAATGAATGTTTCTGTAGCAAACAAGCAATGGCCCTCAGACGGTCACCCTCAGCCCCTGCCCTTCTCCCACTTGTGTCCAGTACAGTGTGTAAAACTATAAGTACTGAGATGAACACATCCCTTCCTTTTTTATAGCTTTTAGAAGTATTTAATGAGCACAATGAGATTCAATTGTAACACAAAAGTACTATTCAGTTTGAAGTGATTTTAGGACCTTATTTTGCCTTCTTATGTATCTCTATTAAGTCATTGAAGATTATCCAAACCTTTATAATTACTGTCTACAACTATTTTTATAAAGGTAATGGACCAAAACTACAATTGGGGTGAGGGCACACTGGTACTGGATTTAGGTTGCACTAGTAACAGTATGTTATTTATGTTGTATCTATAGTGCAATACTATGGTCACTATTGAAATCAATGGGAGTTTCTGTGCCAAAAAACTCTTCAAAAAACTCTGTGTGAACAGGGCCTTTCACCTCTAACCTCCCATTGACATCAATGGGAGGCAAAGAAAGCGTATTTCGCAGAGTTTTTTGCCCGTAGCACTCAATGGGCGTGAGCGAAAAACCCCACGAAAAACGCAGCGAAAATCGCGGCAAACGACATGCAGGAAGGACAAAATCTGCCTCAAAATCCCAAACGGAATTTTGAGGTAGAATTTTCCTCCTGCAAAAAACTCTGTGTGAACGAGGCCTAAATAAACATGCTTCAAGCAATTTTAAAAAACCGCTTGCTTCGGGAATGTGATTATCGGTGATTACTGTTTTTTTTTTTTATACAAATACTCTCATCATATTGGCTACAGTAGGGGAACTTGTTTCTTCTATAAAAGTTTTTGGGGGGATTACAGAATACCGCTTTAAGTATTCCCATGTACAGTTCCCTTTATTATGTATTTATTAACAAAGAATACAGATATAGCAAGCACCTGCTACATATGCCAGCCATTGCCTGTCAACCTGCATCAGATTAAATTCTTCAGAAAAATAGAAAATAGATTGTAATATGTATGAAGGCATGTGCCATTTATTAGACTGGTTTTACTAGATCTTTTGGTATGGTGTTCGTTGTGGGCAATAATGTTAATTGTGTGCAACATTTACTGTTAGAAAAATACGACTAAACCAGCGCAAGAACCAAATGTGACAGAGTTATCTGAACAAGATGCACTGTTTGAGGCCCTCTGTACACGGCCATGCGTTTGCGGTATACATTAGTATGGGAGTACGGTCCGTAAAATAAAAAAATAGGGCGTTCTATTTTTTGCGGGTCATTTCTACGGCCCCAACACTTTCCCGTAAATATATGGGAAGGTGTCTGTGGAGAATAGTAATCAATAGGTCTGTACTTTGATCCCCAATTACGGTCCGTAATTGCGGATCAAAATTACAGCCATGCGCATGGGGCCTTACATCTGGTGTGTGACGTCAGTATAGTGTGCAGGCACAGTAAGAAGCATCAATGAGGATCCTACCAAGGCAAGTTATTCGTCCTGGAAATGGGGGTAAGGAACGGACATGGCTAAAGTGATGTGTCAGATATAAGAGGATGTTGACCCCCCCATCCAACAGCACCAAATTTAAGGTGAAGGAACTAACATGGCTGATATGGTATTTCTATTATGAGTTTGATATGCACTGAGTATTGTATTCTTATTCAGCCTGTATACCCACTATTTTATCCCTGCAAAAGATTATATTCTATATGGCTGCCAGACAAGTGTCCTATTGACTTCATATTAGAAAATACATCTCAAATAACAATATTATATTGTGCAGCCATTCTTCCATGAAATACAGATGTAGCAGAGCTGAGTTTATCAATTAACTCTCTAGTTATTTTGAATTCTGCATCATACAGCCTAGTTCAATTCATTGCGATATTACATTCTGTAGTTTTACATTGGACTTCAGGTAAATCTACTACCCTGGCTTTTCACAGACAGCTATCACAGTGCACCAGCAACAACATCAAGAAAAATACAATATTATTAAATATGTTCCCGATGGTTTAGCGATTGGCTGTGAAAATTGCCTATTTCTTCTATTAATGTATTATAATATACAGTTACATTGTAATCTAGCTTGCTATATGGCTAAATAATAATTAAAAACAAAAAAGTATGACCAAACAAAGGATTGTGCCTTCCCACTTAAATATCACAAGCTTTGTGTGCGAGAAATGTATTCTTGTACAGTTTTGTACATTATGAGGAGGTTAAAGGCATTATAATATTCGTTCATGATTCACTGCACACTAGATGGCGCCAGAAAGCTAGTATATCACTTCTAGATTCAGGATAGCAATATGTGCTCGCCTGTAAAGATTGAAGCTGGTTGTTTTATTAGGTCTTCTGTTATGGGCAAACTAGGAATAAAAAGCAGCAGCTGAGGCACATAGAGCAGTTCAGCCCAATATTGAGAGATTGCAAGGCAACAACAAATAAAATCTATTTTTATAGAAGGTTACATTGTCTCCCACAGAATCTTTTTCAATACTATTCCTGACCTAGAGCAGCAGTAAGTGGTGAGGTCACACCATGTAGTGTCTGCAGCCTGAAATAATCTTATTAAAACAATGCAAAATTAAAAATAATTACATGAATCCGTTTGATGCCAATGAGTCTCCTTCAAGTGGCAGATAAATAACAAACACTATCTGCTCTCAATACAGATTACCTGGTCTATGGCCCCAATTTCATATCAGATGTTATATTCTGTTAGATGTTGAGTTAAAAGTGAGTTCAATGCAAAGAATAAATACCTAAAACAATAAATAAGTGAATATATTTACATTTAGTATATTAACCTGAATCTTTCACAATTTCTGACTGATACTTTTTTATTTGGTATTGTGTATTTTGTTTTTCCCTTGTGGTCAAGTTACTCTGTGCAGGGGCAGTGTTCCGTTCTTGTGGGATTCTGGTTATTTCTTATTCTTATATTCCACAGAATCTTGGTCTGTATAGAGAATGACATGTCTGTGATGATGATGTCCAGAAGACAAGTCATGTTGGATGCGTGAGGTATCAGAGAGTAGCCCAAGTAAACATTTTTAGCTAGCCTCTTATGAAGCCCTTAATACTTCTAAACAGGTATGTGCACACGACCGATTTTCAGACGTAATGGAGGCGTTTTACGTCTCGAATTACGCCTGAAAAGACGGCTCCAATACGTTGGCAAACATCTGCCCATTGCTTGCAGTGGGTCTTACGATGTTCTGTGCAGACGAGCTGTCATTTTACGCGTCGCTGTCAAAAGACGGCGCGTAAAATTACCTTCGCGTCAAAGAAGTGCAGGACACTTCTTGGGACGTAATTGGAGCCGTTTTTCATTGACTCCAATGAAAACCAGCTCCAATTACGTCCGTAAAAGATGCCGCGAAAAACGCGTGCACTTGTAAAAACGTCTGAAATTCTGGAGCTGTTTTCTCCTGAAAACAGCCCCGTAATTTCAGACGTATTTTGCTTTGCCGTGGGAACATACCCTTAGGGTATGTGCACACGACCTCTTTTCAGACGTAATGGAGGCGTTTTACGCCTCTAATTACGCCAGAAGCCAGAAAAGACGGCTCCAATACGTCGGCAAACATCTGCCCATTGCTTGCAATGGGTCTTACGATGTTCTGTGCAGACGAGCTGTCATTTTACGCGTCGCTGTCGAAATACGGCGTGTAAAATTACGGCTCGTCAAAAGAAGTGCAGGACACTTCTTGGGGCGTTTTTGGAGCCGTTTTCTCATAGACTCTATTGAAAACAGCTCCAAAAACGGCCGTAAAAAATGCAGCGAAAAACGCAGCGAAATACGCGAGTTGCTCAAAAAACGTCTGAAAATCAGGGGCTGTTTTCCCTTGAAAACAGCTCCGTATTTTCAGACGTTTTTGGTCACTACGTGTGCACATACCCAAATGCTGCAGATTTTCTGTGCAGATCAGTCCCAGCCATGTGGATGAGATTTGAACAAATCTCATCCACATGCTGTGGAACATTTTCCGCACGAATATCAGAGCATGCTGTAGATTTTCAGATCTGCAGCACGCTCATTCTGTTCTGGATGTTCACAGTTGATTTCACTGTTGTCAATGTAAAAAGGGTGATATTCGCAGCAAAATCCGCAAAAAAAATCTGTAACAAATTCCACACATAATACAGGTGTATTTTACTGCGGAAATGTTGCGGATTTGTTGTGAACAATATGCAACAAATCCACTACTTGTGTGGATACCCTGAGGGTGCGTCCAGACATGGTGGACAATTTACGCTGCAGATTTTGCTGCAAATCTGCAATGAATCTGCAGCAAAATACGCATATTTTACATGCAGATGTTGTTGCGGATTTAAATGGGTTATCCGGGATGTGATTTTTTTTTATTAGGGACTAGAAATGAAATAAATAAACTTAAAAAGCAATACTTACCTGTTCTTGCCCCTGGCGATCTAGCACAGTTGCCCTCTGATTGGCTGCAGTGGTCACATGCTCCATGCACTGGATTGCCCGGAGGGGGGAGGGGGGGGGGTGGGCAGAGATAGCTAATTATTGTTTTTTTGGCTTATTTATTTAAATCCAGCCACTAATAAAACTAATTTACATCCCGGATAACCACTTTAAATCTGTGTTGTACTAAAGATTGCTGCGGATTTTAATTTCAGATTCCGCAGCAAATCAACCAGGTCTCGACGCACACTTAAAGAGGTTTTCACTCTAAGGGTATGTTCACACGGACTATTTTCAGCCGTTTTTCGGGCCGTAAACGTCCAAAAACGTCTGAAAAATCGGAAGCAGAAAACGGCGTTCTGCCCCTAGGGGCCATTTTTTTACGCGCCCGTTTTGAAAAACGGCCGCGTAAAAAAATGCCCGCAAAAAAGAAGTGCAGGTCACTTCTTGGGACGTTTTTGGAGCCGTTTTTCATAGACGCTATAGAGAACAGCTCCAAAAACGGCCGTAAAAATGCAGTGAAAAACGCAGCGAAAATCGCGAGTGGCTTATAAAACGTCTGAAAATCCGGAGCTTTTTTCTCTTGAAAACAGCTCCGTATTTTCAGACATTTTTGAGTTTCTGTGTGAACATACCCTAAGTCTGATCATTATGTTTGTTACTTTGCACAGATATTAGCATTTTTCTACTCACAACTATTTTTTGATACATGTGTGAGAACAGGAAGTGTAGACATATATATGTTTCTTATTTTACTGTGTAATATAAAGTTAGATAAGTGTAGCGTTTATGTAAATTAAAACAATATTAATATTCATAGCTCTAGTAGTCTTATGTCACGGCCAGATTTGCCATTAGGTACAAGAAGTCCGTGCCTAAGGATGGCACTGCAAGAATGGGCACATTCTCCTCAGCTTCAAAGCTTGATTATAGCTCATGCAGTGGAGATGGTGCAGCAGTCTACATTCAATATACCTGCACTCAGAGGTACGTTTATTATGAGCACCTTCTCAATACTATGTTGGGCTAACCGACATTGTATATCTGACATTGTACTGTATGCAGAGACTGATCTGACTTGATCCCTGATTATCTCTTATTGTGGGATTCTGCCAGTTTCCCTCCACACTCCGAAAAACATACCGATAGGTTAATTGGCTTCCTATGAATTTGTCATCAGTATTTGTGTGTTTAAGATAGGGGAAATTAGATTGTGAGCCTGGGACTGATGTAAATGTTGATCATCTCTGTACAGCAATATGGAATTTGTTGGCGTCATAAAAGCAACAGGAAATGACATATAAAAAAGTCTAACAATCCTCTGTTCAGCTCCAGCACCGAATAGAGATTTATCACATGGCAATGGGGGGGGGGGGGGGGGGGATTTATAAACTTTTTGACGCCAGTTGGAGCAAAAACTTTGCAAATGGCACAATAGTAACAATTTGCTGTAAAAATTTAGATTTTGTGCCATTTCCGTTGCTTATATCGCTTTTTTTTAAAAGTGGGCGGCTCTTAGCTATAGGTAGTTGAGTCACAACAGCCTGCCAAATTTACAAGCTAAACTGGTGTAAATTATAGAACAAATCTTCTCCAGTTCGTAGCTGGAATAGATTTGACTTTCTGCCACATGGACGTCCAGAGATGTTCCTAATTTATATTTATCTTCATATTAGGACTAGCATATGAAATGGCAGTCTTAATAAATCTCCCTAATTATGTTCAGTCCCTGTTTTTTGTCTTAGGGTCCAAGCTCACCATGAAATATTTTGCTTGGATGGGTACTATTCTATGGGACAGATTATGATTGGATCGGGTGGATGTTCTCATTTTCACAATTTACCATTTGTTGCTACCGTTATTGCTGTCAATTTAAACTGGCCAATTGTCATGATGATTTGCAATTTTCCAAGCAATCGCAAGAATAATTAACGAGTGTAAAAAAAAATAAATAGAAAATACATACTACTATCGTGTTAACATCATCGATTGTGTCGATCTAAAAAATCTTTGTCAGCGGCATGAATGGTAAATGCTGCTCATAGCGACATTTACAATAGGCATTTCTGTCCAGTGCACGGCTTTGGCGAAAGTTATTGCTGGGCAGTGATGTTAATAGGCAACAATAAACCCCACCCCAGCCCGCTACGAGGCTTGTCTATCAGATCTTCACAAATTACTTTTCAATCCACCGATTGTTAGGCCCTATTCTCACGGCGGAATTTTTGTGGCGGAATCTGCAGCGGATTCCGCTGCAAAATTCCGCCTCCCACTTATTTTAATGGAAGGCAGATGCTTCTTTTTCCTGCTAGATAGAGTAGGAACCTGCCAATAGCAGGAATAATTCCGCAGCGGATTTTGCAACAGGACCCGCCAAGCAAAATCCGCCCTGTGAACATAGCCTTAGAGCTTTATGTCACATTGTATGGAACATGACAGTAAAAACCATATGTGAATGTCACTGTGCTATGATAAATTGAAATATTTGACATATTGCTAGTTATAGAGATACAGAGATCACATTTAAAGAACAGTTTACTCTGTAACATGTACATAAATTCATTGCTAACATATGCCAAGTATTGGACACAGAATGTTGCTCATTTGCAAACCCTACAAGTGAACGTCTGAATGTCTGAATCCAGACATATATATCCTAATATAGAACATAGAGGCCACTTTCATGGGGATGTATCTGGACAGCGTGATCCCACTTTCTGATACAAAAGACAGGTAAGAGCAGTGTATTGAGCTGTCAGTGTACACATTGTGCATGTTTGGGCTGGTGCTGGAAGCCCAATAACCAAATATTCACAGCACGGTGCTTATAAAAAAAACCTTTTCATACATTACACAGAAGAACAGTTGTTTGTGGGCCCAAACCTCTCCCCTCCCACCCTCACGTCTCTTCCCATCTGGGGACGCTTGTCTGTTTGAAATATATGGAGGCCATAGTGAAACACGGGCAGCCTTAATGAAAGCGAGGATTGACGACTACTGTTTAGATGCAGCTCTGGGCTAAGATTCAAATGCAGCTCTGAAGTATGGTCTGTGACTGAGCTCCTGTGGGGAGTAGGGGCACGATCTCATCAAGGAGATCTCTGTAACCCGCTGACGCCAGCAGCACTCAAGGGCTGGAGAAACCTTCCAAGCAGAATACACAGACACAGATGTGACCATTATACATGAAGCTCTGTGTAAACCAAGATGCTTTATTTCCCAATACATCCACTAGGCGCTTCTTTTTTTTTTTTCCTTAAGGGCACCGGCTGCACGTCAGCACCATGTAGGCAGCTTTTTTTGCTGATGCCAAAAAGGCCCCATGTTTTCTAGCAGCAGGGGTTTATTTTTCTTCAACAATAAGCAATTAGGCTGAACAAACAGTTT
Organism: Rhinoderma darwinii; assembly: GCF_050947455.1. Lineage (NCBI taxonomy): Eukaryota > Metazoa > Chordata > Amphibia > Anura > Rhinodermatidae > Rhinoderma > Rhinoderma darwinii. The sequence goes on along the minus strand of NC_134689.1, from coordinate 305,836,858 downwards.
AGCGTGTCCTTCTGCATACCTGCAGACTCCCCTGGGTACGGCAATCCACTTTGGAGCCTGTGTCTTATTCAAGTGTTTGACAGTCTATTAAAACAGGATTTTATATTATAGTCTAGAGCTGCTAAGGCGGGCTTGAAAAAAACGTGTCTCAAAGTCCTGTAGAACTACAAATACCCATACAGCCAATTGCAAAAACCATCACATACAGCTAAGGAGTTTAAAGAGAACCTTTCACCTGCCCATACATGTGCAGCTGAGTGCAGCGTGTAATGGGAAGGGCTGCACAAACCCTGTCTCACTATAAATTTTCTTCCTATCTTTCTCCGTTAGATAACGGTGCCGTTATATTCGGAACATAATATTTAAATAACCCCCTGAACTGTCAATGGGGCGTGTAGTTGGCAAGGGGGTATGTAACATTGTTTTTACACTATCCAATCACCTACGGATAGTGCCACAGCAAGAGCTGGTGGGAGGAGAGCGTGTGCATGCTCACACGCGCGGCTCCGCCGCCACCACGGAACGGAAGGGAAGAAGAATGTGAGTTCTTCTTCTTCTGTTCCATGGTGGTGGGAGTATCTTCGGTAGCGGCATCGGAGCTGTGCGTGCATGCATGCGGGCGCGCACTCTTACTCACTCTTCAGCTCTCGTCAGACAAGGACAAGACTGGGTGATCTCTCGTGAGAGATCACCCAGTGTTGTCCTTGTCTGCCGAGAGCTGAAGAGTGAGTGAGAGCGTCCTCACGCACAGCTCCAAGCTGCGCGTGCGCGCGCACACGCTCTCCTCTCTCCAGCTCTTGCTATAGCACTGTCCGTCGCTGATTGGATAGTGTCACAGCGATGTTACTCGGCTGCTTGCCAATTACACGCCAAATATAACGTCACCGATAACTAAATAACAGAGGAGGGTAGTAAAAAAAAAGTAAACTACCCCAAGGTTTGTGCAGCCCTGTCCATTACATGCTGCATTCATGTATGAGCAGGTGAAAGGTTCCCTTTAACCCCTTCCTGACATTTGACGTATCCATACGCCAAAGTCGGGTAGGGGAAGTATGGAACGGGCTCACGGAGTCGAACCGCTCCATACGATGCTGGTGTCAGCTGTATGTTACAGCCGACACTTCAGAGTAACAAGCGGGATTGCGCTCGAGCGCGATCCCGCTCGTTTAACTCGTTAAATGCGTGGTCAATAGCTACCGCAGCATTTAAATCGTTAGAAAGAGGGGGCGACCCCCTCTAACAGCTCATCGCGCCCCCGCAATGCAATCGAGGGGTGGCGATGGTTGCTATGGCTGCCTGGGGGCCTAATGAAGGCCCCCAGGTCCGCCATCGTTGTTCTCCTATTAAGCGCTGCCTCCGGCAGGGCTTAATAGAAGCATGTCAGAATCACGATATACTGCAATACATTAGTATTGCAGTATATAGTGCAAGCAATCTAACGATAGCTGGTTGAAGTCCCCTAGGGGGACTAATAAAAAAGTAAACATTTGTAAAATAAAGGTTTTTTTGAATGTAAAAAAAATTAAAAGTTAAAAAAAACAACTTTTTCCATTTTCCCACTAGAGCATAGTAAAAAAATTAATAAACAAACATAATTGGTATCGCCGCAACCGTAAAAGTCTGAACTATTACAATATCTAATTATTTAACCCGCACGGTGAACGCCGTAAAAAAAAATTGTAAACGCCAGAATCGCTATTTTTTGGTCACCTCATCTCCCACAAAAAAATTAAATAAAAAGTGATCAAAATATCATATGTACCCCAAAATGGTATCATTAAAAACTACAGCTTATCCCGCAAAAAATAAGCCCTCATACCACTTAATTGACGGAAAAAGAAAAAAGTTATGGCTCTCCGAATTTGGCGACACAAAATAAATGTTATTTTTTACACTTAGGTTTTTACTTGTAAAAGTAGTAAAATATAGAAAAAAACGATTATATATTTGGTATCGCCGTAATCGTATTGACCCGCAGAATAAAGTTATTATGTTGTTTTAATTGCACAGTGAATTCCGTAAAAACGAAGTGCAAAAACAAATGGAGGAATCGCTGTTTTTTTCATTTTCTACCCCACAAATAAAAAATGTTCCCATTTCCTAGTACATTATATGGCATAATAAATGGTGCTACGAAAAATTACAACTCGTTCCGCAAAAATCAAGCCCACATAGGACTATATCGACGGAAAAATAAAAAAGTTATGGCTTTTGGAAGGTAGGGAGGAAAAAATGAAAATGATAATCTGAATAATGGCTGCGGCGGGAAGGGGTTAAACAACATGGAGCTACCCAACGTTGTGGATCAGGCATGCTGGTGATTGTAGTCCCACAGCAGCCTAACGGCACCTAATGTTCAAAATGTTTGATTCCTTTTTTTCCTACTTTTAGGCAAAGCAAGAAGCGGACCGACTCCTCAAAAACTACAACAACCTGCCCTTTGTGAACCTGACCTTAATGCTGCTGTTTGCCAGGAGATATTAGTGGTATTATGTTGTCTAATGTCTATTTATTTAACGCTAGTGACATGAAATTAAAACAATATATTACCTACAAGGATATTTGAGATTTTCATCTTAAAAAAAACTATTAATTATGCCATATAACTTGCATTTTGTTTAAATCTTTCATTTTACAATTACATAAACAGTAGTTTATTAATTTCCTGGTTCATAAATAGAATGCCAATCCCACAGTGACCACTGACATTTACGTAGGCACCAGAGGGATGTAACAATGCATATTTATATCATATTTAAAAAGCTCTATAGGCACTCTGGGTACAAAAAACAGCACTAAGGCCATGTTCACACGGGGTATTTTGCAGAGTTTTTTGACGCGGAAACCGCGTCGCAAAACTCGGCAAAAACGGCCCGAAAATGCCTCCCATTGATTTCAATGGGAGGCGTCGGCGTCTTTTTCCCGCGAGCAGTAAAACTGCCTCGCGGGAAAAAGAAGCGACATGCCCTATCTTCGGGCGCTTCCACCTCTGACCTCCCATTGACTTCAATGGGAGGCAGAGAAAGCGTATTTCGCGCTGTTTTATGCCCGCGGCGCTCAATGGCCGCGGGCGAAAAACGGCGCGAAAAACTCAGCGAAAATCGGCGTGCAGGGAGAGGAATATCTGCCTCAAACATCCAAACGGAATTTTGAGGCAGATATTCCTCCTGCAAAATACCCCGTGTGAACATAGCCTAAGGCTTTATTCAGACGAACGTAAAATACGCGCGTGCAACGCGCGTGATTTTCAAGCGCGTTGCCCGGACCTATATTAGTCTATGGGGCCGTGCAGACATGTGCGTGGTTTTTGCGCAGCGTTGCTCCGTTGCCAAAAAGGCACGACATGTCCGTTGATTCAGCGTTTTCAACGCATCACGCACCCATTGAAGTCAATGGGTGCGTGAAAACAACGCAGGGCACATGGAAGCACCTCCGTACGCACAGCGTTTTTCACGCAACACTTGTTAAGTCTATGTAAATGAGTTGAGCAGACTAGACAAAACAACTACAAACCAGGAAGTGGCTTTTCACTTTCTGAGCACATGCGCACAGTTTAAACTGACATCTGCAGCAATAGTAGTTTTTTAACCTGTAAAACCACCCAAAAACAACAAACACGGGCCAAAGTGTGAGGTAACGTGAAATCTTGATGCGAACATGTGCTCACAGCAAGCAGGTGTTGGAGAAGGTGTCTTTTTGTAGGCTGCCCTCTCCATTACTCCACCCTCCGTTGTTTTGACGCGCGTAAAAAATGCATGCCATACGCACGTTAAATACGCTATCACGCTGCCCAAACGGATGCCACACGCAACTCCAACGCAACCGAAACGGCGCGTTTTTCACGCGCGCAAAAACGCAACGTTCGTGTGAATCCAGCCTAAGACAGATTTCTGTATAGACCAGGTAATACCTAAGGCGTCTTTATTCCAAACAAACTATTCTTAATTTTTTTGTATTAATCGATAATGAAATCCAACCATTGTCTGGGATTATTATTTTTTTAGTTAGCCGGCTTTTAAAGTTAATCTTTTAAAAAAAAAAAAACAAGAAAAAAACTCTCCCTGTGGCAATAGGCAGAGCCGAGCATTGCTGCTTTGCTTAACATAGCAGCGCTGCTAAGCTCGTACATCACCCCTTCCCTTCCAGTTTGGGCACTTTAATTTGCACAGAAAGGCTATGTATGTGTCACGTACTGACACATAAGGACATGGCCACAACGGGGAAGCCCTTTATATGAAATGTCCACTGCTTGCTACCAGTGAGCTTATTATCCCTAATTGTTTTCCATGATTTACTTACTTTTATTCTACTTAATATGCACTTAGGACATACCTGTCAAATTTTTTATTTTTATCCACATTCTCAATTTATGCTGCGTATTTGTTGCATTGTTGCTGTGGATTTTTCCCATTGAGTTTAATAGGGAAGTGAAAATCTGTAACAAATTTCAATACGGTCACATGGGATGCAGCATCATCATAGGGGGCCAGCTTCACAGAGACCAGACGTGTGGAGCAGGGACGCGTCGCTATAGCAATGCTAAGGATGTAAGTATGGACTTTTGGCCGGAATCAATGCGAGTTCTGGTCAGGTTTGTTGCAGAGTTTTCCGCAGCAATTCCGCCCTGCATGAACATACCCTTAGGCTATAAAATGATCTCCGTCTATGGAGAGTGACCACACAGGCACAGCCAGCTCTCTGCTGGTAACAGGGGCATGGCATTGAATAATAAATAAAACTAATAATGGGGTCACAAACTTCTCATATCACACTAACATACAGTGCCCAAATAATACCAGCAGCATAACCTGCTCAAATAATATGTACATATGTACACAACCGTGACATATTCGGGTAATAAGAAAAAAACAAAGCAAAAAGCAGGCTCACCAAATGCCTCTTCTTGGTACTTGTAGCCCTTCAGTTATGGAGTGCAGTGAAGGGGAACTTGCAGGCTTTACAAGGAAAATCCATAAGGAAAAAGATTTTCCAGTACATCCTTAAAAAGTACAAATTGATTTGGCAACTAGTTTAAAAAGACATAAAAATGAGCACAGGTTAGGTGTGTTGACGCTTACGCGTTTCGAACGATAGTGTTCTTACTCATAGTATGAGTAAACAAGTTGCCAAATAAATGTATACTTTTTAAGGATGTGCTAGAAAACCTTTTTCCTTTTTTCCATAACGGTGACATACTGTGTTCTAAACCCTTGAGGACCGGCCAACTCTACATTTTTTGAATTTGCCTCTTTGCATTCCGGGGGTTATAACTTTTTTATTTTTTGGTTCAAAGTAGCTGTATGGGGCTTTGCTTTTTTTCCAGGATAAGTTGTATTTATGTATCGTTTTCTGGTACGCATAAATTAGCGCTTAATTTGTATAATTTTTTATTTGGGCAAAAATGCAGGAAAAAAAGCAGTTCCGCTGCAGTTTTCATATTTTTTTTTTTTAATGGCATACACCAATCATGATAAATGCTATTATAGATTTATTGTACAGGTTGTTACAGTTGTGAGGTACTAAATATGTCTGTTATTTTATGTCTTGGGACTTAAATTTAATAAAAAAAATTTTATTGTAAAAAATGGGCAGTTATGTTTATTTTTTATCTTTTTTTCTCTTTTTTTTTAAGATTCCTTTTTTTTTTAATCCCATAGGAATTATGATTTTTTTTTTTTTACTATAATGTACTTGTATATCCATGTTCCAGCACATTATTCTGTATATTGGTGGCCTAAGAACAGTGAATATGGTCAGGCAGCCCTAGGGTCTTTCAATGGAGACACAATATAAGGGATTGGTCCAGACCGCATCACAGGAATTACCCCTCTGTCTCTCTCCCTTTATATGCTGTGATTAGCATTTCCCTGATCACTGCCATTAGAGCGAGACTGCGGCTGTGTGTTACTGATTGCACAGGCACAGTAAGGCTATGTTCACACGGCGAATTTTGCTTGGCGGGTCCCAGCAGGCCGTCAGCAGGAAGATTCCTACTCCAATTCACTTCAATGGGAGGTTTGGACAAAATCCGCCCTATGGTCGGGCAGGACGCTTCTTTTGTCCGCTACCTGAAAAAAATCATTCCACTGCAAAAATTCCTCCGTGTGAACTTAGACCAACAGAGCAAGCATGATCAGCATGACATGTGCACTCATCATGATGTGACTATTATCTGCCGCTCTTGATGAACATACTACTGTGGCTAAAAGATTCCACCATACAGTTACAAGGTAACAGTCCTATACAGAACCTGAATGCCACCATAGATTTGTTAAATATTACTATGTACAATCTTTAAATCCATTTTAATGCAGTCACTAAATAATATTACCATGCTGCTAAAGGAGATTTAACATGTCATTTGAACTGTGCATTAACTGCAGGCATGTCCTGAAGTGGGAGTCTCACCACAAAAATTCCTTCCTACATGCCCTATTGGGACAAATGCATGTCATAGTTACATATAGTTAGTACGGCTGAAAAAAGACACATGTCCATCATAGAGTGGGGTTTCCCCGCAAACCCCCTGGACACTTCAGGGTAGAGCGTCGCTAAAAAAAAGCTGCTCTCAAACCCTTCCCATCTATGTGTTACACGTCGTCTCTTTTCCAGGCAGGATTAATACTCTCTGTAAAAAGCAAATAAGATAAAACACAGAACATGTAAACATATTTTATTTATTGACATATTTATTTATTATTGTTTATAAGAAAAGATAAATAAGTAAATACTTATTTTTTTAATAATAATAATAATAATAATAATAATATTATTATTATTAATAAGAATAATAAGAAGAATAATGGAAAATATTTTGGTTTTTAGGGTTATTAATTAGTAAATATCTAGCAGGTCTCATTACTTAAAGGGTACCCAGTCATCAGGTCATTTGTCATATGATCACTGTGTAGAAAGGGACTGTCAAGGCAGAAGAAGTAAAAAAACATTTCTGCTTCCCCTCTGGAGAGTCAGATTGTCATTGAGACCCAGCTCCAGGTACATGTGGGCCTTTGATCGATAGAGTCACAAATGGGCCTCCTGTCTTCCCGACTCTTGGCTTGATAAGCTTAGAAAATGTTTACCCAGATTACCATGGGTTTCCTCAAGCCCAGTGAGCCCTGGCATCTGCCCAAGTTTGCCTATTGCTGAAGGCGGCCCTGACTGAGTGTCAGCGGACAATTGTTTGTGCAGCTGCTGACATATATATTCATTATTCTAGAGTTATGTGTAGGGGGGCTACCTAATTGCTAAAGCAGTGAGGGATGATATTTTAGTGAATAGAAATAGTAACAGAATGAAAAGATAGAGAGTGAGCCGCTAGTGAATGGAGATAAGCTTGCATTTCTCTGTTTAGACTTGTATTATTAATTATATTCTATTAGACAAGTTATTATATGTCTCATTGAGTTAAATATTTTTAGAATCATACATCAATATTGTCCTCTCAACTTGCTAATGTCTGTTGAATGTATAATTTAAATATTTGGGCCAAATTATTTTCTTAAATTTGCCTGGTATAACTCATTTATAATCTTTTTGTTAAGGGCTTGCATAGATTCCATCATGAAAAAAGATATTATTAATGGCTTGTGATTATGTTATGCATATCATACAGTTGAGCAATTCCCAGGGTGGAAGTTTATGGAATAGCTAGGTGAGCAATTCCCCAAAGTCTGCTGGAGACTGTCAGGAATGAGCGTGCAAATAAATCCGCAACCCCAAATCCGTCACAACTCTGATCAACAGAATCTAAGGCTACTCTATGGTTTTCACCAGACTTTGCAGCATAGAACCCGGGTTGTTTTAACAGAGTTCAGTGTTAGATAAGAGGTGCAATGCAGGCAATACCAGAACAGATAACAAGACAGCCCGAGGGTAAACAGAAAGTCCAAATCACAAAGCTAGTGGATATCAAGGATTGCAGAGGTCAAAACCAGCCAGGAGCAGAAAGTCCAAATCAGCAAGCAAAAGGTAATCCAGAGACAAGCCGAGGTAGAGTTCCAAAAAGTGCAAATAGTGAAAGGTACAGGGTATAGTCAGTAGTTTGATCAAACACATGGAGACAAAGAAAAATCATAAGCAAATAAAACAGAACCAGCCCAGATTTAAATACTCCACCCTTCAACCTGATAGGAAGAAAGACGGAGAAGTGGAATAGGCTGAACAACTAAAACCAGAACCGCCCAGAAGCTAGACTAGTAGTCATGGTAATCTCATAGGGACGGATGTTTCCTAACACCTTTGTCATAAATATGTTTAAAGAACATAAAAAAAATTAGAGAAAATAGAGAATTGGGAAAATTTGTGGAGAACTATTAATCACTTGTATCTATAATATAGACTCACAAATTAGCAAATAAATTTTCCAACAAGTGGCCCTGTACTTTTGCGTAAAAAAAGAGAAAGATTAACCCCCTACTGTAAACCAGGAGATCAGGGGTCTGACAACTAGGAGATATATTACCAACCTTATTATAGGTGAAACATCAAACCAAGTGCTTTTGATGCTTTCAAATATCTACCATACTGTGCCATCCAAACAAAATGTTTATTGTTGTATGTTTTTGAATTCCTAGCTTTAGATTCAACTTTAGATTCCACAATGGATAACACGGTTGCTTTATAGTGCAGCACAGAAGCTATCTCAACATACAGTACAAAGTACTGATAGTACCTACAACAACTTTTTGCCATCTTCGAATCTTGGACATACATAGGCCCCTGGTGTTTGTAGCAGAAAAGAAAGATGTGACCATTTGTCCAGTGGATAGAGGAGATTTGTGCAAGTTCATACTGCCCATGGGTGAAGGGAATGAGGGCAAGTATATGTGGGAGGCCCACAAAGCTACCACAGGGGATGCCTCTTTGGTAAGTACCCTCTTTCTTGGATGAGTCCTGAATACTTGATGCTGGATGAATACTGTTTACTGATCCTACCACACAGTATGCTAGCATGTGTGTCACGGACACAGGGTATGTGGACCCACTAGGCCGCTCCGCCATAGCGGGGAGGTAGCTGACCAGGTCACAGTCTATACGAAAGTCAATGGCAGACAGCAATGCTTGGGTACCTGAACTGGTCCAGACGGTGGCTGTGGCTTCAGCACGGATGGAGGCTGGTGCGGCAGGTGGCTCCAGACATGGTGGGCAGTATCCGATGTAGCAGAAGACACTGGATGTGGCAGAAGACTCTGGACGTGGCAGAAGACACTGGATGTGGCAGAAGACACTGGACGTGCAAACGACACTGGTGCAGTAGACACGACTCCAACGCTGGTAGGCACAGGAACTAGAACAATACGGAATACATGAACAGGTAACAGGGCACGGGTAACAACTGGAACGGGGAAACACTAAGGGACCATTTGCGAGACAGACTGGGATAGACTAACAACGCTCAGGCAAGGATCAGAAGGCCTGGGGCCTTCTTATAGACCAGGATATCATGGCAGTTGATGATGACGATCCTTTTGTCCGCGTGCTGGCCCTTTAAGGCCGTGCGCGAGCGAGCGCGCGCACCCTACGGGACACAGCAGGATGGAGCGGAAGTGAGCGCTGGCGTCTCCTAGGAAGGAGACAGGGGCCAGTGCTCACGGATCCATGGCTGCGGGCGTCGGCAGGTGAGCAAACCCGACGGCCTGCGGCCATGGACGCTACAATGTGCCATATGTTTGTCGTATGCTACGTCTGTATTATGTACAGTACTGACAACTATACAATAACTACACTAGGAAATACAATACAACGTAGCTTAAAGAATAGAAATAATACAGTAAAGTAGAAAGCTACTTATTTTATATGTCAAATTTCCCACTTTTTCTTCTGGGCCTGATTTGTTAAGTTCCATTTGCAATTTCCCATAATTATTATGGATTTTTATGTCACATGTTTCTTCATGTTTTGTGTGCACTATAAAGTACAGCAAATGTCTTATTACTGTCTAATAACACATACTGTACATATGTTTCCATATATAGTTTAGACACGTTCAGGCCTCCCCCAGCATAAACTTTTTTATATCTTTTTGTTTCATGAAAAGCTATTAAATGAATAGATTGAATCCAACAATTTCTATTGAAATTACAGCTCATTATCATTGCATAACAAAGCAAGGAGTAGGATTTCTGTCAACAACTAAATGAACGACTAACATTGAAATTTTATAAGAATCTCTCATTTCTCACCCTCCTGGCATATTCTACCACTCTGATTTTAATCCCGTTCTGCAGTGTGGAAGGAGCACAATGGCTGTCCTTTTACCTCCCTCGGCAGGATGTAGCTACATGGAAAGGGTTAACTGTGTGTCTAGTCCCTCCGCAATTTGAGTCTGGTCGCCCCCCTGCATAATGACATGAATAGAATTGCATGGTATGACAGCAGTCACTTTCACATATTGTAACGGTTACTATGGCAGCAGATGTGGATGAAGGCAGTATGTACCAGGTTACTGGATGGAAATCAATGCTGGTAATGCAGTTGTAATAACAGCCCTGAGATGCACACAACGCATGGGCAGCGTTGCCCTCCCTCCAAACTTGTATATATATTTTTTTATACTGAAGTAACTATTTGATACCTGTATTGCTGGATGAATGGGAGACTACTTTATTGGTGACTTGTTTCTCTGACATCTGAAATGTAAAACAAGGAAAGAGCATGACAGAATATATTAATAATTAAGTCACACACATTTCTGGAGACGTCTTTCTATAAAAAAAAAATGATATTTAAACTGACACATGGAAAACCGTTATATTCACATTCTTATGTATTCTTTGCCATAGTCTAAAAGGGTATTCCTATCACTAGAATATGTCTTCCCTGTGACCTCCACTGTGACTGTGACCTCCATGGTTCTAAAACAAAGTCTAGAACCCTGGCTCATTCAGATTTTTACCAACCGCTGTGACCACTATAGTCAATGGGTTGTGTCTTGCATTGAAGGTTCACTTGAATGGGGCTGTGCTGCAATTCTCTGTACTGCTGAAAGTCAGGAGGAGAGTTGTGCAAATAAAATGTTGGAAGGGCCTTGGCCACATTGTTATTACGATCTACAGAAGTCCCAATGTTTGGACCTTCAGTGATGCAAGAAACTTCCTTTAAAAGGGCATGTAATATAACTTAAATAATACTTTTTCCCATAAGAATCGATTGTGGCGATTGCAGCTGTAGGCTGGAGATAAAGCAGGTACTGGTTCCCTTGTTTCTATTGAAGGCCCCATGCACACGACCATAGATTTCATTCATCAGTAAATGCTGTCCGTAAATACGGACCCGTAGTCATTTATTGTCATCCATAAGTCATCCGCATATACGGTACGGTGTCCGTAAATACGGTCCGTATTGCATCCGTAATGCATCCGTATTTATGGATCCACAAAAAAACAGGGAGGAATCTTATGTAATCCCCTGGTGTCGCTTTGCAACGCTTCCATCATTACGGACGGCTATGCAACACTTCCATAATTATGGACGGCTACAGATGCACACGTAGCTGTCTGCAATTACGGAAGTGCCCATACACTTCTATGGGGAATATGTGCTGTAATTATGGACAATAAAAGGCATGTTCTATAATATCTACGGCACGGACACCCATCTGTACAAATACAGAAAGGTGTCCATAGCCCATAGAAATAAATGGGTATGTAATTACGATCCGTAATTACGGATGAAAAATACAGTTGTGTAGAAGGGAAAATCAAAAAAGATAAATAATCAATAAATATTCCAAGGACAGGAGACTAAATTCTGAATGTACTGTACATTGTTTCTTAGATAGTGCTACAGTCATGGGTGGGATTACCAGTGTAGCAGGTATAGCAGCTTCTTTAGATGCCTAGTACCTAAAGAGGGCCACCTCCAGTCTTAAAAGTGGTGGAGGTAAGGGGCCCTGAGCTGCTACTGGAAGATAAGGGAGGATAGAAATAACAGGAAAAGGTGACGGAAAGGGTATGAATAAGACTGGGAAATTATGAGGAGAAAGCAGGATATCCGAGGAACAGGGATGGTCGAAGATGTAACAGAAGAACATTTATCAACATTTACATGTTAAAACATCAACCACATAATCACACGTTTCCCGATACTCCTACATGCGGAGAATAAGCCTAACTAACAGGGGCTTCATTCCAGTTTTAGCTATATTACCCCAGGATGACATGTTGTGTCCCCTGTTACAACTGTACTGTATATCAGCAGTATTTTAGGTGAGTAATGATTACATGGGCTGTTAATCCTGTAACAGAATTTGGGCTTGTACACAGCCATCAATCCAAAGAAGATTTCTAAGGCATATACTGTATTTAGTGGTGTGGGGTAGAGGGCATTAGACGACCACAAGACTACTGTAATGTAAGCATTAAGTAATATGAGGCATGTCAAATTGGACTTCAATGGTTACAAAGCAATGCCAGCTTCACAATGTCAAGATTTCCTTTCCATTAACCACAGGGGACCTAAGTCCAAGATTGATGTAAAACATCTGTATTTCAAATTCTTATCCAGCTTGAAGCATAGTGCCTTCATTGTAAAAGTGGGTGAACGACGGATGATGAAAGGGCAAATTTAACTTTGTCAAAAAAAAAGTCTCCATTAGTGAAAATGTAACGTTTGCTGGAAAAATAAAGACCAACAGAGCTGCATTATTTGAAAACATCGCTCATTTCTCATTCATTAGTTTCCCTATCACTGAATGATAAAGTGCTTGTATGACAAATACTTCATTCCATGGTGAAACCTTTACAAGATGCACTTCATGCACTTCTATGCATTTTAACTAGTTAGTTGTATCAAATTTAGGGCTTGTTCACACCGAATCAATGGTTGTCTATTTTGTTATTAATGAAAAAAAACCTGTCCCTACATGTCCATTCATTTCTATAGAGTTTGATATATGTCATTTGTGTCTCTGTTGTCCCTTATTTTTTCTCATTGATGTCCTGGATGGTCCCTTCTCTGTTTTCATTGAAGTGAGTTTAGCCATTTTACTCCTCTTTGCACCCATTATATAATTCAAAACCAACAATAAAATGTAATTTAGACAAAAAGATCAGCATGTAATATCAAAATGCAGTAAAAATGGATAAAAGTTCCGAAAACAGATAAACCTACCGTATAAAGCAGATAAAAACTGATGAAAATGTATGACTTTGGTCAATTATAAATATTCATGTAGATGATTTTGTTTTGGTTAAAACAATAATGGAAAACTGCAGTACAGCAGAACAAAAAGGCTAAGTGCTCTTTCAAAATCAGTTTTCCTCAATATTTTTCCACATATGTATTTAAAGTAAAAATAAAATGAAACTTTGTTGTAGTCGTTTAAAAAAAATCCTACTGTTTTGTGTATACAGCGCTTATGCAGAGGTATGTGTCTCCATGGTTACCGATTACAAACAAACTCTGTGTGTATTGTGATACTGCAGTAATGCCCTCTGGGCCCCTCTTCCTCATAATCTACATACAGTAATAGAGGGAGCAGATAAAAGCGGAAAATAGATCAGACTACACATAGGCTTGTTTGTTGTCTGTAACCTTGGAAACATGTAGGTCTGCATAGACGCTATATGCACAAAACTGTAGGACTGTTTGTATTTTAGAAGCATTAGAGCAATTACAATCATGGTTTCAAATGTGTACAGTAACTACTTGTAACCCCTTGGCGACATGTCACGTGACAGCCTCCAAGGGGAAGTATGGAGCAAGCTCACGGGTTGAGCGTGTTTCATACCGAGTGGGTGTCAGCTGTAGGTTACAGCTGACACCCCAGTACAACGGGCAGAATTGAAGATCACTTAGATTCCGCCCGTTTAATTGCTTACTCCTATGAAGCCCTGCCGGCAAGGCTTCATAAGGGACAGTCAGTACAGTGATATACTGCAATACAGTAGTATTGCAGTATACCATGCAAGCGATCCAACTAGTTCAAGCGATCGCTGGTTCAAGTCCCCTAGGAGGACTAATAAAAAAAAGTAAAATGCAGTTAATTAAAGACCTTTTTTAATATTTCGTATATTTTCCCTACAGCAATGTTAAAAAAAAAGTTTACATAACTGATATCGCCGTGTTCGTAAAAGTCCGAACTATTACAATATAATGTTATTTAACCCACTTGGTAAACACCGTCAAAACAAAACTAAAAACACCCAAATTGCTGTTTATGTGGTCACCTTAGCACTCCCAAAAATGGAATAAAAAGTGATCAAAAAGTCACATGTACCCCAAAATGGTACCAATAAAAACTACAGCCCGTCCCACAAGAAAATAAGCCATCACACCGCTAAGTCGACTGAAAAATAAAAAATTATTTTGTTTTTTTAAAGTGTTTTCTTTATAAAAGTAGTAAAACATGAAAGAAACTATACAAAAATGGTATCTCCATAATCGTATCAACCCATAGAATAAAGTGAACATATCGTTTTTACCGCATGATGTACGTCATAAGTACGAAACCCAAAAAACAAAGGTGGATTTGCTGTTTTTTTCCCATTCCACCACACAAAGAATTTTTCAGTTTCCCAGTACATTATATGACACATTCAATAATGCTGTGGAAAAACTACAACTTGTTCCACAAAAAACAAGCCCTCATACAGCTATGTCAACGGAAAAATATAAAAGTTATGGCTTTTGGAAGAGGAGGAGGAAAAATCGAAAATTTAAATCTGAAAAATGTCTGGGTCTCCAAGGGGTTAAAGTGTACCTCTGCTTTTCCATTTTCCAACTTGCCTAATCATGATTTGTTTCTACCTGGATAAAGGGGCATGCTACCTGTTGATTAGTCAAATGCATTGTACACAATATTGGATTTGGGTTTCTTGGGCTTTATTGTTATCATTGCACACACAGGACATATCATCAATAAGGGCATAAAGGTGGGGAGGCTTTTTATTATAACAAATGTAATGAATACAATCAAAAAATATATACATTAATCATCAAAGATTAAATGGTGGGGAGGCTGGCAGGGCATGTGCCCCTGTTGCTGGGTTTAGGGGGGGGGGGCACCACTGACACAGGAGCAAGAGTTACATAGTTACATAGTTACATAGTTAGTACGGCTGAAAAAAGACACATGTCCATCAAGTTCAACCAAGGGACGGGAAAAGGGAAGGAAAAATTTCTATACATAGGAGCTAATACTTTTTTGTTCTAGGAAATTATCTAACCCTTTTTTAAAGCCATCTACTGTCCCAGCTCCTGCGGTAGGCTATTCCATAGATTCACAGTTCTCACAGTAAAGAAGGCTGGTCGCCTCTGCAGGTTGAACCTTTTTTTGTCCAGACGGAGGGAGTGCCCCCTTGTTTTTTGAGGGGGTTTTACATGGAACAGGATTTCACCATATTTTTTGTATGTGCCATTAATATATTTATATAAGTTAATCATGTCCCCCCTTAGTCGTCTTTTTTCAAGACTAAATAGGTTTAATTCTTTTACTCTTTCCTCATAACTTAAATTCTCCATGCCCCTAATTAGCTTCGTTGCTCTTCTTTGTATTTTTTCCAACTCCAGGGCATCCTTTCTATGAACTGGAGCCCAGACCTGAACTGCATATTCTAGATGAGGCCTCACTAATGCTTTGTAAAGTGGCAATATTACATCCCTGTCCCGCGAGTCCATGCCTCTTTTAATACACGACAATATCCTGCTGGCCTTTGAAGCAGCTGATTGACACTGCATGCTGTTATTGAGTTTATGATTTACAAGTACACCCAGATCCATCTCAACAAGTGAATCCGCCAGTGTAGCTCCCCCTAGGACATATGATGCATGCAGGTTGTTGGTACCCAGGTGCATAACTTTACATTTATCTACATTAAACTTCATCTGCCAAGTGGACGCCCAAACACTTAGTTTGTTTAAATCCGCTTGCAATTCATGAACATCTTCCATAGACTGAACTATATTACATAGCTTGGTGTCATCTACAAAATGTTAATGATACATTTTTAATGATACTGCGATTTATACTTTTTGGGTAGCAGATTCTCTTTGCATGGTGGAGAAGAGGGGGGCCGACAACCAGCAGCATCAGTGTTGGGGCTGGCTAATGATTGGAACACAGAACTACAAATTCTGTGTGAAGGAAAACATAGCTTTATCCCCGGCTAAAAGGTTATTAGTGAATTAACCCATTAGAAAAATACCCTACTGGCAAGGGCTTAACTCCAAAGTAATTTCTTAATAGGGCTGTTGTCTGCTGCACGTTTGAGTCCCATTATTGTCAGAGCCTGGGCCCCACAGAGGATCCTCCTGTACTCTGAAGGACCAGTCCAACCCTGATTGTACAGAAATGGGCTCCCAAAATGCACCATGGATAGGGATAGAAGCAGGAGTGTAGCTAAAGGCTCATGGGCCCCCGATGCAAAGGTTCTGCTTGGGTCCCTACCCCCTCTAAAATTCTCATGGCCGATGGCCTACAGCTTTCAATTGCATCGCTGGGTCTCCTAAGTGACCCAACGATGCAGCAGTAGCAGCCAGGGGCGTCTCTAAGGTCTTAAAACATCAGTTGAAAAAGCCCCAATACATATACCCCCCAAAAAAATGTGTATGTATATGTGTGTGTATATGTGTATGTATATGTGTATATATATATAGACAGCATATCTATAGCACTACAACTCTATAGCTATGGATAGGATTAGATACAGTGGCTCAGCAGACAGTATCACACAAGATGGGCTTAGATATAGGGCCCAGCTCGCTGACATTGCGGCTCCAGCGCTGGACCCAGGAAAGGTAAGTATAAGGGTATGTTCACATGCAGTGTTTTCAGATGTAATTTGGGCGTTTTACGCCTTGAATTACACCTGAAAAAACACCCCCTAATACGCCTACAAACATCTGCCCATTGCTTGCAATGTGATTTACGGTGTTCTGTTCCCACGAGGCTTAATTTTATGTGTCGCTGTCAAAATACGGCGCGTAAAAAGACGCCCGCGAAAAAGAAGTGCATGTCACTTCTTGGGACGTTTTTGGAGACGTTTTTCATTGACTCCATTGAAAAACAGCTCCAAAAACGTCAATAAAATACGCCGCGAAAAACGCGAGTTGCTACAAAAACGTCTGAAAATCAGGAGCTGTTTTCGCCTGAAAACAGCTCCGTATTTTCAGACGTTTTTGGTCAGTGCGTGTGAACATACCCTAAGAATTGTTTTGCTTTTTTATGTGTTAGTAATTATTTTTGTGTGTTTGTGTTTTTTTTAGAAGTTTGGTTGTTGGACTACCTCGGATTCGAGGACTTCGATAACAGCATTTTTTTTATTCTCAATAAAATGGTTAATGAGGATTGTGTGTGGAATTTTTATTTCAATAAAATATTTTTTCTATGTCTTTGTATTTTTTAAAACTTTAATAATGGGGGTTAGTGTTAGCCTCTTCATGTCCAACACTAAGCCCACCTTAGTAATGGATGCTGTCAATCAGTCAGTCAAGTTTATAGCGCTATAGCTGATAGCGCTATGACCTCAGGACCTCCGCTTCGCTCCGGAAAGAGGGGGGTAAGTACTGTCAGTTACTATAGTAACAGGGGCTCGTGTAATCTATTACATAGGCTCCAGTTACTCTAGTAACTTTTCATTGATGTGGTGCAGGGGGCCGTGGGCCCCCTGGCTTCGGGGCCCTGCCGTAATTGTGACCGCTGCGACCCATATAGTTACGCCACTAGATAGAAGTACAAAGAAAATAGTAAGATGGCACACCCGGGGGCCATTGTTACCATAGCAACCAATCAGCACCCCGCTATTTCGTCATGGAGGGCAGTTGGCTGAAAGAGGTAGCTCCCTTCCTCAGACTTACCATCGATTCTGAGGTCAGCATTTGGTAGTTGTAGCGTGGGGTCGGCTGTATTATACTATTACGTCAATTCGCAGGAGTTGCTTAGTTCCCATGACATAATAGTACGTCATGGAGCGGAAAACGGTTAAAGCAGCCTGAAAAGTAATCCACATGGCCAAACATTGCTCATTCTGATGACTCTTTATAATTATTGCTGTCATTTTACAATCTACTACATTAATTGCATTATATTCATTTACATACATTTTTAGATATGCTTTAAAAAATCTGCAGACAAAGACATTTTTACTACTCATTGCCTGATAATAATAAGAGGGGCACATTCTTTCTGTAATATACAACTATACAATCTAGAATAATTGCTGAGGACATCTGTATCAGAACAAACGATCATGTTCATTTTCAAATGAATGTTTAATTTCTGAGAGCACGAATCAATCTTTTACAAAATAATTTAACCATTATTTTTCATTGTTAAAGCTCAGGCCCAGCTGTTTTTATCTTGTATTTTAAATTGTCTTTATTGCAAACATAATAATATTAATAACAAACTAGGAGAAGATGGAACTCATCAGCTGTCTTTCATTTATAGCCACTGCATGTAATCTCTCATGCTCATATGAGAATTATGTGAAAGATTAAAAAAAAGGGGTCAAGGAAGCACTCATGGCTTTCCCAACTAGCTAAAATAGGGGTTAAAAGTTCCATAATGCTAAAAAGAAAAAATGATTGCAATAAATTTACTATTTAAATTCAACTCTATTCCTGCACCACCAGTAGCGGAGACTTGGGGCTTCTGCAATAAGCGTGATCAGAATATCATCACTACTGTTAAACCCGCTTCGCTAGGTGTGCCTCATCAATACTAAATATGGGGTACCTCACCATTGAGGCCCGCATCCTTGTTTGAGAAGTACTGGTCTATAGTATGCAATAGCGGATCATCATGGGGCCCATGGCTGCCCGGGGTCCGAGGCTCCCGGGGGGCCCATGGCTGCCCAAAGTACAATGTAGTTTTGTCGCATTATTGACGCGATTTTGCAGCGAATAGCGGCAAAAAACGCGATGAAACGGCATTGAATATGTCCTGCAAAAGGACCTTTAGACATAAGGTCACATGACCTTATCTCTGAAGTTATGACTACTGTTTAGAGACCTGCTGGTCACATGACCGCAGCTCCACGAGCAGCAGCAAGACTCCGCAGAGAAGACTGAGGCAAGCTGCTATGTAAGTATAAGGGGGTGGATTTGTTTAAGGGGTCTGGATTTAGGGGGTCTGGTGTGGGGACTGTATTTAGGGGGTCTGGTTTGGGGACTGTTTTTAGGGGGTCTGGTCTGTATTTAGGAAGTTTGGTGTCTGTATAAGTTTAAGGGGTCTGGAGTCTGTATTTAGGGTGTCTGAGTTCTGTATCAGTTTAAGGGGTTTAGGGTCTGTATATTTAGGGGTCTGTGTTAGTTTAAGGGGTCTGTGGCCTGTATTAGTTTGACGTCTGGGGTCTGTATTAGTTTATAGGGTCTATTTAGGGGACTTGTTCTAGGGTCTGTATTAGTTGAGGTGTCTGGTCTGGGGTCTGTATTAGATTAGGGGGTCTGTTCTAGGGTCAGTATTACTTAAGGGAGTCCGGTCTGGGGTCATTATTAGTGTAGGGGGTCAGTTCTGGGGGGGTCTATATTTAGGGGATCTGTATTAGTTTGAGGCATGTATTTAGGGGGTCTGTATTTAGGGTTCTGGGGTCTGTATTAGTTTATGGGGTCTGTATTAGTTTAGGGGTATTTATTTAGGGGTCTGTATTAGTGTAGAGGGTCGGGTCTGGGGTCCGTATTAAGGGAGTCAGGTTTGGGGTCATTATTAGTATAGAGGGTCTGGGGTCTGTATTTAGGGGTCCTGTCTGAGGTCTGAATTTATTTAGGGTGCTTGTTCTGGGGTCTGTATTTGTTTAGGGCGGTCTGGTCTGGGGACTGCAATAGTTTAGAAGGTCTGGGGTCTGTATGTATTCTATGATCTAGTCTGGGGTCCAAATTTATTAGTCTGAGTAAAAGGGGTTGTCTGGGCACATCGATAGGTCATCAGTATAAAAAACGGTGTGTACCCGGACAACCCCTTTAATTTATGGTCCTGGGCCTTGCTGTCTAAATTTGTGTGTTTCTATAGAGGCTGGAAATGGCTGCAGAAGTGATCGGCAAAGATGTCTCATCAGGAGAAGTCACCATAACGGTCTGCGTCAGATGGAGAAGAAGATAAAACGGCTCCCATCAGAGAAGACATCACCTTTGAGTCACTGGATCTATAGGGGATCTGTCCCCTCTCCTGACATGTCTGTTGCAGGAAATCCTTGTATTCTACATATCTTTGTGTACCCAGGACTAATAGACAAATGCATGTTACCATTCCCATTGTCAAGAGGAAGTGTGATACTGTCAGCGATGGTTGGAGACTGTCAGTATGTAGGGACACAGCCCTTTAACAAGGGGAATTGTAACACCCATTTGTCAATGCTCGCACAAAAAGGTGGTGTTCACTATAGACACGGCATAGCAGTGGTGGGGAAGGGGGGCACAAGTTTGGGGAACAGCCCAGGGCCCATGGTCTACTTAATCCGCCACTGATAGTATGTCACCACTTCAGAAACATCATTGCGCTGTGATTACAAAAAGACACAATGGGTGAGCCTGAGGATGATGTGGAACAATACGGGGGACACTGCAGAACCTGAGGATAATGTGGAATTTAAATCTCAAAAATATTAAAATTTTGTTTTGAAATCATTGAGCGGTTGACTTTTATTTTAAGGTCAGAAAACTATTTTAATTAGGTTCTTCGCTTGTATTGATTTTTTTTTTTTATAAACCTGATTAATGTCGTAAGAGATAGAGATAATCCTTGTTTAAGTACTGTAAATCGTCGTTGCCCCCTTCCCACATTAAGCTGAATGTTAACGGCCCATTAATCTGAGACAGAAATGCCTGACACCTTTATATAAATGGCTGTAGATATTATTCGGTATATGCCTAGAAATTAGTGTGTTTCAAATTACTCAAAAGCTGTATTAGAAATGTACTGACAGCAGGGAAAGGGAACCTGCATTATTAACCCCTTCAGGACTTAGCCTGTTTTGGCCTTGTGGAGTCGATTTTTAAAAATCTGCCATGTGTCACCGTATGTGGTAATAACTTGGGAATGCTTTTACCTATCTAAGCGATTCTGAGATTGTTTTCTCGTGACATATTGTACTTTATGTTAATGGAAAAATTTGATCAATAAATTCAGTATTTGTGAAAAACACCAAACTTTAGAGAAATTAGCATTTTTCTAAATTTAAATGTATGTGCTTGTAAAACAGATAGCAATGCCACACAAAATAGTTACTAATTAGCATTTCCCATATGTCAACTTGATGTTGGCATCATTTTTTGAACGTCCTTTTTCTTTTTCTAGGACGTTACAAGGCTTAGAACTTTAACAGCAATTTCTCACATATTCAAGAAAATTTACAAAACCTATTTTTATAGGTACCAGTTCAGTTCTGAAGTGGTTTTGATTGCCTTATTAATTATAAACCCCCACAAGTCACCCAATTTTAAAAACTGCACCCCTCAAAGTTTTCAAAACAGCATTTAGAAAGTTTATTAACCCTTTAGGTGTTTCACAGGAATTAAAGCAAAGTAGAGGTGAAATTTACAAATTTCTTTTTTTTGTCAGAAAATCCATTTTAATCCATTTTTTTACTGTAACACAGAAGGTTTTACCCGAGAAATGCAACTCAATATTTATTGTCCAGATCCTGCAGTTTTTAGAAATATCCCACATGTGGCCCTAGTGTGCTAATGGACTGAAGCACAGGCCTCAAAATCAAAGGAGCACCTAGAGGATTTTGGGGCCTCCTTTTTATAAGAATATATTTTAGGCACCATGTCAAGTTTGAAGAGGTCTTGTGGTGCCAAAATAGTGGAAACACCCCTATAAAGAACCCATTTGGCAAAGAACACACCTCAAGGAATTTATAGTGTGGTATAAGGAGCATTTTAACCCCATAGGTTTTTTGCTGAATTTAGTGGAATTAGTCAGTAAAAATGAAAATCTAAATTTTTTTCCAATAAAACTTAGAAATTATAAATTTTGACAAGGCATAAAGAAGAAAAAGCAACCCATTATTTGTAAAGCAATTTCTCCTGATTACGGCAATACCCCATATGTGGTAATAAACGGCTTTTTGGGCACACGGCAGGGCTCAGAGTGGAAGGAGCGCTATTTGGCTTTTGGAGCTCAAGTTTGCTGGATTGGTTGTCGGGTGTCATGTCGCATTTGCAAAGCCCTTAAGGGACCAAAACAGTGGACACCGCCCAGAAGTGATGCCATTTGAGAAACTACAGCCCTAAAAGAATTTAGGGTATAGTGAGCATTTTGATCCCACAGGTTTTTTTCTGAATTTAGTGTAATTAGGCCGTGAAAACTTCAATACTTTTTATTCTTTTTTTTACGGCATTCACCGTGCATTATAAATGACATATTTAATTTATTCTGCGGGTCGATGCGATTATGGTGATACCATATGTATATAGGTTTGTTTTTTTTTATGTTTTATGGTGTTTGCATGATAAAATCATGGTTTTAAAAAAATTCTAAGAGCCATAACTTTTTTATTTTTCCATCAAGAAAGCTGTGTGAGTGCTTGTTTTTTACAGAACAAAGTGTAGTTTTTATTGGTACAATTTTTGGGTACATGCAACTTTTTCATCCCTATTTCTTCAATTTTTTTGGGAGCTGAAGTGACTAAAAATAGTGATTATGGTATTTTTTTTAATTATTTTTTTATGGCGGTAACCGTGCTGGATAAATTACATTTTTTATAGTTTAGGCCATCACAGACGCGGTGATACCAATTATGCATAGTTGATTTATTTTTTTGAATAAAAAAAGGACTTTGTAAATTGTCCAGAGGGTTCTCCGATCCGCCGTCGGGTGTAAGGTGTACGGGTGGGGGGTCGGACATGTTAGGGTGGCCACTGGTGAAGGTTCAGCAGCAGATGCTCTGCTCTGTGGTTTGAAAAAAACAAGTGGTTTGTATATCAAGTGGAGTTCCAAAAACCGGATTGATTTACTGTGTTGTGTGTGACAAAGTGGGGGGCCATTGTATGTGATATATGTATTGATTGCTTGCTTGCTACAAAGTTTGCAAAAGTGACATTATTTAAAACTATTTTTTTTTCCCTTGCAGTTTCCTTCCTGCTGAGTAGCTGAGTAAGGGGGAGGGGTTAGCTGCTACCAGGTGCTATAAATCAGGCCTCAGTACTCTGTAGAGCCTTCTCTGTGGTTTGAAAAAAACAAGTGGTTTGTATATCAAGTGGAGTTCCAAAAACCGGAGTTGAAAAGAGGAGTTAAAGCCCCAGTAAGTGCTCTTCTACTTCTTTTTATTTTTGATTAACACCTGTTTGCTGTTTTTTTTTGTAACTTGGATAATGGATAGCAAGATTGGAGGTTTTCTTCAGTGCACAGTTTGCCATATGTATACACGACTGGAGCCGGAGTTCCAGGGTGAATATCTCTGTGGCAGATGTGAGCATGTTGTTCACCTGGAATCTCGTATTAGAGATCTGGAGGAGCAGAATGCAACACTGAGGAGGATAGACAATTTTGAGCGGAGCTTGCTGCTCACAGAGCATGCAGTTAGTGGGTTACAACTGGAGGGTGAAGACATGGGTGAGCAGGATCAGGTAAGTAGCTGGGTTAATGTAGTTAGGGGCAGTAGAAAGGGGTCAAAGACAAGGAAGGCCGATCCGGTTTCTGACATTCCAGGCAAAATTGCCAAGTTGGGTGATGATGCGGGGGTGTCAGTCTCAGAAATGGCAGCCCTAGTGGATTCTGATCTCCCTAACAGCCGGGAGAACAGCCCAGCTAGTAGTCGGCGGGATGGTAATGCAGGTAAGCCAAGACAATTGATAGTCGTAGGGGATTCTATAATCAGGAAGACGGATAGAATAATTTGTCGCCAAGACCACCTCAACCGAATGGTTTGCTGTCTCCCTGGTGCCAGGGTTCGGCATGTGGTGGAACGGGTGGACAAATTGCTGGGAGGGGCTGGTGATGATCCAGCTGTCGTGGTCCATGTCGGTACCAACGACAGAATAAATGGTAGGTGGAGGAGCCTTAAGAATAATTTTAAAGAACTAGGCTACAAGCTGAAGGGAAGGACCTCCAAAGTAGTATTCTCAGGAATACTGCCTGTGCCATGCGCATCACAGGAAAGACAGCGGGAGCTCAGGGAGTTAAATGCATGGCTGAAGTCTTGGTGTAGAGGAGAAGGATTTGGGTTCCTAGAGCACTGGGCAGACTTTTCATTGGGGTACAAACTGTATTCTGCAGATGATTTGCACCTAAATGGAAGGGGGTCCGCTGTGCTGGGGGAGAGAATTCTAGCTGGGGTGGCGGAGTATTTAAACTAGGGCTGAGGAGGGAGGTCAATGTAGAAAAAAAAGGGGTAGCCAGGTTAGAGAGGGGTCAGACTATATTGGTGGGGGGAGAAACAGAATGTGGGGAGAGGACTAGACAACAGGATAAGGAGATCCTTTCGTTACAAAACATCAGTGTAAATAAAAAGGCCCGATTAATGTCAAATCACATTTCTGATACTGAAAGTGAAAAAGTGAAAGGCAAGTTAAAGTGTATGTTCACAAATGCCAGAAGTCTAGCAAGCAAAATGGGGGAGCTGGAGGCCTTGATACTGGAAGAAAATATAGATATAGTTGGTGTTGCTGAAACATGGCTGGACTCTTCACATGACTGGGCTGTAAATCTAGGCGGGTACTGTAGTGATAATGGGAGATTTTAATTTCCGGGATATTAATTGGTGTCATGGTTCGGCTTCAACTGCAAAGGGGAGACATTTCCTCAACCTGTTGCAGGAAAATTTTATGGGCCAGTTTGTGGAAGACCCGACTAGAGGTGAAGCTCTGTTGGATCTGGTCATTTCTAATAATGCAGATCTTGTTGGGAATGTCAATGTTCGTGAAAACCTCGGTAACAGTGATCATAATATAGTTACATTTTACCTATACTGTAAAAAACAAACACAGGCTGGGAGGGCAAAAACATTTAATTTTAAGAAAGCCAATTTCCCCAGGATGAGGGCTGCAATTCAGGATATAGACTGGGAAGAACTAATGTCAAATAATGGAACAAATGATAAATGGGAGATTTTCAAATCTACTTTGAGTTATTATAGTGCAAAATTTATTCCTACAGGTAACAAGTATAAACGACTCAAATTAAACCCCACATGGCTTACACATTCTGTGAAAGGGGCAATACATGACAAAAACAGGGCATTTAAAAAATACAAATCTGAGGGTACAGCTGTAGCCTTTGTAAAATATAAGGAGCTTAATAAAATCTGTAAAAATGTAATAAAATTAGCAAAAATACAAAATGAAAGGCAGGTGGCCAAGGATAGTAAAACAAATCCCCAAAAATTCTTCAAGCATATAAATGCAAAAAAGCCCAGGTCTGAACATGTGGGACCCCTAGATAATGGTAATGGGGAGTTGATCACAGGGGATCAAGAGAAGGCAGAGTTACTAAATGGGTTCTTTAGCTCTGTATATACAACTGAAGAAGGAGCAGCTGATGTAGCCGGTGCCAGTGCTGTTAATATATCAGTTGATATACTGAATTGGATGAATGTAGAGATGGTCCAAGCTAAATTAAATAAAATAAATGTGCACAAGGCCCCGGGACCAGATGGGTTACACCCTAGAGTTCTTAAAGAGCTTAGTCCAGTTATTTCTGTCCCCCTTTTCATAATATTCAGAGAATCTCTAGTGACTGGTATAGTGCCAAGGGACTGGCGCAGGGCAAATGTGGTGCCTATTTTCAAAAAGGGCTCTATGTCTTCCCCGGGTAATTATAGACCAGTAAGCTTAACATCCATCGTGGGGAAAATGTTTGAGGGGCTATTGAGGGACTATATACAGGATTATGTGACAATAAATAGCATTATAAGTGACAGCCAGCACGGTTTTACTAAGGACAGAAGTTGTCAAACTAACCTAATCTGTTTTTATGAAGAGGTGAGCAGAAGTCTAGACAGAGGGGCCGCTGTGGATTTAGTGTTTTTGGACTTTGCAAAGGCATTTGACACTGTCCCCCATAGACGCCTAATGGGTAAATTACGGACTATAGGTTTAGAAAATATAGTTTGTAATTGGATTGAGAATTGGCTCAAGGACCGTATCCAGAGAGTTGTGGTCAATGATTCCTACTCTGAATGGTCACCGGTTATAAGTGGTGTACCCCAGGGTTCAGTGCTGGGACCCCTACTATTCAACTTATTTATTAATGATATAGAGGATGGGATTAATAGCACTATTTCTATTTTTGCAGATGACACCAAGCTATGCAATATAGTTCAGACTATGGAAGATGTTCATGAATTACAGGCAGATTTAAACAAACTAAGTGTTTGGGCGTCCACTTGGCAGATGAAGTTTAATGTAGATAAATGTAAAGTTATGCATCTGGGTACCAACAACCTGCATGCATCATATGTCCTAGGGGGAGCTACACTGGCGGATTCACTTGTTGAGAAGGATCTGGGTGTACTTGTAAATCATAAACTCAATAACAGCATGCAGTGTCAATCAGCTGCTTCAAAGGCCAGCAGGATATTGTCGTGTATTAAAAGAGGCATGGACTCGCGGGACAGGGATGTAATATTACCACTTTACAAAGCATTAGTGAGGCCTCATCTAGAATATGCAGTCCAGTTCTGGGCTCCAGTTCATAGAAAGGATGCCCTGGAGTTGGAAAAAATACAAAGAAGAGCAACGAAGCTAATTAGGGGCATGGAGAATTTAAGTTATGAGGAAAGATTGAAAGAATTAAACCTATTTAGCCTTGAAAAAAGACGACTAAGGGGGGACATGATTAACTTATATAAATATATTAATGGCACATACAAAAAATATGGTCAAATCCTGTTCCTTGTAAAACCCCCTCAAAAAACAAGGGGGCACTCCCTCCGTCTGGAGAAAAAAAGGTTCAAGCTGCAGAGGCGACAAGGCTTCTTTACAGTGAGAACTGTGAATCTATGGAATAGTCTACCGCAGGAGCTGGTCACAGCAGGGACAGTAGATGGCTTTAAAAAAGGGTTAGATAATTTCCTAGAACAAAAAAATATTAGCTCCTATGTGTAGAAATTTTTCCTTCCCTTTTCCCTTCCCTTGGTTGAACTTGATGGACATGTGTCTTTTTTCAGCCGTACTAACTATGTAACTATGTAACTATGTAACTATGCTCCTGAACCTTCTGTATCCCCCTCTGGTGGTGTGGCCATGCATGAAGGTCCGGTGTGATCTTCGGAGTCCCCCTCTGTTTCCAGAGGTTCTTGCTACGAGGTACTTGGAGTGGGTTCGCTCTCCCTCTGCTGCTGTTCCACTTGTTCAGCAGGGCACTCTGGCATACTTTGTGTTACATTTCCAGAGGATCTATGAGAATGTAGAATCAAAATATGTTGTAAAGAGGCGGTTACAATTTAGCTATCATGGAGAAATCACATAAGGACCAACAGTTGTCTGAAGGATTCTAAAGTCAACATTAAACTGGTTTGGTTTAGAAACATTAGATATATGAAAGAACAAAGTATTGATGTTAAGGTATGGCTAAAAATGAACATCCTGAGATCAAAAAACAAGTTTAGCTTTCCAATTACATTTTCTAAAAACTTACTGGTGGAGTGCCCTGTTGGGCAGGAGGAACAGCAGCTGCTGATGGAATTGATACTGTGAACTTTGTGAGGGAGAGGACCCACTCTTCCCTGCCTTATTGAGATGCCTCTGGAAGTGGTCCTGTACAATCTTCCACCGATTCTGAAGGTCTTTTTCTGTCAAATAATAATGGCAAAAAAGTAAAACTCCAAACATTATAAGATCCATTTCTTCAAGTTGCACTTTATTAGACAGTTTTGGAAAATAGGCAAATGTGGCATACAAACACAGCTGAGATGCGTGTGTATGCATGTAACATTTTGCTTGCTCCTCAGAGGCATTCGAGACTGTCATCACAAAAACATTGTTTGGCCAAAACACACTATTTACCATTCAAACAACATTTGTTAGAATAACCTATGTTTGCATCTTCAAAAAACTCACCAATTTCCCCCTGCTCCTGGCTTTTGCGGTCCGCTCAGTCCGGGTTCAGCGCAAAACAAATTTCATCCCACGAATCCAGGCATAGCGATCTGTTGCTGTACCTGGATATCCCTTTGTCCCAGAGAATGGGGCGGGCCTGCACCTAAAAAAAACAAAACAAAACATACAAATAAACAATAAATACAAAAAAGAACAACACAATTAAAAGACAAGCTTAAGCAAAGGCCAGTTTTGTATCCTCAGGCATTGTTTATTGGCCTCGGGCAAATAACAAACATAAACCATTGTGCAACATGCAAAGCTATTGATTCTAATAACACAAACACTTAAAAAATGTTTAGAGCTTAAGCTTAGTGTGTTATTAAAATGCGTAACATCAGCCGCTGGGGTTGTACCTGCTACTAAACTAAGGATCAATTTGCGTTGCTCTGCTCTAAACACAGAGCAAAGGAACACAATTCCTATCTTTAAATAAGCACATAGAGTGAACATTTTGAACAAACTTTACAACACAGAACACTTGTCACAAATATGTTCATATATGCACATGTATAGACGTCGTAAGCCTGGAAGGGGTTTTATGAATACAGTGCTGCTTCAGTGTGAGCAGCACTGCACTCTCATGTGTGCCAGGGCTTTGAGCGCCCCGGAATACACCCCCCACTGTAGATAGTGCTACCCACAACCCCCGCAAAACCCTCTGTAAATAGCGCCACATAAGCTGCCCCCAGCATCGGAATACTCGGCCAGCGCTCGGCCGAGAATTCCCCTCCTAGAGTGTGCCCCCGCCGTCTTTCCATCCCCGCTGTAGATAGTGCGACCCCCCCTGTAGATGGCAACCCCTCACACCCCCGCCACGCTGTAGATAGCAACGCCACCTGAACTGAGTATAGGTGCGGAATCCCTGGTGTCAGATCGCACTGGCCGGGGATTCCGCTCCTAGACAGGGCCACTAACGTCACTGTCCAAGTGGAACACCAGTGATTCCGCTGCTATACTCAGTTCGGGTGGCGCTATTTACAGTTGGGCGTGTGATGCTATCTACAGCGGGCGGGGGGTTTGCTATCTGCAGGGGGGGTGGCACTATCTACAGCGGGAATGGAAAGATTGTAGGGGCTCTCTCTAGGAGGGGAATCCCCGGCCGACATTCTGGCCGGCGATTCCGCTACTGGAGAAGCCCTTGGTGTCACTATTCATATATGGACAATGACATCAGCGGCTCTCTCTAGGAGCGCAATCCCCGATGTCAGATCGCTCTGTGTCGGGGATTCCCCTACTGGAGAAGCCCCTGGTGTCACTATCCATATATGGACAGTGAGGTCAGGGGCTACTCCTGGAGCGGAATCCCCACTCTGGCAGGGGATTCCACTCTTAGAGTTAACCCTTGACGTCACTGTCCATATATGGACAGAGATAGCAGGGGCTTCCTGTAGGATGTACAGGGAGCTACAGTGGTGCTGTTTACAGGAAGGGGGTGCCATTTACTAGGGGGGTGGCGCTATCTACAGGGGGCTGCTATATACAGGGAGTGTGGCACTATCCACATGGGTACTGTGGCATTATATTGGCACTCTACAGGGGGCACTGGTGCTATCTACATGGGCACTGTGTGTGGCACTACGTGGGCATTATCTACAGGGAAAACTGTGACACTATGTGGAATTGTGCCACTATTTACAGTGGCCACTATCTATGTGGGCACTGGCACTATTTATGTGGGCAATGTGGCACTATCTACAGTGGTATTGCGTCACTATCTACATGGGCACTGTGGTGTTTTCAGGGGGTTGGGACAAAAAGCCCTAACAAATAAAATACATCAATTTTTTTAACGTCTATGAAATACGGACGGCAAATGCCGGTTAAAAACGGTCAGACCGCCGGGAAATGGATTCAAATTTTGAGACACATTGATGCAAAACAGCCATGAAAAACTGACAGTTGATTAGTTTTTTTTCACGGTTGTGTATATAGCCCTCTTCACTCTCCCCTCACAGCGATCCAGGGTGATGGAGAGAGAATAGGACTAATTGTTACAGAGCTCCACAGTGTATGTATGTTTATATAGATAGATAAATGTTAAAAAGTGATAAAAAGAAGTGTTTTTTTCTTTCATTTTTAGTGATTTGTCTGCTTATAATAAAAATTAAAAACACTGAATTAATTAAACTAATCTAGAAAATGAAAGCCTCATAAGTTTTTAAAAAAACGAATTTAAAATAGTTGTGAAATTCAAAGCGGCTCCAAAGATATTATCGTTTAAAGAAGTGCATATCAAAAATTGAAAATTTGACCTGGACACAGGGGCATCAATGACCCTTGGTCATGAAAGGGTTAATAACTGGTACACATAGGCCGTGAAGTGTGAGTGAGGCAAATGGCATAATTTGTTTTGAAAAGTTTGCTTAGGGAGCATTGTATAAATTGCATTGAGGCATGTAAACTTTATTATTAACGTATATTACGACACACACATTTCATGAATACATTAAAATAATAAGTACCTAGACACGTTTGTACTTGCATAGTGTGTGCAACTTTAACAAACATTTTAATCCCTAAAACCATGGATACACCAAAAAAAACAAAAAACACATAATTGGTTTAACCCCTTAAGGACACGGAAAATGTTGGCCTTGAGGACAGAACAATTTTTTTATATTTCCCTCTTTGCATCCCGGCGCTCATAACTCTTTTATTTTTTGTACGACGTAGTTGTATGAGATTTTGTTTTTTGCGGGACGAAATGTAAGTACCATTTTTTGGTACAAATACGTTATCGTTTAATTTCTATACATTTTTATTTAGGCGAAAATGCCGAAAAAAAGCAGTTCCGCAGCAGTTTTAATATTTTTTTTTTTACACCATACATCGATCATCATAAATAATGTTATACATTTGTTGTACAGGTTGTTACGGTCGTGGCGATACCAAATATGTCTATATTATTTCATGTTCTGGGACTTATATTTTAAAAAGTTTATTTATTATAAAAAAATGTGTGTTTCTGTGTATATTTTTTACTTTTTATTTATTTATTTATCATTAATTTTTTTACATTCATTTTAACTTTTTTTTTTAATCCCATAAAGGGATTTATCATTTTGATTTTGTAACTGTAATGTACTGGCATAGATCTATATGCTAGTTCATTAGCCTGTGTACTGATTGTACACAGGCAGTTGTTAGGGAATACCTCAGTATACCCTAACAAAAGGAAATAAGTTCAGACAGCCCTGGGGTCCTTCAATGGACCCTGGGCTGTCTGGCCTTACAAGTTCTGGGCTTTGATCGCGTCACAGTTAGGCTGGGTTCACACTACCTATTTTCAGGCGTAAACGAGGCGTATTATGCCTCGATTTACGCCTGAAAACAGGGCTACAATACGTCGGCAAACATCTGCCCATTCATTTGAATGGGTTTGCCGACGTACTGTGCCAACGACCTGTAATTTACGCGTCGTCGTTTGACAGCTGTCAAACGACGACGAGTAAAATGACTGCCTCGTCAAAGAAGTGCAGGACACTTCTTTGGACGTAATTTGAGCCGTTTTTCATTGAATTCAATGAAGGACAGCTCTAAATTACGGCCGTCAATGACGAGCAAAATGCAAGGACGAGCAATTACGTCTGAAATTACGGAGTTGTTTTC
The DNA here is from genome assembly GCF_050947455.1 of Rhinoderma darwinii. Taxonomy (NCBI): domain Eukaryota; kingdom Metazoa; phylum Chordata; class Amphibia; order Anura; family Rhinodermatidae; genus Rhinoderma; species Rhinoderma darwinii. The sequence continues at coordinate 305,805,265 of NC_134689.1, read as the reverse complement.
TCCTGAAAACAGCTCCATAATTTCAGACATAAATGCAGTTTACGTGTGCACATACCCTTATCTTCTGTGACACGATCAAAAGTGCAGTCCCCTCTCCTTGAACGCCGCAATCAGATTTCATCGCGGCATTCAAAGGGTTAATGGCAGAGAGAAGATGTTTCTCTTCTCTCTGCTATCAGAACGGGGCCGTGGCTGTGTATTACACCCGTTGTCCCGCTCTCGATCTTCTCGTCCTGTGTCGGCAACCAGTTAAGGTGGTCCTTACCTCAGAGATCAGTGCATCCACATTTATGTGCATCCTATTTGCACCACAAAAGCACCTTTGAAAATGGCTGCTTTGGCAACACCCCTTGGGGAGGGTTTCAAAAGTTGAGACTTTTTTGAGGCGTTATTAGAGGCATAAACGTGTGGAATGTGTAAATGTGTGTCAACGTACTTCAAACGTCATTTTACGCCTCCCATTGAATTCAATGGGAAATCACTCCATCAAAAACGCCTGAAGAAGTGACATGCACTTCTTTTTACGAGGCATTTTTTTATGGCCTTGTAAAAAAACGCCCTGTCGGAACGGAACACCGTTTTTCCCATTGCAATCTATGGCCAGGTGTTTGGAGGCGTTCAGCCTCCATATTTTTTGTTGTTTTTCAGGGCGTTTACGGCCCGAAAAACGGCTGAAAATAGGCCAACTGAACATACCCTAATTCTGAAGTTGACTTGATTTATAGAGAGAACACATTGAGATCTATATGAACCCAGCTTCTAGACATAATTGTGGAAACAGAGGCCTCATGCACACAAGGATATTATGAATCCATGCAACCTCCAAGTTGTATGGAGCCATAATATGGCAACTAAAGACTTCTGTGAATCCCTACTGTATCACTGTATGCCTTGCCCCCAAATTTTACAGAGACATATGGTTCTTTTTTCTGTTGGACATTCTTCATCGGACATTATGGAGCATTGCTTCGAGGGCATAATATGTCCTTAATACAGCACCACAAGTAGTACAGTCCGGTGGCACACAGGTGCACCTACGGCTCTGTTAAATGGAGATGCAGGGACTCTGGGTGCTTGTGTACAGCCTATGGTCTAATTCCAACAGCCAAATTTTAGCATCTGAATTACAGCCAAAAAGATCGAGTAAACCTAACATATATCACTATTGAAACCTGTTTTTGTCTGTCATGTATGAACATCCTTATGGATTTAAAATAGTACAGTACATAAAAAAATATTCTTAGGCTCAAGGGGGTTATCACTGCTTTTCCCACACACACAAGAGAGATGGAGATGGAAGCTTTTCTACACAAGGCAAAAATTTAAAATTGCACGGTTTTATTTATTTTTCTATTTTTTAATATATGATGCAAATATTTGGTGCTTTGACGTCCAAAGGCACTCCTCTATGCATGTCCACCCAATATCTATAATGCATAAAACACATAAAATGTGCTAAGAAATATGGTTAATTTAAAAGTCTCATATTACCAATATGTTGTATCTAAAGAGTTCTTAAACTATAAAGCAAGAATGGCCCTCACCACTAAACAATGTATATTTTCCATATGATGTGGCATCTAAATCTGGACTGAATGAAGCGTATCACACTCTACACTCTATGCACATCTGCAGCAAACAGGACTTCCAGAAGTTCATTATGTTCGGTCTTTTATTTTCAAACAGAAATCATCTTGTTTTGTCGCCATCACTTCTAGTGCATATGTTTATCCAACAATCCAATCAACATGAATTGAAGAAACTCATCTGTGAACATTTAGCTGATTCTATTTAATGCTCTCAACATGAAAGAGGTAAAATTAAGAGACTTTTTCAAGGAACCGGATTCAGTTTTGAGTGCTTCCTTAAATAGAAAAGATATGAATGTTGGGTGAAGTGTTGAGGGAATAAGTTCCTTTCAAATATGGCAATCTTATGTTCCAAGTCAAATGAAGAATGTAATTGTTGTATTTAATTGATTCATGTTGTTTAGCAACCTTTTTATTTCCAACTAACTACTATTAAAATATCTGTTAAATAGTACAATTCTGTTAATCTGGAAGTAACAGGATAAGATGAGTCTTATAATTGGTTATCTTTTTTTCTGTAACTATTTTTTAAGAAATTCCAAGAAATTTGGCTGTTCTGAACCATAAACAAGACCTGGACTATCAGAATTCCAAATTTTGGATAAGGACAGGATCACAAACGCAGTTTGATACAGTTTTTGGCGAGTTTCCTTTTGTTCTATGTCAAGCTGGTATAAGTCGGTATACTGTTTTTTCCACTATATATAATATCGCTGTCTGCTGCTCTATTTTATACAGAGGCTTCCCACCACAAAATGTATACCGTGCAGTACACTCTTATTTTTAATATAGAACCCTACTAGCGATGAAGAGCACTGTATTGCATCCATCCGAACGTAAACCACCAACATGCACAGTGTGAATAGACACTTTTTTTTTACCAAAGGGTCAAAAGAATGGAAATTACAGTTCAAATAATGCACTTGGAAAGAAAGAATCCTCTCTCTGAGTATCGTATAGCCAGTTCTGTGTTAGCCAGGAATTCAACAGAGAAGGATATAGGGGAACTGAACATCTGACAGCTTGAAAATGAGTCAACAGTGTGGCCAGGCAGTAGGGAAAGAGTGTAGAATGCTTGGCTGTGTAACCAGAGGTATAACTAGTAGAAAGAGGGAGATTCTGATCCTACTGTTTAGAGCTCTAGTGACACCACATTTGGAATGCTGCGTTCTGTCCTGGAGACTTGACGTACAAAACAACATTGATAAAATAGACTGGGTTCAAAGATGGGCTACAAAAATAGTAGACAGTCTTAAGCATAAAACTTATCAGGGGAGACTTAAAAAAACTAATTTTTATAGCATTGAGGAAGGAAGGGAAAAGGAAGATGTGATCGATACCTTTAGCTATGTTAAAGGTTTAAATAAGGTTCAGGAGGGAAGTGTTTTCAATAAGAAACTAAACATAAGAATAAGGGGGCACAATCTGAAATTAGTTGCAATGTCAGAAAATATTATTTTACTAAAAGAGTAGTGGATGCGGTTGGAAAATTAAAAGAAAGTGGATGCAAATGTGTATGGAATAAACCTATATTTATCCTAACATAAAAATAAAAAGACAATAATATAAGGGCATACTAGATGGACCACATGGTCTTGTTCTGCCGTGAATCTTCTATGTTTCTATGTTCGACCATGGATAAACACAAGAAAATTATATCTTCTATTCTTCAGAAGTGAGTGATCATGTTCTCCCATCTCCAAACTTTCCAAAGGTCTCAATAATCTGAGGTGATTCAAAAACTACCAGAAGACGAATGGACATGTATTATGTCTCTACTGCTGCCATTCTATTCTCCATAATCACTACTTTTCTGAATGATTTAGCATATATGTGTTGAAGCTTTTGATGATACTTTTTTTTCTGGACAAGAAAAATACAGTTAAAATGTTTTTATACAGTAATATCAATTAATTGTTCTGTCTTCATTTTATGGACCTGTAATGAAAGGCACTTTTATGAAAATTCTGTTACTCCATGTGAGGTGATTTAGCTGCTTGTCATAGTAATCAGATCTCCTGCACTGACTTCCTAGCAGGCTTGTGTTGGGCTTCTACCTATACAGAGCAGCTAAGCTGAACAAGCAGATCTGCAGTGTATAATATGGATGAGATGGGGGAGAAATTGAGGCTGACTGAGCTCGCGAGCGCACCCTGGTGGTCACTGTGGAACAGGACGGTCGCATGTGCAGACATCTCTGTAGAGAAGGGCGTCAACCGGATGGAAGGAGTTCGTGGTCAGCGACCACCAACGTTACAGTATCCCCCCTCTTACGCCCCCTCTTCTTGGGACCAGAATGAGAGAGAAACTTATTAATGAGGGTAGGAACGTTGAGATTCTCTTCTGGCTCCCAGTACCTCTCTTCTGGAACAAACCCCATCCAATCTACTAAATAGATTCGGAAGAACTGCTGGGGGCAACTGCATGGCTAAGAGTCTTAGAGTAGCGGTTCAGGACCACAGGTTTCAGGAGCTAAACATGAAAGGAGTTGGGGATCCGGAGGGTAGGAAGCAGCGGAAGCTTGTATGAGACAGGGTTAATTCGTTGCAAGATCTCGAAGAGTCCAAGGAACCTGGGAGCAAACTTGTAAGATGGCACCCTCGGTCGGATATTTCTGGAGGACAGCCAGACCTTGGTACCTGGGGAAAACTGGGGAGGTTCTCTTCACTTTGTGTCTGCCTTACATTTTATGTGGTCCACCTCTAGAGGAAGGGAGTATCGGGTCTGCTGCCAGATCCGCAGGAAGTCCTAAAAGCAGAATCAGCTGCGGGCACTTCGGACATAACGAACACCGGAAGAGGGAAACGTGGGTGTTGGCCGTAAACTATGAAGAATTGTGTATTACTTGTGGACTCGCTAGTATAATTATTATACGAGAACTCGGCCCTAGGAAGAAGCTTCACCCAGTCATCATGCTGCTTGGAGATGAAGTGTCGTAGGTAGTTCGCCATAATTTGGTTGATCCTCTCGACTTGATCATTGGACTGAGGATGGTAGGCTGAGGAAAAGTCCAACTACACACCGAGAAGTCCGCAGAGGGCTCTCCAGAACTTTGAGGTGAACTGAACCACCCAATCAGACACAATATACCTAGGCAAGCCGTGCAGACGGAAGATGTGTTGGATGAAGAAGGTGGCCAGTTGAGATGCAGAACTTAGATCAGTCAGCGGAACAAAGTGAGCCATCTTCGAAAATCGGTCCACCACCACCCAAACCACACTGCATCCCGCAGAGGGAGGCAGGTCTGCGACAAAGTCCATAGCAATATGTTGCCAGGGATCAGCTGGAGTGGGCAACTTTATTTTCTGCACACACCGTGCAGCAGTTGACAAAGTGCGTGAGGTCTTTGGGCAGCATGGGCCACCAGAACTGACGAGGAATCAAGTCTCGGATCTTACGGACACCCACGTGACCTGCCAGTTTGGAACTGTGTCCCCAGTGGAGGATTCTTCTTCTGTCTGCCAGACGCACAAAAGTCCTCCCCGGGGAAATGTCTCTAACCTGCAGAGGGTTGACAGGGATGATGCAGGATGGATTAATAATATTCTGTGGAGACTCCATAGTGTCCTCTGTCTCGAATGACCTGGACAAGGCATCGGCCCCCACATTCTTGTCGGCCGGACGACAGTGGAGCTCAAACTGGAACCGGGCAAAGAACAGCGACCACCTGGCCTGACGGGAAATCAGTCATTGGGCCGTCTGGAGATTAGTGAGGTTCTTGTGGTCTGTGAATATCAAGATGAATATCAAGATGGGATGAACTGAGCCCTCTAAAAGATGTCTCCACTCCTCCAGAGCCAATTTGATGGCCAGTAACTCCCAATCCCCGATCGAGTAGTTGCGTTCTGCGAAAGAGAAGAGCTAGGAGTAATAGCCACATACCATTGACTTGCCCTTGGAACCTCTCTGGAACAGGAGCGCACCAGCACCGACAGAGGAGGTGTCCACCTCCAATGAGAACTGTCGAGAAACATCTGGATGATGGAGGATAGAAGCTAACGTGAAGGCACTCTTCAGGCTATTAAATGCGGCTTCCGCTTCTGGAGTCCACACCTTGGCGTTCATGCCTTTCTTGGTGAGGTTAAAGATAGGGGATGTCAGTGAGGAAAAGTTTGGAATGAACTGTCTGTAGAAATTGGCGAATCCCAGGAATCGCTGTATGGACCTCAAGCCTTGAGGGCATGGCCATTCCAGAACGGCCTTTACCTTTTCAGGATCCATCTTGAGATTCGAGATGATGTAGCCCAGGAAGGGTAGAGCATCTTTCTCAAAAATGCACTTCTCCAATATGGCGTACGGACGATTCTCCCTTAACCATAGAAAAACTTGACGGACATGTCTCCGATGAGTCATTGGAGCTGGAGAAAAAATCAAGATGTCATCAAGATAGACAACAACACATACACAGAGGAGGTCACGGAAGATGTAATTAACAAACTCTTGGAAGACCGCTGGAGCATTACACAGACCGAAGGGCATTACTAGATATTCATAGTGTCCGCCACGGGTGTTAAATGCCGCCTTCCATTTGTCCCCCCGGCGAATCCGGATTAGGTTGTAGGCCCCACGCAGGTCTAGATTTGAAAAAATCTTGGCTCCGCATGTGCGATCAAACAGTTCAGAAATCAAATGCAACGGATACCTATTTTTTACAGTGATCTGGTTGAGACCCCGATAGTCGATGCAAGGATGCAGAGAACCATCCTTTTTCTTGATGGAGAAGAACTCGGGGGGGAAGACTTCCATATGAAGCCCCTCTCCAAGTTCTCCTTAACATAGGCGGACATGGACAGAGTCTCTGGCAAGGAAAGAGGATATACCCTACCTCAGGGAAGGGATGCACCAGGAACTAGGTCGATAGGACAGTCATACGCCCGGTGTGGGGGCAGTGACTCCGCCTCTTTCTCGCTGAAGACATCCGAGAATGCAGAATAATAACCAGGCAATCCTACCAAGGACTGAGGCAGGGGAGGCTGAGCCGAACGAATCTGTACCAGGCAATGGCTGAGACACCCGGGAGCCCACTGGAGAACCTCTCCAGAATTCCAGTCCAGGACTGGGGCATGTAGTCGGGGCCAGGGCAGACCCAGCAGCACAGAATTGACAGCTCTAGCCAGGACAAAGAACGAGAGCAGCTCGGAATGGAGGGCTCCTACTTGGAGCCTCAGCGGCTTGGTCACAGCTACAATTGAGTCTGGCAGAGGTAGTCCATTTACAGATGCAACCATCAACGGCCTCTCCAGAGGGGTTGTGGGCAATTGGAGAAGATCCACCAGGTCTCTACGAATGAAATTAGCAGCGGATCCAGAGTCCAGATACGCAGAGGCCCGATGTGTTTTCTCTCCGGACACTATGGTCACGGGAATGGAAAATTTAGACGAAAGTCCTTCTTTATCCAGGGTTGTCTCTCCCAACAACCCTAGGCTCTGGGGCTTTTGGGGACACAGGCGCACAAGATGGCCTCCGAGGCCGCAATATAGACAGAGTCCCAAGGTGCGTCTGCGTTGTCTCTCCTGGATAGACAGCTTAAACTGGTCCATCCTCACAGACTCCTTAGGAGGATTAGCATCTGAGGACAGCAGGGGTTGCTGCAAAGTAGGAACCGGACTAGGGAGTCCTCCCTCCCGACAAGCTTCTTGGAACCGTTCTCGGATCCTTATATCAATCCGGGCGGCCAGAAGGATGAGGTCATCCAGGGTAGATGGTAGATTTCGGGCGGCAAGCTCGTCCTTAATCCTAGGAGACAGTCCTTGCCAGAATGTAGCCATCAGGGCCTCATTGTTCCACAAGAATTCTCCCGCGAGGGTGTGGAAGTGGATGGCGTACTCGCCCATGGAGCTGTCTCCCTGGCGTTGGTTCAGCAAGGAGGCGGCTGCAGACGAGACTCGTCCAGGCTCCTCAAACACCATGCGAAATGTCCGTAGGAACCCATGGAAGTCACGGGTCTCAGGTCCTTGTCTCTCCCAGATAGGTTTCGCCCATGCAAGGGCCCTGCCAGTGAGGAGAGAGTCGATGAAAGCGACCCTTGCGCCATCAGACGAGAATGACTTTGCATACAGGCTAAAGTGGATCTGACACTGGTTCAAAAATCCAAGGCAGGTCCACGCATCTCCATCATAGCGGTCAGGAAGCGGCCTTGAAAATCGGGGATCAGCACTGCCAGGAGATGTAGTTGGAGGATCAGTACTGCCAGGAGGTTTAGTAGGAGGAGCTATGGCAGCTTGCAACTCCAGCTGGCGTGCAATAATGTTCAATCCCTGGAGGAGTTGGTCCTGTCAAGACCGGAGGTCTAGCATATCCGCCCGCATCTCCTGTGATGTCGTCATGGTCTTGGATTGACCAGCGGGGTCCATGGCCTGAGCCTACTGTCATGTTGGGTATGTGGACCCACTGGGCTGTACCGCCTTGACGGTATGGCATCTGGCCAACAGGACACAGGTCACAGTCTATAGTTCATATAGTGTACCTGTGGTAGCTCAGACAGTAGCAAGACAGGCTCAAGCTTGGACTAGGCAGCAGGCAGGCGCCAGGCTTGGAACGTAGCACAGCACAACTTCAGCTCAACACGGCACTTGACCAGGATAGCGCGGAATACAGCTTACAGGTAGCAGGAACGGGAAACACTGGGAACGCGAAAACACTTAGGAGACCATTTGCATAGACATACTAGGATAACGACAACAAGGCTCAGGCAAGATAGGAAGGGGCAGAACCCTTCTCATAGTCCAGGGTGCTCTGGAAGCAATCAGCTCAATCTCACACCAGTGTGCGCTCCAAGGCTGACTGAGCTCACGAGCGCACTCTGGTGGTCACTGTGGAACAGGATGGCCGCATGTGCAGACATCTCAGGAGAGAAGGGCGTCGACCGGATGGAAGGAGTTCGTGGTCAGCGACTGCAGATGTTACATATATACAGTATATATATATATTTTTTTTTATTTTTTTTATTTTATTTTTTTTGTATTATATAATCACAAACAACATGCACCATAAAAAAAGACCTATGTATAAAAGGAAGTTCATGTAAAACAATTGTTCTCCCACCCAACAATTTTCCTACTCTTTCCCTTTGGAATCAAAGTAAATCCTTTAAGATTAACAGTCATTTGATAAAACTTTTGACATGTCATAGTGACATGTCAGAAGTTCTGATCGCTGGGGGTCTGGGTACCTAGTCCCTCACTGATCACTGGAACGAAGAAGCAGAAACGCACAGCCGAATTCTGTGCCCCTTCACCTATAATGATATAACTTCGGCTCACCTCAGGTCTACTTGGAGTGGCAGGGTTAGCTGAAGATAAGTCTGTCTTCAGCTAACTCCGTCTTTCTGAGAAAGGGCGAAAAAGGCCGAACTTGTACCATTACAGCCGAAAAGGCACAGCGCTTTGGTGGGGCTCTCAATAACCGAACCCCTCCACCGATCAAAACTTCTGACATGTCATTATGACATATCAAAATTTTTATGAAATGACGCTTGCTCTTTAAATGCTCTTAAATCAATGCTGTTAAATCATCTCCCTCTTGTACTATCTACCCCACAACTTGTCGAACTTGGTAACCTAGAAATTCAATATCACCCCTTTCCTTTCCCACTGTAGTTCTTCATTTACTGAAAGTCTCCAAGTGGTGGTTCATTCGATATACTGTAATGACCGCCACTGCCATATACTTTCTGGTCCCCAGCATTTTCTGGCTCTTGGCCGGCACCATTCCTCTCCTCCTGTCCATGCTGCTGGAGGCCTCCCATCTTGCCCACCCTCACCTCCTGGTCTCCAGCCACCGCCACTAGTGCTCACGTGCGCTGACCCTTCTCCTCTTAAAGGGCCAACACACGCCTAAATTCTACCCAGCTTTTTTTGTATAAAAAGGCTCCTCCTACGTTGCTCCATGACTGAGCAATGAGGTGCGTACTCTAGCTTGCTAGCAGTCATTCTTGCATTATCTATTTGGACATTCTTTTATTGACTCTGCCTGTACTTGACCGTCCTTGTCTACCACATGCCCTGACCATTTGCCTGTTTCCTGTGACGACCATCTGCCGCCTGCCCTTATCTCTATCTCTGATAGCTATTAGTGAACAACTGCCACCTGCCCTGACCTACGCCACAGATCTTACCTTGCATTTAGTCTGCTATTTTTGTACTGCACTTGTCCACGTCGGGTGTTGCCAACTGAGACTACTCTGGGTTTACCGACCTGGGGATTCTAGCAGACAAGTCCCTAACTCGGTATGGAGGCAAAAAGGTAAAAACCTAGTTATCTCGTAGACTCTGCTCGACAGTTTAGCCCTACCCCAAATCTGTTGGCAACACAGTGGGTTCACACCATCCTCTGTAGGCCCTGTGACAGTAACAACTTCTACTAGACCCGTGAAAAATACAAATAGTTGTAGTTAATTATTTTTTATTATTAAAATATTATGGCAGCTAAAATAAATGGGAGTCAACTGACAAAGAAATGTCATAGATTATTACAGTTTCCAGGAAGTGATTAAGTACAGTGCCCTCCTCCAGAAACCAGGGCGTGACAGGAGAGATGCATACTTATCTAATTTCATAGTATTACTATCCTGCCTTATCTAGGCCCCTAGCAGTACAATAGAGCTGTCATTAAATCTTCTGCCCTCTAATGATAACGTGATAACTGTGCTCATTCTGTCCCTGTCTATACAGCAAAAGCTGACAAGAGAGCAACAGAAAATAGGAAGTGTCAGCACATTGTGACTGATCTGGTAGCCAGTGTGAAAACTGGAATATTGTATAAACTCTGGAGAGCTGTTTAATAAGTTTTGCATTTCTTCATCTTACCATTTAAATGTTTTTATCTATACTGCAGCACAGTTTCAAACATGCTCTTATCTGTGCAGAACCTTTGCCTCTAGTCATCCTGATCTTTTTAGTTCAACAGCAGAACCCTATAAAATTGTAGACTAGGAAAATGGGGTATTTGTATGAATATGAACATCATGAACCCTTATAATAATCCGTTCATTTCACAGAAGAAATGTTATATCAAATCCACACAAATTATTACCGGTCACTTGTTTTTGTCTCCCTAGCCCCACCCTCTACTCTTACGCCAACAAATAAAGTTACGGTACTGGTGCACCTGTTTACAGATCCCACATACCACATAAAGGTAGGAGGCGCAATGGAAAAAACTAGAGACCTTTGTTCTAAGGCGTTTGTATAGCGATAATGTAGGTTGGGCAAAGTGCACATACATTATACACAGGTGAATGCTGGGATTATTTTGCCCTACTCATCTCCACTCCAGTGGTATTTTCAAGACCTTGTGGCAGATAGAAAAAAAATTGATGACATATAAAAATAAATACAAATTGCAATTTCAAGCATAACCTGTATCAGAAAGGCTATGATATTTGTTTTGTGGTGGCAACATTTTTACTTATCTGCTAAATAATGGAAAAATGGAAAAACAATTAAAGTGAAGCTCCATCTTTGATTAATATTTAAAGAGGCTCTGTCACCAGATTTTGCAACCCCTATCTGCTATTGCAGCAGAAAGGCGCTGCAATGTAGATTACAGTAACGTTTTTATTTTTAAAAAAACGAGCATTTTTGGCCAAGTTATGACCATTTTTGTAGTTATGCAAATGAGGCTTGCAAAAGTCCAAGTGTTACATATAGTTACATAGTTACATAGTTAGTACGGCTGAAAAAAGACACATGTCCATCAAGTTCAACCAAGGGAAGGGAAAAGGGAAGAAAAAATTTCTACACATAGGAGCTAATATTTTTTTGTTCTAGGAAATTATCTAACCCTTTTTTAAAGCCATCTACTGTCCATGCTGTGACCAGCTCCTGCGGTAGGGTATTCCATAAATTCACAGTTCTCACTGTAAAGAAGCCTTGTCGCCTCTGCAGCTTGAACCTTTTTTTCTCCAGACGGAGGGAGTGCCCCCTTGTTTTTTGAGGGGGTTTTACAAGGAACAGGATTTCACCATATTTTTTGTATGTGCCATTAATATATTTATATAAGTTAATCATGTCCCCCCTTAGTCGTCTTTTTTCAAGGCTAAATAGGTTTAATTCTTTCAATCTTTCCTCATAACTTAAATTCTCCATGCCCCTTATTAGCTTCGTTGCTCTTCTTTGTATTTTTTCCAACTCCAGGGCATCCTTTCTATGAACTGGAGCCCAGAACTGAACTGCATATTCTAGATGAGGCCTCACTAATGCTTTGTAAAGTGGCATTATTACATCCCTGTCCCGCGAGTCCATGCCTCTTTTAATACACGACAATATCCTGCTGGCCTTTGAAGCAGCTGATTGACACTGCATGCTGTTATTGAGTTTATGATTTACAAGTACACCCAGATCCTTCTCAACAAGTGAATCCGCCAGTGTAGCGCCCCCTAGGACATATGATGCATGCAGGTTGTTGGTACCAAGATGCATAACTTTACATTTATCTACATTAAACTTCATTTGCCAAGTGGACGCCCAAACACTTAGTTTGTTTAAATCTGCCTGTAATTCATGAACATCTTCCATAGTCTGAACTATATTACATAGCTTGGTGTCATCTGCAAAAATAGAAATAGTGCTATTAATCCCTTCCTCTATATCATTAATAAATAAGTTGAATAATAGTGGTCCCAGCACTGAACCCTGGGGTACACCACTTATAACCGGGGACCATTCAGAGAAGGAATCATTGACCACAACCCTCTGGATACGGTCCTTGAGCCAATTCTCAATCCAATTACAAACTATATTTTCTAAACCTATAGTCCTTAATTTACCCATTAGGCGTCTATGGGGGACAGTGTCAAATGCCTTTGCAAAGTCCAAAAACACTAAATCCACAGCGGCCCCTCTGTCTAGACTTCTGCTCACCTCTTCATAAAAACAGATTAGGTTAGTTTGACAACTTCTGTCCTTAGTAAAACCGTGCTGGCTGTCACTTATAATGCTATTTATTGTCACATAATCCTGTATATAGTCCCTCAATAGCCCCTCAAACATTTTCCCCACGATGGATGTTAAGCTTACTGGTCTATAATTACCCGGGGAAGACCTAGAGCCCTTTTTGAAAATAGGCACCACATTTGCCCTGCGCCAGTCCCTTGGCACTATACCTGTCACTAGAGATTCTCTGAATATTATGAAAAGGGGGACAGAAATAACTGAACTAAGCTCTTTAAGAATTCTAGGGTGTAACCCATCTGGTCCCGGAGCCTTGTGCACATTTATTTTATTTAATTTAGCTTGGACCATCTCTACATTCATCCAATTCAGTATATCAACTGATATATTAACAGCACTGGCACCGGCTACATCAGCTGCTCTTTCTTCTGTTGTATATACAGAGCTAAAGAACCCATTTAGTAACTCTGCCTTCTCTTGATCCCCTGTGATCAACTCCCCATTACCATTATCTAGGGGTCCTACATGTTCAGACCTTGGCTTTTTTGCATTTATATGCTTGAAGAATTTTTTAGGATTTGTTTTACTATCCTTGGCCACCTGCCTTTCATTTTGTATTTTTGCTAATTTTATTACATTTTTACAGATTTTATTAAGCTCTTTATATTTTACAAAGGCTACAGCTGTACCCTCAGATTTGTATTTTTTAAATGCCCCTTTTTTGTCATGTATTGCCCCTTTCACAGAAGGTGTAAGCCATGTGGGGTTTAATTTGAGTCGTTTATACTTATTACCTGTAGGAATAAATTTTGCACTATAATAACTCAAAGTAGATTTGAAAATCTCCCATTTATCATTTGTTCCATTATTTGACATTAGTTCCTCCCAGTCCACATCCTGAACCGCAGCCCCCATCCTGGGGAAATTGGCCTTCCCAAAATTAAATGTTTTTGCCCTCCCAGCCTGCGTTTGTTTTTTACAGTATAGGTAAAATGTAACTATATTGTGATCACTGTTACCGAGGTTTTCACGAACATTGACATTCCCAACAAGATCTGCATTATTAGAAATGACCAGATCCAACAGAGCTTCACCTCTAGTCGGGTCTTCCACAAACTGGCCCATAAAATTTTCCTGCAACAGGTTGAGGAAATGTCTCCCCTTTGCAGTTGATGCCGAACCATGACACCAATTAATATCCCGGAAATTAAAATCTCCCATTATCACTACAGTACCCGCCTGTGCAGCCCGCTCCATCTGTTTATATATCTGACCTTCCATCTCCTCAGTTATATTGGGGGGTCTATAGATTACACCAAAAGTAATTTTTTCAGTGTTTACCTCCCTTTCTAGTTCCACCCACAAGGTTTCAACCTCCTCACAGTATTCACCCACTATTGTCTCTTTCACACTCGCCTTCATATCACTTCTCACATACAGACATACACCACCACCTTTCCTATTTGTCCTGTCTTTACGAAAAAGTGTAAAACCCTGTAGATTTACAGCCCAGTCATGTGAAGAGTCCAGCCATGTTTCAGCAACACCAACTATATCTATATTTTCTTCCAGTATCAAGGCCTCCAGCTCCCCCATTTTGCTTGCTAGACTTCTGGCATTTGTGAACATACACTTTAACTTGCCTGTCAGTTTTTCACTTTTATTATCAGAAATGTGATTTGACATTAATCGGTCCTTTTTATTTACACTGATGTTTTGTAACGAAAGGATCTCCTTATCTTGTTGTCTAGTCCTCTCCCCACATTCTGTTTCTCCCCCCACCAATATAGTCTGACCCCTCTCTAACCTGGCTACCCCTTTTTTTTCTACATTGACCTCCCTCCTCAGCCCTAGTTTAAATACTCCGCCACCCCAGCTAGAATTCTCTCCCCCAGCACAGCGGACCCCCTTCCATTTAGGTGCAAATCATCTGCAGAATACAGTTTGTACCCCAATGAAAAGTCAGCCCAGTGCTCTAGGAACCCAAATCCTTCTCCTCTACACCAAGACTTCAGCCATGCATTTAACTCCCTAAGCTCCCGCTGTCTTTCCTGTGATGCGCATGGCACAGGCAGTATTCCTGAGAATACAACCTTGGAGGTCCTTCCCTTCAGCTTGTAGCCTAGTTCTTTAAAATTATTCTTAAGGCTCCTCCACCTACCATTTATTCTGTCGTTGGTACCGACATGGACCACGACAGCTGGATCATCACCAGCCCCTCCCAGCAATTTGTCCACCCGTTCCACCACATGCCGAACCCTGGCACCAGGGAGACAGCAAACCATTCGGTTGAGGCGGTCTTGGCGACAAATTATTCTATCCGTCTTCCTGATTATAGAATCCCCTACAACTATCAATTGTCTTGGCTTGCCTGCATTACCATCCCGCCGACTACTAGCTGGGCTGTTCTCCCGGCTGTTAGGGAGATCAGTATCCACTAGGGCTGCCTTTTCTGAGACTGACACCCTCGCATCATCACCCAACCTGGCAATTTTGCTTGGAATGCCAGAAACCGGATCGGCCTTCCTTGTCTTTGACCCCTTTCTACTGCCCCTAACTACATTAACCCAGCTACTTACCTGATCCTGCTCACCCATGTCTTCACCCTCCAGTTCTAACCCACTAACTGCATGCTCTGTGAGCAGCAAGCTCCGCTCAAAATTGTCTATCCTCCTCAGTGTTGCATTCTGCTCCTCCAGATCTCTAATACGAGCTTCCAGGTGAACAACATGCTCACATCTGCCACAGAGATATTCACCCTGGAACCCCGGCTCCAGTCGTGTATACATATGACAAACTGTGCACTGAAGAAAACCTCCAATCTTGCTATCCATTATCCAAGTTACACCAAAACAGCGAACAATTGTCAAAGAAAAAGAAGAGTACTTACTGGGGCTTCAACTCCTCTTTTCAACTCCGGTTTTAGAACTCCACTTAGTTCACAAGCCACTTAAACCACCAAGCTCAGAAAGAGCAAGCTCAAAATGAGGTCTGATGACTAATTTATACCACCTGTGTCCAGTTAACCCCTTCCCCCTCGTCAACTGCTCAGCTGGAACGAATCTGCAAGGGAAAAAAAAAAAAAAATTTACACATTTTTTTTTTAAATTGTGTGAGTTTTTGCTATCTTCTATTTGCTGGCAATCAAAACAGATTCACAAACACAGAAATACAGCAACACAATACAGAAGTACAGCAATACAATCCGGTTTTAGAACTCCACTTAGTTCACAAGCCACTTAAACCACCAAGCTCAGAAAGAGCAAGCTCAAAATGAGGTCTGATGACTAATTTATACCACCTGTGTCCAGTTAACCCCTTCCCCCTCGTCAACTGCTCAGCTGGAACGAATCTGTGTCCAGTTAACCCCTTCCCCCTCGTCAACTGCTCAGCTGGAACGAATCTGTGTTTAAAAGTAAAAGTCCAAGTGGGCGTGTATTATGTGCGTACATCGGGGCGTTTTTAATACTTTTACTAGCTGGGCGTTCTGATGAGAAGTATCATCCACTTCTCTTCAGAACGCCCAGCTTCTGACATTGCAGATCTGTGACGTCACTCACAGGTCCTGCATCGTGTCGGCCACATCGGCACCAGAGGCTACAGTTGATTCTGCAGCAGCAATGGATGATACTTCTCTTCAGAGCGTCCAGCTAGTAAAAGTATTAAAAATTATAGATCCGTCAACAGCAGCTCACTGATAGTTTAGGAGTAGTAAAAAGAGATTTTTGTTCTACACTGTTCAAAGTAAAAAATAAACTAGGAAATAAGTAAAGACAGAAATGAAAGATGAGAAATGTGTTACAAAGGTTCTAGTTTTCACTTTGAATGACTATAGAGCCAAAGATTGCGTTGGAGCTTCACTTTACCGATGGTTAAATAGCTTTTATTATATGTTCAGATTTATAGCTGAACCTTTCTGGGCTAAACAGCCTTAAGCTATTAGTAGTTAATGGTCGAATTAGTGTCAGTTCATAGGCAGCATATGTTTATATTGATAGACACAGAATATTCAGTAAGGACTTGTACTTTTAATTCATCTTTGTGCCATGTATAAGAACAACATTTGTTTTAGTTTTCTTTGGAGCTCATCCAGGTTCCATTGTACAAAGGAAGCATACAGTCACTTTATGTCAGATACATTTCTGTCTCCAGAGAAAGTGTCCAACTTTCAGCAACCATTTAAAAACATCTGACAAGTCTTTCAGCAAGAGTGAGAAAATAAAATAGGCCGCTTAACGCATTCAGTCCATTGATGTGTTTGTTACAAAGTAGTCCGCTTTGTTTAGCTTCCAATTCTTGAACAGTCTCCAAGAACCTTGGATCAAGTTAAATTTTATTATGTATCCTGAAAGCTGATGACAACTGCCCCATGGTTTTAACATGTCTAATTCACTAATGTGAACAAATCTAGTTAAGGAATCAATTCACACTGAATCAGGCGCATAATTTTGTCTGCTATTTTAAAAGAATTTTTTTTTAAATTCTTTACAGAAAAACATCTATATGCAATCTATGGTAACCTATACCACTGGACTTCCTTTTAACTCAAGACATTAAACTTGGAAACATCTAATTCCATTTTAAATGCATCACAGCGCTGGATCCTATCTCCGTTTTCCTGTCTCCTACTTGTAACCCGTGTGCCGACACGAGGAACCGACACACAGGAGTGTGTCAGGTGAGCTGGAGGATCTCTCCACATGTTTTCTTTGGATGCAATCTATGGTAAGTTAGACCCATCAAAAAGTCTATTATTATGTCTATTTACTATACTATATAGTGTATGGTGTATTCTTTACTAAGCAAATGCAATTTTCTACAAAACTAAACTTGCCTAATACAGAGCAGCCACAATAGGGCTTTGCTCTATTTCAGGCAATTTTACCTTTGTCACTTGCATGGAAAGCCACCGAGGAGTGACCCTAGCACCAGGCACACCTGGACAGGTTCCATGGATCACTAAGCATGGTAATTTGGATAAATGTTCGTTACCCTTATCAAGCTGGGGTATGGATAAAGTAGACAGGGGAACCACTGTGATTTTGATGCCCATGGGCCCACATACACCTGGAGCTGGTACTGAAGTTATCCAACATGAAGCATAGATTATGAAGAGCAAACACATTTGAAATTATCTCCATTGCTCTGCATAGAGTAGACAAGCTTATTTTTATATACTGTTAGCGAAGTATTTAGGAGAAAGTATACACTCCTGTCTCCTGGGCACTTGTTCTTCTGTAGTATCCTGGTGGAGTTATATCTATGTATACCTTTTTGTATGTATACATATTAGGTATATATTATTTAGTAATAGACTAGCTAACAAGTGCACAATAGCAATTTTCAGAAACTAAGATTGTTCTCTCCCAAGCTCTTAGCTATTTTGGTAATTTACTGTTCATTACTGTGAATGGTCCTGGTTTGGGTATGATAAAAACTTTATTATACAGCAGTAATGCCCAGTGATTGATCTCATTTCAGTTTTTGATGCTTTTATGACTTTCATGTTGTGAGTTGAAACAAATTATGGTTTCCATCAAGTTCAGTATCTGTCATCCTGGGTCAATTGGGATATTGATGCACTTTAAAGGATAATGCCCCACATTTCTGGGTTATACGATATTAAATGATATTTTATTATATTATGTATTTCTTTCTATTTTTTATTGCACACAAATATATTAAAATGAGAACCATTAAAACTTGAGGTTAAGATATTTGCTCAGAACAGCAGCGCAGTCAGAGGTTATCCCTCTGTCATCACTTTTGTTCAGAGCAAATATTTTAACCTCAAGCTCCTGGGCCCCAATATAACAGGGCCCCTCCTACTATACTGGTACCATCATATGGGGCATAGGTACCTGGTGCGACAGCAAAACTTATAGTTAGACCCTTAAGTGCAGTTCAGAACTTGTCTTGTTTTTTGAGATGAGAGCTACTTTTAACACCTAACTCCACTAAAATCCTAAAAATTCAGTTGTAACTGCAGGTCACACTATTTCCTACAGTTAGCTGTTAAAGTCATAGTTGCCCAGGAAGTTGAGATCAGGGAAGTTTTTTTTAAGGGACCTCACACTATAGAGCATCTTTAGTTGTCCCTGTGCCTACCTGTGACATGCTGCTAGAATTTTCTTTCACTGACCTATAATACAGTAGCTGTTCAGCTCCTCCTCCCTCCTCCCTCTCCCTGCACAGTGACTACTCACATGACACAGAGCATGCTCACATCATAGATAGATCCTATATAGATCAAAAAGAAACAGAATAGAAAAGGTGTATGTTTATAAAAAAAATAAAAATCTTTAATTTTATGAAATTATCATAGTCATTTAATGGGGAAGTAAGCATTATTTCTTGACGACTGTTTACTTTCCTTCCAATAATACAATCTTATTATAAATATTAAATATGTGCAACAATTTAATTAATTAATCACCTTCTAAATTTTTCGGTTTTGTCCAACCATTACAGGAAGTACAGAAAATGTCTTTACTCTAACAGTTATTAATCAACATTGAACATTAATTATCCCAGGCAAATTATTCACCTTTACTTACCTTTCAATATCCTTCAGAAACAAATATTTGCTTGACATTATAGAAGGTCAACATAAAGAATTGGCACACAAACCTTTCATTCCAAGAACTGTCAAATGGACATCATTTAACTATAGTGGAAAGGCTGATTCGTCATTAATAGAGATGAGCGAACTTATGAAAAGTTCGATTCGGCAAGTTCGCCGAATTTCGTGCAAAAGTTCGATTCGGACCGAACTAGTTCTGACCGAACCTGTAATACAAGAAAGCCCCTAAAAATCGTGTATAACACTGTTTTAAAGCCCTAGAAGCCCTGTATAACACTCTTAGGTCACCCATGAGTGTATCCAAGTACTTTTGAGCTGTCTTTAATGCAAAGTTGGTGTCAAAGTTACGCCAACATGTATGGCTCTAGGAAAACGGATGGGACACGGAGATAACTAACAGAAACCACTGCACTTGTGCATGTTGTATGCTTAATGCATTGTTAAAAAAGGTACAAAAATTTACCATTTTAGGCGGCTGATGCCTGCCAGGGTTCATACATATAAGGTGGTAAAAGAAGAAGCAATGGCTTTTGACAAGCCCTCCAAAAATTGACCCTTTTTATTAGCAGATGCCTGCCGGGGTTCTTCCATACATGGATGTAAAAGCAACAAGCAATGGCTTTTCACAAGCCCTCCAAAAATTGACCCTTTTTATTGGCAGATGCCTGCCGGGGTTCTTCCATACATAGATGTAAAAGCATTAAAGCAACAAGCAATGGGTTTGACAAGCCCTCCAAAAATTGACCCTTTTTATTAGCAGATGCCTGCCGGGGTTCTTCCATACATGGATGTAAAAGCAACAAGCAATGGCTTTTCACAAGCCCTCCAAAAATTGACCCTTTTTATTGGCAGATGCCTGCCGGGGTTCTTCCATACATAGATGTAAAAGCATTAAAGCAACAAGCAATGGGTTTGACAAGCCCTCCAAAAATTGACCCTTTTTATTAGCAGATGCCTGCCGGGGTTCTTCCATACATGGATGTAAAAGCAACAAGCAATAGCTTTTCACAAGCCCTCCAAAAATTGACCCTTTTTATTGGCAGATGCCTGCCGGGGTTCTTCCATACATAGATGTAAAAGCATTAAAGCAACAAGCAATGGGTTTGACAAGCCCTCCAAAAATTGACCCTTTTTATTAGCAGATGCCTGCCGGGGTTCTTCCATACATGGATGTAAAAGCAACAAGCAATGGCTTTTCACAAGCCCTCCAAAAATTGACCCTTTTTATTGGCAGATGCCTGCCGGGGTTCTTCCATACATGGATGTAAAAGCATTAAAGCAACAAGCAATGGCTTTTGACAAGCCCTCCAAAAATTGACCCTTTTTATTGGCAGATGCCTGCCGGGGTTCTTCCATACATGGATGTAAAAGCAACAAGCAATGGCTTTTCACAAGCCCTCCAAAAATTGACCCTTTTTATTGGCAGATGCCTGCCGGGGTTCTTCCATACATGGATGTAAAAGCAACAAGCAATGGCTTTTGACAAGCCCTCCAAAAATTGACCCTTTTTATTGGCAGATGCCTGCCGGGGTTCTTCCATACATGGATGTAAAAGCAACAAGCAATGGCTTTTCACAAGCCCTCCAAAAATTGACCCTTTTTATTGGCAGATGCCTGCCGGGGTTCTTCCATACATGGATGTAAAAGCATTAAAGCAATGGCTTTTGACAAGCCCTCCAAAAATTGACCCTTTTTATTGGCAGATGCCTGCCGGGGTTCTTCCATACATGGATGTAAAAGCAACAAGCAATGGCTTTTCACAAGCCCTCCAAAAATTGACCCTTTTTATTGGCAGATGCCTGCCGGGGTTCTTCCATACATGGATGTAAAAGCATTAAAGCAATGGCTTTTGACAAGCCCTCCAAAAATTGACCCTTTTTATTGGCAGATGCCTGCCGGGGTTCTTCCATACATGGATGTAAAAGCAACAAGCAATGGCTTTTGACAAGCCCTCCAAAAATTGACCCTTTTTATTGGCAGATGCCTGCCGGGGTTCTTCCATACATAGATGTAAAAGCAACAAGCAATGGCTTTTGACAAGCCCTCCAAAAATTGACCCTTTTTATTGGCAGATGCCTGCCGGGGTTCTTCCATACATGGATGTAAAAGCAACAAGCAATGGCTTTTGACAAGCCCTCCAAAAATTGACCCTTTTTATTGGCAGATGCCTGCCGGGGTTCTTCCATACATGGATGTAAAAGCAACAAGCAATGGCTTTTGACAAGCCCTCCAAAAATTGACCCTTTTTATTGGCAGATGCCTGCCGGGGTTCTTCCATACATGGATGTAAAAGCAACAAGCAATGGCTTTTCACAAGCCCTCCAAAAATTGACCCTTTTTATTGGCAAGGGTGAGTAGTAGCAGCACATTAAAAGACACTGGACGACAGTCACAGGACAAAGCCCTGTGGTGGGGCAGGCCTGCTTGTAGCAGACGGGCGGCAGTGGAGGTTTATTGGTGGTAGTAGTCGAGGTAGCCAACACAGACAGCAAGGGTGCAAGCAGTAGTAGCAGTAGTAGCAGCACATTAAAAAAAGATATAACCTACAAAAGAAGATGCCTGAAGACCGGAAGTATATGAAATTGAGAAAATACTTTATTGAAAACAACATATAGACATACTAGAATAAAAAACGGATCCAAAAACCAACAGGTTAAAAGGACATGCAAGCCATGCAGCTCATAAGGTGAGTAGTATATGAAAATGGATGCATGAAAAAATGCCTGGTAGTGGACACTAACGCTATAACACTTATCACAGAGACAAATGAACTCCTACCCAGCACAGTTAGTAACAACATGAAGTAAGGAAAAACATAACAAAATAATTATGAAAACAGGTATGTGTGAACAAGGCAGATAGAACACATTTCTAATAAATGAGCGAATAGTGATGGGAAAACGTACCCATAATGAGTCCAGGACTGAATGCACAGCAGTATGTCCACCCCAACGCGCGTTTCGGCGCTAATGCCTTCGTCTGGGGGTAGTGCTGGACAATGTACGTACCACTTTAAAAAGGGGAGACCAGCCAATGATGATAGAGTATCCAAAATGAGGGTCCCAAGAATAAAAAATGTGTACATACCTCGCTGTCTGAATACAGGTCGCTGCCTCGAGGTGAAGCAAGATGGCCGCGCCGCCGGAAACACCGCCGATGAGGGGCCGGACTCAGAGACGCGTCACCGCGTCAGCTGACACGGTCACGTGAGTCCGAGATCCGACACGTCACCAGCGATGGAACGGAGGCCCGTCACTCGTCCACCCAAAGGAGCGACACAGCGAGGAAGGGGTAACCCTGGGATACAAACACATAATAAATTGGCTGGTGTTAAGAAATATGGAGAAATGTTAGGTGTATTGGCCAAAATCATCTGTGCAACCATTTCAAGTATATGTGTTTGATATATTAACATGAATTGAATAAATTAATAAATAAACAGATGCTAACAAAAAAGTGTATAAGAGTGCATAACATGAGAGTGGGTAATAACACTCCACAACAAGAAACACAATGTACAAATATGTGCCAAAAAAGCATGTGAGGAGTGGAATGAAGGGGGGGGGGGGAAGAAAAGGGGGGACGGGGGGACGGGGGGACGGGGGGAACAGGGAACAAAAGACCGTGTGGGTGAAATGTGTATATATGTGCAAGTAACGAACAGCACCGACGACAGAAAAAGAAAACCATCGCATGGGGCCATATAACGGTGAAAAATGAAAAATAATAATAAAATTAATATGAATAAACGTATGCAGTGAATGATGGAGAGTGATGGAATGAATAAAAGAATGAAGAACATCAATAAAAGTTATAATAAAAGTATGTGAGTGAGGTGTAGGTGCAAAATAAATATGTGTATAATCATAACAAGAATAAGTGCACATGAGGTATTGTGATATGTAAAATATATTCATATTTATTGTGTTGGAAAATGGCAAGAATAGTAGTACAGAGGTATAATTGTGATACATAAAAGATAATATTTATTAAATTTAAAAAAAGTCAAAAATAGTTGCAATAGTATAATAGATGAACACAATGAAGAGGCCAGACGAATAATGATTCAAGATGGAGATCCCCAAGAAACGTGGACAAACAGGAAATCCAGATATGCTGAGAAAAATCTCAATTTAAAAGAATCTAATCTGTCGAATACAAAATAAAAAATGTTAAAATCACGTAAACACAAACTCAATGTATATACACATATCTATGATTAAACTAATAAAAGAAACCAACACCACTAAAAGTACTGGCAATCAGAGAAATGATGAGAACCCCATGGTCTCGTTGAGACCCTTGGGGTGCATGGTTTGGAGCCTCCAAATCCATTTGCACTCCCTCTGTAGTAGACGCTTTTTAATGTCACCCCCACGCATGTCCAGATTAATGTGGTCAATGCCCCTCACCTTCAACATACTAGATCTACAAGCATGGTGTAGGCGGAAATGTCTAGGGATTGTTTTAAGTTGTTCAACATCGTCTGTGTTATTCGCGTTTTCGATGTCCCTAACGTGCTCTCTGACTCGCAACCGTAATTCGCGGGTGGTCATGCCAATATATATCAGCGGGCACGGGCAAGTTGCATAGTAGATGACCCCTTTAGTGTTGCACTTTTGCACGCCACCTCTTCACATCCTCGACATACTATTGATGCGATTCCAGTAGGCCAATTTTTACGCGTCAAGAAGATTTGCTCTAGTGAAGTTGACCTTAAATCACGTTTTGATGAATTGGGAGATAGGTTCACACAGAGAGGCTACAGTCAACGTTGTATACGTAAAGCCCGTCATCGTGCATCAGTAGTGAGTCGACAACAACTACTCCAGGTTACTCCTAAGGAACGTAAACAACCAAAGGTGAGATTTGTTACCACCTTCAACTCACGCTGGGCTGAGATGCGGGATACTTTGAATAAATTTTGGCCCATTTTGATGACCGATTCCATTCTGCAGAGGGTTCTTCCACACTACCCTGCCATGGCGCCACGCAGAGCTCCCAATCTGCGTGATGCCATGGTACACAGCTATCTTTCACCTACCAAGCCTGGCAAGGTTTTTGGCACAAAAGGACCCAAATGGGGCTGTAAACCGTGTGGTGACTGCATTAGCTGCCCCAATGTAGAACGGTCGAACATTTTTGTGGACTCTAGTGGTACCAACAATTTTAAAATCTGTTGGCCCATATCCTGCAACACTAAAGGGGTCATCTACTATGCAACTTGCCCGTGCCCGCTGATATATATTGGCATGACCACCCGCGAATTACGGTTGCGAGTCAGAGAGCACGTTAGGGACATCGAAAACGCGAATAACACAGACGATGTTGAACAACTTAAAACAATCCCTAGACATTTCCGCCTACACCATGCTTGTAGATCTAGTATGTTGAAGGTGAGGGGCATTGACCACATTAATCTGGACATGCGTGGGGGTGACATTAAAAAGCGTCTACTACAGAGGGAGTGCAAATGGATTTGGAGGCTCCAAACCATGCACCCCAAGGGTCTCAACGAGACCATGGGGTTCTCATCATTTCTCTGATTGCCAGTACTTTTAGTGGTGTTGGTTTCTTTTATTAGTTTAATCATAGATATGTGTATATACATTGAGTTTGTGTTTACGTGATTTTAACATTTTTTATTTTGTATTCGACAGATTAGATTCTTTTAAATTGAGATTTTTCTCAGCATATCTGGATTTCCTGTTTGTCCACGTTTCTTGGGGATCTCCATCTTGAATCATTATTCGTCTGGCCTCTTCATTGTGTTCATCTATTATACTATTGCAACTATTTTTGACTTTTTTTAAATTTAATAAATATTATCTTTTATGTATCACAATTATACCTCTGTACTACTATTCTTGCCATTTTCCAACACAATAAATATGAATATATTTTACATATCACAATACCTCATGTGCACTTATTCTTGTTATGATTATACACATATTTATTTTGCACCTACACCTCACTCACATACTTTTATTATAACTTTTATTGATGTTCTTCATTCTTTTATTCATTCCATCACTCTCCATCATTCACTGCATACGTTTATTCATATTAATTTTATTATTATTTTTCATTTTTCACCGTTATATGGCCCCATGCGATGGTTTTCTTTTTCTGTCGTCGGTGCTGTTCGTTACTTGCACATATATACACATTTCACCCACACGGTCTTTTGTTCCCTGTTCCCCCCGTCCCCCCGTCCCCCCGTCCCCCCTTTTCTTCCCCCCCCCCTTCATTCCACTCCTCACATGCTTTTTTGGCACATATTTGTACATTGTGTTTCTTGTTGTGGAGTGTTATTACCCACTCTCATGTTATGCACTCTTATACACTTTTTTGTTAGCATCTGTTTATTTATTAATTTATTCAATTCATGTTAATATATCAAACACATATACTTGAAATGGTTGCACAGATGATTTTGGCCAATACACCTAACATTTCTCCATATTTCTTAACACCAGCCAATTTATTATGTGTTTGTATCCCAGGGTTACCCCTTCCTCGCTGTGTCGCTCCTTTGGGTGGACGAGTGACGGGCCTCCGTTCCATCGCTGGTGACGTGTCGGATCTCGGACTCACGTGACCGTGTCAGCTGACGCGGTGACGCGTCTCTGAGTCCGGCCCCTCATCGGCGGTGTTTCCGGCGGCGCGGCCATCTTGCTTCACCTCGAGGCAGCGACCTGTATTCAGACAGCGAGGTATGTACACATTTTTTATTCTTGGGACCCTCATTTTGGATACTCTATCATCATTGGCTGGTCTCCCCTTTTTAAAGTGGTACGTACATTGTCCAGCACTACCCCCAGACGAAGGCATTAGCGCCGAAACGCGCGTTGGGGTGGACATACTGCTGTGCATTCAGTCCTGGACTCATTATGGGTACGTTTTCCCATCACTATTCGCTCATTTATTAGAAATGTGTTCTATCTGCCTTGTTCACACATACCTGTTTTCATAATTATTTTGTTATGTTTTTCCTTACTTCATGTTGTTACTAACTGTGCTGGGTAGGAGTTCATTTGTCTCTGTGATAAGTGTTATAGCGTTAGTGTCCACTACCAGGCATTTTTTCATGCATCCATTTTCATATACTACTCACCTTATGAGCTGCATGGCTTGCATGTCCTTTTAACCTGTTGGTTTTTGGATCCGTTTTTTATTCTAGTATGTCTATATGTTGTTTTCAATAAAGTATTTTCTCAATTTCATATACTTCCGGTCTTCAGGCATCTTCTTTTGTAGGTTATATATTTGTGTTTCGGATGCTTATGTGGGTACACGCCCCAGGATCTAGCTCATATCACACTAATTAATTTCTTGTTTGCTGACAGCCGCAAGGTACTTCTGTTGGGCTGTTCTGATCCATGCTGTGCTTTTCGGTTATATTACATTAAAAAAAGAGACTGGACAGTCAGAGGAGGACAAAGCCCTGTGGTGGGGCAGGCCTCAGGCCTGCTTGTAGCAGACGGGCGGCAGTGGAGGTGTATTGGTGGTAGTAGCCGAGGTAGCCAACACAGACAGCAAGGGTGCAAGCAGTAGTAGCAGTAGTAGCAGCACATTAAAAAAAAGAGACTGGACAGTCACAGGAGGACAAAGCCCTGTGGTGGGGTAGGCCTCAGGCCTGCTTGTAGCAGACGGGCGGCAGTGGAGGTGTATTGGTGGTAGTAGAGGTACTAGCCAACACAGACAGCAAGGGTGCAAGCAGTAGTAGCAGTAGTAGCAGCACATTAAAAAAAAGAGACTGGACAGTCACAGGAGGACAAAGCCCTGTAGTGGGGCAGGCCTCAGGCCTGCTTGTAGCAGATGGCAGTGTAGGTGTATTGGTGGTAGTAGAGGTACTAGCCAACACAGACAGCAAGGGTGCAAGCAGTAGTAGCAGTAGTAGCAGCACATTAAAAAAAGAGACTGGAGAGTCACAGGACAAAGCCCTCTGGTGGGGCAGGCCTGCTTGTAGCAGACGGCACTGGGGTGGATTGGTGGTAGAAGTAGTAGCAGCTGCAGCACCAACAGCGGCACATTAAAAAAAGAGTGGACAGGACAGAATCCCATAGTAGCAGGCGGCAGTAGCAGGCGGCAGCGGCAGCAGCAGCAGCAATGTAAGATCTAATCAGTGGCATCAGGTACAGGGGTTTTAAAATCCTCACCGATCCACGCTTGATTCATTTTCAGAAACGTGAGATTTTCCAAGCTGTTGGCGGACAATCTTGTTCGCTTAGGGGTGACGAAGCCCCCTGCTGCGCTGAATACCCTCTCTGACGCTACACTGGAGGGTGGACAAGACAGTACACCCATGGCAAACTGGGCCAGTTCTTGCCAATGATCCAATCTGCTGACCCAGAAGTCCATGGGGTCTGGGATCAGCATTTCTGACGGAGAAAGGGCACAGTCCAAGTACGAGTGAACCTGGTTGTTTAGGTGCTGCACCTGGAGATGGTGAACATCCCTTTGGTGACTAGTGCTACGATGTGTGTCAGGTCGGGGTATTGGATGTAAAAATGTTGTCATCATATTTTCCAAACTGAATTGGCTGCTGCTGCTGCTGCTGCTGCCGCTGCTGCCACGGCTGCCGCCTATTGCAGAGGTAGCTCTGCCAGAGGCGGTGGAACGATGAGACAGTGGGGAGCGGAGAGTGGCCCCCCGGTCAGACATGCTTGCAGCGGGTGTCTGCCGTTTGAAAGCCATGACAAGCTGGCTGCATAGCTTCTCTCTATAATAAGCCAATTTTGCCTCCCTCTCGGAAGGCGCAAAAAACTCCCCCATTCTGGCTTTATACCGAGGGTCTAAAAGTGTGGCTATCCAGTAGTCATCTCTTTGCTTCATGCTAACAATACGACAGTCAGCGCGCAAGTAACGAAGCATACAGCTCGCCATCCTGGCCAGCGTTTCAGAGGGCCCGGTTGGTTCCATCTCCGCCCCATACTGCCATGGTTGTCCATCATCAAGGTCGTCGTCAGACTCGTCATCACCACCATCACTGTCATGTTGTGCGGCTGCCTCGTCCCCTATCCCTTCCTGTGATTCCATCTCCAAATCCAGCTCCTCTTCAGGTCCTGTTTCCTCATCCTCCTCCTCCTCCTCAACATCCATAGCCAGATGTGATCCTTCCTCCATCCTTTGCTGAATCATCGCTGTGAGCGTTTGCTCCATAATGAATATCAGCGGCATAACATCGTTCATTCCGCTAGCGTCACGGCTCACAAATCGTGTGGCCTCTTCAAAGGGCCTCAAAACGCGACATGCGTCTCTAACCAGCTGCCAGTGCCTGAGCTCGAAATTACACTGGCTCCAAACGCTGCCCGTCTGCTGCATCAGGAAATCATTCACGGCTTTCCGCTGTTCGTACAGACGGTCCAACATGTGCAGGGTGGAATTCCATCGTGTTGGAACGTCGCAAATCAGGCTGTGTTCTGGGAGATTGTTTTGACGCTGCAAGTCCAGGAGGGCGTGCTTAAATGCATACGAACGTCTAAAGCGAACGCAAACCCTCCTGGACATGGCCAGCACACCCTTCAAACCAACATATGACTTTAAGAAGCGTGTTATGACCAGATTGATCACATGTGCCATGCAAGGAGCGTGTGTCAGGTGACCTAGACGCAGTGCAGCCACAACGTTCTTGCCGTTATCAGAGACAACATTGCCCAGTGTGAGTTTCAGAGGAGACAGCCAGCGTGCGATTTCCTCCTTGATGCACAGCAGCAGCTCCTGCCCTGTGTGGCTTTTCTCGCCCAGGCTCAGCAGGTGTAAGACAGCGTTGTGGCGCTTCACCTTGCACCTATGAAAAGAGGAGGGAGGAGGAGTGGAAGATACGCTGTGTCCTGTCGGGGACGGGAAGACCTCCAAGGAGGAAGGCAAGGAGGAGGAGGAGGAGTAGGAGGAGAAGGATGGTAGGCGCCTGGTGTCCGGAGTTGAACTAGAAACATACAAGCGTGGAGGTGGTAATGCCTGGCATTGCTGCGGTGGTGCATCGGACTGCAAAATATTGACCCAGTGGGCCGTGAAAGACATGTACTGTCCCTGCCCATAGTTGCTGCTCCACGTGTCGACGGTGGCATGTACCCTGCTGCACACGGATAATTGCAAGGACTTGGACACCTTTTCCTCCACATGCTTGTGCAAGGCAGGGACAGCTGTTTTGGAGAAGTAATGTCGGCTAGGTATTCGCCACCTAGGCTGAGCGCACGCCATCAATTGCTTGAAGCCGGCGGAGTCGACCAGGTGGTACGGCAGCGACTGCACCACCAACAACTTTGCCAGGTGTGAATTAAGCCGCACGACAAGTGGATGACTGGGTATATATTGTTGCTTATTGGACAACGATTCCGTAATGGAT
Organism: Rhinoderma darwinii; assembly: GCF_050947455.1. NCBI lineage: Eukaryota > Metazoa > Chordata > Amphibia > Anura > Rhinodermatidae > Rhinoderma > Rhinoderma darwinii. The sequence continues at coordinate 305,775,847 of NC_134689.1, read as the reverse complement.
AACTGACGGGACATAGGAGGAGCACTAGATGACAGTGATGATGATGATGACAACGACATGGTGGATAAGGCCTGGCTACTACTTAGATGACAGGGACTCGGAGCAGCAGCAGCAGCGGAAGAGGGGTCTTCATTAGATGTACATGATGGTGGGGCATGTTGATTGTCCCACATGGCCTTGTGATGCCGTTCCATGTGTTTACGTAGAGCAGTAGTTCCTACATTGCTGCCCTGCCCACGCCTTACTTTCTGCTTGCAGATACGGCACTGTGCCATGTTTTCCTCCTCTGGGAAGGTACAGAAAAATTGCCACACGGCAGAGTACCGTAAAGAGGTAGTACCACGTCCACCACCACCACCACCACCACAACCACCCGAGCTTGCCCCTTGTCTGGCAGGCTTTTTTCGGGAACCTACACCAGCATCTGTGTCGCCGTCACCGGCTCCTGAGCTGACCCTACCGCTGCAACGTTTTGCAGATTGACTTCTGCCCCTACCTCGGCTTGGCTGTTTATCACATCCAGTGCCGCCACTACTACCCTCCTCCTCTGACGCCGTCATCACCTCGTCACCTGGTTCCCACGTCCTGTCTAAAACAACATCATCATCATAGCCTTCCTCATCATCCCCGCCACTTCTGTCACTGTGTTGTGAATGTGATGTGACATCATGGCGGGCTCCATGCCCCCCCTCATTACTGCGTCTGCCACCACGGCTACCACCACCAACACCCCCACTACCGCAGCTATGCGTCTCGGTCACCGCTTCCACCTCCACCACCGCCGCAACACACTCCGTTGGCTGACTCGCGGAAAACGAATCATCATCATCACTATGTTGTTCAGTATCTTCCTTCGCACCCGAGGAGATGTCTCTTAGGACTCTCAGGAAAGATGGCTTCCCGCTAGGAAGGGGGAGCGAAGACATAGATGATGGAATGGAAACGCTAGAAATACCTATATTACTACTGTCACCGTGCCAAGGAACTGTAGAGGATCTGGAATCCAACGAAACCTGGCTTGAAGCCAGATCGTCAGAGTCTTCCTGCTGAGATGACCGCGAGCCAGCCAACCAGTCCACAATGGCCGTATTGTCTAAAGTAACCCGCCCACCGGAGGAGATGGACAAGTCTGGCTTGCTGATACTACTACTAGCAGGCACATGGCAGCTGCTACTAGTGGAACTGGGCACATGTCTTGTGCCACAAATGCTGCTACTGGGTCTGGCACCAACAGATCCAACATTTGGACTGGAAGAGGAGACGGCATGGGTGTTTCTTCCTCTACCCCGTCCTTTCACAACCTTTTTTTTCCCAGACATTTCAGAGCCCCTTTTAAAAGCGTATTCACACACGGACACTGGCTTGGCAAATGGCAATGAATGAGAATTTCAATCAGCCTCGCTGCAGTGCACTCAGGGAATGCTGGGCCTTCTAGTACTACTACTACCACTACTACAAAGGCTGCCTGTATTGCAAGTTGGATGCAATGGGGATGAGCCCCTTCTAAAAGCGTATTGACACACGGACACTGGCTTGGCAAATGGCAATGAATGAGAATTTCAATCAGCCTCGCTGCAGTGCACTCAGGGAATGCTGGGCGTTGTAGTACTTCTAGGCTGCCTGTATGGCAAGTTGGATTGTTATTCCAGGGATGAGCCCCTTTTAAAAGCGTATTCACACACGGACACTGGCTTGGCAAATGGCAATGAATGAGAATTTCAATCAGCCTCGCTGCAGTGCACTCAGGGAATGCTGGGCGTTGTAGTACTTCTAGGCTGCCTGTATGGCAAGTTGGATTGTTATTCCAGGGATGAGCCCCTTTTAAAAGCGTATTGACACACGGACACTGGCTTGGCAAATGGCAATGAATGAGAATTTCAATCAGCCTCGCTGCAGTGCACTCAGGGAATTCTGGGCCTTGTAGTACTACTAGGCTGCCTGTATGGCAAGTTGGATTGTTATTCCAGGGATGAGCCCCTTTTAAAAGCGTATTGACACACGGACACTGGCTTGGCAAATGGCAATGAATGAGAATTTCAATCAGCCTCGCTGCAGTGCACTCAGGGAATGCTGGGCCTTCTAGTACTACTACTACCACTACTACAAAGGCTGCCTGTATTGCAAGTTGGATGCAATGGGGATGAGCCCCTTCTAAAAGCGTATTCACACACGGACACTGGCTTGGCAAATGGCAATGAATGAGAATTTCAATCAGCCTCGCTGCAGTGCACTCAGGGAATGCTGGGCGTTGTAGTACTTCTAGGCTGCCTGTATGGCAAGTTGGATTGTTATTCCAGGGATGAGCCCCTTTTAAAAGCGTATTGACACACGGACACTGGCTTGGCAAATGGCAATGAATGAGAATTTCAATCAGCCTCGCTGCAGTGCACTCAGGGAATGCTGGGCCTTGTAGTACTACTAGGCTGCCTGTATGGCAAGTTGGATTGTTATTCCAGGGATGAGCCCCTTTTAAAAGCGTATTCACACACGGACACTGGCTTGGCAAATGGCAATGAATGAGAATTTCAATCAGCCTCGCTGCAGTGCACTCAGGGAATGCTGGGCCTTCTAGTACTACTACTACCACTACTACAAAGGCTGCCTGTATTGCAAGTTGGATGCAATGGGGATGAGCCCCTTCTAAAAGCGTATTGACACACGGACACTGGCTTGGCAAATGGCAATGAATGAGAATTTCAATCAGCCTCGCTGCAGTGCACTCAGGGAATGCTGGGCCTTGTAGTACTACTAGGCTGCCTGTATGGCAAGTTGGATTGTTATTCCAGGGATGAGCCCCTTTTAAAAGCGTATTCACACACGGACACTGGCTTGGCAAATGGCAATGAATGAGAATTTCAATCAGCCTCGCTGCAGTGCACTCAGGGAATGCTGGGCCTTCTAGTACTACTACTACCACTACTACAAAGGCTGCCTGTATTGCAAGTTGGATGCAATGGGGATGAGCCCCTTCTAAAAGCGTATTGACACACGGACACTGGCTTGGCAAATGGCAATGAATGAGAATTTCAATCAGCCTCGCTGCAGTGCACTCAGGGAATGCTGGGCCTTGTAGTACTACTAGGCTGCCTGTATGGCAAGTTGGATTGTTATTCCAGGGATGAGCCCCTTTTAAAAGCGTATTCACACACGGACACTGGCTTGGCAAATGGCAATGAATGAGAATTTCAATCAGCCTCGCTGCAGTGCACTCAGGGAATGCTGGGCCTTCTAGTACTACTACTACCACTACTACAAAGGCTGCCTGTATTGCAAGTTGGATGCAATGGGGATGAGCCCCTTCTAAAAGCGTATTGACACACGGACACTGGCTTGGCAAATGGCAATGAATGAGAATTTCAATCAGCCTCGCTGCAGTGCACTCAGGGAATGCTGGGCCTTGTAGTACTACTAGGCTGCCTGTATGGCAAGTTGGATTGTTATTCCAGGGATGAGCCCCTTTTAAAAGCGTATTGACACACGGACACTGGCTTGGCAAATGGCAATGAATGAGAATTTCAATCAGCCTCGCTGCAGTGCACTCAGGGAATGCTGGGCCTTCTAGTACTACTACTACCACTACTACAAAGGCTGCCTGTATTGCAAGTTGGATGCAATGGGGATGAGCCCCTTCTAAAAGCGTATTCACACACGGACACTGGCTTGGCAAATGGCAATGAATGAGAATTTCAATCAGCCTCGCTGCAGTGCACTCAGGGAATGCTGGGCGTTGTAGTACTTCTAGGCTGCCTGTATGGCAAGTTGGATTGTTATTCCAGGGATGAGCCCCTTTTAAAAGCGTATTGACACACGGACACTGGCTTGGCAAATGGCAATGAATGAGAATTTCAATCAGCCTCGCTGCAGTGCACTCAGGGAATGCTGGGCCTTGTAGTACTACTAGGCTGCCTGTATGGCAAGTTGGATTGTTATTCCAGGGATGAGCCCCTTTTAAAAGCGTATTCACACACGGACACTGGCTTGGCAAATGGCAATGAATGAGAATTTCAATCAGCCTCGCTGCAGTGCACTCAGGGAATGCTGGGCCTTATAGTACTACTACCACTACTACAAAGGCTGCCTGTATTGCAAGTTGGATGCAACGGGGATGAGCCCCTTATAAAAGCGTATTCACACACTGGCTGAGTAGTGAGTAGTGGATGAGCCCCTTCGATTTCTGAATTCCTGCCTTTTAGATTCCTAAAGCTTTCCCTTACTGCACAGAGATGCTATTCCTACAGCTCCTGTCTGTAAAATGGCCGCTGAGCTCCGTGCATAGACTTTTATTGCAGGCTTGAGCCCGCCCCTATGCTGCCTCCCGATTGGCTGGGAGAGCCGTTTGCAAGGCATTATGGGGTAGCCTGATGTCAGGTGATCTTCTGTAATCCTCCATTTTAGATGTAACATGTGGCAGGCTCCAAAATGTAGCCGGGTTCGGTCAAAACGGGTTCGACCGAACCCGGTAAAGTTCGGATTCGCTGCGAACCGAACTTTTCCTGAAGTTCGGACCGAAACCGGGTTCGGTTGTCCCGGTTCGCTCATCTCTAGTCATTAATATAGGAAAGGGTTCTTAACTGTAAGACTAGTCAAACTTTGTAATGCCCAAGAGCAAAAATGATAGAATTTAAAGAAAGGTCTAGATGCGTATCTCATGACAAATACAGTCAGTAATCATCCCTTTTTGCAACTCTGATAAATCACCCCTTTTACCCATGGCAACAACGCGTGATATGTGTTCAGACAGCCTATCGCACACCTTATATACCCACAAAGCCAGCCGTAAGGACACAGGTACAATTAGAAGCAATGAATGACCGGGCACGTTCCGTGCCCGGCCATTCAGGCGCCTTTCCACGAGTGAAGCAACTGGTACCTTTTGTACCAGTGAAGCTTCCGTCGATGAAAGGCGCTGACTGACAGGGAAAGTCATCCTGCCCAGCCAATCAGCGCCTTTCATAGACGCTGCGTTCAACCCCCAGGAGACCTGCGCAGAAGAGAGCAGGTCTCCATGGCTGTCGGACGGCGTGGGAGCGGGAATAAGGTGAGTTTGAATATTTTTTTTTTTTCAATTGTAATAAAAGTGTGTGCCATTATCTACGGCGGGGGGGTCTTTCTCTACACGGGGTGGCATTTATCTACGTGGGGGACTTTGTCTACACGGGGGGGATTTATCTACGGGGGGACTTTGTCTACACGGGGGGGACTTTATCTATGGGGGGGACTTTATCTATGGGGGGGACTTTAACTATGGGGGGGAACTTTATCTACGGGGGGACGACTTTATCTACACGCGGGGGGCTTTATCTATGGGGGGTGTCTATCTACAGGGGGGCTATATACTGGGGTGGGCTATCTATGGAGCGCCATATACAGGGGTGGGCTATAGCTACAGGGGGGGCTATGTAGATATAGCCCACCCCTGTAGATATAGCCCACCCCTGTAGATATAGCCCACCCCTGTATATACAGCCCAACCCTGTAGATAGCCCACCCCTGGATATAGCCCCCCTGTAGATATAGTCCACCCCTGTATATAGTCCCCCTGTAGATAGTATCCCAAAATAGCTCCCCCTATAGTGCTCCACAGAAAGCCCACCCCTGTATATAGCCCCCTGTACATATAGTCCATCCCTGTATATAGTGCTCCACAGATAGCCCACCCCTGTATACAGGGGTGGGCTATCTGTGGAGCACTATATACAGGGGTGGACTATCTAGTGGAGCACTATATACAGGGGTGGACTATATGTACAGGGGGGCTATATACAGGGGTGGGCTATCTGTAGAGCACTATATACAGGGGTGGGCTATATTTACAGGGGGCTATATACAGGGTTGGGCTATACGTGGAGCACTATATACAGGGCTGGGCTATATCTACAGGGGGCTATATACAGGGGTGGGGTATCTGTAGAGCACTATAGGGGAAGTTATTTGTGGGACACTATACAGGGGTGGGCTATATGGGGGCACTATCTACACGGGGCTCTATGGGGGCACTATCTACAGGGGGCACAGTGTGTGTGTGGGACATGGTGTATGGTGCTATTATAATTAGAGGTGCAGTGTATGGCGCTATTATATTTAGGGGCGTAGTGTGTGGTATAATGAGAACTTTATCTTTATTTATAGGTGCAGAAATTTTGGAAAAGTGAGAAGCTGAAGACATTTGAGCGGCAAACTGCGGAAATGGGCTGTGACCGGGAGAAGTCATCATAGACGTCTGGAGCGGGTGGAGAAAAAGAACTAGAATCTGAGACGTCACCGTTGAGTCACTTAATGTAAATGTTTATTCTGCCTCTAATCAGTAATGTAGTCACTGTATGATCTGCAGTAAGATGATGGGTGGTATGATTATGATATGATTTATTTTTTGTGAAACAGCATCTCCCAGCATATCCTTACCATTGTTCGGGCCATGCTGGGAGCTGTAGTTTTACGCCGTACATACCTATACAGCAGGGGTTGCACTAAATTGAGCTGTATTTGTGCTGGTGCTGTATTTATGTACTGAGCACTATTCTGGTGTTGTGTATAGAACCCTATTGCTTGTAAAATGTACAAATGTTTTTATGCTCGCGTTACATAAAAAGAAATGACACGTCGATTGGAAGAGAAAACAAACACGGCGAGGGGGAAGGAGATGTCGGGAAAGAGGTTGGGGGGGGGCGCCAAACTGAATCTTTGCCCCGGGTGCTGGAGAACCTAGCTACGCCTCTGCGCTGATCTACGCTGTTTCAATAAGTCCCATACAGCTGAATGGTAGTTACGGAAACAGTGTAGCTCGCATGCTACGCTGTTTCTGTTACTGCCATTCACTACTATGGGACTTACGGTAACAGCGTAGCTCAGCGAGCTATTTTCTTCTTCATGGTCGGGAATCACATGCGTCAGCCGGAGCACAGAGCGGTAAAACAGGGTTTAGGGGGCCCCGTTCTAGAGATAGGCGCGGGTCCCAGAGGTGTGGATATGCCATAAATGTCCCTGATGGGAAAACCCCTTTATTTTTTTTAATTGTAATAAAAGTTTGGCTGTATCTACAAGGGGGACTTTATTTACGGGGGGACTTTATCTACACGGGGGGGGGGGCTTTATCTACGGAGGGGGGACTTTATCGACACAGGGGGGCTTTATCTACGGGGGGCTTTATCTACACGCGGGGGGCTTTATCTACGGGGGATGTCTATCTACAGGGGGGGCTATTTACTGGGGTGGGCTATCTATGGAGCACCATATACAGGGGTGGGCTATAGCTACAGGGGTGGCTATATAGTATATAGCCCCCTGTAGATATAGCCCACCCCTGTATATAGCCCCCCTGTAGATATAGCCCCCCCTGTAGATATAGCCCACCCCTGTAGATATAGCCCACCCCTGTAGATATAGCCCCCCTGGATATAGCCCACCCCTGGATATAGCCCACCCCTGGATATAGCCCACCCCTGAATATAGCCCCCCTGTAGATATAGCCCACCCCTGTAGATATAGCCCACCCCTGTAGATATAGCCCCTCTGGATATAGCCCACCCCTGGATATAGCCCACCCCTGGATATAGCCCACCCCTGGATATAGCCCCCCTGTAGATATAGCCCCCCGGTAGATATAGCCCACCCCTGTATGTACTCCCCCTGTATATAGTCCCCCTGTAGATATAGCCCACCCCTGGATATAGCCCACCCCTGGATATAGCCCACCCCTGGATATATCCCATCCCTGGATATAGCCCACCCCTGGATATAGCCCATCCCTGTAGATATAGCCCATCCCTGTAGATATAGCCCCCCTGTAGATATAGCCCCCCCTGTAGATATAGTCCCCCTGTAGACATAGTCCCCCTCTAGATATAGTCCCCCTGTAGATATAGCCCACCGCTGTATATAGTCCCCCTGTAGATATAGCCCACCCCTGTATATAGTATCCCCCAAATAGCTCGCCCTATAGTGCTCCACAGAAAGCCCACCCCTGTATATAGCCCCCCTGTACATATATACAGGGGTGGACTATCTAGTGGAGCACTATATACAGGGGTGGGCTATATGTACAGGGGGGCTATATACATGGGTGGGCTATCTGTGAAACACTATATACAGGGGTGGACTATATGTGGATCAATATATACAGGGGTGGACTATATGTGGAGCACTATATACAGGGGTGGGCTATATCTACAGGGGGCTACATACAGGGGTGGCCTATATCTACAGGGGAGCTATATACAGGGGTGGGCTATCTGTAGAGCACTTTATACAGGGGTGGGCTATATCTACAGGGGGCTATATACAGGGTTGGGCTATAAGTGGAGCACTATATACAGGGCTGGGCTATATCTACAGGGGGCTATATACAGGGGTGGGGTATCTGTAGAGCACTATAGGGGGAGCTATTTGTGGGACCCTATATACAGGGGTGGGCTATATGGGCGCACTATCTACAGGGGGCTCTATGGCAGGCACTATCTACAGGGGGCACAGTGTGTGTGTGGGACACGGTGTATGGTGCTATTATAATTAGAGGTGCAGTGTATGGCGCTATTATATTTAGGGGCATAGTGTGTGGTATAATGATAACTTTATATTTATTTATAGGTGCAGAAATGTTGGAAAAGTGAGAAGCTGAAGACATGTGAGCGGCAAACTGCAGAAATGGTCTGTGACCGGGAGAATTCATCATAGAGGTCTGGATCGGATGGAGAAAAATAACTAGAATATGAGACGTCACCGGTGAGTCACTTAATGTAAATGTTTATTCTGCCTCTAATCAGCACGGTAGTTACTGTATGATCTGCAGCGAGATGATGGGTGATATGATTATTGTCACGCTGCGGGGTGTGGATGTCACGATGCGGGGTGTGGACACTCTGGGCCGTACCGCGTAGCGGGGATGGCAGCTGGCCAAACCGGAAGGTACACAGTTCAATGGTTCAGCGAGAGTACCTGAGGCAATCGTAGGCAGTGGCGAGGCGGACACGTCCAGAACCAGGCGGTGGGAAGTCGTTCGGTGAGGCGTAGCAGGGTAGCGTAGACTGTAGCACGGCAGGTAGCACAGCACGGCAATAGCACTAGGTAGCACGGAAACAGGATACGGGATACGGAATACAGGAGCAAGGTACACTGGGAGGCTGGAAGACACTGGGAGACCATAAGCAAGACGAACAACGGGAAAACTAACAACACTCTGGCAAAGGGCAAGGGGGCAGAGCCCTTTTTATAGCCCAGGGCATCCTGGGCCAGATTACAGTTTTTTACAAAAACGCGCGCACTGGCCCTTTAAGGCCGTGCACGCGCAGGCGTGCGCACCCGCCGGAGACACTCGGAATCCGGAAGAGAGTGCCGGCGCCTGACTGGGGGACGACGCTGCTGGCAGGTAAGCTGTCCATGGCCACGGCCGTCGGGGTTAACGACCGATCGACGGGCCGTGGCCATAGACGTTACAGTATCCCCCCTCTTACGCCCCCTCTTCTTGGGACCAGAGTGAGAGAGAAACTTCCTCACAAGAACAGGGGCATCGATGTTCTCCTCTGGCTCCCAAGACCTCTCTTCTGGGCCGAACCCCCTCCAGTCCACCAAATAAAATGTCCTTCCTCCCACCTTCTTGGTGGCCAGAATCTCCTTTACCTCGAAAGTCCCAGATGGAACGGCAGGAACCACTGTGGAACTAGGAGTCCTGGAGTAGCGGTTCTGGACCACCGGTTTTAGCAGGGAGACGTGAAAGGAGTTAGGAATCCTGAGAGTGGGGGGGAGCCGCAGCTTGTAGGATACCGGGTTAATTTGTAGCAGGACTTCAAAGGGACCAAGGAACCTCGGGGCAAATTTGCATGATGGCACCTTCAGCCGGATATTCCTAGAGGACAGCCAGACTTTAGTCCCTGGAAGGAACTGCGGAGGCGCCCGTCTTCTTGTGTCTGCCTTTCTCTTCATGCGGTCCACCGCCAAGAGGATAGAAGATCGGGTCTGTTGCCATATCTGTAGAAAGTCACTGAAGGTGGAGTCGGCTGCAGGCACCTGGGACATAGTAGAAACAGGAAGAGGTATACGAGGATGTTGGCCGTAGACGATGAAAAATGGACTGGATGTGGTCGACTCACTGGTGTGGTTGTTATAGGAGAACTCTGCCCACGGGAGCAACTGCACCCAATCATCATGGCGCCTGGACACAAAGTGACGTAGGTAGTTCTCCATAATCTGGTTAACTCTCTCGACTTGCCCGTTGGACTGGGGATGATAGGCCGAAGAGAAGTCCAATTTCACACCAAGGAGCCCGCAGAGTGCTCTCCAAAACTTCGAGGTAAACTGGACACCTCTGTCCGAGACAATATGCAGGGGCAATCCGTGCAGACGGAAGATGTGCCGTTTGAAGAGGTCAGCCAACCGCGTATCAGACGGCAGAGCGGTCAACGGGATGAAGTGAGCCATCTTGGAAAATCGATCCACCACCACCCAGATCACACTGCAACTCGCAGAAGGAGGAAGATCCGTGACGAAGTCCATAGCGACATGTTGCCACGGGGCAACGGGCACAGGCAGTGGTTGGAGCAAGCCCGCAGGTCTGGAGTGAGCAACTTTATTTGCTGCACAGACTGTGCACGAGGAGACAAAGTCCATGACATCTTTGGGCAGCGTGGGCCACCAGAACTGACGGGTGATTAAATCTTGGGTCTTACGAACACCCGCGTGACCTGCCAGCTTAGAGTTGTGACCCCAGCGAAGAATTCTTCCTCGGTCAGCCAGACGCACAAAAGTCCTACCCGGAGGAATGTCTCTGACTTGCAGGGGATTCACAGAGAAGATACAGGATGGGTCAATGATATTCTGTGGAGATTCCATGACGTCCTCGGTTTCGAAAGATCTAGACAAGGCATCGGCCCTCACATTCTTGTCGGTGGGACGGTAGTGGAGTTCGAACCGGAATCGAGCAAAGAACAACGACCACCTGGCTTGACGAGGATTCAACCGCTGGGCCGTCTGTATGTAGGTCAAATTCTTGTGATCCGTGAAGATCAGGATAGGGTGAACCGCGCCTTCCAGTAGGTGTCTCCACTCCTGCAGAGCCAGTTTGATGGCCAGTAACTCCCGTTCCCAATCGAATAGTTACGCTCTGCGGAAAAAAAACAGCTTGGAATAGTAACCACATACCACGGCCTTGCCTTTCGGTCTTTTCTGGAACAACAGTGCACCAGCACCCACCGAGGAGGCGTCCACCTCTAACGAAAACTGTAAGGACACGTCCGGATGGTGCAGAATGGAGGCAGATGTGAAGGCTTTCTTTAAGGATTCAAATGCGGCTTCAGCCTCCGGGGTCCACAACTTGGCATTCATACCTTTCTTAGTGAGGGTGGAGATAGGTGCTGTCAAAGATGAGAAGTTGGGGATGAAGAGTCGGTAGAAGTTGGCGAATCCTAGAAAGCGTTGGATGGCCCTTAAGCCTTGGGGGCGTGGCCACTCCAGGACGGCCTTTACCTTCTGGGGATCCATCTTGAGACCCTGATCTGAGATAATATAGCCCAGGAAGGATAGAGACTTCTTCTCGAACACACACTTCTCCAATTTGGCGTAAAGTCGATTCTCTCTTAGACGGAGCAACACCTGGCGGACATGACTTCGATGAGTTACTGGGTCTGGGGAAAAAATCAGAATGTCATCGAGATACACCACAACACAAACATACAGGAGATCACGAAAAATGTCATTGACAAATTCTTGGAATACTGCGGGAGCGTTACACAGGCCGAAGGGCATGACTAAGTATTCGTAATGCCCATCACGAGTATTAAAGGCAGTCTTCCACTCGTCACCTCGACGAATCCGGATCAGATTATAGGGCCCCCGCAGGTCCAGTTTAGAAAAAATGTTTTCCCCCCCGTATGCGATCAAACAGTTCCTAAATTAAAGGCAGAGGGTACCTGTTCTTCACCGTGATCTGGTTTAGGCCTCGGTAGTCGATACATGGTCATAATGATCCATCTTTCTTTTTAACAAAGAAGAACCCTGCTCCGGCCGGGGATGAAGATTTACGAATGAAACCCCTCTCCAGGTTCTCCTTGATGTAAGCCGACATGGACTGGGTCTCTGGCAAGGAGAGAGGATACACTCTACCACGAGGAGCAGACAATTCCGGAACCAGGTCGATTGGGCAGTCATATGCCCGGTGTGGCGGCAAGGTCTCGGCCTCTTTTTTATTGAAGACATCGCCGAACATAGAGAAGCAGAGGGGCAAACCTGCCAACGACTGAAGAGGAGCGGGCTGTGGCGACTGGTTGTGACTCAGACAGCGGTCAAGACACTTCGGGCCCCACTGGAGAACCTCTCCAGAGTTCCAATCCAGGACGGGGCGTGCAGACGAAGCCAAGGCAACCCCAACTGCACGGGGTTGACGGCCTTGGATAGGACGAACAGAGAGATGATCTCAGCATGAAGGGCTCCCACTTGGAGTTTCAACGGCTTGGTTATGGACACAACTGGGTCTGGTAATGGCAGTCCATCCACCGAGGCAACGATCAACGGCCTTTCGAGCGGGATAGTGGGCAACTGTAGGAGATCCACAAGATCCTGGCAGATGAAGTTGGCTGCAGAGCCGGAGTCCAGATATGCGGAGACCTGATGAGACCTCTCGCCAGCAATAATGGTTACAGGAATAAATAGTTTGGAGGAGAGTTCTTGCTTTAATGTGTTGACGCCCAGGGTTGTCTCTCCAACCAAGCCTAGGCGCTGGGGTTTTTTGGCTTGTGAGGACACAGACGCACGACGTGGCCAGTGAGGCCGCAATATAAGCACAGTCCAGAGGTGCGCCTGCGCTGTTTCTCCTGGACCGATAATTTTAGTCGGTCAACTTGCATCGGAACCTCAGGCAAAGCGATAGAAGCAGGCAAGAGGGGTTGCTGAAAGTTGGGCGCCAGTCTAGGACGCCGGCGCTCCTGACGAACTTCATGGGATCTCTCCCTCAGCCTTATGTCAACCCGAGTGGCAAGCAGAATCAAGTCGTCCAACGCGGGAGGCAGGTCTCGAGCAGCCAGTTCGTCCTTGATCTCGGGCGACAGACCATGCCAATAGGATGCCACAAATGCCTCATTGTTCCAGGATAGCTCTCCTGCCAGAGTCCGGAACTGAATAGTATACTCGCCCACGGAGTTGTCCTCTTGAAGAAGGTTGAAGATGGCGGTGGCGGCTGATGAGACTCGTCCTGGTTCCTCAAAAACGGTTCGGAAACTTCGTGCGAACTCCTGGAAGTCTCGGGTCTCGGGTCCCTGACGTTCCAAGATAGGGTTAGCCCATGCCAGGGCCTTGCCGGTCAGGAGGGAGATGATAAATGCGATCTTGGCTCCATCTGACGGAAATGCCCGAGAGTGCAGGGTAAAATGAATGTGGCATTGGTTTAGGAACAACCCGACAAGCACTGGCGTCTCCATCGAACCGAGAGGGCAATGGCAGCGAGAACCGAGGGTCCGTACAGGAACTGCCAGGAGGAGCAACAGGAGGGTCGGCTTGAGGAACTTGCACAGAAGCCGGAATGGAGGCAACTAGCGTCCCTAGCTGCTGCGCCATAGAGCCCACGGCCACGCGGAGCTGGTCCTGCCTAGCTCGGAGATCCAGCAGATCCGCCTGCATGGCTTGGGAGGGTGACAAGCTCTTGAATTGGCCAGCGGGGTCCATGGCCAGAGCGTACTGTCACGCTGCGGGGTGTGGATGTCACGATGCGGGGTGATGACCCACTGGGCTGTACCGCGTAGCGGGGATGGCAGCTGGCCAAACCGGAAGGTACACAGTTCAATGGTTCAGCGAGAGTGCCTGAGGCAATCGTAGGCAGTGGCGAGGCGGACACGTCCAGAACCAGGCGGTGGGAAGTCGTTCAGTGAGGCGTAGCAGGGTAGCGTAGACTGTAGCACAGCACGGCAGGTAGCACAGCACGGCAATAGCACTAGGTAGCACGGAAACAGGATACGGGATACGGAATACAGGAGCAAGGTACACTGGGAGGCTGGAAGACACTGGGAGACCATAAGCAAGACGAACAACGGGAAAACTAACAACACTCTGGCAAAGGGCAAGGGGGCAGAGCCCTTTTTATAGCCCAGGGCATCCTGGGCCAGATTACATTTTTTTACAAAAACGCGCGCACTGGCCCTTTAAGGCCGTGCACGCGCGGGCGCGCGTACCCGCCGGAGACACTCGGAATCTGGAAGAGAGTGCCGGCGCCTGACTGGGGGACGACGCTGCAGGCAGGTAAGCTGTCCATGGCCACGGCCGTCGGGGTTAACGACCGATCGACGGGCCGTGGCCATAGACGTTACAATTATGATATGATTTATTTTTTGTGAAACCGCATCTCTCAGCATATCCTTACCATTGTTCGGGCCATGCTGGGAGCTGTAGTTTTACGCCGTACACACCTATACGGCAGGGGTTGCACTAAATTGAGCTGTATTTGTGCTAGTGCTGTATTTATGTACTGAGCTTGGTTCTGGGGCTGTATATATGTACTGAGCTTGGTTCTGGTTTTGTGTATAGAACTATATTGCTTGTAAAATGTACAAATGTTTTTATGCTCGCGTTACATAAAAAGAAATGTGGAAAAGAAATGTCACGTCGATTGGTAGAGAAAACAAACACGGCAAGGGGGAAGGAGATGTCGGGAAAGAGGTTGGGGGGGGGCGCCAAACTGAATCTTTGCCCCGGTTGTTGGAGAACCTAGCTACGCCTCTGACCTATGTGACTATGTAACCTATTTTTGTGCTGTGGTCATCTTTCCATCTTTTACCCTCTAGAAATTGGTTCCTCGAATCAATAATCTGAATCAATTATCTGAATCCTGCTCAATACCTAACCCAATGCTTCTGTCCTTAGTGTGGAGTATTTAGCAGATGTGCGGCACACTATGATTTGTCTAAAGGTTGTGTGGCAGTTATTGCCATACTGGTTGGAACAGAATAGCCTGTACCCTATTATATCATCAAAATTTGGATCAAGTGAAGTTTATGTCCCCCTGATTGAACAAGTGAAGATTATGTCTCCCTCCCTGATTGAACAAGTGAAGATTATGTCCCCCTGCTTACTCAGGAATATTGGGGGGAGATTTAGCAAGCGGTCTTATAGTAAAATGTCCTTGTCCCTCTTTTTTCCTTCTATAAGTTACAGAAATGGTCACATATAAATAAAACACATTGACATTTTGTGAGGAGAGCTAAAATTTTATTTAGTCACTTATTTATCTGGCTGTTGAGGAAGTGCGGTGACCTGTGCTACCATCTCTTAGGGATTGTTAATTATACAGTATTTACTGCTAAATTTGTTTCACTCGTTGTGATAATTTTGCACCAATAAAAAAGAAGATTGACTTGGCGACCCTATGACACAAAACCGTGTTATCTGATAGGCTGTAATAATGCAAAGGCCCCTAGCCGTTGTAAGTAATTAAAAAAAGACAGCACTATTCTGGTCCATAAGTATACACTAGCATTTATCTTTACATTAATCTGTTAGATTGTTCTTACAGAAAAACGTAGACTAACATTTCCTCAAAAGCCCCAATTGATTTAGGTGGGTTTAAAAATACCATCGGTTGGCATCAGTTAGCCTCTATTCTCTTATGGTTCTGTTGAATTTGGCAGCTATGCTACTCTACCCTGTAAGAAAATGAAAAGCTGACATTCTGTTTTTTTTTTCTTTTGTCGATGGCATTCATTAGGATTTGCTATGGTTTCAGCTTATATCCATTAACGACAGATACATTTAAATTGGAAGCCTTGACGTTATTGAGCACAGAGCCTGAATTATAATATACAGAAAAAAAATTACAGCCATTTTTCTTTTTCAGTGCAGGATTAAAGGATTAAATCTGTGATTTTTTTTATCTATGTACATCCCAGTGGACAAGTACATATTCTTTGATATATGCACGTATAAAGAAACATAGCTCTTCCATATTGTCACTTGCTTAGGCTTCGTTCACATCTGTGGTAGGGCTCTTTTCTGAGGTTCCGTCTGAGCTTTCTGTTGGACCAGAGCCCTGACAGAGACAAATGGAAACCATAGGTTTCCGTTTCCATCGACTATGCTATTGATTCCATCAAAACTACAGAACCCTTGCACAATGGAGACAAACGGAAACCATTGGCTTCAGCTCCGTCACCATTGAAATCAATGGTGATGGAAACGAAAACCTATGGTTTCCGTTTGTATCTGTCAGGGCTCCGTTCCGACGGAAAGCTCAGACAGAACGTTGGAACGGAGCCCTATCAAAGATGTGAACGAAGCCTTGCCTGTGTTTTGCTTCTTTGCCATGTAGCAATCCTTATCTTTAGGGGGGGATTCACACGAACGTGTATTGGGTTCGTGCGGGCCGCGTGGTTTTCACGCGCCACGCACAGACCAATACAAGTCTATGGGGCAGTACAGACAGTCCGTGCTTTTTGCGCAGCTTTTGTCCGCTGCGCAAAAAGCGCGATATGCTCAATATCTCCGCGTATTTCGCGCATCACGCACCCATTGAAGTCAATGGGTGCGTGAAAACCACGCAGGTCGCACGGAAGCACTTCCGTGCGAACCGACTGAAACAGCGCACCAGCTGTCAAAAGGATGAATGTAAACAGAAAAGCACCACGTGCTTTTCTGTTTCCAAACATACAAACGGAGTGTCTTTGAGATGAGCGAACCCGGACAACCGAACCGAACTTCACCGGATTCGGCCGAACTCGTTTGAAACTGGACAGTGACTTCCGATCCCAATATACATGAACGTGTAAAAAAAAAAAATAAGTTCTGACTTACCGATAACTCCCGGCTTCTTCCTCCAGTCTGACCTCCCGGGATGACAATTCAGTCCAAGTGACAGCTCCAGCCAATCACAGGCCAAGCACAGGCTGCAGCGGTCACATGGACTGCGGCGTCATCCAGGGAGGTGGGGCCCGATGTCAAGAGAGGCGCGTCACCAAGGACGCGTCACCAAGGCAACGGCCGGGAGGGAAGTTCTCGGTAAGTACGAACTTTTTTTTTTTTTAACAGGTTTCTCGATATTGTGATCGCCATTCACTGTCGAGGGTGCTGAAAGAGTTACTGCCGATCAGTTAACTCTTTCAGCACCCTGGACAGTAACTGACGTTGACTAGACTCATCTCTATGATGGCGGCTGCGCGAAAATCACGCAGCCGCGCATCATACACGGATGACACACGCAGCTGTCAAGTGGTTTTTGCGCGCGCAAAACGCAGCGTTTTTTGCGCGCGCAAAAACGCAACGTTCGTCTGAATCAGCCCTTACTCTGATAAAATGCTGCAGCGTGATAACAAATCACTTAAAGGAACAGTGTCATCACAAATTATTTTTTTATATGTTAAAGATGTTAGTGCTTTATTAAAAACGTTTATATTCATTTGTGTGTTTGTGTTTTACTTTTTCTTATTTTTACACTTTTTCTTCCCTATGGGGGCTGCCATTTTTTGTTCCATTTCTGTCTGTGTCGATTAACGACACATACAGACATGGAATACGGCAGCCACAGTCCCATAGGGACTGCGAACGGCTCCCGTCCCATTGACTTCCGTGTACGGCGTCTGTGTGGGAACTGCGCATGCGCCGCTCCCACACAGTCCAATTCGAAATTGGCGCCGTCCGGCGCCATTTTCCTGTGGACCGGAAGTCGCGGCCGGACAGTAATATTACTACTTCCGGTTGCGGCTTCCGGATTTGTGCACTTGGACGAGCGGCAGCAAACGGAGCGGACGGGCCGGAGGGAGCCGCGGCGGCAGGAGCAGGTAAGAGATTTCAATGTATGTTCGTGTTTGTGTGTGTTTACTACTGTATGTAAACCTACTACACTGTGTGTTAGCTCCAAAAATGGCGACACACAGTGTAGGAGGTTACACCGTTCAAACCCCTCGTTTATCCCGGCACTAGCCAGGATAAAGGAGGGGGGGGTGCTGAGAGCTCACTAGAGCGAGGGCTTTTAACCCAATGTTGCAATGCTGCAATTTTGGGAATAGCTCCATCTAGTGACCAAAAATGGGTAGTATTATAAATTAGAATTAATTTATAATATTTCCTGACTCGTGAAAAAAATAAAAAAAATTTGAACAATGTTTAATCACCCACACACTAAATGTTTAATTTAAAAAAAACAAACATGTTTTTCTGGCAACACTATGCCTTTAAAGAGGCACTGTCACCAGATTATAAGTGCCCTATCTCCTACATGATCTGATGTAATCATAATCTGGCGCTGTAATGTAGATAACAACAGTGGTTTTTATTTTGAAAAACGATCATTTTTTAGCAAGTTATGAGCAATTTTAGATTTATGCTAATTAGTTTCTTAATGACCAACTGGGCGTGTTTTTACTTTTTACCAACTGGGCTTTGTACAGAGAAGTGTATGACACTGACCAATCAGCGACCAATCAGAGTCATACACTTTTATCTGGATACCACCTTCAAGGAATCAACTGTGATTACTCCATCATATATAATATGGAAAGTAAAGTAGGCTTCTACGGAGCTCTAACTCCTGTTCTGATGAACTGTCGGAGGTCCAGGTGTGGCAAAAAAAAAAAAATACCCTGTATTATGCCTGTCTGAAAGCAGCCTTATGAAGGAGGGTTTACTTTTATTGAAACTTTCTTAAAATTTCTTAGGCTGGATTCATACATGCAGTTTTTGGTGCAGTTTTTAACCAAAGCCAGAAGTAGATACAAAAGGATGGAAAATGATAGAGGAAAGACGGATACATTTCCTCTTTTTTGTATTCACTACTGGTTTGACTTAGAGTGTAGTCACACACGGCAGATTTTGTGGCAGAAACCTCTGCACCTGCGGAAGAAACAACCTCATTCAAATTAATAGAACAGATTTGAAATCACAGAAATTATTGCAACAAAATCTGCCACATGTGAATCGACCCTTAAAAAACTGCCTGAAAAACTGCACCAAATCGGCATCAAAACTTAATATGTGAATCTAGTCTTAGGCCTATTATTGAAAGACAATTACCTCTTTATTGCAGTATATTTTAACTCTGCTATCTAATCCTGAGCTAAGACCAGTTCTGTCCTTTCATTGTTTCCTCATACTTTGATTAATTGCTGCAATTTTAAGCTGAAAGGTCTACACAAGCAGAATATGGGTAGTGCCAGGCCAGCCGAGTTAAAACATAATTTTCTTGAATTTTGGCAAATAAAAGTATTCATTGGTTGAATCACAAGCTGATACTTGAATGATTTGCCCTTGTATGTTTCTAGATTGATATTTTTTTAAAACATGTTGTAAAAAGACTAACAGATTGGATTTGAATGACCGCACAGTAGAGTTTCACAAAGCTCTATTCATTGCCAAAAAGTTGCAGTATCCCAGCAGTAAAACAGACAGACTGTTATAAATGTGAAACAGCACAAGTTAAAAGGTCAGACCCCTCCTGCTACTGCTTCCAACGACAAACATTTTTCCAGCAATCAAAGTTTAGCTTTGTGTTAAAAAAGGGGTCTACTTGGAAGGATCCCATAATTTGTTCCATTATTGATATGGCAGATGCTTCGTCTGCAGTGATTTGATAATGCAAGAACTAGGTATATTTAGAAAGTGGGAAGGATCGAGGATATTTGCAGTATGGTACATCTGGTACAGACTGAAAGATTAGAGATTTGAATGTTTTTTTTTATGAGACACTAGAATAGCACAGACATTTTATGGGGTTCTTTAGGCTAACATTGAGGGTGAGAGATAAGCAAAAAGTTTTACCCCTTTCAGTATTTATGATTTTGCAAAAATATAAGTTTTTCAGGTTTGAACAGGGCCACCATCAGGGCAGTATGACTGGTACTCCCATCTGGGGCCAGCCACAACATTTAAAAAAAGGGGCCTGCCTGACATCTTGTCCATTGTCCAGTTCTCTTTTCCAAAGTAACTCACATTGGGGCCCTGCTTCACAAAGCCCTAAAGTGCCAGAAGTGAAGAGGCGCCCATAGTTGAAGAGGCACCCGGCCAAAAGCGGAGGCAGGAGGACCCGGGAGCGTTAAGTACATAGGTGTCTGGTCTTTTGGACAATTTTTACTTACACAACAAAGTCTTATTCTTTGTGTAGAAGATTCGAATGGTAGACCTCTACTATGGCCCCATGATAATAGACAATGTGTTTGTCAGACATCAGCCTTGCTCTTTTCCCTACCACAGTCATATTATGGCCACATTTTAATATCTGTAATACCCAAACTCCTCCAATCCCGAAGTGAACGAAGATTACCATAGACCCCTATGGTTCGGTTCAGTAGTACCTCAGGATGTCTGAGACATACACTATATGGACAAAAATATTGGGACATACCTCTTCATCATTGAATTCAGGTGTTTCATTCAGTCCCATTGTCACAGGTGTATAAAATCAAGCACTGAATCCCAGCATGGTGCTGTAATAGAATGCCACCATTGCAACAAGTCATTTGGTGACATTTCTTCCATTCTAGATATTCCACGATCAGCTGTGAGTGGTATAATTGCAAAATGGAAGAGTTTAGGAACTACAGCAACTCAGCCATGAAGTGGCAGGCCACGTAATGTTACAGAGCGGGATGGCTGAGTGCTGAGATGCATAGTGCATAAAAGTCGTCAACGCTCCGCTGACTCAATAACTGCAAACTTCCAAACCTCCTGTAGCATTAACTTTTGCACAAAAATTGTGCGCCGGGAGCTTTATGGCATGGGTTTCCAAGGCCAAGCAGCTGCATGCAAGCCTTATATAACCAAGCACAATGCTAAACGTCAGATGGAATGGTATAAAGCACGCCGCCATTGGACTCTGGAGCAGTGGAAATGTGTTCTGTGTAGTGACAAATCACGCTTCTCTTTCTGGCAGTCTGATGGACGAGTCTGGGTTTGGCGAATGCCTGGAGAACGTTACCTGCCTGACTGCATGGTGCACACTGTAACGTTTGGTGGAGGGGGGATAATGCTATGGAGTTATTTTTCAGAGGTTGGCCTAGGCCCCTTAGTTCCAGTGAAGGGAAATCTGAATGCTTCAGCATACCAAGACATTTTGGACAATTGTATGCTTCCAAATTTGTAGGAACAGTTTGGGGAAGGTCCTTTTCTAATCCAACATGACTGTGGCCCAGCGCACAATTCAAGGTCCATAGGCATGGTTGGGTGAGTTTGGCGTGGAAGATCTTGACTGGCCCGCACACAGCCCTGACCTCAACTCCATCAAACACCTTTGGGATGAACTAGAACTGAGACTGCGATCCAGGCCCTCTCATCCAACATCAATGTCTGACCGGCTCACAAATGCTCTTCTGGATAAATGGGCAAAGATTCCCACAAACACACTCCAAAATCTTGTAGAAAGAATTATCAGAAGAGTGGAAGCTGTTTTAGCTGCAAAAGGGGGAACAACTCCATATTAATGCCGATGGAATTAGAATGAAGGTCATAAAAGCAGGTTTAATGTGTAGGTGTCCCAATACTTTTGTTGATATAGTGTAATATGCTAAAATGTGGCCACATTACCTTCATCTGAAAGCCACTTAAATAAGAAATAGGTGACTTTGGAATGGGATGTACTATATAGGGGACACTATTTTCAGTGACTGTATACTCAGGTAAGATTTAGCAGACTAGACAAAGTTTCACATAAAACAGAAAAGATAACTTTTTACGGCAACTTAGATGCTCCACTGTTTTATACACTTTATAAGTAGGGAAACATAAGTAGGGACCATTCACTGTGTTTTTGGTGAAATGATTATTCGTGCATTTCTTATTCATTGAAACCCCAAAAAGTAATTTATTATAACATAAAAGTAGTTTACACTGTACAGTCATTTTTATTATGGTCTTCAGTGTTTAAAGTTGGAAATT
Organism: Rhinoderma darwinii; assembly: GCF_050947455.1. Lineage (NCBI taxonomy): Eukaryota > Metazoa > Chordata > Amphibia > Anura > Rhinodermatidae > Rhinoderma > Rhinoderma darwinii. The sequence goes on along the minus strand of NC_134689.1, from coordinate 305,754,019 downwards.
AATATTGCATGTAATTCAGTTGCCAGAATCTCATCTTTGACAGTTGCAAAAAGAGTTGCATAAGTGGCAAAGAAATACAATTCTTAACACATTCTGGCATTAATAGATTGATTTGCAAATGAATGGATGTTACATTGTTAGGAACACATTGAAAAATATCCGTATATATCATACATTTTCCATTGCTATATGAGTGAATGATCCAAAATATTCTGCTGTGCCATATGAGATAGATATCATAAGATATCGCTCAGCTGCAACAAGTCTTTCAGTTTGTACAACGGCGAGAAAAAAAATGGGAAGAGAAGTAGAAAAGTACATTTACATCCCCAGTGAATTTACTGTGCCTTATCTCAGGCATCATTCAAACTGCATAGCCTGCACAGAGGCACAGAGAGTCCCTGCAGCTCTGTATTATGGAGCCTCACTCTGTGTGCCTCATTGGGCTGTATGGAAACTCTAAAAGACACTGTATTGGGCTCTATGCACATCACGTTTTTGGCCTACGTTTAACAAATACGCCAGGAAAAGCTCCCGGCGTATACGTTAAACATAGGCTGTGACGAATGATTACCAATGGCATCTGTCACCATGGAGTTTAATGGTACACATTAAACGTATACGTCATGAACTCTCATGACCCTGTTCATAACGTATTCGGTGACGATGCCACTGTTTAATGCATACATCACCCTTAGACTATAATTGTATCTGTTTAACATATACATCATGAAAGGCTATTGAAAAGCCCAAGACGTATACGTTAAACGTATATCTGTGACGTATGCCATACAGTGGTATACGACAACCATAGACTATCATGTTAAAAAAAAAAATACCGCACAGTGTTAGTTTTTTGTGGCATCCCTGTGGATTTAAAAACATAGTATACTACACTATTCCATTCTAAAAAAAACCTAACTAACTAAACTAACACAAACTAACGTATTCCAGCTCGACGGAGGCCAAAAGGACACTCTTTTGACTTCTGCTGGGCTAATGGAGCCCTATGGACATGTTTAGCGTGTACATCGGGAGCTTTCCCAACATACACGCTAAATGTAACGCCAAAGCATAGTGTGCACAGAGCCTTAATAAAGACTTACAGTAAGTATGATAGAAATGCGCATATAAAATATCAAGCAGCACGCCATACAGCAGCCCGACCCTGAGTTTCGCCCTATTATCGCTTCTTCCAGGGCGCATTTTTACCATACTTATTGTGAGTATAATGAAGTACCTTCTTAATTTCAAATAGTGTGTGGTAATACTGCACTGTCCCAATTTTCCATTAGCCTGAAATAGGAAATTTTTTCTACTATGCACACGTGGTTGGAGGTAGAACCACTTGGCTTAGAATACCTTCTGCAGAAGATTGTACCCACACTGCTTTCCATCTCCTGCATCTACTCCGTCGAGACAAACATTGTCCAGTTTCCCTATGTGCAGACGGACCCAGCTGAGTCTCATGTCCAGAGAGCGTCTGAGCAGTGAAGTATATACAGTGGATATAAAAATTCTACACACCCCTGTTAAAATGCCAAGTTTTTGTCATGTCAAAAAATCAGTCCAAGATTAATCATTTCAGAACTTTTTCCACCTTTAACCCCTTCGCGCACGTTGGCGTACATGCACTTTCAGGTGCGCAGTATCTTTGCATTCCTGGGCGTGCAGTTACGTCCATGCATTAACAGTTAACCGCTGCGTGGCGCTACATTGCAGAGGCAGTTAACTGTGCAGGGTGTCTGCCCTGCTCTCCCCGTTGCCGATCAGTGGCCCGTCGCCGTTGAATTCGGCAACTAACCCCTTAGATGCAGGGGTCGATTGCGATCGCCACATTTAAGGGGTTTAGAGCAGATCGGCAGCCCCCACATGCAATTGTCTAGGCTTCCTGTCAGAGTGACTGTGATGTCACAATGACAGCTAGAACACATTACACTACGTAGGTAGTGTAATGTATTCTAGCAGCGATCAGAGCTGCAAGTCTTCAAGTCCCCTAGTGGGACAAAAAAATAAAGTAAAAAAAAAAGGTCATACAAATGTTTTATAGAAGTGTAAAAATAAAAGTTATAAGTGACATAAACAAGAACTGCTATTTTTCCTATAACAAGACTTTTATTTTAGGAAAAAAATGAAAAAGTAAAAAAAAAAGGACACATATTTGGTATCACCCCGTTCGTAACGACCCAAACTATAAAACAATAATATTATTTTCTCCGCACGGTGAACATTGCAAAAAAACTAAGTAAAAAACAATACCAGAATCACTATTTTTTTGGTCACCACCCCTCCCAAAATATAGAATAAAAAGTGATCAAAAACAAAGCTTTTTTGACTAAAAAAATAAAAAAGTTATGGCTGTCAGAATATAGTGATGCAAAATGGGCACAAAAAATGTATTACTTTTATAAAAAAGTGATTTTATTATGCAAACGCTGCAAAACATAAAAAAAAACCATATACATATGGTATCGTCGTAATCGTATCGACCCGCAGAATAAAGTAAAATTGTAATTTATGGCCATGGGTAAAAAATTGCATGTACCTCAAAATGATACCAATAAAAATGACAGATTGTCCCGCAACAAATAAGCCCACACACAGCTTCATTGGAGAAAAAAAAGAAAAGTTCTGGCTCTCAGAATATGGCGATGCAAAATGGGCAGAGTGTTGCAAAAGCGAATAAGATTGGGTACCATTTATCAGTGCGACACTGGCCACATATCTACGGATTATCTTATATATATTTTTGAAAGTTTGTTTGTTTGAAGACCGATTTTTAATTGGTTTAAAATGGATCACGTCATCGAGGCCACCATACTAACAGGATGTGCCAAGGGGGAAGATGTCTTTATTCCTCGCATTCCGCTCGCTCCAAATGATGTTCCTTTCAAGTTCAATCAGCAACAGTTCCCAGTACGCCTAGCCTTCGCAATGACAATTAACAAGGCTCAAGGCCCTGAAAGTGGCAGGAATACACCTTCAAAGTCCCTGTTTTTCCCATGGGCAACTATATGTTGCTTGCTCCAGAGTCGGCACTGGAAAGAATCTCTACATCTTGGCATCAGATCAAAAGACAAAAAAACATTGTTTACAAGAAAGCGTTGGAATAGAAACATGCAGTCCTAAATCAACACTATATAAATCTGTAATGAATATATTGCTTTATTTCATTTCTTTTATGCTTCCAATAACATTATTTACACTCTCTAGCAATTAAATTCATATCGAGAGGTAGCAATTAAATTCATACTGAGAGGTATTTAAATAGTGAGCTTTAAATCTATCTATACCGTAAGTCAACCTCCCGAGCAACGCCGGGTATAAAATCTAGTTATTTATATACCCAATTATTATACCCTCTTATTATGCCCTGATGTGCGCAGCCTACATATACCCTGATGTACTCTGCACAGTTTACATATGCCCCACATTATAAAATTAAATACCAGCAATACCCCAAACAGAACTACTACCAAGCACAATCTACACTCCAAAAGCCAAATGACACTCCCTTTCTTCTGAGCCCTACAGTGTGCCCAAACAGCAGTTTACGTTCACATATATGACATCACCATACCCAGGAGAATCCGCTTAACATTTTATGAGGTATTTGTCTTCAGTGGCACAAACTGGGCACAACATATTGTGCACTAAAATGGCGTACCAGTGGAAAATTTTAATTTTCACTCTGCACTATCCGCAGCGCATTAACCCCTTCGCGCACCAAGACTTAAAAGCATGTTGTGGTGCTGGTGGTGATGTATGGAGCGGGCTCACACGCTAAGCCCGCACCATATGCTGCGGGTGTCAGCTGTGTATTACAGCTGATGCAGCATCCCAGAAGATACCCTTCTGGTTCCCTGTTATTTGTATGTCATGCATTGTATGTGTTTTACATGTCTTTATTATTTTTCACACAGTGTGCTGTTCACCAGCTGAAGAGAAGGATGAAGGTATCAGTGGGGAGCCACTAGAGGGTGCATTGTACATCTAGCATTGTTTGAAAAGGGGGTGGAGCCTGGCTACAGCCCTAGAGCCTCACTCTGACTCTGTCTCACAGTCTACACGGAGGAGTCGGGTCGTGTCTGTGAGGAGACAGACATGTCTGCTAGCTGCTCTGACACAGCAGATTAATACAATCCTTTCAACTGGCAACAGGTCTCAGCACCTGCAGCCCAATGCAAGAGGAGGAACAGTAAGGAGATTGTAACCAGCATATCATCTCTATCATCACCACAGCAAGTATTATTTAGCTGAAAAGCTGTCTGTCTGTTTCTGAGGAGAAGTCTATCTAATATTGGGCCTCAGAACTCCTGCTGGCGCTGTTACCGGTTCTGCCGCACGCCACAATTAATATAAGAAGTGTCTATCAAGTCACTCAACTACAACCCTCATCACTGAGAAAAGTGAGTTCATTTATTACACACGCTGCTGGAAAAGTGAATGATTTCTAGATATAGCTGGACAATTGAAACCCTCATTGGTCACCCACTGGTCCCTTCTTCCCCTCAACTGCTGAAGTGGACAGAAGATAACGTGCCTCCATTTTGGAAGACTGTATAAAGTTCTTCAGTAAACGTGAGTTATTCAAATCCCCTGTGTCATCTGGTCCCTGCACTGCATAACATCAAGGGCACCCCACATACCACCTTGCCAGGCGCACACATACTACTACCACCATCACGGGAGTTGCTACGGGGGAAAAGACTATCACCACCATCATCCATAGTGCAGCCCCCCTGTCACTGTGCCAGCCCGAGAAGGAGCGAGGGAGGAGAGGTAGAGATTCCTACAGATACCTCAGGCCATACACCGTGCACTTCACTACTGCTCCCATCCTCCTGGGAAGCTCTTCCTCGTGGTTGCTGCATATAAACTTTGGCGTCACGAACAGGATACGTTTAAATCTCATGTGGGCCCCAAACCAGAGAGACTTTGTCCCAAAGCCCTGGTCCCCACCGTACAAAGCTGCAACCGCAGCTGCAAGAGACTATTTCAGCCCCAAAAGGGGTTAAAATCACTGTTTCCCGGCAGTTCCAGCCCAAAAGGGGTTAATCCGCCATTTTACCTCACAAACTGCTGCGTCACAGTTCCATTTACCCGCTCCAGACAGGTTAACCTGCGGCGCCAGTCTAGCGCCACCATCTGGATGATTATAGGAACTCACAATATCCAGCACAGGCAAGAGGGAACGGCCGAAAACTGCTAGGCGCCGCCATCTTGGATGAGTGAAGCCTCTGCACGGCACCTCCACCGCGGATCCCCTGCAACCAGCAACTCTCCCAAAAACATCACAGGAGAGCAACGGAACAGCCCGGTAACAAAGTACAGCCCAGAGGGAAGCAACAGCATACCATCGGTGAGTCCCGATTCAATTGGCCATCAAGTTAACCCCTGCTGTACCACCACCGGTGCCCAATAAAAAGCCCGGGAGCATCCTGGACATCACTCCGGACCCAATAAAAAGTCCGGGAGCACCTTTAACAAGACCCCCGACTCAGTTAAAAGTCCGGGAGCGCCAATAATAGACATTGGAAAAATTTAAAGGGACAGTAACATTGTCGGACTCAAGTGACACGGAAGAGCCCGGTCTCAGCACGGTCACTACACCGGCCATGACAGAAAGAACAACACCTGCTGCAGCACCCTGCATCATGCCGCTGTCCATGCCCTACTATGCAGGGGCCCCATGGCTGCCCCACTACAAAGGTGAACCACACACCTTAAAAGACTTTAAAAAAAAGATGCTTGCCATGTTCCGCCTCTACCCCATTCCAGAAGAACAGAAGGTAGAGATCTTAATGGGACAACTACAAGATGTGGCCCTAAAAGAAGTGGAGTCCTGGTCACGTATCCAAAAGAAGGCTGTGGATCAGATCCTGGTCCAGCTACGTACCACCTTTGAGCCCAAATCCATCTCTGAGCTCAGGATGAGGTTCATGGACAGAGTTCAGCAACCAGGTGAGACACTCCGAAATTTTGCTCTTTCCTTACAGGAGACCATGAGGGCCATGATACAAGCCGACCCCCATGAGGCTGAAAAAGCAGACAGAATCCTGAGGGAGCAGTTCATTGAAGGAGTCGCCTCAGATTCCATGAGTCATCAACTACAAATGATGTCCGTCCAGAACCCTGACAGCACCTTCCATGAGTTTAAAGAACTGGCCATAGAGGTACTAGAAAGAAGGCCCAGAAGAAGAACAGTCAGGGCTACCACCCCTCTTAAAGAGGCAGAAGAGGAACCTGCCCCAGTAGCACCACATCCAACACCTTGCAAGCCCATCACCTACCAGGCTACACAGGCTCAAATCACAGCTGGAGGAGATCAGTACCAAGATCAACTGAAACTCATTGCCAAAAGCCTGGAGCAAGTCTGCCAACGACTGGAGAATCTAGAAGCCAGCTCTCCAGTAAAATGTGAGCTGCCAACATCTAGAGACAGTTATCCAAATAGTCCTAGCAAGGGCTACCGCAATAGTCCCAACAAAACGTCGACAGATCGCTTTGATGAACATGGGAGACCTGCCTGCAGACACTGCCATAAGATAGGTCACCAAGAACGTCAATGCTGGGCGTTAAACGGACGTCTCCCGAGGCAGAGGACCATTCCTCGGGAGGAGAAATAATAGGTCCCAAAGATCCAAAATGGCTGCCACGGTTTGTCGGACCTCGTCCAGAAGTTACCATCCGCATCAATGGAGTACCATTTGCTGCCCTCCTGGATACGGGATCCCAAGTGACAACCATCCAGCAGGCCGCCTTTGAACAACACTGGAGTAGCGAGATCCTGATGCAACCTCCAGAAGCCTGGTTAGACGTCATCGCTACCAACGGCCAGTCCCTACCTCTGCACGGGTACTGGGAGCCTACTGTCCAAGTGGGAGGAGTGCACTTACCTCAGCAAGGAGTCCTCGTGATCAAAGTTAAAGATCAAGGACAACCCACAGTAATTCTGGGAATGAACATCCTAAAGCACTGCTATGGAGAAATGCTAGAGGCCCTACGACAATCCATCCCCACGGCTTCCCAGGCTGCCCAGAAGGTAATACACAAGACCATCCGTGTACTGGCTGCCCAACAGCGATTCACCAACGCCAGAGGAGAGATCTGCAGAGCTCGCATCAAGGACCACCATCCAGTAACCCTAAAACCTGGCACAGAAACACTGCTATGGTGTCGGGCCCGTTCAGGCCTACAAGGACTTGACTACCAAGCCCTAGTGGAACCAATACCACTAGATGAACATCCAATGGTTATGGCTGCCCGAAGTTTAGTGACTGTGGTCGAAGGGAAAGTACCCATCCGTCTTCTCAACTTAGGAGACCATTCAGTAACCCTGAGGAAGTACTACCCTGTAGCACAGCTGTCCCAACTCAGTGTGCAAGACCTGGTGGACATTCCAACTGTCACCGCTAAACAGGCTGCACAGCAACTAAAGACGTCAGAAGAAGCACCAGTAACACCCTGGTGGGGAGAAATCCATGTGGGAACTGCAACAACACCTGCCTACCAGATCCAAGGAGTACTTGAAGTGGCTCAGGATAGCCATGAAGCCTTCAGTAAGCATCCTCTGGACAATGGGAGAGCAAAAGACATTGAGCACACTATTCCCACTGGTACTCATCCTCCCATTAAGGAAAGACACAGGCCTATACCACCTGCCCTATACCAAGACGTGAAGCAGATGGTCCACGACATGAAAGAGGCCAAAGTCATCCAAGAAAGTCACAGCCCCTGGGCTGCACCACTAGTTCTTGTCAGGAAGAAAGATGGCAACCTTCGCTTCTGTGTGGATTACAGAAAAATTAATAACATTACCCACAAGGATGCCTATCCTCTTCCAAGGATTGAAGAATCTCTGACAGCCCTGGGATCAGCTGCCTACTTCTCTACACTGGATCTCACAAGTGGTTACTGGCAAGTACCAATGTCTCCAGCTGATAGGGAGAAGACAGCCTTCACCACCTCAATGGGCTTATTCGAGTTCAATTGCATGCCCTTCGGACTGTGCAATGCTCCTGGAACATTCCAAAGGCTGATGGAAAGATGCCTAGGTCACAGGAACTTTGAGACTGTGCTCCTATACCTGGATGACGTCATAGTCTACTCCAAGTCCTATGAAGATCATCTCAAGCATCTAGCTGAAGTGTTCCAGGTCCTAACCAAAAATGGCTTAAAAATCAAACCCTCCAAGTGTCACCTCCTCCAACCTCAAGTCCAGTACTTGGGACATATAGTGAGCGCAGAAGGCATAAAGCCAGATCCTGAGAAGATAGCTGCTGTCCACAGTTGGCCTACACCTACCACTGTGAAGGAAGTAAGAAGCTTTCTCGGATTTGCCGGGTACTACCGGAGATTCATTCCTCATTTTTCCCGCATCGCTGAACCGCTACAAGAACTCTTGAGGGGGCACCCTAAAGAACACTTGAAGAGGAGAATTCCCATTAACTGGAAAGAAGAACAAGAAATTGCCTTCCAGTTACTAAAAAGATTATTGACTGAACCACCCATTCTGGGCTACCCAGATTACAGCCTGCCCTTCCATCTTTACACAGATGCAAGCAACCAAGGACTTGGTGCAGTGCTGGCCCAACAACAAGGAGACAAAGAAAGAGTGATCGCCTATGCAAGTAGAGCACTCAAAGGAGCTGAAAGAAACGATCAGAACTATAGTTCCTTCAAGCTGGAGTTCCTTGCATTGGTCTGGGCCGTCACAGAGAAGTTTAAGGACTACCTTGCCGCTTCTTCCTTCACTGTCTTCACAGATAACAACCCGCTAGCACACCTGAACACCGCAAGGCTGGGAGCCTTAGAACAGAGATGGGCTTCACGATTAGCAAATTACAACTTCGTGGTCAAATACAGAACAGGCAAGTCCAACATCAATGCGGATGCCTTGTCCCGCCTGCCTACAGGAGAAGACCCGGAGAATCCTGATGATGACAACCACAAAGAGGAAGTAGAGATGCCTGCATTCTACAACCGCTTTGCAGATCCTGATGCTATCAACAACAAAACCCAGGTACATTGTTCTTCCCAACAGGCCAAGAAGCAGTCACCAGAACAAGAACAATGGGCCCTGTTGCAAGCTGAGAGCAGAGTGATTGGAGATATCCTAGACTACCTGGATACCAAAAAAATACCCATTAGAATCCGCCGAGGCAACACAGACCCAGAACTACTTCGCCTTTGGAGACAAAGGAAACGTCTCTTTGAAGAGAATGGTCTGCTGCTGAGGAGAGTGCTGGATCCCATCACCAGTAATCGGCTGCACCAAATTGTCATCCCAAGGAGAGATGCCAAAGTTGTCCTTGAGGCATACCACAACAAGTCTGGACACTTTGGAGTTCAAAAAACAGAAGCTACAATTCGCAGAAGATTCTATTGGATCGGAATTAGAGGTGATGTCGAGAAATGGTGTCAAGAATGTACTGCTTGTGCCTTAGCAAGAGGAGAGAAGCCAAACCAAAAGGCCCCTCTGCATCCTATCGTGAGTCATCGACCGCTGGAGATCGTGGCCATCGACCATGTGAAAATGGAGCCAAGTAGAACAGGATACACCTATGCCATGACCATCATCGACCATTACACCAAATTCACAGTCGCAGTACCAGTAAAGGACTTGACAGCAAAGACCACCGCTGCAGTCTTCCTAAAAACTTTCCTTCTACCCTATGGCTGTCCTGAGAAGATCTTGACAGATAGAGGTTCTGCATTTGAATCCCAACTATTTCAGGAACTTTGTCAGCTGTACAACTGTAAGAAACTAAGAACAACCGCTTACCATCCCCAAGGAAATGGGTTGTGTGAGAAGATGAACCAGATTCTGATTGAGATGCTCAGAACTTTACCGCCTCATCAGAGAGCTGTCTGGCCAAATCATTTGCCTGAGTTGGTGTACATCTACAACAACACTATGCAAGCCTCCACAGGTTACACCCCATACTTCCTATTGTTCGGAAGACAAGGAAAGCTGCCTTCAGACATTTCATTGAATGTGTCCGTTCCAGATGACTTGAACCCTCTACCAACCACAGAGTGGGTGAGTGAACACCAAAGACGCATGGCTGATGCAAATGAAATTGTTGAAGCTAGGATGGAAGAAGCGAGAAAGAAGCAACAACATGATTATGACCAACATGCTAATGCTAAACCCTTTCAAGTTGGAGACCTTGTCTGGTTGAAAAACTTTCAAAGAACCAGCAAATTGGACACTAAGTGGGAAAGAATCCCTTATACCATCAAGGCTGTCCCATACCAAGGAACAGATATCTATGAGATCCAAAGAGATGGTAAACAACCGCAAATTGTCCACCGTAACAGGCTTAAACTGTGCCTACAAGATCAACAGTTGCCTACCATTGAACAGGAAATATCAATTGAAGAACCAGTTGCAATTGATCTACCAGAAGTAACTGAAGCTATTGAAGCAACAACTACTGAGTCCTCAACTCAAGAGCAACACTTGGACATAAAGAACCCACTGAGTTGGTGGTTTACCCCAATTTTGTCATTCCTTGCACCTGATCCTACACCTACAGTGTCTACAACTCACACAGAGGACAGATCACATCATGAACCTGCTGTTGTTGTACCTGAACCTGTCAGGAGATCAGAGAGAACCACTAAAGGAGTGAAACCAGTTCGCTATAGGGATTGAATATAATTGCAAGTAGGGAACAAGAAAGACTCTTATGTCCTAGAGCCCCTTCTTCATTTCTTCATTTATTCCTATCCAAGTTAGGCCGAAGCCTACCAACCCTTGTTACGTTCAAGAGGGAATATCCCCATAGACTCTGACGTACCAGATCCCCTCATATCCTAAGTGCCATAAACTGTTGGACACTGCCGCTCATCTTGACTTGAGACTTCTGCCCCTCATCTTCCAACTGTTACAGAAGAAATCTTCGCCCCTATTCCCCCTTCGAGAGTCAAGAATACAGGAATACAATGTTATTAAGATGTTTGCATTTCATGTTAACCCTTTTTACATCTTTTAGGCTGTTCATATCCAAGAAAACGACGAGGACGTCTTGTCTTAAGTCCGGGAGTATGCAGCATCCCAGAAGATACCCTTCTGGTTCCCTGTTATTTGTATGTCATGCATTGTATGTGTTTTACATGTCTTTATTATTTTTCACACAGTGTGCTGTTCACCAGCTGAAGAGAAGGATGAAGGTATCAGTGGGGAGCCACTAGAGGGTGCATTGTACATCTAGCATTGTTTGAAAAGGGGGTGGAGCCTGGCTACAGCCCTAGAGCCTCACTCTGACTCTGTCTCACAGTCTACACGGAGGAGTCGGGTCGTGTCTGTGAGGAGACAGACATGTCTGCTAGCTGCTCTGACACAGCAGATTAATACAATCCTTTCAACTGGCAACAGGTCTCAGCACCTGCAGCCCAATGCAAGAGGAGGAACAGTAAGGAGATTGTAACCAGCATATCATCTCTATCATCACCACAGCAAGTATTATTTAGCTGAAAAGCTGTCTGTCTGTTTCTGAGGAGAAGTCTATATAATATTGGGCCTCAGAACTCCTGCTGGCGCTGTTACCGGTTCTGCCGCACGCCACAATTAATATAAGAAGTGTCTATCAAGTCACTCAACTACAACCCTCATCACTGAGAAAAGTGAGTTCATTTATTACACACGCTGCTGGAAAAGTGAATGATTTCTAGATATAGCTGGACAATTGAAACCCTCATTGGTCACCCACTGGTCCCTTCTTCCCCTCAACTGCTGAAGTGGACAGAAGATAACGTGCCTCCATTTTGGAAGACTGTATAAAGTTCTTCAGTAAACGTGAGTTATTCAAATCCCCTGTGTCGTCTGGTCCCTGCACTGCATAACATCAAGGGCACCCCACATACCACCTTGCCAGGCGCACACATACTACTACCACCATCACGGGAGTTGCTACGGGGGAAAAGACTATCACCACCATCATCCATAGTGCAGCCCCCCTGTCACTGTGCCAGCCCGAGAAGGAGCGAGGGAGGAGAGGTAGAGATTCCTACAGATACCTCAGGCCATACACCGTGCACTTCACTACTGCTCCCATCCTCCTGGGAAGCTCTTCCTCGTGGTTGCTGCACTGACATGGACAGGAACAGCGATCATGCTGTTACAGGACCCTATAAAAATTACAATATACTGCAACACATTAGTATTGCAGTGTATTGTACCAGCAATCTAATGATCGCTGGTTGCAGTCCCCTAGGGGGACTAATAAAATGTGTAAAAAAAAAGTTAATAAAGTTATTAGTGGAAAAATATTTATATTGGTATCTCTGCGTCCGTAAAAGTCAGATCCATAACAATATACCATTATTTAACTCGCACAGTGAATGTCGTAAAAAATAAAGAATTTCAAATGCCAAAATCATTTTTTTTTTGGTCACCTTAGCTCTCGAAACAAAAAGTAATAAAAAGTGCTCAAAAAGTTGTGTGTACCACACAATGGTACCAATAAAAACTACAGCTCATCCTGCAAAAAATAATCCCTCACACCTCTCAATCGACCAAAAATAAAAAAAGTTATGTCTCTCGGAGGCAAGGTGAAACAAAACAATCTTTTTTTTTTTAACAAATAATTTTTACTTTGTAAAAGTAGTAAAATATAACAAAAAACAAATAAATTTGGTTTCACCGTAATCGTATTGAGTCGCAGAAAATACTTAAGTTGCCGTTTTCACTGCATGGTGAAAGCTGTAAAAACGAAATCTAAAAAACAATGGAGGAATTGCAGTTTTTTTTCCAATTTCAGCCTGCAAAGAATTTTATTTTTCAGTTTATTAGTACATTATATGGTACTTTAAATGGTGTCAATAGAAACTACAAATCCTCCCGCAAGAAATAAGCCCTCACACCACCCTATTGACGGAAAAATAAAAAAAGTTAAGGCTCTTGGAAAGCGGGGAGGGAAAAACGAAAAAGCAAAAAATGTATCAGTCCGGAAAGGGTTAATTAATTTCTAATAAAAATGTATGACCGTATGTAGGGTATAGGCATACTCGGGAGAAATTGCTTTACAGATGTTGGGTGGCTTTTTCCTCCTTTATCCTTTGTGAAAATGAAAAAATTCAACATTTTAGTGGAAATAATGTTGATATTCATTTTCATGGCCTAATTCTAATAAATTCTACAAAAGACCTGTGGGGGCCTAAATGCTCACTATACCCCTGGATAGATTCTTTAAGTGGTTTAGTTTCCCAAATGAGGTCACTTTTGGGTGCTTTCCTCTGTTTAGGACTCTCAGGAGCTTTGCAAATGCGACATGACACCCGAAAACCATTTCAGCTAAATTTGAGCTCCAAAAGCCAAATGGTACTCCTTCCCTTCTGAGCCCTGCTGTGGGTCCAAAAAGCAGTTTATTACCACATATGGGGTATTTCCATAATCGGGAGAAATTGCTTAACAAATGCTGGGGTGCTTTTTCTCCTTTATTCCTTGTAAAAATTAAAAATTTCTATGTTTTTTCAGAAAAAAACTAGATGTTCATCTTCACAAACTAATTCCGAAGAATTAAGTAAAAAAACTGTCAAAATCTTAACTATACCCCTAGATAAATTCCTTGAGGGGTGTAGTTTCCAAAATAGGGTCACTTTTGGGGGGTTTCCACTGTTATGGCACCACAAGACCTCTTCAAACCTGACATGGTGCCTAAAATATATTCTAAAAAAAAAGGAGGCCCCAAAATCCACTAAGTGCTCCTTTGCTTCTGAGGCCTGTGTATCAGTCCATTAGGACACTAGGGACACATGTGGGATATTTCTAAAAACGTCAGAATCTGAGCAATAAATATTGAGTTGCATTTCTCGGGTAAAACCTTCTGTGTTACAGAATTTTTTTTATTACAAATTAATTTTGGCAAAAAAAAAGAAATTTCTAAATTTCACCTTCACACTGCTTTAATTCCTGTGAAATGCCTTAAGGATTAAAATACTTTCTGAATGCTGTTGTAACGTCGTAGAAAAATAAAAGGAAGTTTAAAAAACAATGCAACATAAAGTAGACATACAGTATGGGATCTGTTTTACAAGCAGATACATTTAAATTTAGAAAAATGCTAATTTTTGCAAATTTTCTCCAAATTTTGATGTTTTTCACAAATAAATATTGAATTTATCGACCAAATTTTTTCACTAATATAAAGTAAAATATGTCACGAGAAAACAATCTCAGAATCACTTGGATAGGTAAAAGCATTCTGAAGTTATTACCACATAAAGTGATATGTCAGATTTAAAAAAAATAGGCTTCGACCTCAAGGCCAAAACAGGCTCAGTCTTGAAGGGGTTAATGTCGCCTATAATCTGTACAATGTATTGAAAAACAAACTGAAATCTTTTAGGGTGGAAAAATAAAAATAAAGAACAAAAATAATGTGGTTGCATAAATATGCACACCCTTAAACTAATACTTTGTTGAATTACCCTTTGACTTTATGACAGCATTCAGTCTTTTTGGGTAGAAGTCTATCGGCATGGCACATCTTAACTTATCAACTGTTGCCCACTCTTCCTTGCAAAAGCACACCACATAGGTCAGATTGCGAGGGCATCTCCTGTGTACAGCCCTCTTCAGGTTACCTTACAGATTTCCAATGGGATTCAGGTCTGGACTCCAAAACTTTGATCTTCTTCTGGTGAAGCCGTTCTTTTGTTGATTTGGAGGGTCTGCTTTGGGTGGTTGTCGTGTTGAAAGCTGAAATTCCTCCTCATCTTAATTATTTTAGCAGAGGCCTTCAGGTTTTGTACCAATATTGACCGATATTTGGAACTGTTCATAATTCCCTCCACCTTGACTAAAGCCCCAGTTCCAGCTACAGAAAAACATCCTCAAAGCATAATGCTGCCTCCACCATGCTTCACTGTGGGTATGGTGTTCTTTTGGTGATGTGCAGTGTTGGCTTTGCGCCAAACATACCTTTTGAAATTATGGCCAAAAAGTTCAACCTTGGTCTCATCAGACCATAACACGTTTTCCCTCATGCTTTTGGCAGACTTGATGTAGGTCTTTGCAAAACATAGCCGGGCTTGGATGTTTTTCTTTGTTAGAAAGGGCTTCCGTTTTGCCACTCTACCCCGCAGCCAAGACATATGAAGAATACGGAAGTTTGTTGTCACATGCGCTACATAACCAGTACCTGCCAGAATGTCCTGCAGCCCCTTTAATGTTGCTGTAGGCCTCTTGGTAGCATCCCGGACCAATTTTTGTCTTGTCTTTTCATCAAGTTTTGAGGGATGTACAATTCTTTTTAAAGTCACTGTTGTGCCAAATGTAATCCACTTCTTGATGACCGTCTTCATGGTGCTCCATGGTATATCTAATGCCTTGGAAATTACGGACCATGGCTTTTGCTGTCACACGCAACAAACAAAGTTTCAGGAAAATCCTAATAGAACAGCTGAACTTTATATGGGGTTACTCAGAATCACTTCAAATAATGGCAGCTGTGTACTGACTACTATTTAACATGAGTTTAAATGTGATTGGCTAATTCTGACCACAACCACGTCCCCAATTATAAGAGGGTGTTCACACTTATGCAACCACATTATTGTAGTTTTGTTATTTTTATTTTTCCCCTCTAAATGATTTCCGTTTGTTTTTTAATGGAATTGTACAGATTATGGGTCACAAAAAGTTCTGAAATGATTAATCTTGTACAGATTTTTTTGACATGACAAAAACCAGACATCTTAACAGGGGTATGTAGACTTTTTATATCCACTGTAAGGTCTAGTTTTTTTATACAAAGCATTGAATTCATGGTTTCCATAACTGATGCCCCCAGTTATTCAAACCTCTTCATGGGGCGATTCAAGTCACTATTCATTGAAAAAGGTCGATATAAAGACAATCTTTTCTTCTTTTTGTCAGGATCAATGAAACACGCATCAAACTTTGTGCTTACCCTTGTCGCAAATTAAATTTAGTTTTTTTAGGAAGTTACTTTTTTTTATCATTTTTTAGTTTTTTTGGTGTATTTTTTTCCCCACAAGGTGGGAAGTATTAAAAATGTAATAATAATTTAACATGTTTTCCTATGTTGGCCACCAGAGGGCGCACTTCCCAGTATTACAGCAAGGTGAATTAGGCACAGCAACCTGACTCACAGCTGCTGTAAATGTAGGCTCACCCCCTCCCTATTTTTGGCTACAAGCCAGGAAGAGGTGTTTTCAAATTGTCAAGCAGTATCCAGCTCCCATTGGGCCTGATGAAGACGCTAGTCCAACGTTAAAACGCGTAGCCTATTTAATTGCCTATTTAATTAATTATTTTAATGAAAAACCTAATAAATTCCATTTATTACCTCTTTGTCTGGACTTGCATTTGATGTTAGCAGCGCTATACGTTGGTTCACAATTTTTCTCCTTACATGTCTCATTGAGCGGTTGTCTGTGGACCACCGGTTTGGACCTAGCTGCAGCTACATCACCCAATAACATTATTACCTGCCTACAGTAGAGTTGTGTCTACTGCTTGCACGACCCCAAAGGTGAGCAAGATCTTCACCATTGTTCTTTTCCTTATTTTCGCTTGTGATCTGCACCATGTGGTGCCGTATTTTCTCGTTTTTCCTCCAGCTCCCATTTTGGGAGTGATTCTACAATGGCAGCTGGCATCAGCTATAGGGCACACCAAAAGCTAGAATAATGAAAGTCAATAGGGAACCCTGTGGTGAATTACTTTTCAGTTGACAGGTTCGCACGGCGTGTACTTGACAAGTCTTTTGGCGCGTTTCACGCGCCGAAGAATTTGTCAAAAAAAGCTTGATAAAGCTTACTATTTACATCATAGGGAAAGTGCACTGTTAGTACATGCAACGCGCGTTTTTTTACGCAAGCATTTTTAAAAACACGTTGCATAAGAAAAGGAGTGTCGAGTCAATTCTGTGGCACGTAAAATGCGCCAAATATTCCCACAGTCAATGGGAGTCCTAATTATGCACCAAAAAACTTGCAAATAGCGCATACAAAATGTGTAAAAAAAAACCGCCAAAAAAAGCTTAAAAAAACCGCTTGATTTAGCTGCCCATTTACATTAATGGGAAAGTGAGCTGTTAGTACATACAATGCACTTTATTATGCAAGCGTTTTTAAAAAAACTTGTTTTCTAAAGAAGAAGCATCGGGTCAATTTTTTTGTGCGTTAAATGCGCCAAATGTTCAGAAAGTCAGTAGGAGTCCTAATTACGCGCCAAAAAAAGTGCAAAAGGCGCTCACAAAACATGTACAAAAATCCCACAAAAAACACGTAAAAAAGCACCTGTATTTTGAAAAGCACTTCACAAGAAATGGTATTGTATTCAACATGGTTTTTTTTAGGTGAGTATAAGACTTTTTATTTTTCATACTACTAACTTTATTTTTAAATGGCAGTTGTCTGTTTGACAGCGCCCATTACTAAGGCCCCATGCACACAACCGTAAAAAATCTCAGTTTTGCAGTCCGCAAAAATGGATCCATTTACTTTCATTGAACGCGGACACCTTTCCGTAGCACTACGGGTGGGTGTCCGTGCCATAGAAATGTTCCAAAAATTATGGAACATGTCCGTTCTTTTGCATTTCGCGGGCCGTGCTCTCATACTTCGTATGGGAGCACGGCCCGAAAATGCGGGTGGCAGTCGGCGGCCGGCCGTGCCCGCTATCTCGGGCCGTGATTGCAGGCACGGTCGTGTGCATGGGGCCTAAGGCTGGGCTTAGTGTTAGCCAGTAAAAAGGCTGGTACTAACCCCCCATTATTACCCAGGTACCCACCTCCACCAGTGGTATCGGGAAGAGTCGGGTACAATCAAGTACCCGACCATCTGGTGTGTTGGTCAGGCACTGGGGCAGCCGCAAGCTGGTATTATGAGGCCGGGAAGGGCCAAAAACCGTGGCCCTTCCCACCCTTGAAGTGCTAGGTTGCGGCTGCTTTATTTTATCTGGCTGGTAAAAAAATGGGGGGGGGGGGGGGGGCCCCGCATCGTTTTGTCAATTATTTATAAAATAAAATTTAAAAAAACGACGTGCGGTCTCCCCCTTTTTTCATAACCAGCCAGATACAATAAAGCAGCCACAGCCTAGCATTACCAGGGTGGGAAGGGCCACAGTCTTTGGCCCTTCCCAGTCTCATAATACCAGTCTGCGACTGCCCGAGTGCCTGACCATCACTCCAGATGGTCGGGTACTGAATTGTGGTGGCGGTGGATACCGGGGTTAGTGCTAGTCTTTTTTCCGGCTAACACTAATCCCCGCCTTAGTAATGTATGATCATCAAACAGACAACTGCCATTACTGAGGTGCCAATAAAGTATTAAAAAAACACATAAGAAAATATTTTTATTGAAATAAAAACTCCCCCACAAGACCCTGGTTAACCATTTTATTTTTAAAAAAAATGTAGCTCATCGCAGTAATCCACCGAATCTATGATGTCATCCAACTAATCTATGACGTAGTCCAATATGTCAAGCAGAACCTGCAAAAGACAAAAAATAGTAATATAAAAAATAGTACTCACATACAGCAGACTTCTGTCTTCTCCCCTGCGCAGGTCAATGAACTGTAGTTTCTATTGTGGCACACGGGACCTAGAGATCCGCTAGAAATATTAATAGTTATTAATAATTCTGACGCATCATGGAGCTCCGCCCCTACCTCCCCCAGACATGCAGCCGCTCCGAAAAACCAACGACCCCCCCACAGGAACACCCCCCACACATGCAGACACTCTGAAAACCCTTGACACACCCCCACACGCACCCCCCCACAAGCACCTCATGTGCACCCCCCATACACCACTCTACCCTTGCACACAACCCCCTACCCCTGCATGCACCCCCACCCCTGTATGCACCCCCACACCCCCCCACCCCCACACACACAACCCCCACACACACCCTTGCAATCCACCCCCCCCACACACACAAACACACCCCTGCACCCCTCCACACACACACCCCTCCTACCCCACTAGCACCCTGCATGCACCCCCATACCTGCACGCACCCCCCACACATACACAACCCTTCCTATACACACAACCCCCCCACTCACCTCCCCTGCACGCTCAGACACACACACACCTTACCTGCTGTGCTGCCGGTCTTCAACAAAATGGCTCTGGCTTTCCCCCTACAAATCAACTTCTATGCTGGTCGCTGTGAACTGTGCATGCCACAGAACATGCGAAGTTCAGTCAGAACGGCAGAAGCATAGGAGATGCAATGTTGCATCTGTGTATGCATTGTGAGGAGACACATACACAGATGCAATAAAAAATGGCAGCCCCATAAAAAGTTCAAATAACAAAAATATTTAATGTGAACAAATTAATTAATTAATTAATTAATTTAATATAATATTTAAATAAATAAAAACACGTAAAATAATAAAACCAAATATTTCGATATAATATGACACCTTTCCTTTAACAAAAGCAACTGGGGTCTCACCTTTACACCTACTTTCTCAAACACATCTGTAGTATTCCTTGACTTAGAGATAAGTCAGAATGACAGCAATTTGGAAACCAAAACTCACTTAAAAAAAGTAGATACCAAGGCTTTTTTAGACTTTAAAAGTGCCCTTTTCAAAAGAGGACCCTGAATATTCCTAATAGTCAGTTAAGAAAAAACTGTTCATCAACACACTTGACAAACAAACAAAAATCCTAAATCAAAGATTTCTACAAAAAAGTAATCCAAAAAAATGATAAAAAGTTCCTTTAAAATAATTAAGCTCTGTCTCAAGAACAGTGTTTGACCCAAAGAGTGAAAAAATATCCCCTCCTAAAAATAGGAAAACAAATCAGTTTTCAAGTATTTTATCAACACTTTTAAGTTAGGAAATTTGTATGTGAGAGAGACGTTATAGAAACATTGGGGAGTTATTTTGAATGACCTAATTTTAAACGAGATCGTTTTAGAAAAACCTAAAATCAATTTCAGACGTGGTAGAACGATCAAAATTATAATTGCCCTAAGCAGACTCAGACCAAGGCCATCATTGAGACTAATACGTTTATTCACAATTATTTAGGGGATTTTTAAATGTGGCAAAAAGATCGATCTGTGCTGTGAAAGTATTTGTGTTGTTAAAGTATTACCTCTGGAAAAAAATCAAACATAACTAAAGAGGAATTCAACATTATAACCTTTCTAAACTGCAGTTCTGACTTTGTTATATACCTGATTGAATGTGAGTGTGGTGTCCAATACAGCAGAAGGACCATACAAACACTGCGTAATAGCCATGGATTAAATGTGAAAATAGGGTATCTGAAATATAGTTTATTTAGACATTTATTCCAATCCAAGGTTAGATTCGAATGAACGTAGCAAACCTCGGATGTGAAAAACTTCAGTATTTCGCATCCGAGGTGCATCCGTGCTGCACCCTTGCGGGATGCCTTATCACGCATCCCCCATAGACTAGAGTCTATGGAGGAATATGTGAAGCACAACAAAATAGGACATGTCCTATTTTTTCATGGACCCTTCACACGCTCCGTTGAAACAACGGCCATGTGAACGGCCCCATTGAATTACATAGGTCCGTGTGACGGCCATTGTTTTAACGACTGTCACACGGACGTATTCAGCGCTCGTGTGAATCAGGTCTAACAACTGATTAAAAGTGGGTGCAATAGAGCAGGTTGCACCTCACCAACGTAACATGCTACTTTAAATGAATGGGATTCATATTGGATATTCAAATTTTAAAGCTTAACTCCGGATGGACTAAATGAGAATATAGTGTCACTCTAAGCTGTCTGCAGGAAGCCAATAGATTAGACAGTGGGACCTGCTCCAAAAAACAAAGACATAAAACTTGACATCAAAGAGAAATATGTGTCATCACAGTTTACCAAAGAGAGGGGGTGAAAATATAATGAAAATATACACAATACCTGTAGTCTTTCCTTTCCGTTGATTGAAACGTATCCTTCAGTGAGTAAAAACAACCAGAAGGTAACCAAGCAATAAAATATGTTTATCAAGAAACTTTCAAATCCATCTCAAAATAGTTCCATGTAAACCAACGTAGTGATACTCTTTTTACTTATACAGCAACACATCTTACAGTAACGACACCAAGCCTCACTTAAATCCTTTCAGGTTTGGACACAGCCAATTGACATGCCAGTAAAAATACGCTGAAATATCTTTCTGGCTGAAATATTCCTGATCATCTTTTAATCTTTGAAAACCAACATTTTTAGCAAGTATGTTTAAAAGGTATTGATTGTATATGATGTAATTACTTTTATCCTTTTTTTTATAAGATATTTAAAGAGTATCTTTTTTTTTTTTTATACAAGTCTCCAGCCATCTTAACCTATACCCATGATATTCCGGCACAGTAACAGGTTTTTATTCCTGACTCAACTACGACTCTCTACGATAGGAAGACCAAGTCTACCTCCTGTAGTGGTTTAAGGGATGTTCACATGCCCTTCTCAAGACCAGAGGCATTCCAACTTTTGAAAAGGGGTGACTTTAGCTGACCAAAGTTTTGAATGGCCACTAGGAAACACTTTATCATAGGCTCTTTTGATAGACCTACCAGGAAAAACTGAAAGAGCAGATATCTGAAGTTTGATTGTCTGGGGCTTAGCCACTTCTTAATTCCATCCTGCAGGAATTGGAGGACATCTCCAAAATAAGTTTCCTCTGCCAGAAGCCTTCTTTGACCTCACTCTACAGACATACTTTATTTATCACTCCTTGGCAGCTAACAGAGACCACTGCATCTGATAAGCACAGGGCTTTTAGTAACGGTCCATCAACTCTCATGCCAAGGTTCTTGGACAGCTGGCTGTTCTGCAACACAAGGTCGGGTCTGAGCGTAAACCTCCAATAGGTTCCCTGACATCCTCGGGAGAAACCACACTCATCCAGAATTATATGGCGGTAATCACGGAAGCTTGGTTTTGACTGACTTTTTTCAGGACTCTTGCGACCCAGGGTCGTATTGGCCTACCAGGGAAACGAAAGGATCTTCGGTGGACCCTGGATCTGACACAATAATAGACCCTAATGATCCAGCAGAGGACAAACCCATTTGGAGCCAATCACTTGTCACTAGGTCTATTTCTTATGGGATGATACATAAGTAAGCTATTAGACCTTATCAATATGTACTGTGTGTGCAATGATGGCAAAAAAATATTACAATTAAAAGGGGACATGAACATGTTCTGAATAGATGGAGAGGGGCCTACAGGATCATCTCATGTGGCTGGCCGAAAGAATCCCAGTCCAACACTGTTGCAACCAATGGCACAAGAGAAACACATAAGCCAATAAGACTGTCATGGCTGTGGGGTATGTGGACCCACTGGGCCTCTCCGCCGTAGCGGAGTAGCAGCTGGCCAAACAAAAGTCAATGATAGTCTTTAGGACAAGACTACCTGGATAGAAGGCTTGGCAGACACTTGACTTGGCAGACACTTGACTTGGCAGACACTTGACTCAAAAGTAGCGTAGTCGTCTGGACCCTAGGGCTGGCACGGGCAAAAATGATGAACTCAACTCCAACACTAGACTTAGCACTGGAACTAAACACAATTACTGGATAAGGGATACAGGAAACAGAAAACAGGATACAGCTAAGGAATTATTTGCAGGACAAACATGGGTAGACAGAACAAGGCTCAAGCAAGGACGAAGAGGGCAGAGTCCTTTTTAAAGTCCAGGATGTGTTGAGATTGGGTAGCGACAATATTACTGACGCGCCCTGGCCCTTTAAGGTAGGGAACGAGCGCGTGCACCCTAGGGGAAGCAGTGGAGAGCTACTGCCACGTGTGCTGGCATCTCCGGGGAGGGAGACGCCGGCATGCTCTGAGTGTCCTGCCGTCGCGGCTGCTGGTGAGTAGGACATGCCGGCGTTCAGAAACCGCGGGCATAACACAGACATTCCACGGGATGATGAGAAGGCATCTAGAGCATATAGTATATTGCGGTAATAGATTAATCAAAAACTTCTTGAGTTCTCGATGTCTTTAAATCTAGCTCTGCTAGGCTTCATCTTTCTATCAATTTGGCAAACACCTCGCCTGGAATTGTTTGGAACCGACTGAGATGATCTGCGCACACGAGTTCTTTCATATGTGGACCGTTGAGATCTCTTCCACTTACGCCCCTGCCCAGGTCAAAACCCTAGCCACTTCTCTTAGAAGGGTCGAGATCTCCTTTGAGGAGCTAGACAGAGTAAAATTCTCAGAGTCTACTACAAAGCCCCAGAATTGGCACCTCCTGGTTGGAATAAGGTTGGATCTTTTTGTGTTCCAAAAAATCCATCTAAGGGAGGATAGAAAGGTTATATCGCTGCTCTTGCATCACTGTAGGAGGGTAGTTGATTCTGCCTTGATCAGCCAATCAGCTAGATATTGTGCAATTTAATTGTTAGGAAAAGTTTGGAGAGGATGTTGGTGGATAAATACAATGGCAAGAAAAAACCTTAAGCTTACCCAAATCAAACTTTAGAAAGGAATAAAATAATCCCACGGGAGGGCAGCTACCTATCTATCAACTTTTGGTAGGATAACAAAAATAAAACACAATGAGGGGGAGGAGCTAAGGTCCTTTTATAGGGTTGGTTCAAGTTGAATTGACCTTTCGTGTCACCTGTCCAAAGCATGCAGTAGGAGGATAAATGCCTGTATGTATGTGCTGCTGTGCAGGACGTCCAACTAATTTTCTACATCACCTAAAAGTTTTTCGGCAGGAGTGGAGTAAATCTATAGCAAAGGCACCCATAGAGAAGTACAGTATGACTTTTACTACAAATTGCTGACCTCAAGGCTGTCTGACAGGGTGCCAGAAGGTCTCAAACAGGATAAAAATGTTACCGGTGTGAGATGCAGCGGTTACAGCAATGGTCTTTAGAATAAAATTTGGTCCTCAATTTCGAAAAGAAACAGTAAATATTCAAAGTTTTTAGGGAACGAGGGCAGGAACAATTGCGCATTAGCATGTGTGGGAACCATATTGAGGCGGTAAAGGAATTTAAGCTTCAGGGGTAAACTATTCCGCATGATCTGACATGCTTTGCAATAATATATGCCACAGTAAGGAAGGCCCAACAGCGTATTTATTTTTTAAGACTTTTAAAAATAAATGGTTTTAGTGTTGAGGTTTTGCTAAAGTTTTATCACGCAACCTGTCATGTTGGGTTCGTGAAGCCACTGGGCCGTACCAAATTGGCAGAATGGCAGCTGGCCTACGGGGCGCAGGTAACAGTCTATAGTTCGTATAGGATACCTGTGGTAGCTCGGACAGTAGCAAGGCAGGCTCGGCTAGGACTAGGCAGCAGGCAGATGTCAGGTGTGGTGTAGCTGGACAGGCGTGGTATGCAGAACAGCACGACTACAGCTCAGCACGGCACTTGACCAGGATAGCACGGGATACAGGATACAGGTACGGGAAACACTGGGAACTGGAAGACACTAGGAGACCATTTGCATAGACAAGCTTTGGGTACGACAACGACACTCAGGCATGGGAGGAAGGGGCTGGGCCCTTCTTATAGCCCAGGGTGCTCTTGGAGCAATCAGCTCAATCTCCCACCTGCATGTGCTTTGGCCTCTTAAGGCTAGACTGAGCTCGCAAGCGCACCCTGGTGGTCACTGTGGAACAGGACGGCCGTATGTGCAGACATCTCTGGAGAGAAGGGCGTCGACTGGATGGAAGGAGTTTGTGGTCAGCGACCACGGACGTTACAGTATCCCCCCTCTTACGCCCACTCTTCTTGGGACCAGAACGAGAGAGAAACCTCTTAATGATGGTAGGAGCATTGAGATTCTCTTCTGGCTCCCAAGACCTCTCTTCTGGACCAAACCCCTTCCAATCTACTAAATAAAAGGTTCTTCCTCTTACTTTTTTAATGTCCAGGATCTCCTTAACCTCGAAGGTGTCTGAAGGACCGCTGGAGGCAACCGCAGGGCTAAGAGTCTTGGTAAAGCGGTTCAGAACCACCGACTTCAGGAGGGAGACATGGAAAGAGTTGGAGATCTTGAGGGTAGGAGGCAGCCGAAGCTTGTAGGTGATAGGGTTGATCTGCTGTAGGATCTCAAAGGGTTCGAGGAACCTGGGAGAAAATTTGTATGATTGCACCCTCAGTCGAATATTCCTGGAGGACAGCCAGACCTTCGTGCCAGGGAGAAACTGAGGAGGTTCTCCTCTCCTTGTGTCCGCCTTCCGTTTCATGCGGTCGACCGCCAGCAGGATGGAGGATCGAGTCTGCTGCTACCAGATCTACAGAAAGTTCCTAAAAGCAGTGTCAGCTGCTGGTACCTCGGACATATCAGGCACCGGGAGAGGAATTCGTGGGTGTTGGCCATAGACAATAAAGAACGGTGTATTCCTTGTGGACTCGCTGGTGTGATTATTGTATGAGAATTCAGCCCATGGGAGCAACTGCCCCCAGTCATCATGCTGCTTGGAGATAAAGTGGCGTAGGTAGGTCTCCAAGATCTGATTTATCCTCTCGACGTGACTATTGGACTGAAGATGGTAGACAGATGAAAAGTCCAACTTTACACCTAGGAGTCCGCAGAGGGCTCTCCAGAACATCGAGATAAACTGAACCCCCCGATCAGACACAATATGCTACGGCAAGCCGTGCAGGTGGAAGATGTGTTGGATGAAAAGCTTGGCCAGTTAAGGAGCAGAAGGAAGACCGGTAAGAGGAACGAAGTGGGCCATCTTCGAAAATCGATCCACCACCACCCAGACACTACTACATCCAGAAGAGAGAGGCAGGTCAGTGATAAAGTCCATTATTATATGCTGCCAGGGAGCATCGGGCACAGGCAATGGCTGGGGCAGGCCAGCAGGTCTGGAGTGAGTGACCTTGTTAGCTGCACACACTGAGCAGGAAGAAACAAAGTCCATAATCTCCTTGGGCAGCATGGGCCACCAGAAATGATGGGCAATCAGATCTCGGGTCTTATGGGTCCCCACGTGACCTGTCAGTCTAGAGGAGTGTCCCCAGCGGAGGATTCTCCCTCTGTCAGCCAGGCACACAAAAGTTCTCCCTGGAGGAATGTCCCCAAATTGCAGGGGGTTGACAGAGACAATGCAAGACATATCAATAATGTTCTGTGGAATTTCCATGGTGTCTTCTGTCTCGAAAGACCTGGACAAGGCATCGGCCCTCATATTTTTGTCAGCCGGGCGATAATGGAGCTCAAACTGGAACCTGGTAATGAACAGCGACCACCTGGCCTGATGAGGATTCAGCCGTTGGGCTGTCTGGAGATAGGTGAGATTCTTGTGGTCCGTAAAAATGAGGATGGGATGAGCTGTGCCCTCTAGTAGATGTCTCCACTCCTCCAGAGCCAATTTGATGGCCAGTAACTCCCGATCCCCAATCGAGTAGTTGCGTTCTGCAGAAGAGAAGAGCTTAGAGAAATATCCACATACCATTGACTTGCCCTTGGAACCTCTCTGGAACAGGAGTGCACCAGCACCGACAGAGGAGGCGTCCACCTCCAACGATAACTGTAGAGAAACATCTGGATGATGGAGGATAGAGGCTGACGTGAAGGCACTCTTCAGGCTAATGAATGCGGACTCTGCCTCAGGAGTCCCCACCTTGGCGTTCATGCCCTTCTTGGTGAGGTTAGAAATAGGAGAAGTTAGGGATGAACTGTCTGTAAAAATTGGCAAATCCCAGAAAGAGCTGTATGGCCCTCAAGCCTTGAGGGCGTGGCCATTCCAGGACGGACTTTACCTTTTCAGGATCCGTCTTGAGACCTTGATTCGAGATTATGTAGCCCAGGAAGGGTAGAGCATCTCTCTCAAACACGCACTTCTCCAACTTAGCGTACAGACGCAGCAAAACTTGACGGACGTGTCTCTGATAAGTCATAGGATCTGGGAAAAAAAATCAAGATGTCATCAAGATAGACTACTACACAAACATAGAGGAGATCACAGAAGATATCATTAACAAACTCCTGGAAGACTGCGGGAGCATTACACAGGCCGAAGGGCATTACTAGATATTCATAGTGTCCATCACGGTTGTTAAATGCAGTCGTCCATTCGTCACCCCGGCGAATCCGGATTAGGTTGTAAGCCCCACTGCCGGGGAGGAAGATTTCCGTATTAAGTCCCGCTCCAAGTTCTCTTTAACATAGGCAGACATGGACAGAGTCTCTGGTAAGGAGAGAGGATTTACCCTACCACGGGGAAGGGATGCACCAGGAATCAGCTCGATAGGACAGTCACCGCCTCCCTCTTGCTGAAGACGTCCGAAAATGCAGCATAATGACCAGGCAATCCTGCCAATGACTGAGGCAGAGGGGGCTGAGCCGAACGAATCTGTCCCAGGCAACGGTTGTGACACTCGGGGCCTCATTGGAGAACCTCTCCATAATTCAATTCCAGGACTGGGGCATGTAATTGGAGTCAAGGCAGGCCCAGCAGCACGGGGTTAACGACCTTGGACAAGACAAAGAACGATAACAGCTCGGAGTGGAGAGCTCCCGCTTGGAGCCTCAACGGCTTGGTCACAGCTATAACTGGGTCTGGCAGAGGCAGTCCATTTACCGATGCAACCATTAACGGACTCTCCAGAGGGGTAGTGGGTAATTAAATAAGATCCACCAGGTCTCTACAAATGAAATTAGCAGCGGATCCAGAGTCCAGATACACAGAAACCCGATGCGTTTTCTCGCCGGACACTATGGTCACGTGTATGGACAATTTAGACAGAAGTCCTTTTTTACCCAAGGTTGTCTCTCCTAGCAACCCTAGGCTTTGGGACTTTTGGGGACACAGACGCACAAGATGACCTCCGAGGCCGCAATATAGACAGAATCCCGAAGTGCGTCTGCGTTGTTATTCCTGGGTGGATAGCTTACACTGGTCCATCCTCACAGACTCCTTGGGAGGATCGGCACATGAGGACAGCAGAGGTTGCTGCAAGGGTGGGACCGGACATGGAAGGCCTCCCTCCCGACGAGCTTCTTGGAGCTGTTCACGGATCCTCATATCAATCCAGGCGGAGAGAAGGATGAGGTTATCCAGGGTAGATGGTAGATCTCGAGCGGCAAGTTCATCCTTAGGAGACAACAGTTCTCCCGCCAGGGTGTGGAAGTGGATGGCGTACTCGCCCACGGAGGTGTCACCTTGGCGTAGGTTTAGCAAGGAAGCCGCTGCAGATGAGACTCGTCCAGGCTCCTCAAAAACCATGCGAAAAGTCCGGAGGAAGCCCTGGAAGTCACGGGTCTCTGGTCCTTGTCTCTCCCAGATAGGATTTGCCCATGCAAGAGCCTTGCCAGCGAGGAGAGAGATGATGAAAGAGACCCTTGCGCCATAAGACGAAAATGCCCTTGCATACAGGCTGAAGTGGATCTGGCACTGGTTCAAAAATCCACGACAGGCACCTGCATCTCCATCATAGCGGTCAGGAAGTGGCAAAGTAAAACGGGGATCAATTCTGCCAGAAGGTGTAGTCTGAGGATCAAAACTGCCAGGAGGTGTAGTAGGAGGAACGGCAGCTTGTGCCTCCTGCCGACGTGCGAGAATGTTCAAAGCCTGGAGAAGTTGGTCCTGTCAAGACCGGAGGTCCAGCATATCCGCCCGCATCTCTTGCGACGCAATCTTGGTCTTGGATCGACCAGCGTGGTCCATGGCCTGAGCGGATTATCACATTGGCTTTGTGTACCCACTCGGCCGTACCGCCTTGGCGGTATGGCAGCTGGCCAACAAGGTGCAGGTAACAGTCTATAGTTCGTAGAGGGTACCTGTGGCGGCTCGGACAGTAGCAAGACAGGCTCGGCTGGGACTAGGCAGCAGGCAGACATCAGGTGTGGTGTAGCAGGACAGGCGTGGTATGCAGAACAGCACGACTACAGTTCAGCACGGCACTTGACCAGGATAGCACGGGATACAGGATACAGGTATGGGAAACACTGGGAACTGGAAGACACTAGGAGACCATTTGCATAGACAAACTTTGGATACAACAATGATGCTCAGGCATGGGAGGAAGGGGCTGAGCCCTTCTTATAGCCCAGCATGCTCTTGGAGCAATCAGCTCAATCTCCCACCTGCGTGCGCTTTGGCTTTTTATGTCTAGACTGAGCTCGCGAGCACACCCTGGTGGTCACTGTGGAATAGGACGGCCGTATGTGCAGACATTTCTGGACAGAAGGGTGTCGACTGGATGGAAGGAGTTTGTGGTCAGCGACCACGGACGTTACACAGCCATTGAGAGTGTTTTGACTTATGGCATCACAGTTTGGTTTGGTAGGACAATAGTGAAAGAAAAGTGTTTATTATGTACGGTGGCTAAAACTTCTAGACCAATTATTGGCTGCAATGTCTTGTGGTTACCAGTAGAGATGAGCGAACTTATGAAAAGTTTGGTTACGGCTGGTTCGCCGAATTTCATGAAAAAGTTCGATTCGGACCGAACTAGTTCTGACCGAACCTGTAATACAAGAAGGCCCCTAAAAATCGTGTATAACACTGTTTAAAAGCCCTAGAAGCTCTGTATAACACTCTTAGTTCACCCATGAGTGTATCCAAGTACTTTTGAGCTGTCTTTAAGGCAAAGTTAGTGTCAAAGTTATGCCAACATGTATGGCTATAGGAAAACGGATGGGACACGGTGATAACTAACAGAAACCACTGCACTTGTGCATGTTGTATGCTTAATGCATTGTTAAAAAAGGTACAAAAATTAACCATTTTTGGCGGCAGATGCCTGCCAGGGTTCATACATATAAGGTGGTAAAAGAAGAAGCAATGGCTTTTGACAAGCCCTCAAAAAATGTACCCTTTATGGTGGCAGAGGCCTGCCGGGGTTCATCCATACATGGATGTAAAAGCAACAAGCAATGGCTTTTGACAAGCCCTCCAAAAATTTACCCTTTTTATTGGCAGATGCCTGCCGGGGTTCATCCATACATGGATGTAAAAGCAACAAGCAATGGCTTTTCACAAGCCCTCCAGGCCTGCTTGTAGCAGACAGCTGTGGAGGTGTATTGGTGGTAGTAGAGGTAGCCAACGGACAGCAAGGGTGGTAGTAGTAGTAGCAGCACATTAAAAGAGACTGGACAGTCACAGGACAAAGCCCTGTGGTGGGGCAGGCCTCAGGCCTGCTTGTAGCAGACAGCAGTGGAGGTGTATTGGTGGTAGTAGAGGTAGCCAACGGACAGCAGGGGTGGAAGAAGTAGTAGTAGCAGCACATTAAAAGAGACTGGACAGTCACAGGACAAAGCCCTGTGGTGGGGCAGGCCTCAGGCCTGCTTGTAGCAGATGGCAGTGGAGGTGTATTGGTGGTAGTAGAGGTAGCCAACGGACAGCAAGGGTGGTACTAGTAGTAGTAGTAGTAGCAGCACATTAAAAGAGACTGGACAGTCACAGGACAAAGCCCTGTGGTGGGGCAGGCCTGCTTGTAGCAGATGGCAGTGGACGTGTATTGGTGGTAGTAGAGGTAGCCAACGGACAGCAAGGGTGGTAGTAGTAGTAGTAGTAGCAGCACATTAAAAGAGACTGGACAGTCACAGGACAAAGCCCTGTGGTGGGGCAGGCCTGCTTGTAGCAGACGGCAGTGGAGGTGTATTGGTGGTAGTAGAGGTAGCCAACGGACAGCAAGGGTGGTAGTAGTAGTAGTAGCAGCACATTAAAAGAGACTGGACAGTCACAGGACAAAGCCCTGTGGTGGGACAGGCCTCAGGCCTGCTTGTAGCAGACGGCAGTAGAGGTGTATTGGTGGTAGTAGAGGTAGCCAACGGACAGCAAGGGTGGTAGTAGTAGTAGTAGCAGCACATTAAAAGAGACTGGACAGTCACAGGACAAAGCCCAGTGGTCAATGGTGGGGCAGGCCTGCTTGTAGCAGACGGCAGTGGAGGTGTATTGGTGGTAGTAGAGGTAGCCAACAAACAGCAAGGGTGGTAGTAGTAGTAGTAGCAGCAGCACATTAAAGGAGACTGGACAGTCACAGGACAAAGCCCTGTGGTGGGGCAAGCCTCAGGCCTGCTTGTAGCAGACGGCAGTGGAGGTGTATTGGTGGTAATAGAGGTAGCCAACGGACAGCAAGGGTGGTAGTAGTAGTAGTAGCAGCACATTAAAAGAGACTGGACAGTCACAGGACAAAGCCCTGTGGTGGGGCAGGCCTCAGGCCTGCTTGTAGAAGACGGCAGTGGAGGTGTATTGGTAGTAGTAGAGGTAGGCAACGGACAGCAAGGGTGGTAGTAGTAGTAGCAGCACATTAAAAGATACTGGATAGTCACAGGACAAAGCCCTGTGGTGGGGCAGGCCTGCTTGTAGCAGACGGCACTGGGGGTGGATTGGTGGTAGAAGTAGTAGCAGCACCAACAGCGGCACATTAAAAAAAGAGTGGACAGGACAGAATACCTTAGTAGCAGGCGGCAGTAGCAGGCGGCAGCGGCAGCAGCAGCAGCAATGTCAGATCTAATCAGTGGCATCAGGCACAGGGGTTTTAAAATCCTCACCGATCCACGCTTGATTCATTTTCAGAAACGTGAGATTTTCCAAGCTGTTGGCGGCTAATCTTGTTCGCTTAGGGGTGACGAAGCCCCCTGCCGCGCTGAATACCCTCTCTGACGCTACACTGGAGTGTGGACAAGACAGTACACCCATGGCAAACTGGGCCAGTTCTTGCCAATGATCCAATCTGTTGACCCAAAAGTCCATAGGGTCTGGGATCAACATTTCTGACGGAGAAAGGGCACAGTCCAGGTACGAGTGAACCTGGTTGTTTAGGTGCTGCACCTAGTGATGGTGAACATCCTTTTGGTGACTACGATGTGTGTCAGGTCGGGGTATTGGATGTAAAAATGTTGTCATCATATTTTCCAAACTGAATTGGCTGCTGCTGCTGCTGCTGCAGCCTATTGCAGAGGTAGCTCTGCCAGAGGCGGTGGAACGATGAGACAGTGGGGAGCGGAGATTGGCCCCCCGGTCAGACATGCTTGCAGCAGGTGTTTGCCGTTTGAAAGCCGTGACAAGCTGGCTGCATAGCTTCTCTCGATAATAAGCCAATTTTGCCTCCCTCTCGGAAGGCGCAAAAAACTCCCTCATTCTGGCTTTA
Organism: Rhinoderma darwinii; assembly: GCF_050947455.1. Lineage (NCBI taxonomy): Eukaryota > Metazoa > Chordata > Amphibia > Anura > Rhinodermatidae > Rhinoderma > Rhinoderma darwinii. The sequence goes on along the minus strand of NC_134689.1, from coordinate 305,721,948 downwards.
TACCGAGGGTCTAAAAGTCTGGCTATCCAGTACTCATTTCTTTGCTTCATGCTAACAATACGACAGTCAGCGCGCAAGTAACGAAGCATACAGCTCGCCATCCTGGCCAGCGTTTCAGAGGGTCCGGTTGGTTCCATCTCCGCCCCATACTGCCATGATTGTCCATCATCAAGGTCGTCATCAGATTCGTCATCACCATCACTGTCATGTTGTGCGGCTGCCTCGTCCCCTATCCCTTCCTGTGATTCCATCTCCAAATCCAGCTCCTCTTCAGGTCCTGTTTCCTCATCCTCATCCTCCTCCTCCTCCTCAACATCCATAGCCAGATGTGATCCTTCCTCCATCCTTTGCTGAATCATCGCTGTGAGCGTTTGCTCCATAATGAATATCAGCGGTATAACATCGTTCATTCCGCTAGCGTCACGGCTCACAAATCGTGTGGCCTCTTCAAAGGGCCTCAAAACGCGACATGCGTCTCTAACCAGCTGCCAGTGCCTGAGCTCGAAATTACACTGGCTCCAAACGCTGCCCGTCTGCTGCATCAGGATATCATTCACGGCTTTCCGCTGTTCGTACAGACGGTCCAACATGTGCAGGGTGGAATTCCAGCGTGTTGGAACGTCGCAAATCAGGCTGTGTTCTGGGAGATTGTTTTGACGCTGCAAGTCCAGGAGGGCGTGCTTAAATGCATACGAACGTCTAAAGCGAACGCAAACCCTCCTGGACATGGCCAGCACACCCTTCAAACCAACATATGACTTTAAGAAGCGTGTTATGGCCAGATTGATCACATGTGCCATGCAAAGAGCGTGTGTCAGGTGACCTAGACGCAGTGCAGCCACAACGTTCTTCCTGTTATCAGAGACAACATTGCCCAGTGTGAGTTTCAGAGGAGACAGCCAGCGTGCAATTTCCTCCTTGATGCACAGCAGCAGCTCCTGCCCTGTGTGGCTTTTCTCGCCCAGGCTCAGCAGGTGTAAGACTTCGTTGTGGCGCTTCACCTTGCACCTATGAAAAGAGGAGGGAGGAGGAGTGGAAGATACGCTGTGTCCTGTCGGGGACGGGAAGACCTCCATTGAGGAGGGCAAGGAGGAGGAGGAGGAGTAGGAGGAGGAGGATGGTAGGCGCCTGGTGTCCGGAGTTGAACCAGAAAGATACAAGCGTGGAGGTGGTAATGCCTGGCATTGCTGCGGTGGTGCATCGGACTGAAATATATTGACCCAGTGGGCCGTGAAAGACATGTACTGTCCCTGCCCATAGTTACTGCTCCACGTGTCAACGGTGGCATGTACCCTGCTGCACACGGATAATTGCAAGGACTGGCACACCTTTTCCTCCACGTGCTTGTGCAAGGCAGGGACAGCTGTTTTGGAGAGGTGATGTCAGCTAGGTATTCGCCACCTAGGCTGAGCGCACGCCATCAATTGCTTGAAGCCGGCGGAGTCGACCAGGTGGTACGGCAGCGACTGCACCACCAACAACTTAGCCAGTTGTGAATTAAGCCGCACGACAAGTGGATGACTGGGTATATATTGTTGCTTATTGGACAACGATTCCGTAATGGATAACTGACGGGACGTAGGAGGAGCACTAGATTACAGTGATGATGATGATGACAACAACATGGTGGATAAGGCCTGGCTACTACTTAGATGACAGGGACTCGGAGCAGCAGCAGCAGCAGCAGCGGCAGAGGGGTCTTCATTAGATGTACATGATGATGGTGGGGCATGTCGATTGTCCCACATGGCCTTGTGATGCCGCTCCATGTGTTTACGTAGAGCGGTAGTTCCTACATTGCTGCCCTGCCCACGCCTTACTTTCTGCTTGCAGATACGGCACTGTGCCATGTTTTCGTCCTCTGGGAAGGTACAGCAAAATTGCCACACGGCAGAGTACCGTAAAGAGGTAGTACCACGTCCACCACCACCACCACCCGAGCTTGGCCCTTGTCTGGCAGGCTTTTTTCGGGAGCCTACACCAGCATCAGTGTCGCCGTCACCGGCTCCTGAGCTGACCCTACTGCTGCAACGTTTTGCAGATTGACTTCTGCCCCTACCTCGGCTTGGCTGTTTATCACTGCCAGTGCCGCCACTACTACCCTCCTCCTCTGACGCCGTCATCACCTCGTCACCTGGTTCCCACGTCCTGTCTAAAACAACATCATCATCATAGCCCTCCTCATCATCCCCGCCACTTCTGTCAGTGTGTTGTGAATGTGATGTGACATCATGGCGGGCTCCATGCCCCCCCTCATTACTGCATCTGCCACCACGGCTACCACCACCAACACCCCCACTACCACAGCTATGCGTCTCGGTCACCACTTCCACCTCCACCACCGCCGCAACACACTCCGTTGGCTGACTCGCGGAAAACAAATCATCATCACTATGTTGTTCAGTATCTTCCTTCGCACCCGAGGAGATGTCTCTTAGGACTCTCAGGAAAGATGGCTTCCCGCTAGGAAGGGGGAGTGAAGACATAGATGATGGAATGGAAACGCTAGAAATACCTATATTACTACTGTCACTGTGCCAAGGAACTGTAGAGGATCTGGAATCCAACGAAACCTGGCTTGAAGCCAGATCGTCAGAGTCTTCCTGCTGAGATGACCGCGAGCCAGCTAACCAGTCCACAATGGCCGTATTGTCTAAACTAACCCGCCCACCGGAGGAGATGGACAAGTCTGGCTCAAAAAACAAGGGGGCACTCCCTCCGTCTGGAGAAAAAAAGGTTCAACCTGCAGAGGCGACAAGCCTTCTTTACTGTGAGAACTGTGAATCTATGGAATAGCCTACCGCAGGAGCTGGTCACAGCAGGGACAGTAGATGGCTTTAAAAAAGGCTTAGATAATTTCCTAGAACAAAAAAATATTAACTGCTATGTGTAGAAATTTTTTACTTCCCCTTTCCCATCCCACTTCCCCTTTCCCATCCCTTGGTTGAACTTGATGGACATGTGTCTTTTTTCAACCGTACAAACTATGTAACTATGTAACTATGCTACTACTACCAGCAGGCACATGGCTGCTGCTACTAGTGGAACTGGGCACATGTCTTGTGCCACAAATGCTGGTACTGGGTCTGGCACCAACAGATCCAACATTTGGACTGGAAGAGGACACGGCATGGGTGTTTTTTCCTCTACCCCGTCCTTTCACAACCTTTTTTTACCAGACATTTCACTGCTGGAGTGCAGCAAGTTGAATTAAAACCCGGGGGATGTGCCCCTTCTAAAAGCGTATTCACACACTGGCTTGGCAAATGGCAATGAATGAGAATTTCTATCAGCCACGCCGCGGTGCACTCAGGGAATGCTGGGCGTTGTAGTACTACGTCTACTACAAAGGCTGCCTGTATTGCAAGTTGGATTGTTATTTGTTTGTTATGTTAACGGCCGGGGATGAGCCCCTTCTAAAAGCGTATTCACACACTGACACTGGCTTGGCAAATGGCAATGAATGAGAATTTCTATCAGCCACGCCGCGGTGCACTCAGGGAATGCTGGGCGTTGTAGTACTAAGTCTACTACAAAGGCTGCCTGTATTGCAAGTTGGATTGTTATTTGTTTGTTATGTTAACGGCCGGGGATGAGCCCCTTCTAAAAGCGTATTCACACACTGGCTTGGCAAATGGCAATGAATGAGAATTTCTATCAGCCACTGTGCACTGACTCAGGGAATGCTGGGCGTTGTAGTACTACAAAGGCTGCCTGTATTGCAAGTTGGATGCAACGGGGATGAGCCCCTTATAAAAGCGTATTCACACACTGGCTGAGTAGTGAATAGTGGATGACCCCTTCGATTGCTGTATTCCTGCCTTTTAGATTCCTAAAGCTTTCCCTTACTGCACAGAGATGCTATCCCTACAGCTCCTGTCTCTAAAATGGCCGCTGAGCTCTGTGCATAGACTTTTATTGCAGGCTTGAGCCCGCCCCTATGCTGCCTCCCGATTGGCTGGGAGGGCCGTTTGCAAGGCATTATGGGGTAGCCTGATGTCAGGTGATATTGTGAAATCCTCTATTTTACATCTAACATGTGGCAAAATGTAGCCAGGTTCGGTCAAAACGGGTTCGGCCGAACCCGGTGAACTTCGGATTCGCTGCGAACCGAACTTTTCCCGATGTTCGGACCGAAACCGGGTTCGGTTGTCCCGGTTCGCTCATCTCTAGTTACCAGGTATTTATGAGGATCGGTGTGTGAGTAGAGCAACTAAGATCTTTGGAGAATAGTTCACACCCACATTATAGACTGTTTGAAATGCTACCATCTGAAATATGGTATTGTCTTATTAGGGCATGAACGAGCAGTTTTAGGAAGAGTTTCTATCCTATGGTAGTACGGTTTCTAAATAAGCAAATGTGTTTTTCAGACATGTGCTGGCCTTATGTGCTTCCTTTCCTATATGTTCCAACTGTTTCAGCTTTTACATTTTCTAATCTGTAAATTGCAGATGTTTTACTCTGCGATTCTCATAGTTGGCGATAAAGTATTCTATTCTATTCTTTGGCTATGTTCACACGGAGTATTTTGGGGGAGGAATATCTGCCTCAAAGCTCCAAACGGAATTTTGAGGCAGATATTCCTCCCCCAAAATACTCCGTGTGAATAGCAATGATCGCGCCGTTTTTCGCCCGCGGCCATTGAGCGCCGCGGGCAGAAAACACGCTTTCTCCTGCCTCCCATTGAAGTCAATGGGAGGTCGGAGGCGGAAGCGCCCGAAGATAGGGCATGTCGCTTCTTTTTCCCGCGAGGCAGTTTTACTGCTCGCGGGAAAAAGACGCCGACGCCTCCCATTGAAATCAATGGGAGGCGTTCTCGGGCCGTTTCTGCCGAGTTTTGCGACGCGGTTTCCGCGTCAAAAAACTCGGCAAAAGACCCCGTGTGAACATAGCCTTTAGGCCCCCTTCATATCCCATTTATTGCACTATGTTTGACGTATACACTGGAAAAACTCCCAACATATATGTTAAACGCAAGCTGTGACGCATGGTCTAAAAGTGCCATCCGTCACCATAGACTATAATGGTATCCATTAAAAGGATACGTCATGAACTGGAAGAATGATAGTTCATGACATATAAACGGATGCCTGTGACATATGCCATACAGTGGCATACAAACAAACTGAGCATGATTAATGCTTCTTTTTTTCTTGCTTTTATATATGCCATCATTTTAAAGCATACAGCATGTGAATACATCAATCACAGACAGGGGCGGATTAAGGGTACCATGGGCCCAGGGCACTTTTTCAGGTCTGCCCCCCCCCCCCTGAACTCCGAAGAGGCTGTACCGTATATATTTGCAGATTTCTGTTTAGGCGGCCACAGATCTGGCACGGTTTTAATTTGGCTGTAAAAGCAGAATGAGCCATATAGAAGAAAGAAAGCAGAATACTTTGAGACACTGAAGTGGTCAGGAGCTTTATAACTTTTTTATTTTTACGTCAATGGAGTGGTGTGTGAAGAATTATTTTTTTGCGGGAGGAGTTATAGTTTTTATTGGCAACATGTAAAGTACCATATAATGAGTGAATTGGGAAAAACTGAGATTCCTCCATGGTTTATTGGGTTTAGTTTTTACTGTATATATATATTTACCTTCTCTTAAGATAAAAGTAGATTTAACATATCCTTTTACCTTAAGAGAAGGTAAATATATACAGAACCAGAACCAAGCTCAGCACATATATACAGACCCAGAACCAAGCTCAGTACATATATACAACACCAGAACCAAGCTCAGTACATATATACAGCACTAGAACCAAGCTCAGTACATAAATACAGCCCCAGAACCAAGCTCAGTACATAAATACAGCAACAGAACCAAGCTTAGTACATATATACAGCGCTAGAACCAAGCTCAGTACATATATATAACTCCAGAACCAAGCTCAGTATATATATATATATATATATATACAGCACCAGAACAAAGCTCAGTACATGTATACAGCACCAGAACAAATACAGTTCAGTACAGAGATCATTTGCAAATTCAATTTAACCCCTGCTGTATAAATTTGTACGAGATAAAACGACAACTCCCAGTATAGCCTGAACAATGGTTAGGATATGCTGGGAGTTGCTGTTTAACCAAAACGAATGCTACCATCCTTCATCTTGCTGCAGATCATACAGTGACTAAAGTACTGATCAGTCACAGGGAGAATAAACATTTACATTGAGTGACTCACAGGTTATGTCTCAGATTCTTTTTCGTTCTTTTTCTTCTCCATCCGGTCCAGACCTCTATGATGACTTCTCTCGGGCACGGACCATTTATACAGTTCACAGCTCAGATGTCTTCGGCTCCTCACTTTTCCAACATTTCTGCACCTGTAAACGAAGACAAAATTCTCATGATGTCATACTCTATGCTTCTAAATATAATAGTATCATACAATGAATATAATAGTACTATACACTGTACTCCTGAATATAATAGTATTATACACTGCGCCCCTGAATATAATAATACTATACACTGTGTTCCTGAATATAATAGTACTATACACTGTGCTCCTGAATATAATAGTACTATACACTGTGCTCCTGAATATAATTGTACTATACACTGTACTCCTGAATAAAATAGTACTATACACTGTACTCCTGAATATAATAGTACTATACACTGTGCTCGGGAATATAATAGTACTATACACTGTGCTCCTGAATATAATAGTACTATACACTACGCTCCTGAATATAATAGTACTATACACTGTGCTCCAGAATATAATAGTACTATACACTGTACTCCTGAATATAATAGTGCTATACACTGCGCTCCTGAATATAATAGTACTATACACTGTGCCCCTGCATATAATAGTACTATACACTGTGCCCCTGAATATATATAGGTGTGTGTGTGTGTGTGTGTGTGTGTATGTCTGTGTATATGTGTGTATAGGAGACAGCATATCTATAGCACTACGACCCTATAAACTATGGATAGGATTAGATACAGTGGCTCAGCACAGTATCACACATGATAGGATTAGATACAGTAGCTCAATAGACAGTATCACACATTATAGGATTAGATACAGTAGCTCAACAGACAGTATCACACATGATAGGATTACATACAGTGGCTCAGCAGACAGTATCACACATGATAGGATTAGATATAGGGACCAGCTCGCTGAAATTAAAAGGTAAGTATAAGAATTGTTTTGCTTTTTTATGTGTTACTAATTATTTTTGTGTCTTTGTGTTATTTTACAGGTTCGGTTGTTGGACTACGTCGTATTCGAGGACTACTTCAATGACAGCGTTTTTTTTATTCTCAATAAAATGGTTAATGAGGGTTGTGTTTGTTTTTTTATTTAAAGAAAATAAATTTCTATGTCCTTGTATTTTTTTTAAACTTTATTATTACCGCCTTATTAATAGCTGCTGGCTGATTGACAACATCCATTGCTAAGGCGAGGCTTAATGTTAGCAGGCGCAGAGGCTAACACTAACCCCCATTACCCCGTTACCCACCGCCATCAGTGGTACTGGGAAGAGCCGGGTACGAACATTGATGGTCGGGTACTGGGTCAGCCACAGGCTGGTAATATCAGCCTGGGAAAGGCCAAAAACAGTGACCCTTCCCCCCTGGTAATGCTAGGCTGCTGCTGTTGTATCTTGTGGGGTCCCCCCCATTTTTCATAACCAGCCAGATACAAGAAAGCAGCAGCTGGTTAACGTTACCATTTGGCAAGTGCCAGAGTTTTTGGCCTTTCCCAGCCTAATAATACCAGCCTGCGGCCGCCCCATTACCCGACCATCACTACAGATGGTCAGGTACTGGATCGTACCCGGCTTTTCCCGACACCCCTGGTGGCGGTCAGTACCGGGGTAATAATAGGGGTTAGTGATAGCCTCTGCACCGGCTAACACTAAGCCTCGCCTTAGTAATGGACACTGTCAATCAACCGGCGGCCATTACTAAGGCGGTAGTAATAAAGTTTAAAAAAGAAAGACATAGAAAAAATATTTTATTGAAATAAAAACCACCCAGACAACCCCCTTTAACCATTTTATTGATAATAAAAACGCCATCATCGAAGTAGTCCTCGAATCCGACGTAGTCCAACGACCGAACCTGTAAAAAACACAAACACAACAAAAACGATTAGTAACACGTGGTAGGCTTAGGTACAGGGCCCATGTGTGATACTGTCTGTCAAGGCAGGCTTAAATAGCAGACAGTAATCTTATACAGTACATGTGGTAGGCTTATATACAGGGCCCATCAGACAGGATCACACATGGGCCATGTATCTAAGCCTGCCATGTGCTTACGTAAGACGCTTAGATACGGGGCCCAGCAGACAGGATCACACAATCTGTGATCCTGTCTCATGGGCCCTCTAAGCCTGCAACATCGTAGGCTTAAAGGGATTGACCAGTCGCTAAACATTGATGGCCTATCCTCAGGATAGGCCATCAATAATTTATGGGTCGGGGCCCGTCTCCCGGGATCCACCAATCACCTGTTTTGAAGGAGCCGCAAGGCACTGGTACGACAGCTGCTTTCCCTTCATTTCCCTTACTGGCTCATACTGTGAATCGCTGACACGGATTCACAATGTGAGCAAGTGACCGGAATGAAGGGGAAGCACCAGCTCGCGTACGAGCGCTGCGGCCCCTTCAAAACAGGTGATTGGCGGGGGTCCTGAGAGTTGGACCCCGCAAATCAGCTTCAAGCAGACAGTGATATTAAACTTACCCTCCTCTTCAGCCGAAGCGGTTGTCCTAACTCTATCCAGGATCAGGATGCTGTGCGCGGCGCACAGCGCTGTGACGTCATGCGCTGCGCACCGGAAACAGGAAGGTAAGTACTGTAGTTACTATAGTAACAGGCCCAATTACTATAGTAACTTTTTATTGATGTAGTACGGCCGCTATAGCTACGCCACTGGTTGAGTGAGAGGTCCTGCTTCACTCTGGTTCTCTGAAGCGGCTGTAATTTTAACAGCCGGTAAGGGAGAACCGGGGCGAACTGGGCCCCCTTCCAGCCTCGGACCCCGGGCACTTGCCCAGATTGCCCTCATTATAATCCGCCCCTGATCACAGATAGCTTTAAACGATTGCGGTGGGTTACATAAGTCCATATTTAAATTCATATGTTCATATGGAGATGCTGCTGAAGGGAAATATGCAAATGTGCACACTGATGCAGTGTGTCGGGTGCCTCCCACTTCCTCAGTACCCCTGAAATGTCGCACCAGTGCGCTATTCCATACTTCAAAAAATACACTTTTTTGGCCTCCGTCGGGCTAATGGAGCCCAAAGTAACGTAGTTAATAATTGTGATGTGAAGCAGACCTTAGATAGACATCCGAGGCAGGCACATAATGACTAAGCAGGAGAAAGCAGAAATAATTAAAGGTCAAGGTCCCACAGATTTGTTGCCGGGTTAATGAATACTCTGGAACTTGTATAGTCTGCATCACAAATAAAGTTGCAAGGCGAAAGACCAAGATAATATATAGAAAGGATAAATTCTTGTACAGGAAACAAAGTCTATATTCTGATTTCAGCTGTGAGACAGGAAGGATATTAAATTGGTGCCCTATGTTAATTGGCATGCTGAGTCACATTTCTGCTGTGTTCCATAGTTACCAACCTAAACCCCCCACCCCCCCAAAAAAAAGCAGAACTGGATTAAGATCTGTGGAAACTTCTCGGCAAAATGTGGAGTCAAAACAGTTCCCAATAATGCTATACATTGCATAGCGTGTCTAATGTATGAAAAAATGCAATACAGTGAACGCATAGGGAAAACAAAACACAAAAGAAAGAGTGTGGACACCTAGGAGGGTGTGAGGGTGGAGTTATAATGAATGGGCTGGTGAAGACATTGCCCTGCTCAAGTTCCATACTGCATAGCACCCCTCTTCTACTGTAAAGATAAGTCGGAGGGGCAGATCCGCTGTGGACTGCCTCCGGGAAATAAACTCAGCAAAATGATAAATAAATTTATATAAAATGATGGAGCAGAAAACATAAAAAGAAAATCAATTCACTAATAACATTTAATTTTTGGAAATTAACAAAAAAATGCAATTGTTGGTGGTAGTGTCCCTTTAACTCTAAATAGGTTGTAAAAGATTAATATGAAACAAAGTATTTAGCTTTTTTTTTCCCCTGTTTTATATTTAATGACCTGTCCTTATACATGCATTATTTTTTTTTTACTATTCCATATTTAGGAAGTATGTTCTTAATAAATTAAGGCTAGATTTACAATGTCTTTCTCAGAAATACTCCAGAAAGCCTGACTAAGGCTTCGTTCACATCTGCGCTAGGGTCCCGTTCTATCGGAGTTTTCCATCGGAACGGGACCCTGACTGACACAAACGGAAACCAAAGGTTTTTCGTTTCCATCACCATTGATTCCAATGGTGACGGGATACGGTGCCAATGGCTTCCATTTGTCTCAGATGTGCAAGGGTTCGTCGTTTAGACGGAATCAATAGCGTAGTCGACTCTGCTCCGGATTCTGTCAAAACGACGGAACCCCTGCACAACTGAGACAAACGGAAAGAATTGGCACCGGATCCGTCATCATTGAAATCAATGGTGATGGAAATGAAAACCTTTGGTTTCCGTTTGTGTCAGTCAGGGTCCCGTTCCCACGGAAAGCTCTGATTGGATGTTGGAACGGGACCCTAGCGCAGATGTGAACAAAGCCTAAGCTTTAAAGAGGACCTGTCATCTCTCCTGATATGTCTGTTTAGTAAATACTTGTATTCCCCATGAAATAACAATTCTGGAGCATTTTTTCTTAGAACTGTGTTGTTCCTCTATTATTACTTCTAGAAATTTATGATTAAATTGACAACTGGGTGTTAATATCTGGGGGTGTATCCCTGCACAGAAAGATAATGACCAATCAGTGCTGTCAGAGTGAGGCTGGGTTCACACGTGGCGGAATTTCACTTAAATTCCGCTGCGGACACTCCGCAGCGTTAATCCGCAGCGGAGCCGTTTCTCCATTGACTTCCACTTTAATTTAGCAGTGTTCGTTTAGACGATGCGTAAAATTCCGCTGCGGAGCATAGGCTGCGGAGCGGAATTTGGTGTCCGCAGCATGCTCTGTCTGTTGCGGAGCAGTGGCGGACTGGTTGCGGACTCATGGCGGAATTTCTCCATTGACTTCAATGGAGATTCTAATTTCCGCAATGAAGTCCGCAGCTGTCATGCACATGTTATGTGTGCTGCGGATGCGTTTTGCTTTTTTAACTTGACATTTCTTCATTCTGGCTGGACCTATGTATTTCTAGGTCTACAGCCAGACTGAGGAAGTCAATGGGGCTCCCGTAATGACGGGAGCGTTGCTAGGAGACGTCAGTAAATAGTCACTGTCCAGGGTGCTGAAAGAGTTAAGCGATCGGCAGTAACTGTTTCTGCACCCGGGACAGTGACTACCGATCCCAATATACAGCAACCTGTAAAAAAAAGTTCATACTTACCGAGAACTCCCTGCTTCTGTCTCCAGTCCGGCTTCCCAGGATGACGTTTCAGTCTAAGTGACGGCTGCAGCCAATCACAGGCCAATAACAGGCTGCAGCCAATCACAGGCTGCATCGGTCACATGGACTGCCGCGTCATCCAGGGAGGTCGGGCTGGATGCCGAAGGAGGGACGCGTCACCAAGACAACGGCCGGTAAGTATGAATTTCTTTGACTTTCACAAGGGAAAGTGCTGTCCCTTCTCTCTATCCTGCACTGATAGGGAGAAGGGAAGTACTTTTACCGCAGTCCGCAGCAGCTAGTCCGCATCAATTTACTGCACATTTTGGGCAGATCCGCAGCAGAATCTGCAACGCAGATTCTGTGCGGCATTGATGCGGACAGTTGCGGAGGAAATCCGCCACGTGTGGTCATGCCCTGACACTGTGTAGGGACACGCCCCTTTAACCCTTTAAAGACCCAGCCATTTTTTCATTTTTAAATTTTATTTTTTTACTCCCCGCCTTCCAAGAGTCAGAATATTTTTATTTTTCCGTCAATGTACTGGTGTGAGGGCTTATTTTTTTATGGGGGGAGTTGTAGTTTCCATTGGCACTATTTAAAGTACCATTTAATGTACTGGAAAACTGAAAAAAAATCTTTATGGGGTGAAATTGGAAAAAGCTGCAATTCCTTCATTGTTTTTTGGGTTTCATTTTTACAGCTTTCACCGTGTGGTAAAAATGACAACTTAACTTTATTCTGCGGCTCAATACGATTTTGGTGATATCAAATTTATCTAAATTTACAAATGGTGAAAGCCGTAAAAACGAAGCCAAAAAACAATGTTTTTTTAGATTTTACTACTTTTACAAAGAAAAAACTATTTGTTAACCCTTTTAGGATCGAGCTAATTTTGGCCTTCAGTACCAGCTCCATTTTTTTCAAATCTGACATGTGTCAATTTATGTGGTAATAACTCTGGAATGCTTTTGCCTATCCAAGCGATTCCGAGATTGTTTTCTCGTGACATATTGTACTTTATGTTAGTGGAAAAATGTGGTCAAAAAATTAATTGCTTATTTGTGAAAAACACCAACATTTTGAGAAAATGTTTCTAATTTTAAATGTATCTGCTTGTAAAACAGATAGTAATACCACACAAAATAGTTACTATTTCACATATTCCATATGTCTACTTTATATTTGCATCACTTTTTGAACATTATTTTATTTTTCTAGGACGTTACAAGGCTTAGAACTTTAGCAGCAATTTCTCACATTTTCAAGAAAATTTCAAAAGGCTATTTTTACAGGGACCAGTTCAGTTCTGAAGCGGCTTTGAGGGCCTTATGTACTACATAGACCCCATAAATCACCCCATATTAAAAACTGCACCCCTCAAAGTATTCAAAACAGCATTCAGAAAGTTTCTTAACCCTTTAGACGCTTCACAGGAATTAAAGCAACATAGAGGGGAAATTGACAAATTTTATTTTTGCTGAAATTCATTTGTAATACATTTTTTTCTGTAACACAGAAAGTTTTACCAGAGAAATGCAACACAATATTTATTGCCCAAATTCTGCAGTTTTTAGAAGTATCCCACATGTGGCCCTAGTGTGATAATGGACTGAAATACTGGCCTCAGAAGCAAAGGAGCACCTAGAGGACTTTGGGGCCTCCTTTTTTTAGAATATATTTTAGGCACCATGTCAGGTTTGAAGAGGTCTTGTAGTGCCAAAACAGTGGAAATGCCCCAAAAGTGACACGGTTTTGGAAACTACAAACGTCAAGGAATTTCTCTAGGGGTATAGTTAGCATCTTGACCCCACAGGTCTTTTGCTATATTTATTGGAGTTTGTCTGTGAAGTGAAAATCTATAAAAAAAAAAAATATTTGCAAGGAATAAAGAATAAAAAGCACCCCAAAACTTGTAAAGCTACTTCTCCTGATTACGGCAATGGGGTATTGAACTGCTGTTTGGACCCATGGCAGAGCTCAGAAGGGAAGGAGCGCCATTTGGATTTTTAAGCGCAGATTTTGCTGGATTGGTTTTCAGTTCCATATCGCATTTGCAATGCCCTGGAGGGAGCAAAACAGTGGAAACCCCCCAAAAGTGACCCCATTTTGAAGACTACACCCCTCAAGGAATATTTCTAAGGGTATAGTTATATATAGTTATATATATATATATATATATATATATATATATATATATATATATATAGGCATTTTGACCCACCGTGTTTTTGCTGAATTTAGTGGAATTAGGCCGTGAAAATGAAAATCGGCTTTTTTCTGAAAAAACATAGAAATGTTAAATTTTTACAATGAATAAAGGAGGAAAATCACAGCAAAATTTGTAAAGCAATTTGTCCAGATTACAGCAATACCCCATATGTGGTAATAAACTGCTGTTTGGACCCACGAAAGGACTCAGAAGGGAAGGAACAATATTTGGCTTTTGGAGCTCAAATTTAGCTGGAATGGTTTTTGGGTGTCACGTCGCATTTGCAAAGCCTCTGAGGTACCAAAACAGTGGAAACCTCCCAAAAGTCCCTTTAGGGGACTGGAACAAGCGATCATTAGGTAGCTGGTACAATACACTGCAATACTAATGTATTGCAGTATAATATCATTTTTACAGGCTCCTGTAACAGCGCGATCGCTGTCCCTGTCCGTTAGTCCCGGGTGTCAGCTGTAATACACAGCTGACACCTGCAGAATATGGAGCGGGCGCAGCGCATGAGCCCGCTCCATATATAACCCCCCGCACCACGACATGATATTAAGTCGTGGTGCGCGAAGGCGTTAATGCGCAGCGGATGGTGCAAAGTGAAAATTAACATTTTCCACCGATACGCCATGTTAATGCACAATATGTTGTGCCCAGTTTGTGCCACTGCAGACAAATGTTGAGCGGGTTCTCCCGGATATAAAATATCATATATGTGGACGTAAGCTGGTGTTTGGGCACGCTGTGGGGCTCAGAAGGGAGGGAGCGCCATTTGGCTTTTGAAGCGTAGGTTTTGCTTGGTAACTGTTCTGTTTTGGGTTTTGCTGGTATTTCAGTTTATAATGTGGGGGTATATGTAAACTGGGCAGAGTACATCAGAACATAATAAGAGGTTATAATAATGGGGTAAATAAATAATAATCCACAGATATGTGGCCAATCTTATCCACTTTTGGACACTGCACAATTTCTGTCGCTATAATCTGAGAGCCAGAACTTTTTATCTTTTTTTCTTCACCGGAGCTGTGTGAGGGCTTATTTGTTGCGGAACAATCTGTAGTTTTCATTGGTACTATTTTAGGGTACATGTGATTTTTTTTATCACTTATTATTAGATTTTTTTGGCAAGCAAAGTGACAAAAAAACATAAATCTGACAATGTTTTTTGTCTTTTTTTTTTTTACAGTGTTCACCGTGCGCTATAAATGACATTTTACTTTATTCTGCGGGTCAATACGATTACGGCGATACCAGATGTATATTCTTTTTTCATGTTTTGTGGAGTTTGCGCAATAAAATCACTTTTCGATAAAATTATTTATTTTTTGTGTCACCATATTCTGAGAGCCATAACTTTTTTATTTTTCCGTAAAAATAGCTGTGTAAGGGCTTGTTCTTTGCGGGACGGGTTGTAGTTTAAATTGGTACTATTTTGGGGTACGTGCAACTTTTTGATCACTTTTTATTCTATATTTTGGGAGGGTTGATGACCAAAAAATTGTGTTTCTGACATTGTTTTTTAATTATTTTTTTTTGCGGTGTTCACCGTGCGGGAAAAATAATATTATAGTTTTATAGTTTGGGTCGTTATGAACGCGGTGATACCAAATATGTGTACTTTTTTTTAAAATATTTTCATTTTTTTCCTATAATAAAATACTTATTATAGGAAAAAAGCATTTTTTGTTTTTGTAACTTATAACTTGTTTTTACACTTTTATAAAACATTTTTATAACTTTTTTTTTTTTACTTTCTACTTGTTTTACTTGAAGACCTGCAGCACTGATGGCTGCTATAACACATTACACTACCTAGGTAGTGTAACGAATTATAAACTGTCAGTGTGACGCTGAGAGTCACACTGACAGGAAGCTTATGAGGACCGGCCTCCGGCTGGTTCTCATAGGCTGCCGTGCATGGCAGACCCCGAGGCTGTTGTATGGCCTCCGGTTTACCGACTGCAGCACCCGCAATCGATCCAGTTCGTTGCTACAACAAACTTTCCCTGTGATCACATGACCGGGACCTGAACCAATCAGGTCCCGATCATGTCTCCGGGACCAGAGGCAGGGGATAACAGTGCGATCCGGGTATCAGTGCTACTCTGAGACACCCGGATCGTGCTTTTAACACCCAACATGAATTCACGTTGGCGCTTCACAAAGCATTTTTTCCTCGATTGAGCAGTATGAGGGCTTATTTTTTGCGGGACGAGCTGTAGTTTTTATTGGTACTATTTTTTGTTACATACGATTTTTTAATCACTTTTTATTACTTTTATTTTTTGCGCTAATGTGACCGGTTTCAATTTTATATTTTTTACACCGTTTACCGTGTGAATTAACTAATGTTATATTGTACTAGTTAGGACTTTTACGGACGGATATACCAATTTTTGTTTTTTTTATTTTGTGCTTGGGGAAAAAATGGGAAAAGTATTTTTTTAACTTATTATTATTTATTATTTTTTTTTACCAGAAATCGTTAGATCGATACACTGCAATACTAATGTATTGCAGTATATTGTCATATTTACAAGCTTCTGCTAAGTGCTGCCAGAGGTAGGGCTTAGCAGAGGCAGACAGAAGGCAGACCTGGGGCCTTCATTAGGCCCTCGAGCTGCCTTGACAACGATCGGCGCCCTGCAATCGTGTTGCGGGGGGAGGGGGATGGTCTTTCTCCTTCTAACGGTTTAAATGCTGCGGTCGCTGTTGACTGTGACATTTAACTAGTTAAAGGCCAGGAACAGTGCGATATCTGTTCCTGGCCGTTAGAGCAGCGTGTCAGCTGTGATACACAGCTGACACCTGTAGCGTATGGAGCGGGCTCAGCGCGTGTGTCTGCTCCATGCTTCACCCGCTCCATGGCGTACAGTTTCTTGATTGGGTGGGAAAGGGTTAACACTAAAAATGGTGCCACACAGTTGTCAGTTTGTTAATAAATTTCTAGGGGAAATAACAGAGAAACAAAACAATGCAGAGTTCTAAGAAAATATGTCCCAGAATTGCTATTTTATGGGAAATACAAGTATTTACTATAATGATATGTCACGAGAAGTGACAGGTCCTCTTCAAGGGAGATTTTGTCCCCATTAGCTACTAAATGCAGTCGCTCTACAATTACTTTGGAATTTTCAAGTGCTTAGTTAAAAATAGTGTATTACCGTGTTACTCAGAAACAATATGCAACGTTAAATACTTTTGTTTCAATACTTTTGTTGAAATCCAAAAGCTCATAGCTCATGCTAATTAGATTAAAAAAAAAATAAATAAATATATAAATAAATAAATAAATGTGCATTTCTAGGCCATTTGTGGTTTGTACATAATTGCATTATATCATACATAGTGAACAGCAAGTCACAGTTTCATTAGATGCTAATTTTTCTCTGCTGCTTATGCAACAATAACCATGAACCTGAGACAATGTGCTTTTTACCTCTGAATGATGCAAAGAATTTGCTTCTTTCTTCCTTTGACAAATGAAGACAATAGAGGACAGCCCATAACACCAGGCTAATTAGAACAGGGGAGATGTGAATCAATTAGCTAATGGCTGTGAAAGAGTGAAGGCCACATTGACAATATGTAGGTGTTATTATTCTAAGGAGTGATATTACTTTCAACATGCAAGGCTTCGCCAGGCTGTCATTAACATTCTCTATGAAGATGTGCATTGCAAAATTTCCAAATCACATTCACAGCCTCAAAACATTTCCGTCAATGGAATAACGCGATGGAAAGAATTGTATGCAGGAAAGTAGCATGAGACGTTCTTATTTTATAAGGCCATTATTACAAGTTCTTTGCATCTAACCACTTTTATGCTGGATCTTTTACACATTGAATTTCAAAATCTGTAGTATGCAACATATTTTATTTCCTGACACCCAGTCGAAAATGCAGCCCGTAGCTTATTAAATGAGACTAATTGTACTTGTTCCTGAACATTATAATTTCATCCTGAATTCCATATTTACCAAGACACCTTTTCCCTGCCTTAGTAGATAGGTACATGTAAACAAAGGGAGAAGAGAACAACACGGCACTCCAATAAGGTAATATTGTTTGGTGGAGAAAAATATGATAGAAGCAATGCACAGTGAGGTGTTGGACTCACCTGGTTTGGTTGTGCAAGTTTAGGCACAACACCACTGCTTTGCATAAAAAAAACGGTCTTTCAGATGGACACCGGCTGCCACCCACTACTATCCCACGGGCAAATTCACAATGCCCGGGGAGAAGGACTCGAATGAAAGGAAGAAAAAGGTGTAGCTTTGGGACACGGCGCCAGGCAGGTAATTTGTTGGAGTGAAGACTACGAGTGTTCTTCAGTAATTTTCTTTATTTAACACACTACGCATTTCAGGACCGAACAGGTCCCTTCGTCAGGCATATACACAGTACATAGAATTTGACAACCTTATATCCTTACAAAAGAACCGGTAAAGAAAGGTGTGTTCTTACCAGCCAGTGGTCACACACAATTCAATTTGAAAAGATGGGAGGAGTGTAAGTTTGAATTGGCTGATATCGGTGGTCAGTATAGTAGTCATTACGTGAAAAAGTGGCAACAAATATCACAGTAACAAAAACGAACTGCTGTCAGACAATCGTTTAGTCATTCAGTGTCTGACATTAATACTTTTGTAGCATTGATCCGTTTAATTCTATTCACTTTCTTTCCGGGGATGTTGCCCTGAAAACATTAATGGACATCAATTAAAAAATGACAGGTAAAAGTAATAGTGAAAAATATGTATATATGAGAAGAATAAAATTACTTTGATGGTTTATCGAAACGCGTAGTGTGTTAAATAAAGAAAATTACTGAAGAACACTCGTAGTCTTCACTCCAACAAATTACCTGCCTGGCACCGTGTCCCAAAGCTACACCTTTTTCTTCCTTTCATTTTAGTAGATAGGTAGGCACTTCTTAATAAATATGTCCCATTATATTTTTAATATTTCCTTCTTTGATATTGTCACCCCAATGTCTTTTTTTCTGGGGTGCTTAACTAGCAATTCTACATATGTAACAAATACGCACAATCCGACAGTCATTAGTAGTTGTTTAGGAAGATATAGATATACTAGTAGAGTATGTATGTATTTGTATCTATGTATGTATGTATATATAGTGGTCTCAAATTATGTCTAAGCCACTTCTCAAAATGGGAGGTAAGGCCAAACGCTTGGTATGTGCTTAGACATACAGTACCAACCTTTCCAGGGAATTGTTGGAAATAAATAATTTTTTTTATGATTTAGTACCACTCTATTCCTCAGCTATAACTTCTTGTTTAGATCTTCGTGGAGAAGGATTCCACCTGCAGCGGGGCAATGACCTATACCAGTGCATCTCAAGCTGTGATGCACCTCCTTTTTGTTAGTGAGGGGAGGCAGTTTTGACAGAAGTCATCATATACTGTACAGGCCTTATTCTGGCTGCACCAATCTCTAGTTTATCAAGAGAATTCACTCTTTTTACGCTAATTTTAATGTTAAACAGGGTTAAAGACAAATTAAAGGCAAGCGGAGATAATTTTTTTTTAATATTGACATTGACTTTGATCAATGGTGAGGCCCAGGAATCACCATGTTCTGGCTGGTCTGCCCCAGTAGAAAAAGTTTGAGAAGCCCTGACCTGTACAACTCAAATTTCCTGAGCTGCTTGAACACCAATGGAGAGCATGAAGTACTTAAAGTGTAACTAAAGGTCCGACAAACTTCTGACATGTCATAGTGACATGTCAGAAGTTTTGATTGGTGGGGGTCCGAGCACTGAGACAACCACCAATCGCTAAAACGAAGCGGCAGAAGCACTCGTGTGAGTGCTTAGCCGCTTCGTTTCTGTTCGACTTTTTCCGGAAATCAATGTATCGGAGTACAGGCTCAATACAAAGTCTATGAGCCCGTACTCCGCTACATCGACTTTCTGGAAAAAGCCGAACTGAAACGAAGCGACTGAGCGCTCACATGAGCACTTCTGCCGCTTAGTTTTAGCAATTGGTGGGGGTCTAAGTGCTTATACTCACACCAATTAAAACTCTTGATATGTCACTATGACATGTCAGAAGTTTGTCGAACGTTTAGTTACCCTTTAAGGTATGTTCCCACAGGTCGGATACGCTGTGTAAAAGTGACCTAGATCCCACAGGTAATTCCAGACAAAAAAATTCACCGCTGCGGAGAAAAAAGGTAATACTTACCTTCACTGGCTCTTCCATAGCGACACGTCCCCCTTTTCTCTGTGCAGCCCGGCCTCCTGTGATGACGCTGCAGACCATGTTATGGCTACAGCCTGTGATTGGCTGTAGCTGTAAAATGATATAAAACATCATCCCATTAGGCTGGGCTGCTCGGAGAACAGCCGAGGGAAACAAGGAACTGTCACTATGACAATGTAAGGGGGTAATTATACTTTGTTAAATTAAATTTTCAACAAAAAAATGCTAACATTGTTGCGGCTTTTACATCTTCAATGAATTCAATGGGGAAAAACTGCAACAAGAGGGCAATGATTCTGCAGCATAAACTGACATGCTGCAGATTAAAAAAAAATGCACCACAGGTCAATTTATTAACATTTTCTCGTCAGATTTTTTTTGACGCAACATGTGTAGGAGATTTGTTCAAATCTCATACATTTTGTGGCTACTGTAAATGTAGTGGATTTTACGCAAATAATTCCATTGCGAAAACTGCGCAGTGACCGGAACTCAAACCCAGCAAACATTTTTGTTGGCGCCATGTCTTCAGTAACCACACAAGATCCTCCTTAGATCATCCCCAAATAAACCATCACATTTCACACAAACTTTTTGCAGGGGTGGTAATGGTAAAAGATACCCCCTGACCTGATTCCCCAACAGAAACATGGGGAGGAGGCTGAATAGAAATGTTGCCTTCAATTGTTGGGGACAGATAGAAAATGAAATACGGTGATATCAATACACCAAAATTATACTAATGTTGTGTCAAAGATACAAAAATCCTGAAATGCTGCATACTCAATGCACCTAAAATAAGCAGGTAGTGGGGTAGAATTGTTAAAATATTTTATATACAGTACTGTTCAAACAAATAGCAGTCCAACATCATTAACGTAATAAATCAATGTTTTTGGTAGAAGTGATATTTCTACATAGGATATAATTTACTTGTAAGTGTAGCAGAGTAGTAGGAAATAAACAGAGCCAACAATTAGGACATGACGCTCATTCCGAGTAATTTAATCATTAATTGAAAGGAGCTTGTTCTAAATAATATCAGTGAAATTGGTGAAGTCATTCATTCTGTGGAAAAACAGGTGTCAATTTTGACCTATTTATGGTAGGAGGGTGGCAAATGTTGTACGTTGGTTATAGTGCATTTCCTTCTGAAATACTGGCAAAATGGGTTGTTCCGATGAAAAACTTACTTTAATTAAAAAGTTGATTGGAGAGGGAAAAACATATAGAGAAGTGTAGCAAATTATAGGCTGCCCAGCTGAAATTATCTCAAATGCCTTGAAGTGGTAACCAAAACCTGAAAGACGCGTAAGGAAGCCGGGAACTACTGTTCGAATGGATCGAAGAATAGACAAAATGGCAAAGGCTCAGCTAATGATCACCTCCAGAAAGATCAAAGAAGATCTGAAGTTACCAGTGAGAACTGCTACAATCAGAAGACGATTAAGTGAAGCCAAGTTCCCAGCAAGAACTTCCCGCAAAGTTCCGTTGTTGAAAAAAAGACATGTCCTAAATAGGTTAAAATTTGCCAAGGAAAACATTGACTGCCCAAAGAGAAATGGCGCAACATTTTGTGGACTGATGAAGCAGAATTATTATTTTTTGGGTCTAGTAGCCGCGGACAGTATGTCAGATAACCCCCGAGCACTTAATTCAAGCCACAGTACGCTGTGAAGAGAGTAAAGCATGGTCCTGCAAAAATCATGATATGGGAATGTTTCTCATACCGTGGTATTGGGCCTATTTATTGCATACAAGGGATCATGGATCAGTTTGAATATATTAAAATACTTGAGATCATGTTGCCCTATGCCAAAGAAGAAATGCCCTTGGAATGGGTGTTTCAACACGACAATGACCCAAAACACTCCAGTAAGGCTAAGTTCACACTACCGTTCGTGTATGTTTACCTCTCTTCCGTCAGAGGAAGAGAGGATCGAAAGATTAAATGGGAAGCAAAGGTTCTGTTAGAATTACCATTGATTTCAATGGTAATTCTTTGTTTCAGTAGCTTTCCATTTGTTACGTTCGCTAGGTTTCCAGGTTTTTTTGACGGAAGCAAAAGTGCAGTCTGCAGAACTATACTATAGAGATAATCGTATATTAACGGTAGTGTGAAAGAAGCCTAAGCGAACAACATCTTGGTTACAGACAAACAGGATTGAGGTAATGGAGTGGCCAGCCCAATCCCCTGACCTCAATCCCATAGAGAACTTGTGGGGTGACATAAAAAATGCGGTTTATGAGGCAAAACCCAAAAATGCAGAAGAACCATGGAATGTCGTCCAATCTTCCTGGACTGGAATACCTGATCAAAGGTACCAGAATTTGGTCGCCTCAATGCAACACAGATGTCAAGCAGTTCTCAGAAACAATGGTTATGCCACTAAATATTAGTTCATATAGCCTATCTGTACATCCAGGATAAAAATCTTACATATAGCAGTAATGAAAGATTAAACCTATAACCAAGTAAAAGCTTGGTGTATTGACCAATTATATTATCAATGTAGCCTATAAATGAGGTCAATTCACACAGAGTTTTTAGAAAAATACAAAATATCCTTTATTGTAAATATATATTTTGACAAGACAGGTTAAAATATGAAGCATACAGTGCAATATAAAGGTGTCTTTACAAGTCGGGGAGCATATGGGTATAGTATAAAATGTGATACATAAACCACAAAGAAACAGAGTCAGGATACATACAATGTAATTGTGGGCAAAATCCCCATGTGTGTATTTGAACTGGTCCAAAATAGTATGCAATTTGTTGTCAAAAATATTTCAAAAGAAGAGAAAGATTTCCAGTAATACTGAGTACCAAAAATATGGACGTAATGTAACACCAAATAGTCTGGCATGTCTAAGTAGTAATGTGAGCAAAGTTACCTACCCATATTATAGCTCCTATACCTTGGAGACACCAGCCCAGGCAATGGCAGATTATAATATTTTTCTAAAAACTCTGTGTTAATTGAGCTAATTTATAGGCTATATAAATATTACTTCAATAAAGTGAAATCTAATTATTTTTTTCAGTTTATACATTACATTTTTGAGTTTTTAAAGAAAACTTAATAGAGCTGTTTCCAAGTTGCCTACTACTACTATATTGTAACTCACTTAAGAATGTATGGTAGTGGAAGTGCGTATTACCAATTGTCTTGATACCATGTTTGTTCTCATTGGTTCTATTTATATAATTTTTTATAGTTTTAACATAAAACTATATTGGTATTTACTATATAAGTTATAATATGATACAATCTAGGACCATCATAGCGAAACATAGAGGTTATTATTCTCAGTTCTTCTAGCATCAAAAAACACGATCATCCCGAAAATAGTTACATAAAAACCTTTGATTTCTTTGTTACAGTTATTTATTGCGAAAAAATATAATCTATGGATATCCTTGGTTCATACAGAAAGTCAAGGTATATATGTTCCAAGTCATATAATACTCTGCACTCATGAAGAATGGTGGTCACAGATGTCCTCCCCCACAGACACTGGGTATTTGTAATTCTTCATAGCTTGTTGATAATGTCTTTCCTCGAATGCCCTGCAGGACACTACAACACTGTCTCTATTCAGAGGTGAGACTGATGTACAAAGCAGATCTCCATATCTCTTAGGGAATGAATTTCTGTGTGAAGGTAATGTAATTATTCTCAAGGATCATAATGAATGAACCATATCCAAGAGAGTCTTTCATGCATTTCCAAGGGTCAATACCATATTTTTAAGATGGGTAAATATGACTTATTTGTAAAGCTGTAAATATATCAGTTCTTTCTACAGCACTATATAAACAACAACATATTTTATTAGAGCAGTTTGTATAATGTACAGTCAGTGGTGTAACTATAGGGGTCGCAGCGGTCGCAATTGTGACCAGGCCCTGAAGCCCGCGGCCCCCCACACTCCATCAGTGAAAAGTTACCATAGTAACTGGAGCCTATGTAATAAACTACACCTTCCCCCGTTACTATAGTAACTGACAGTACGGTGGCGGCTCTCACATTCTAGTGCTGTGCGCAACGCATGACATCACAACGCAATGCTCTGCGCACAACATCCCGACCCTGTATGGAGTCAGGACCTCCGCTGTGGCCGAAGAGGAGGGTAAGTTTAATATTACTGTCTGCTGGAGATGATGGGTCGGGGTCAGCCTCCCGAGACTCCCACCAATCAGCTTTTTGAAGGGGGTGCAGAGCTTGTACGAGCGCTACTTACCCTTCATTCCGGTCACTTTCTCACACTGGGAATCGCCTATAGTGTGAAATTATTGCTGCGGTTTTTGGTGCATTAATTCAGGGGATGTTGAATAAAGAAAAGAAAGGTAAAGACACCCACTTTTTATGTAATTTCCTATGACATATATTCTGTTACACTCTTCATCTTCATCCAGACTCCATTTTACATTTGGAACATACAGGGAGAAGACAGGTTGAACGTGCTAATCACCCATTAAAACTTAGAAGGCCTTACATGAAGGTATTCCTCCTAACAATAGTCAGCATTGTGCGACGTCGTTGCTTGAGACAGGTGAGTCAAATTTAATAGATGTCTATAATGTATGTTTTATTTCATTTTTTTAAATGAAATTGCTCCACACAGAGGAATATACCGCACTGATTGTTGTTGTTTTTTTTTACTATAGAGCAACTGAAGTTTGGTTTTTCAAGTCTCTTATTTTTAATTTTTTTTTCCCTGGAACAAGCAAGAAAGAGTTGTCGAATGTGGGTGCACCCCCTTTTATTGGATCGCCACAGAAGGGACACATGACTAACTTATATTGTGATTTGCAGAGGTAAATTATATTAACATTTTTCTTTTTGTTATATAAGTATGAAATATAACAGCAAATTTTTGATTTTTCAGGTACCCACACAAATTAATTTCCTTCTGTCGATTGCCTATTTGGGGCTTTAATCGGTTACTGGTGATCCTCTGCCCTTAGCTAACCTATTCAAGTACCGTGATGAGGAAGGTGATCTCTGCAGAGAAGACTGCTCATCACCTTGTGGTAAGTTTGTATTTTATATTTAAAGAAATATTCAAAGCACAAATGTGCAGCAGCTAAAACATATACCTTCATACCTCCCAACTGTAATGACGGAATAGGGAGAAGACAGGTGAGCCTTAATCTACCCGCCACTCAGTCTTCTTGCACGGCCCGTCCTAGGCGACGGCGTACAACTGGGCGACGGTCCCTACGCTCAATATGTGCACGACAGACAAACAGACAAGGATATACAGAAGCTAAAGGGAAATGGGGCAGTTGCCCACGGCAACACCGTGAGCAACAGGCGTAATGAACGAGGCGAGTCAAATCAGGAGTGTACGAGGTACCAAACGCAGAGCAGGAGCATAGTCAGTAAAGCCAGGGTCAAAATGAAGCAAGGTCAATAATAATAACAGGAGCAGCAGAGCCAGGAAACAGGACAGAATTACAGGCAAAGACAAGCAGGAAATGAAGGTATAAATAGACCGAGGGCGGGAGCTAGAACCGTCTGGCCAGGCTGTGATAGGTTCTCCCACTCCTGAGCCTACCAGCCTGAGCGGTAGCAGATCGAGTCACTCTATCAGACCTAGGAGCAGGTGCAGACTGATTAACCACGGGCGTCGACACAGAGGCTGTGTCTGGCAGATCCTTTACAGTACCCCCCCTTTTATGAGGGGCCACTGGACCCTTTCTAGGTGGACGTGGCTTATTGGGGAACCGAAGATGAAACCTCCTGAGCAATACTCCAGCGTGAACATCTCGGGCGGGTACCCAGGTCCTCTCCTCAGGCCCGTATCCTCTCCAATGGACCAGGTACTGGAGGGAGCCTTGGACCATCCTGCTGTCCACAATCTTGGCCACCTCGAATTCTACCCCTTCAGGGGTGAGAACAGGGACCGGAGGTTTCCTCGAGGTAGCCAAGGACGGGGAGCAGCGTTTCAGCAGGGAGGCATGAAACACGTTGGGTAACTCCAGTCGGAAGGAGACAGGGTTAAGGACCTCAATGACCTTGTACGGCCCTATATACCGGGGAGCAAATTTTTTGGACAGGACTTTAAGGCGCACATTTTTTGAAGACAGCCACACCAGATCCCCAAACAAAAACAAGGGGTTAGCAGAATGTCTTCTATCTGCCTGAGTCTTTTGTATGCTCTGGGACGCCTCTAGGTTCTTCTGAACCTGGGCCCAGACTGTGTACAGTTCTCGATGAACGACATCTACTTTGGGATTGTTGGAACCACAAGGTGAAACGGAGGAGAACCGTGGATTAAACCCAAAATTACAGAAAAAGGGGGAGACCCCTGACGAGATACTGACCCGGTTATTAAGGGAAAATTCGGCGAGGGAAATGAAGGAGACCCAATCATATTTACAGTCGGAGATAAAACACCTTAAAAATTGTTCTAGAGACTGATTAGTCCTCTCGGTTTGGCCATTAGTTTCAGGATGGAAGGCCGAGGAGAAGGACAGATCAATCTCCCACTTTTTACAGAAAGCTCTCCAAAACAATGAAACAAATTGTACCCCTCTGTCAGAAACAATATTGACAGGAACCCCATGGAGACGCAGGATGTGTTTGACAAACAAGGTAGCTAACGTCTTAGCATTGGGTAGTTTCTTGAGGGGCACAAAGTGGCACATCTTACTGAAGCGGTCTACTACAACCCACACCACCGACTTGCCTTGAGATGGAGGCAGATCGGTGATAAAATCCATGGAGATATGGGTCCAAAGTCTCTGGGGAATGGGCAAAGAATATAGTAAGCCTGCTGTTCGGGACCTGGGAGTCTTGGACTTAGCACAAATTTCACAAGCGGCAACATAGGCCTTAACGTCTTTAGGCAACCCAGGCCACCAATAGTTTCTGGCAATGAGGTGCTTGGTACCCAGGATGCCTGGATGCCCAGATAGTGCAGAGTCATGATTTTCCCTGAGTACCCTTAGCCGGAATTGCAGGGGCACAAACAGCTTGTTCTCAGGAAGATTCCCGGGAGCTGAACCTTGATCAGCCGCAATTTCGGAGACTAAGTCAGAATCAACAGTGGAAATGATTATACCTGGGGGCAAAACACAAGCAGGATCTTCCTGCGAAGGAGGGCTGGCCATGAAGCTATGCGACAGTGCATCAGCTTTAATATTTTTAGACCCAGCCCTATAGATAACCAAAAAGTTGAATCTAGTAAAAAACAACGCCCATCGAGCTTGTCTCGGGTTTAGCCTCCGGGCAGATTCTAGGAAAACCAGATTCTTTTGGTCGGTAAGGACCGATACATGGTGCCTAGCCCCCTCCAGGAAGTAGCGCCACTCTTCAAATGCCCATTTAATGGCTAAGAGTTCGCGGTTGCCAATGTCATAGTTACTCTCAGTGGGTGAGAACTTCCTGGAGTAGGCACAGGGACGGAGGTGGGTGAGGGACCTGGTACCCTGGGACAAGACAGAACCCACTCCCACCTCGCAGGCGTCAACCTCCACGATGAATGGCTCCATTTGGTTAGGCTGAATCAGCACTGGGGCCGAGATAAAGCACGCCTTAATTATCTCAAAAGCCTGGACCGCCTCCGGAGGCCAGTGGAGGAGATCAGCACCTTTGCGAGTAAGATCCGTAAGAGGCTTAGCGATCACTGAGAAGTTAGCAATAAATCTCCTGTAATGATTAGCAAACCCCAGGAAGCACTGTAACGCCTTCAGGGAGGCAGGTTGGACCCATTCAGCTACAGCCTGAACCTTGGCAGGGTCCATGCGGAATTCATGAGGAGTGAGGATTTGACCCAAAAATGGTATCTCCTGCACACCAAACACACATTTTTCGGTTTTAGCAAAGAGTTTGTTTTCCCGAAGGGCCTGGAGCACCTTCCTGACATGCTCATTGTGGGAGGACCAGTCCTTGGAAAACACAAGTATGTCATCAAGGTACACTACAAGAAATACCCCCAGGTAGTGTCTTAAAATCTCATTTATGAAATTCTGGAAGACCGCGGGAGCATTACACAACCCAAAGGGCATGACAAGGTATTCAAAATGACCTTCGGGCGTGTTAAACGCAGTCTTCCACTCATCCCCCTCTCTGATGCGGATAAGGTTATAAGCCCCTCGTAGATCAAACTTAGAGAACCATTGGCCCCCTGAACCTGATTGAAGAGATCAGGAATCAAAGGAAGGGGATACTGGTTCCTTACAGTGACCTTATTCAAATTTCGGTAATCGATGCACGGCCTAAGACCACCATCCTTCTTCCCTACGAAGAAGAAGCCAGCACCTACCGGAGAAGTAGAGGGGCGAATGTAACCCTTGGCCAGGCATTCCTGGATATACTCTCTCATGGCTTCACGTTCCGTACAAGAGAGATTAAATATCCTACCCTTAGGGAGCTTAGCTCCTGGTACCAAATCGATTGCGCAATCATATTCTCTATGAGGAGGTAACACTTCGGAGACCTTTTTAGAAAAAACATCCGCAAAGTCCTTAATAAACTCAGGTAGAGTGTTCACCTCCTCAGGGAGAGAAATAAAATTAACAGAAAAAGATGACGACATGCATTAATTACCCCCTTTGGTAAGATCCCCAGTATTTCAGTTAAACGTGGGATTATGCATCTGCAACCAGGGAAGGCCTAAAACCAAATCGGACGATAATCCCTCCATCACCAGTACAGAGCACTGCTCCAAATGCATGGAGCCAACAATGAGTTCAAAAACAGGGGTATGCTGCGTAAAATAACCATTAGCAAGTGGAGTGGAGTCGATACCCACTACCGGGACAGGTTTAGGCAAATCAATCAATGGCATAGCTAGAGACATAGCAAATTTCACAGACATAATATTAGCAGAAGACCCTGAATCCACGAAGGCACTGCTGGTAGCAGACCTACCCTCAAAAGAGACCTGAAAGGGAAGCAAGATCTTATTAGGTTTCATTTTTACGGGAAATACCTGTGCGCCCAAGTGACCTCCCCGATGGCCACTTAGGCGCGGAAGTTCTTCCGGCTGCTTATTCTTACGCCTAGGACAGTTTTTCACTTTATGCTTGTCATCCCCACAGTAGAAGCAGAGACCATTCTTCCTGCGAAGCTCTCTACGTTGTTGGGGAGACACGGAGGCCCTGAGTTGCATTGGTTCATCCGAGTTTTCCGTGGAAGAACGAAGCAACGGAACCTCGGGAGCCATCATGGGGGAGCCAGAGGAGAAAGCACAAAAACGTTCAAGTCGTCGTTCCCTGAGACGTCAGTCAAGACGTACTGCTAAAGCCATAACCTGATCTACAGAGTCTGAAGAGGGATAGCTAACTAACAGGTCTTTCAGGGCGTTCGACAGACCCAATCTAAACTGGCACCTCAAGGCAGGGTCATTCCACCGAGAAGCTACACTCTACTTCCTAAAGTCAGAACAGTTCTCCTCAACGGGGCTCTTACCCTGACGTAAGGTCACCAGCTGACTCTCGGCAAAGGCAGTCTTTTCAGTCATATATGAGCCCGAGAGCAGAAAAAAAATAACCAACAGAGGAAAGCTCAGGGGCGTCAGGAGCCAAGGAGAAGGCCCATTCTTGGGGCCCGTCCTGGAGCCGGGACATAATTATACCCACTCGCTGGCTCTAAGAACCTGAGGAGTGGGGCCTTAGACGGAAATAGAGCCTACAACTTTCCCAAAAGGAGAAAAAAGACTTCCGGTCCCCTGAGAACCGGCCAGGCAACTTGAGGTGGGGTTCAAGAGGTGAGGTGGGGGGCACTACCAGGGTAGCATCACGCTGGTTGCCCCTCTGAGCCAGGGCTTGGATCTGTAGGGAGAGGCTTTGCATTTGCTGAGCCAGGGTCTCAAGGGGGTCAATAGTTGTGTCAGGGACCAGGGTAGAAAAGGTATATGGGCCTGTGATTATGTAATGACGGGGTAGGGAGAAGACAGGTGAGCCCTAATCTACCCGCCACTCAGTCCCTGCCTACTTGCACGGCCCGTCCTAGGCGACGGCGTACAACTGTGCGACGGTCCCTACGCTCAATATGTGCACGACAGACAAACAGACAAGGGTACTCAGAAGCTAAGGGAAATGGGGCAGTTGCCCACGGCAACCATGTGAGCAACAGGCGTAGTGAACGAGCCGAGTCAAACCAGGAGTGTACGAGGTACCAAATGCAGAGCAGGAGCGTAGTCAGTAAAGCCAGGGTCAAAATGAAGCAAGGTCAATAATAATAGCAGGAGCAGCAGAGCCAGGAAACAGGACAGAATCACAGGCAAAGACAAGCAGGAAATGAAGGTATAAATAGACCGAGGGTGGGAGCTAGAACCGTCTGGCCAGGCTGTGATAGGTTCTCCCACTCCTGAGCCTACCAGCCTGAGTGGTAGCAGATCGAGTAACTCTATCAGACCTAAGAGCAGGTGCAGACTGATTAACCACGGGCGTCGACACAGAAGCTGCAGTGGCGGATTAAGTAGACCATAGGCCCTGGGCTGTTATCCAAACTTGGGCCCCCCTTCTCCACCGCCGCCCTGTAACTATTGTTAACACTTCCTTTTTGTCCAGACATTAACAAATGGGTGTTACTACTCCCCTTGTCAAAAGGTTGTGTCCCCACATACTGACAGTCTCCAATCATCGCTGACAGTATCGCACCGTGTAGGGACACATTCTCCTGACAAGGGGAATGGTAACACTTATTTGTCTATCAGTCCTGGACTGCACAAAGACTTTGTGAAATACAAGGATTTCCTATAGTAAACATGTCAGTAGAGATGACAGATTGTCTATAAATCTAGTGGCTCACAGGTGACGACATCGTTTTTTTCCTCTTTTCTTCTCCATCCAGTCCAGACTTCATGACGACTTTTCCCGGCCATGACCCATTTCTGCAGAATTTGCCACTCAGATGTCTTTGGCTCCTCACTTTTCCAACATTTCCACACCTATAAACAAAGATAATATTATCATGGTGCCACACACTGTGCCCCTAAATATAATAGCACCAAACACTGTGCCCCTGAATAAAATAGTACAAACACTGTGCCCCTAAATATTATAGCACCATAGGCTGCGCCCCTGAATATAATTGTGTCAAACACTGTACCACACACAGCCCCCTGTAAATAGCACTACACAGTCCTCCCCCTCTGTAAATAGCGTCACATAGCCACCCCCCTCTTGTATATAGTGCTACACAGCAATCCCCCTTAAATATAGTGATACACAGCGCTCCCTTCTATATAGTGCTATACAACAATCCCCCCTTGTATATAGTGCTACACAGCAGGTCCCCCTTGGACTTGCAGCTCTTGTAATTGCTCAGTATAATGTCCCCCATAGCTGCCCCCACAGTATATTGCCACCCATAGTTGCCCCCACAGTATAATGCCCTTCATAGCTGCCTCTACACAGTATAATTTTCCCCTTAGCTGACCCTACACAGTATAATGCCCCCATAGCTGCGACACAGTATAATGCCCCAAAGCTGTGACACAGTATAATGCCCCATAGCTGTGACACAGTATAATGCCCCCATAGCTGTGACACAGTATAATGCCCCCATAGCTGCTACACAGTATAATGCCCCCATAGCTGTGACACAGTATAATGCCCCCATAGCTGCTACACAGTATAATGCCCCCATAGCTGTGACACAGTATAATGCCTCCATAGCTGCGACACAGTATAATGCCCCCATAGCTGTGACACAGTATAATGCCCCCATAGCTGTGACACAGTATAATGCCCCATAGCTGCTACACAGTATAACACCCCCATAGCTGCTACACAGTATAATGCCCCCATAGCTGCTACACAGTATAATACCTCCATAGCTGCTACACAGTATAATGCCCCATAGCTGTGACACAGTATAATGCCCCCATAGCTGCTACACAGTATAATGCCCCCATAGCTGTGACACAGTATAATGCCTCCATAGCTGCGACACAGTATAATGCCCCCATAGCTGTGACACAGTATAATGCCCCCATAGCTGTGACACAGTATAATGCCCCATAGCTGCTACACAGTATAACACCCCCATAGCTGCTACACAGTATAATGCCCCCATAGCTGCTACACAGTATAATACCTCCATAGCTGCTACACAGTATAATGCCCCATAGCTGTGACACAGTATAATGCCCCATAGCTGTGACACAGTATAATGCCCCATAGCTGTGACACAGTATAATGCCCCATAGCTGTCACACAGTATAATGCCCCATAGCTGTGACACAGTATAATGCCCCCATAGCTGATACACAGTATAATACCTCCATAGCTGCTACACAGTATAATGCCTCCATAGCTGTGACACAGTATAATGCCCCATAGCTGTGACACAGTATAATGCCCCATAGCTGTGACACAGTATAATGCCTCCATAGCTGCTACACAGTATAATGCCTCCATAGCTGTGACACAGTATAATGCCCCCATAGCTGCGACACAGTATAATGCCTCCATAGCTGCTACACAGTATAATGCCCCCACAGCTGCTACACAGTATTATGCCCCCATAGCTGCTACACAGTATAATGCCTCCATAGCTGCTACACAGTATAATGCCTCCATAGCTGTGACACAGTATAATGCTCCATAGCTGTGACACAGTATAATGCCCCATAGCTGTGACACAGTATAATGATTCCATAGCTGTGACACAGTATAATGCCTCCATAGCTGCTACACAGTATAATGCCCCCATAGCTGTGACACAGTATAATGCCCCCATAGCTGCTACACAGTATAATGCCCCCTAGCTGTGACACAGTATAATGCCCCATAGCTGTGACACAGTATAATGCCCCATAGCTGTGACACAGTATAATGCCCCATAGCTGTGACACAGTATAATGCCCCATAGCTGTGACACAGTATAATGCCCCATAGCTGTGACACAGTATAATGCCTCCATATGTACGTTCCTAATAAATAAAAAAACATAATTACTTACCTATCCCGGTTCCCACGACGGTGGGGGATGCTTCTCCTCCTCTGCACTGTCCCGTGAGTGACTCCGTGCAGACAGGCGCGATGATGTCACTACAGCGAGGCTCCAGCATTCAACCCAATTGAATGTGCGTCCTGCGGACGCAGATTCAGTTGGAAGCGGGACAGTACGGCAGCTAGCAGCGCTGCATAGTTTTTTAATATTGTGTGCGATTATAATCCGCCATTGAGAAGCTGTGTCTGGCAGATCCTTTACACCAACTTTCAGTAATTGGAAAAAGGGGCAATTTTATTTTACAATAAGCCATGCATCTAAACCCATCCAAACCCTGTCCATACCTACCCAATTCCCTTTGTACCCATGCATAATTTCTCCTAAAAAATAAAACTCACCCAGCCAATTTCCAAAGCACGAATGGAGGAGATCCATAATCAGGTCTTATTCAGTCTGCTCTGCATGGCTCGGCGCAAAAAGGCATAGTAACGTCACAGTAAAGTTACTATAGTAACTGGGGTCTATGTAATAAACTACACGGGCCCCCATTCCTATAGTAACTGACGGTACTTACATTCTTCCTTCCGGAGCGTAGCGGTGGTCCTGACGTCACAGCGCTGTGTGCAGCTCATGACGCCACAACGCTATGTCCTGTGCACAGCATCCCTACCCTGGATGGTGTCAGGACCTCCGCTGCGGCCGAAGTGGAGGGTATAGTTACTATAGTAACTGACAGTACTTACATTCTTGACACAACCAATATCGCAGTTGACTGCGCTATTGATTCCATCAAAACAATGGAACCCTGTCACAATGGTGACAAACGGAAAATTTTAGCAACGTTTCCGTTAACATGGAGATCAATGGTGAGGAAACGGAAGATGAGGTTTCAGTTTGCCTTTTCCGTTGAGGGGTTACCCGACAGAAACCTCAGACGGAAGGTCAGCGATGATGTGAACAGGCCCTTACTAATGTATTTTTTTTGTTTGTATTTTTTTAAAGGTTCAGTCGTTGGACTATGTCGGATTCGAGGACTACTGCGATGATGACTTTTTTTATTATCAATAAAATGGTTAATGAGTGTTGTGTAGGGGTTTTTATTTTAATAAAATATTTTTTATATGTCCTTTTATTTTTTTTTAAACTTTATTTCTACTGCCTTATTAATAGCTGCTGGCTGATTGACAGTGTCCATTACTAAGGCGGGGCTTAGTGTTAGCCGATGCAGAGGCTAACACTAACCCCCATTATTACCCCGGTACCCACTGCCACCAGGGGTGCCGGGAAGAGCCGGGTACAATCCAGTACCTGACCATCTGTAGTGATGGCCAGGCACTGGGGCGGCCGCTGACTGGTGTTAATAGGCTGCGAAAGGCCAAAAACAGTGGCCCTTCCCACCCTGGCAATGCTAGGCTGCTGCTGCTATGTTGTATCTGGCTGGTTATGAAAAATGGGGGGGGACCACACGTCATTTAAAAAAAAAAAACATAATTGGAAAGAACGATGTCGGGTTCCCCCATTTTTATAACCAGCCAGATACAACATAGCAGCAGAAGCCTAGCATTACCAGTGTGGGAACGTCCACTGTTTTTGGCCTTTCCCAGTCTAATAATACCAGCCTGCGGCCACGCCAGTGCCCGGCCATCACTACAGATGGTCGGGTACTGGATCGTACCTGGCTCTTCTTGGTACCCCTGGTGGCGGTGGGTACTGGGGTAATAATGGGGGTTAGTGTTAGCCTCTTCATGTCTAACATTAAGCCCCACCTTAGTAATGAAAGTTGTCAATCAGCCAGCGGCCATTACTAAGGTGGTAGTAATAAAGTTTAGAAAAATACAAAGACATAAGAAAAATATTTTATTGAAATCAAAAAATCCCACACAACCCTCATTAACCATTTTATTGAGAAAAAAAAAACAAGCTGTCATCGAAGTCGTCCTCGAATCCGAAGTTGTCCAACAACCGAACCTGTAAAAAAAAAAAAACACCCACAAATAATTAGTAACACATAAAAAAGCAAAACAATTATTGTTCTTACCTTTCTTGGGTCCAGCGCTGGTGCCACAATGTCAGCGAGCTGGGCCCTATATCAAATCCTATTATGTGTTATACTCTTATGTGGGATACCAGGGTAACCGTGGGGGTGACATCTTTAAAAGCCTTTTACGTAGCGAGATAAAGTGGATTGTGATACTCAACACCTTATCTCCAAAGGGTCTAAGGGTATGTTCACACGATGAGAGGCATTTACGTGTGAAAAGACAGACTGTTAACAGCTGGCTCGTTTCACACGTAAGTCTGGGTTACAATACGTCGCCAAACATCTGCCCATTCATTTGAATGGGTTTGCCGACGTATTGTGCAAACGACCTGTAATTTACGCGTCGTCGTTTGACAGCTGTCAAACGACAACGCGTAAATGGACTGCCTCGGCAAAGAAGTGCAGGACACTTCTTTGCCACGTAATTTGAGCTGTTCTTCATTGAACTCAATGAAGCACAGCTCAAGAATTACGAGCGTCTCAGACGGCTCGCAAAATGCGAGGAGGAGCATTTACGTGTGAAACGAGGCAGCTGTTAACAGTCTGTCTTTTCACACGTAAATGCCTCTCATCGTGTGAACATACCCTTAATGCTCCTCCTCGCATTTTGCGAGCTGTCTGAGACGCTCGTAATTCTTGAGCTGTGCTTCATTGAGTTCAATGAAGAACAGCTCAAATTACGTGGCAAAGAAGTGTCCTGCACTTCTTTGCCGAGGCAGTCCATTTACGCGTCGTCGTTTGACAGCTGTCAAACGACGACGCGTAAATTACAGGTCGTCTGCACAATACGTCGTCAAACCCATTCAAATGAATGGGCAGATGTTTTCCGACGTATTGTAGCCCTATTTTCAGGCATAAAACGAGGCATAATACGCCTCGTTTACGCCTGAAAATAGGTCGTGTGAACCCAGCCTAAATGAAACACAGAGCTATAATTGTTATTCTTTCTATGTAGATACTGATATATGTTTCTCTTATCTCTTTTTGCTAGTTTTTTTTTGGGAATACTGAACCTGTTCTATGGATTGCCAGAGTTCTGGGATTTCTGAGGACAATATCTTGAAGTATGAAAAGGGACCATTAACCCAAATTGACTGCTTATCATCGACTTATATATATATATCCTGTACTCACATGTGTTGATATTATTGTTATGAGTGTATTAGTCAATATTTTATATGTGCATATACTGTATATAGATTTCCTTTTTGTAGATACATGCAATGGAACAACATGTGTTTAATATTGACACTTAGATTGCATAACATGAATTTTGAATTCAACTCATGGTATTTTGGATCAATCTTATGTCCTTATACACACATATTGCTTGGATTATAATCACATTATATATATGTTTTTTTTTATATTTTTTCTTTATTGTTACATTACATTCGTATCTTTTTCAAGTTTTTATGAGCCTCAAGTCGTCGGTCTCTGCGTTTGTCCCTCGCGGATACATACGACTGGAGGCTATACTCATAGAGCTTCATTTATATATTATTTTCAC
Organism: Rhinoderma darwinii; assembly: GCF_050947455.1. NCBI lineage: Eukaryota > Metazoa > Chordata > Amphibia > Anura > Rhinodermatidae > Rhinoderma > Rhinoderma darwinii. The sequence goes on along the minus strand of NC_134689.1, from coordinate 305,685,546 downwards.
ATTTTATTTATTTTGTTTTTGTTTTATGTTTGTAGTTTACTTATGTCTATTTACACAATTATCATCTATGGGTCAGTTTTCTGAGATGGGTTGACTGAACTGATTTGCATTGCCGTGATATTTCACGGTGATGCACTGTCGGCCACCCCACTCCTCTTTTTTTTGTCCGGACACACTTTCAAATTTACACCTATATATTTATATTAATACTTGGTTTATTGTTTTGTTTTTTTTTCAACAAATTATTATTTATTTAATTAATGGGGTTCTCGTAGGGGACTTGCACCGCCCGCGTTGTTTGTCGGCAGTGCTCTTCCTCTTGTGGTCCCTGTCACTACATGTTTGTTCCTATGTAACTACATATGTGAACTGGAATGCATTAAACAACTGATTAATTTTATAATATTTATACTGCTATGCATTCTTTATGTACATTGATAGTTGTTTTTTTGAGTACATATCTTTGCGGTTTAAATTTGTAGTATATACAAACTTTTTTAATTTATCCTAAGTGGGGGCACCTGCTGGGTCTTTGCAGGGGAAATGCACCGTTCATGTAGACCACGGACGGTGCTCTCCCTCTCATGGTCCCAGTTTTTTGTGCTCTCTATTTTTGTCCTTTATATTTTTGGCCTATATAATACATATTTCGGTATTCTATCCGCACTGAATATTTCTTATACACTTTTCGATATATTTGACTTCATGTAGGACATAGTAATTTTTGGGTAATAAGGAATACCATATTATATTACTGATATGATCTGACAATATTGTCTATAATGGTACTGTAGAACTATGATTGTGTGGCCGTATTGGACATGATGGTGATGTTCTGCCGTATTCACTTGACTGACATGGTATTTACTTGAATGGGTGTTTCTTTCTATCTTAATACGTATCTTTACCTGCGGCATGTTCGGATGCGCATCGCAAATCTATCTGAGTGCTGTACTGGAAGTTGTCATCGTACATTGAGTGTGGCCATTTGAGTCAGCATCAATGGGTGGAGGTGACGCGGAAGTTATGGGACTGGATGGGCTCGGGAGGCGTCATGCGCCGATTAAAGCCGCTTTATTGGGTTCGGTATTTAAACCCCTGTCTGGGGCTAGCATTCATCTTCTCCTGACGAAGGGTGCGAAAAGCGCTTTGAGGTGTGTCCTCAGTTGCATACTCTTTCATCTGCCATCATGTCCACCACAGGTATTTAATCAGTCTTATTATATATAACTTTTGTACTTTGTCACGTTAAACTCATTGGAACCGTGGTACAATCAGTGGGATAATCCTAGGTATATTTTTCCCTCTGATGTATAATTAATAAGATATTACATTAGTGATTCTAGTATTGCTTTTTTGATTAGTGTGGCTTGTTTTCACCCGAGACCATTTTTATCTATGTTTTTTAACTGTTTTGTACAATGTCTGTCTAATTATTGTAGGGGGGGGGGTATTTTGTCCTCTTGAGGGGGATTAATAACGTTTATTACCATTTTATTTTTAAGGTATTGATTATTGATTAGGTTCAATACACTGACGGCTGCTTGCATTCACACTGTTAGATGCAGCACACGATTACAGAATAGTTTTTAGGACAAAAAGTGTGTCTAATAGGCCTGAAAAATACAGTAATTTAGATACACATAACTAAGAGGCATAGCTAGGATTCCTAATAGGAGCAAAGATTCAGTTTTCAGCAACCTCAATTCTAAAACTCGCCTCCCTTCCCCACCAACAACAATTTTAATTTTTTTATAGTGCTGCTATACTTGAAAAAAGGTATGAAATAGCATAGTAGGCTACCCTCTTCTATAAAACAGTATACAGTTAAATAAACAAACAAACAAACAAACAAACAGTATACCGCAGAAAGGGAACAAAGCTAGGGTCACTGGATGGGGCTGTAGGCTGAAGCCCCACCTAGGTGCGCCCCTGCAGTATAAAAATAAATAAATGTATGTACACAGAAAAATATATAAATATTATACTTACTTCTGGAGCCCCCAACTAGTCGTGATAAAATGTAGTTCATCGTAGCATGAACACTTTTTTTTTGAAGGGTGAGGATGAGCTCTTTGATTGCTGGTACATAAACTTTACAAATCGATCACACCCGAATCTTCATGTACTCCTCACATCACATTCTAGTGAAAAAAAAAAGCTCTGGATGTGCCCCCACCTGTATACTTACCTCTCCTCGCAAACGTTCCTGCATTGGCGGCTTCCGTTATTTCTATTCTCTCTTTGTATACAGCGATGACATCACGTCGAAAATACGCCACCGCTTACACACTGAACAGAGATGACGGAAGCACCCAGCGCAGTAACCTCTGGGCGGAGAGAGGTAAGTATGGGCTGCTTTTTTATTTGAAACCCTCCTCTCCTGCTGCCACATAAAAAGTTTAAACCCGGACCACCCCTTTAACTTCTTAACGCTATTCGTGTATGTATGGCGGATGTGCATTCCAACAATATGGTACGTGCCACTGTGTGTTATCTGTGGTGTTACATAGGACTGCAGGTAACACTACTACATTATCGTTATCACTGTGTGTTATCTGTGGTGTTAAATAGGACTGCAGGTAACACTAATACATTATTTGTAATCAGAGAGTTATCACTGTGTTATCTGTGGTGTTACATTGGACTGCATGTAAAATCTGATGCACTATCTGTGCTGTGTATATATGTGCCTGTGTGGGTATATATGGGTCTGTGTGTGCATATATTTGCCTGTATGTATGTATTTACCTTTATGTATCTGTATAAAATTCCACTTTTTAACCTTCCATAAGGTTTTTCCTGCTCGTTTGTGAACTTTTAAATCCAGTAACCAGCTTAGCATAAATCCATTCACTTCTTTGTATAAACGAGAATTCACAAAAGTTTAAATATGACACAAAAACAAACACAATATCAGCTCCATCAGCCTGTTATTATCATGTATAAGGGACACCAAAACCAAACAGAATTTTGAGGCAGATTTTCCTATCCCTGCACGTCGATTTTCAGTGCGTTTTTCGCCCGCGGCCATTGAGCGCCACGGGCATAAAACGCTGCGAAATACGCTTTCTCTGCCTCCCATTGATGTCAATGGGAGGTCAGAGGCGTAAACGCCCGAAGATAGGGAATGTCCCTACTTTCTCCCGCTAGACGGTTTTACCGCTCGCAGGAAAAAGACGCCTCCGCCTCCCATTGAAATCAATGGGAGGATTTTTCGGGCCGTTGTTGACGAGTTTTGAGACGCGGTTTCCGCGTCAAAAAACTCGTCTGAAAACTCTGCAAACTTTTGTGAACATAGCCTTATACTGATTTAACAAACTTTGTTTGCTGCTTCATTGGCTATTGGTCACATAATTTGATCCAGAATAATCAAAAGCTCAAAACTTTGTTCACATAAAGGAATAATGTAATATATATATATATCCCTATTATTGTATTTTGTCCCCCAGGTAATACATTGTTAATAACCAAATTATCACCTTCAGACTTGCTTATACCTTCCTACTGGTGCAACAAACTGCATTGGGTTATCAATGTTTTAAAGAACATGAGGCCTTATATTATTTCCCTGGAACTGTAGTAGATTTGTGTGTAATTCACATAACTGTGCAGTTGTTGGAAAAAGGTCAACTCAGGACAAATTGTAGGGAGAAAAGTTTGCAGGACAGATCATTGGTGTTCTTCTAGTCACTGTGAAGTCTGGCAGCTATTTTCCTAGCTGCAATGATCCCTCTTTATAACGTCACCATAACCCCTTTTTATAGAGGTGTTATAGCCTTCTGCATTGGGTCTTAATATGCCGTAGACATACAATGACTGCCAGCTAGCAACATTATATCAAAAACTTTTCAGAGGCAAAGTGTAGATATATGTAGCATAAGCATATAATATTGGCAATTGATTATTAGAAAAAAGCTTTAATCATTATTTTAGTAGATCCTGCTAAAAACAAGAGGAAACTAAGATCTATTTCCAGCTTAATGCATCTATTTAAGGCACGGTTGATACATTGCGTATTTGGTGAGGAATTTCAGTCGCAATATTTCACCGATATTTTGCAACTAAGGACATTACAATATAAGTAAACGTCATTCACAAACAATGTAAAAGTGGAGCGGATTCCCTGCATGCTGGATTTTCAAATCCACAGTATGCTCTATCTGTTGTGGATTTTTGGCATGGTCAAATGTGAAATCCGCAGCCAAATGTACATCAAAATACATGATAAAATTTGCACGATCCAGACTTAATGCAGTATGTAAACTTAGGCCTCATGCACACGACCGTACCCATGTGCACGGCGGTGTTTTCCGCGGCCATTATTTTCAATGAGCCGGGACCACACAACACGGCCGTAATAAGGCTTGCCCGTTCTTTATGGACTTTATGTTGTGGTGCACCAACCAAAACATTTTCCTTGAGGCATTAGGCTTTGTTTATACTTGCTTTATTTCTTTTCCAGCAGGTTTTAACCCCTTCCCGCAAAATCACGTACAGTTACGTCATGGGAGATGGACTGTTCCCGCATCTTGACGTAACTGTACGTCATGGAGATGAAGCTGGCTCAGGAGCTGAGCCAGCGACATCACCGCCGGGTGACAGCTGTATGTTACAGCTGGCACCCTGAGGTATCGGCCAGGACCGGAGCTAGCCTCCGATCCGACCGATTAACCCCTCACATGCTGCGTTGAATAGCGATCGCAGCATGTGAGGAGTTTATAGCCACCGGCGCCCCAGCAACGTGATCGCTGGGTTGCCGGTGGCTGCAAAGGCGATCGGAGGGCTAATGCTTACCTCCCGGTCCGCCAGCAACGGAATCCTCCTATGCCCCGTCGTCGGCGGGGCCCAGGAGGCTTCCGGTACCATCGGCAAGATGGCGCCGGTTCAGCTTCCGGCTCAGCTTCCGGCTCAGAAGCTGAGCCGGCGTCATCAGCAGTGGGTGTCCGCTGTATGTTACAGCGGACACCCCGATCTATCGCCAGGAACCAGAGCTAGCTCCGATTCCTGGCATTAACCCCTTCGATGCAGCGATCCATTGTGATCGCTGCATCCTAGAGGTTTGTAGCAAATCGGCAGCCTTGCCACGCGATGGCAAGGCTGGCGACTGCTACCATGGCAACAGGAGCCCTAACAATGGACTCCTGTCTGCCATTACGTAAGCTGATTAGGCCCCACCCAGAGGCGGAGCCTGATCGGCTTGCTGTCAGTGAATAACTGACAGTTCTAATACATTGCACTACATAGGTAGTGCAATGTATTAGAACATCAAACAAGCTGTTGGACCTTCAAGTCCCCTAGTGGGACTAAAGAAAAGTGTCAAAAAAGTCAAAATAAAAGTTGTAAAAAATACAATAAAAGTTTCAAATAATAACACAAAACACAATCACCCTTTTTCCCTTATCAAGTCATTTATTATTGAAAAAAATAATAAAGCCATACATATTTGGTATCGCTGCGACCGTAACGACCTGAACTATAAAAATATTATGTTATTTATTCCGCACAGTGAACTCCGTAAAAAAAATAACTAAAAAATTCTGACATAATTGCTATTTTTTGGTCACTTTGTCTTCCAAAAATTGAAATAAAAAGTGATCAAAAAGTCGCATGTACCTAAAAATGGTACCTATAAAAACTATAACTCATCTCGCTAAAAATAAGCCCTCATACAGCTCCGCCGATGAAAAATGTAAAACCGTTATGGCTCTCACAACTTGGCGACAGAAAAAGTCCATTCTCTTTACAAAAGTTATTTTATTGTGCAAAAAGTTGTAAAACATAAAAAGTGCTATAAATTAGGTATCACCGGAATCGGACTGACCCGCAGAATAAAGGTAACATGTAATTTATAACACGTGGCGAACGCTGTATAAAAAGAACTAAAAAAATATGCCAGAATTGCTGTTTTTTGGTCACCTTGCCTCCCAAAAAAAAAAGGATAACAAGTGATCAAAAAGTCGCGTGTACCCCAAAATGGTACCAATAAAAACTACAGCTCGTCCCGCAAAAAAAACCAGCCCTCATACCACTACGTCTATGAAAAAATAAAATTAGTCAAGGCACCAATAAGCCAGGAAATAAAAATATGCAGTTGTGCAGCCCGAGGGGAACGTTTCTTCTGTTTCAAGTGGCGAATTATCAAGGCCCCTAAAATTAGGGATCCAGGAAGGGGAGGTCCCAAACATATCTGCTGGAAGTGAGGGCGCCCGTATTATACCAGGACAACACTTTCCCAGCAAAATTCCCCAAACTTCAAAGGTGCGGAGTGCGGACCAAAAGGGGGATAAGTAAAGACCATTTATTAGTGCGACACCGGCCTGTGCAGAAAGGATTGTGTCACAGCATAACACACATCTATGGATTATTTTATTGTTTTTTTTTTACCCACTATACCACCTGACTATGCCCCTTATATACTCGGCCCGCCTTACATGTACCCCCACATTATAAACGGAAACACCAGTAAGACTCCAAACAAAACTACTACAAGCAAAATCCACGCTCCAAAAGCCAAATGGCTCTACCTCCCTTCTGAACCCTACAGTGTGCCCAAACAGCAGTTTACTTCCACATATATGGCATCGCCATACCCGGGAGAACCCTTTTAATAATTTTGGGGTGTGTGTCTCCAGTGGCACAAGCTGGATATTGGCATATCTATTGAAAAACCATTTTCACTCTGCAACATCACGTGCACACCAATTTCTGCCAATCACCTGTGGGGTTAATATGCTCACTACACCCCTAGGTGAATACCTTGAGGGGTGTAGTTTCCAAAATGGGGTCACTTCTGGGGGGATCCACTGTTTTGGTCCCACAGGCACTTTGCAAATGCGACATAGCGCCCAGAAACCAATCCAGCAAAATCTGTACTCCAAAAGCCAAATGGCGCTCCTTCCCTTCTGTGCCCTACTCTGTGCCTAAACAGCAGTTTATGACCACATATGTGGTATTGTCATACACAGGAGAAGTTGCTTTACAAGTGTTGTGGTGCTCTTTTACATTTATTTGTTGAGAATATGAAACATTTTCAGCTAAAACTACGTCTTATTGAAGAAAAAGGATTTTTTTTATTTTCACTGCCCAATTCTAATAAAATCTATGAAACACCTGTGGGGTCAAAATGCTCACTACACCCCTAGATGAACTCCTCAAGGGGTGTAGTTTTGTGAATGGAATCACTTTTGGGGAGTTTCCACTGTACTGACACCTTAGGAGCTTTGCAAAAGTGACATGGTGTCAAGAAACCAATCCAGCAAAATCTGTGCTCCAAAAGCCAAATGGCACTCCTTCTCTTCTGATCCTTGCCGTGTGCCCAAACAGCAGTTTATGACCACAAATGGGGTATTGCCGTACTCCAGAGAAGTTGCTTTACAAATGTTGGGGTTCTTTTATTCCTTTATTTGTTGAGAAAATGAAAAATGTTGAGCTAAAGCTACGTCTTATTGGAAAAAAAGGATTTTTTTTATCTTCACTGCCCAATTCTAATAAAATCTATGAAACCCCTGTGGGTTCAAAATGCTCACTACACCCCTAGATGAATTCTTCAAGGGGTGTAGTTTCCTAAATGGAGTCACTTTTTTGGTGTTTTCACTGTTTTGGTCCCTTAGGGGCTTTGCAAATGCGACATGGTCTCCGCAAACCATTCCTGCTAAATTTGAGCTCCAAAAGCCAAATGGCGCTCTTTCCCTTCTAAGCTCCGCCGTGTGTCCAAAAAGCCGTTTATGACCACATGCGGGGTATTGTTTTACTCGGGAGAAATTGCTTTACAAAAGTAGTGGTGCATTTTCTCCTTTTAGTCCTTGTGGAAATTAGAAAAAATTAGCTAAACCTACATTTTCTTTGAAAGAACGTAGATTTTCATTTTCACGGCCTACTTCCAATAATTTCTGCAAAAAACCTGCGGGGTCAAAATGCTCACTATACCCCTAGATAATTTCCTCAAGGGGTATAGTTTCCAAAATGGTGTCACTTTTGGGGGATTTCCACTGTTTTGGTGCCGCAAGAGCCTTTCAGATCCGACATGGAGCCTAAAATATTTTCTAATAAAAAGGAGGCCCCAAAATCCTCTAGGTGCTCCTTTGCTTCTGAGGCCGGTGCTTCAGTCCATTACAGCACTAGGGCCACATGTGGGGTATTTCTAAAAACTGCAGAATCTGGGCAATAGATATTGAGTTACGTTTCTCTGGTAAAACTTTCTATGTTACAAAAAAAATAGATGAAAAATGAATTTCTGCAAAAAAAAAAAGAAATTTGAACATTTCACATCTACTTTGCCTTAATTCCTGTGAAACATCTAAAGGGTTAAGAAACTTTCTAAATGCTGTTTTGAATACTTTGAGGGGTGAAGTTTTTAAAATGGGGTGACTTATCGAGGGTTTCTAATATATAAGGCCCTAAAATCCACTTCACATCTGAACTGGCCCCTGTAAAAATAGCCTTTTGAAATTTTCTTGAAAATGTGAGAAATTGCTGCTAAAGTTCTAAGCCTTGTGATGTCATAGAAAAATAAAAGGATGTTCAAAAAACGATGTCAATCTAAAGTAGACATATGGGTGATGTTAATTAGCAACAATTTTGTGTGGTATTACCATCTGTCTTACAAGCTGATACATATAAATTTAGAAAAATGCAAATGTTTGCAATTTTTCGCTACATTTTGGTGTTTTTCACAATTAAATACTAAATGTATCGAGCAAATTTTGGCAGTAACATAAAGTCCAATGTGTCACGAGAAAACAATCTCAGAATCGCTTGGATAGGTAAAAGCATTCCGGAGTTATTACCACATAAAGTGAAACATGTCAGATTTGAAAAAATTGGCTGTGTCCTGAAGGCCAAAACAGGCTGTGTCTTGAATGGGTTAATTGTCCTTTGACAGACAGAATAGAGCAGTATGCAAAAAAAATCTGGACTGACCCTCTATAAATCAATGGGACCTGAAAGAAATCAGTGGGATCTGTTGCAAAATGAATCTGTGACATGGGAGGCCATGAAACCAGCTTAAACCGACCATTAGTTATAGGGCCAGTATGTGAAATTTTGCCTTTTAATATGTAATGGGATTTTCTGTCGGACAATATTTTGGAATAAAAAATTTTTAATACATTTTATTATGGGGCCACATTTTAGACAATTCTTAAAGTATACAAAAAAATGTTTTCAAGGAGAAACAGAATTATTTTTATATAAAATGCTATTATATATATATATATATATATATATATATATATATATATATATATATATACTGTGTATACATAGTAAATTAAGGTGCTCCATTTTCTACGTTAAATCTACTTTAACCCCTTCAGGGCTGAGCCTGTTTTGGCCTTCAGGACGAAGCCGATTTTTCAAATCTGACGTGTCACTTTATGTGGTAATAACTTGGGAATGCTTTTACCTATCCAAGCGATTCTGAGACTGTTTTCTTGTGATATATTGTACTTTATGATAGTGGAAAAATTTGGTCGATAAATTCAATATTTATTCATGAAAAACACCAAAATGTAGAGAAAATTTGCAAAAATTTGCATTTTTCTAAATTTAAATGTATCTGCTTGTAAAACAGATAGTAATACCACACACAATAGTCACTAGTTAACATTTTCCATATGTGTACTTTAGGTTTGCATTGTTTTTTGAACGTCCTTTTATTTTTCTGGGACGTTACAAGGCTTAGAACTTTAGCAGCAATTTCTCACATTTTCAAGAAAATTTCAAAAGGCTATTTTTACAGGTACCAGTTTAGTTGTGAAGTGGTTTTGAGGGCCTTATATATTAGAATCCCCCAATAAATCACCCCATTTTGAAAACTGCACCCCTCAAAGTATTCAAAACAGCATTCAGAAAGTTTCTTAACCCTTTAGGCGTTTCACAGGAAATAAAGCAAAGTAGAGGAGAAATTTACAAATTTCATTTTTTTTTGCCGAAATTCATTTGTAAATAATAAAATTCTGTAACACAGAAGGTTTTACCAGAGAAACGCAACTCAATATTTATTGTCCTGGTTCTGCAGTTTTTAGGAATATCCCACATGTGGCCCTAATGCCCTAATGGACCGAAACACCGGCCTCAGAAGCAAAGGAGCACCTACAGGATTTTGGGGCCTGCTTATTTTTAGATTATATTTTAGGCACCATGTCGGGTTTGAAGAGGTCTTGTGGTGCCAAAACAGTGGAAACCCCCCAAAAGTGACCCCATTTTGGAAATTAGACCCCTCAAGGAATTTATCTAGGGGTATAGTTCGCATTTTGACCTCACAGGTATTTTGCTATATTTATTGGTGTTAGTCTGTGAAAATGAAAATGACTTTTTTTCTGAAAAAACATAGAAATTTGTAATATTTACAAGGATTAAAGAGGAAAATGCACCCCAACATTTGTAAAGCAATTTCTCCCGATTACAGAAATACCCGATATGTAGTAATAAACTGCTGTTTGGACCCACAGCAGGGCTCAGAAGGGAGGGAGCGCCATTTGGATTTTGGAGCGCAGATTTTGCTGGATTGGTTTTTAGTGCCATGTCGCGATTGCAACGCCCTGGAGGGAACAAAACGGTGGAAACCCCCCAAAAGTGACCCCATTTGGGAAACTACACATCTTAAGCAATTTTTCTAGGGGTATAGTAAGTATTTATACCACACAGGTTTTTGCATAATTTAGTAGAATTAGGCCGTGAAAATGAATATAAACATTTTTGTCCACTAAAATGTTGAATTTTTTCCTTTTCACAAGGGATAAAGGAGAAAAAGTCGCCCTAAATTTGTAACGCAATCTCTCCCGAGTATGACAATACCCCACATGTGGTAATAATTAATTTTTTTAATAGAAATTAATTAACCTTTGCAGGACTGATCCTTTTTTGCTTTTCCATTTTAGTTTTTCACTCCACGCCTTGCAAATGCCATAACTTTTTTATTTTTTGGTCGATTGAGCGATGTGAGGGCTTATTTTTGGCAGGACAAGCTGTAGTTTTTATTATTTAGTATTCAGTATTTAGTATTAATTTTTTGGTACATACAACTTTTTGATCACTTTTTATTACATTTTATTTAGAGCTTTGGTGACCTAAAAACAGTGATTTTGGCGTTTTTAATTCTTTATTTGTTACGCCATTCATAATGCGCTATAAATGACAATTTTCTTTATTCTGCTGGTTGGTAAGATTTCGGCGATACCATATGTATATATTTTTTTTATGTTTTGCAGCGTTTGCACAATAAAATCACTTCTTTATAAAATAATTTATGTTCTGTGTAACCATATTTTGAGAGCCGTAACTTTTTTATTTTTCAGTCAAAAAAGCGGTGTAAGGGCTTGTTTTTTGCGGGACGGGTTGTAGTTTTTATTGGTACTATTTTGGGGTACATGCGACTTTTTGATCACTTTTTATTCTATATTTTGGGAGGGGTGGTGACCAAAAAAATAGTGATTCTGGCATAGTTTTTCATAATTTTCATTTTTTTCCTATAATAAGAGACTTATTATAGGAAAAAAAAATCTTTTATTTTTACACTTTTGTAAAACATTTTTATTACCTTTTTTTTAAAACTTTTTTCTTTACTTGTTACATTTTCTTTTTTTACCTGCAGCTCTGATCGCTGCTAGAATACGTTACACTATCTAGGTAGTGTAATGTATTCCAACTGTCAGTGTGACGTCACAGTCACTCTGACAGTTAGTCTACGAGGACCAGCCAGAGGCTGGTCCTCATAGGCTTCCATATATGGCAGACCCGGAGGCCGTTGTCTGGCCCCCGGGTGCCATCACAAGCATCAGCAGCCCCCACAATTGAATAAGGGCTGCTGATGTGCTACAAACCCCCTACATGTGGAGATCGCAAACGAGCTCCACATTTAACGGGTTAATTGCCAAAATCAGCGGCAATGAGCCACTGATCGGCAACAGTGGAGTGTCAGCTGTCAGGGACAGCTGACGTCCCGGTTCCCGATGCACACTGTCACAGACACTGTCGCCGACAGTGTGCATCGCGAACGGCAGTGACGTCCTGTCACTCTGACAGGAAGTCCATCAGGAGGCTGGTCCTGATAGGCTTCCATACATGGCAGACACGGAGGCCATTACTTGGCCTCCGGTCGCCATGCTAGCCATCTGCAAACCTCACAATGTCATTGTGAGGTCTGCCGATGTTCTAGAAACCTCTAATTAGCGGCGATTTCAATTGATCACCGCAATTAAGGGGTTAATTGACAAAATCTGCGGAAATAAGCCACTTATCGGCATACAGTGGAGTGTCAGCTGTCAGGGACAGCTGGCCTCCGGGTTCCCGCTGCACGCTATCGCCAACATTGTGCACCGGGAACTGCGCAGTAACTGTACGTCCCCATGCACTAAGACACTGGCCACCCGGACGTCGTCACAGTTGCGTCCTGGTGCGCCTAGGGGTTAAGATACTGTTAGCAAATATTTTTATAAATTTGAACTAGTGGATTTACTCAGGCTCGTGCTATGTCGGCACGGGGGGGGGGGGAGGGGGCACAGTTGCAGATTTTGCTTTGGGGCCCACAAGATTCAGGTTTCTCCTTTAAATTTAGAGGATTTACAAGTATATTGTCTAGTTACAGAAGCTGCTACCTCTCATTTCAAATTGACCAATTTATTCATGAATACTTTTTTAACAAGAGCTCCGTTCTGTTTCTGCAATACTCAAAACCTTCATTTGTACTATTTTTATTAAACCTTCTCTTCACTTGTTATGGTAAGAATATTCGAGTAGATTTTCATTGAATACGCTGTATTTCTCTGTGTTTTCCCTGTAGAATGTGTTAATTAATTCAGGGCTTGAGAGGAGAAGAACTCCAGTATGCATACTGGATTTTATTTTTATTAGATTCTTTGTAGCTTTATTTTCTTCCCTGATGTGAAATGTTTGAACACATCCAGTGCCATTCATTGTTCTAAAAAATGACTTCTGTTAAATAGACGGCACTGGATATGGTCTCTGAAAAAGTAATTACATCAGGGAAATAAATGAAATGACAGTACAAAGGTGTTTTGATGCGTGTATGTTTTATAATAAATGTATTACATACTGTATACCAGGATTCTTTATACTCCCTTCAGTAACATTTATGTGGGAATGGCCCTGTTACCTTGTGGACTTAATGCAAGACCTATGAATATAAGGGGACATTTCCTGACATTTCAGTGTATCTGTAAGATCGGGGGCTAGGTGGTGCATGGCCCTGTCAGGGGTGTCGTGGGAAAAATGGTATGGAGACAGGAGTGATGGCAAAAACAGAGTCTTTTTATTCAGGCTGCTGTTAACACTACACCCGGCCACAACAGGCGACAAACACTTCTCAGACATGAGAGCCACAGTTCTTACAAATTGCGGTTAAGGCATGTGTTTCATGGCTGGCTCACACTTGTCGGACAGAGTCAAGGGCATGCCTCCCTGATACTGGCCTTGCACTAGGCCTTAACTGTTTATTTGCTGCTCTGCTCCACTGTCTCTCATGGCAAGGCTTCTGCCCACCACCCATCGACCACAGCTCACACAACTCTGCACACACACGAAGAGGCTCCTGCCCATCACCACATAGCTTCAGCAGCTCTCTCAGCAGCTCTTTCTCACAGCAGTTCCACTTCCACTGCAGCAGCTTGCTCTCCAGGGCCTTGCCCACACACTCCAGATCCACACTGGCTTCAGGAGCCCTCACATGCATTTCCGGCACTACAGCAAAACTTGTGCCCCACAGGAACATTAGCAGCACTTCCTCCACTATGGGCTGTAGCCTGCGCACTGAATACTAACTGGTTGGAACATCGCCCTTTTATAAAGTACGCGCCACCCCCAGCATCAGGACTCAGCGTAGACACGCTGCAACATCATCATGCTGTTAAGGCACAGCAAACATCTGGGCTGTTCATCCCAGCACCAAGCAATTTAGGTCACCAGCAAGCCAACCATAATGTGCGTGTCCTACCAACATAAATAACGTTACAGTGCAAAACACAAGATGTCTCCATTTTGGAACACTGCTCCTGGGGAAAAAAATATACAGACTGTCTCTTCCTTGCAATTAAACAACTAGTACATATTTTAGTTAGGTGCCCATCAAATCACGTTTGTTTTTTTTTATATTTAACGTATACGCAGGGAAAAGCTCCCAACATATTAATCAAATGTAGATTGTGATGGATGCCATAACAGTGGCACCCATCAGCGATAGACTATAATGGTATAATCTTTTGTAGGAGTGCTACTTTATTTGTATCTAAAGAATTACTCTTGTGACAAATTATGAACAACTGAGGTCCCAGGCCTGTTAGAAGCACATCTGTACTGATATCCCGCTAATATTTGATTTCCTGTGCTCATCTATGTCCGCTGTAATTCGCTCAAACATTAGGGTCTTATATTTATAACATTAGTGCAGACATAACGTGGAGGAGTTGCCCATAGCAACTAATCACATTGCAGCCTTATTTTTTTCTAGTTTACTTTAGAAAAAAAAAAAAAAGGATCTGGTTGGTTGCTATGGGTAACTGCTCCATGTTTTGTTTGCAACAGTTATGTATATGAGACCTATTGTGTGGCTCCAAATTAACAATGCCCATATATCCTATCTGCCACTACTCAACTGAGTTAGGATGAACATATTGATATCCCCATGATAACTCTGAATTACAAGAGCAACAACGTGGTGGATAACTCCAAACAACACAGCATCATTAACATGCAAGTAAGGAGGAGAGCCTTACAGGAAAAAACGTCCCGCCCTTCCCAGGGTTGTCTACTGGACATTCAGGGCTGCACCGCAAATCTCAGAATGTAGGCTCAATCGTTGACAGCCGTCAACAGACACGTAACACTGGCAGAAAATAGGGAGTACACTTCTCCATGCTGCCTTTTTAGGACACAGGACTATAGGATGGTGGGGGGGGGGGGGGGAGTACAGAAAACTCTCTGCTGAGTCTCTCAAGGCATTTATTGTGTTTTGTGTGTTTATTTGTGTACGTCTGAGTGTGTGTGTGTGTGTGTTTGTCCTTGTTCCTTTCTTCCTCTGCTTGACAAACTCATGCTTACAGTCCCGGGTTGATCCATTATACCAAAGAAATCACTGCACATTTTTGGGAAATAAAAGTCTATAGTGTGTCATTTGAGCATACTTTGAATACCATGATTATGAAGTGCTGTAGAATATGCTAGTGCCCTATAATAACAAAAAAAGGTTGTTGGTATTTTCCCATGCCCAAGATTTAGGAGTGCTAGAAAGGGGGCAAAGGTGGGTGACTTAATTGTTAGATATGATGAAAGGCCTCTCACAATGAAAATTTGGATTGTTCAATGCCTCCGGAGGTGATCTTATTAACATGTATAAGTATATGTGTGGTCAATACAAAGAGCAAGCACATGATCTATTCTTTCCAAGGACTTTACAAAGGACCAGGGGGCATTCTTTACATGTGGATGAAAGAATTCAAACATATAGGAAAGGGTTCTCTGCGGTTAGAGAAGTCAAGTACAAATGTAGCCGTCTTTACCTTGACTTTTAACGCATTAAATAAACAATGGCTAGATCCCTTATCTTGACTTTTCCAATGACTTTTCAATGGCTTTTGTTGTGTGATATCACGCTGCAGCAAGTTATCAGAATCAAGTTAAAGATGGCTACATCCGTAGAACGAAGTAGTAATGGTGGATACTATGTCAGCATTAAAATAAAAGGCTAGATGTGTATTTCACAACCAATGGCATTGAGGGTTATAATTAATATAATGATGAATGACATATATATTATCCAGGGAAATCTAACTGTATATATATATATATATATATATATATATATATATACACCAGTAGAAAAAACGGCAGCACTCTAATTCAATGTGCAGTTTCCAGTAATGGAGGGTGCCAGCTGATAGTCCCGATCCAAAGACCATACGTATATCCAAGAAGAAAATTCAGCAGCACTCCAACGATCAAGGTGAAAAAAAGGTGAAATTTATTGTGCCAACATGGCAATGCAATTTGCATTGCCATGTTGGCACAATAAATTTCACCTTTTTTTCACCTTGATCGTTGGAGTGCTGCTGAATTTTCTTCTTGGATATATATATATAATATACTTCAGTACTGAGAATAATGTAACAGACATGAGAATGCTCATACATGAGATTCAAACCTCACAAGTTTATATCTAAGGATATTTCACTGCGCAAAATATCCTTTGCATACTACTGCTGAAAATGCATGATGCACGTTGCACTAGAGTATATATGTATGTAAATTACTTTAATAAACTAATGGCGATAAGAAGTGTAAACTCAATCCACACACATAAACAGACACATACACACAAATACTTTTCATGCCTTCTTAAGCTCACAAATGTTTCTTGTGGGCAGTAAAAATAATTAGGCATTCCCTTATAAATAATTTACACGAAAAGAAGAAATGCATGAATGTCTTGTGGCCATATGTGGTCTCTAGGTCTCTTAGGTTCAATAGCCAGGGTTTTAGAGGTTACGGGATGAAAATAGTTTGATTCAGAAGATGTAAAATGTCTGTCTTCTTATTTTCCCAAGAGAACTGGACAAATATTTTGCTTGTATGTTTCTCTGAATATGAAAGACTCCCTGCAAGGAACTCATCCTGATTCTCTATGCCTTGTATATTGTGCTACATTCCCTATTGATTCAGATTTTTTTTTGTGTTTTATGAAAAACACTTTTGTTCATAAATGCAAAGCTTTTCCTCTTCCAGTGCTGCAAGTATGATGCCATGAAAGCCGGAGCTACTGCAGATGTTAAGGAAGTGTGGCTTCCTCCGATAACGTACTCTAGTTACCTAGAAAGGTATCTATGGCTAATGAAGCATTAGCTTGAGACAAAGCCCTAGATTCAAGCAGGCAGAAGGCAAGCTTACAAAATCCCCTCTTTATTCAGTTTAGTAATACATTTCAGACAGATACAGCCACAATTCTCGTAAATTTAGAAATGGGATGTAATGAAATCCTGAAAATACGACTTTTTTTGATTCATTGAATCTCATACATAGGTGCCATCCACATCAAATGAAAAGAGTAATTTAAAAAGAAGGGTTTTTATTACCCAGAATTTACAAGTTCCGTTTTGGAGGGTCATTGCCTACTTTTGAACCTAAAAACTCTGCCCCTCTTTGGTTTCTATCTGCATATTAGCACAATACCAATTGTGGCCTTATACGTAGGTTTGTATAGTCAGCTGATATACTGTATGTGTAAATGTAAAACTGTTGAAGACGTATATGGAAGTGCAGCAAAAAGATCTTTTGCACAGATAACATTTAGCCTGGGGTCACACATCTGGAGGTCACACCTTTCTTCCCTTTTGGGTAAGGACACATGTAGCGGCCCAAGCTGACATGCGGTTTTACCACAAATCGGTATGCACTTTTTTTGACCTGCAAAAGCACTGACAAGGATTTTTTTTAATTAAATGTATGTATTTGGTGATTATAATTTTTTTTCTAATTTACTATTATTAAAAATGTTCTATCGCTTTTAAGATCCTTTTTATCCTCTATACATAGAAGCGGCATCAAGTGTTGTCAGCCCAATCCATCTATTTAGCTGAACTAACGGCTTGGCTGTCTTCTATGTGTGTCTCTAAAGCCTTATTCACACGAGTGTGTCCAATTTGCATCCGCAAAGAATGGACAGTTTTTCTTGCATATGAATGTCTGTGTTGGATCGGTATGGTTTCTACGTGTCATCCGTTATTCTTGTCCTTTTTTTCTCCTCTGCAAGCACTTCCTGGTTTCACTTTTCCTTTTTTCTGCATTTCTTTAACAACTGATTGTTCGTTTTTTTTCAGGCACTCATAGATTCTATGGGCGAGTCTGGTCCACAGAAATGGACCAGAATAGGACATACAGTGAGCTTTTAAACAGACACAAGCTCCGTCAAAAGATTGTATGGGTCAGTGTGCTGTCCGTTGTTAAAATGCACAGGTACTGACAAGAAACACATTTGTGTGAATAAGGCCTAACACACAGGATAACCCTAAAAGCGATCACATCTAAGTTTTTCAAGGTGGTTTTACACTGGCAGATATTTGCCCCTTTTCACCACCTATAACGAGCGCAGATCGACAATACTGGTTGTAGATTGGCACTCGTTTGCTTCATTCCAACGTAGCACTGATCGTTTAGTATGGGGAGGAACGACCGTTCTACGTTCATTCGTTCGTCCCCATGCATTTGCATCATGTCGGCAGCACATCTTTCTGTTTACACAGTGAGATGTGCTGCCAACTAGAGACCATTTTTTTAAGGCCGCATAAAAGATATGATCAGCCAATGCACTCGTTGCTGGTTCATCTGCTAATCTCATTCCTGTTTGCACAGGGCAATGATCAGGAATGAGCTTTTGTATAAACACTGGTTCACTTGATCAGTGGTCCGTGTTAAAGGGCTCGAGGTTTGATAGCTATTAGGATAATTCTGTGTGTTAGGGACACACAGGTGCTGGTCTCAGCCGAGCCGTCAGTTCGGCTGAATAGACAGATTGGGCTGACAGCGCTTGATGTAGCTTCTATAGAGGATAGAAAATGTTTAATAAAGGTTAATTAGAAAAATGTTTATGATCACCAATTACATACATTTAATGAAAAAATGGCTACAAAGGCTTTCATAGCTTTTAACACCACACAAATATTGCACGCCTGAACTACACTGTAAAAATAACCTACATCAAATCAGCTCTCAGTGCTAGAATTTTCACTGCAATATATTTTTTCATAACAATAAGGTCATAGAGGCAGATTTATTAAGACTGGTGTTTCGTATGCCAGTCTTAATAACCAATCTGCTGGAGTAAGATGCAACACATTTATTAAGAGGTGAACTCCGCTTAACTCGTTCCCGACCGCCCACTGTCTTTTGACGCCGAGAAAAGGCTTATGAGCGCTCCAGTGAATGCTCATGCTGTACGCAGGAGCTGTTACTAAAAACTCATCTACTCGGAACAGACTCCTGAGTGCAGTCCATGACCATGGCATGGTCAAAAAGGACTCCACTTTTCGATTACATCACTGGAAACCCAGTGACATGGTTGGAAACTGGGGGAACCCTTTGCAGTCAGCCATGGGGTTTCATACGTCAGTCTTAACAGACTGAAAAGTTAGAGTAAACTCAGACACAATTATTAAATGGCAAAAGCCTCTTAATAAATGTGTCGCCCCTTTCGGCAGGCCATTTATTAAAAGGATAAAGCCTCTTAATAAATGTGTCGCACATTTTGGCCAGGCCATGCGTCACAATTGTTGCACAACTAGCGCAGCCATGTGCCATACATTCCACCCATGCGTCCAATAAAAAAAACAACAAAACCATATACTCACCTTAGCGCTCCTCTTCTCCCCTCTGCATCTCCTTTATCATTCTAGCACCGCTCATACAAGGAACTGACGCAGAATAGCATCAGGACCTTATATGCAATGCAGCACTTCAACGTATTCAGTGCTGCATCGCATACAACATCCTGATGCTGCCTGTGGTCATTACGTTGTATGAGCTGCGCCGGAGTGATAAGACAGCGGGAAGGGGTTGGTGGGGTAGTCTGGTCGGGGTTGGAAAGGTATGGGCCCAGCGCTGGCCTTTACCTTGCTACGGGCCATATAGTGAAATCTACGCCAGCTATTTCCACTATAATTTATGCCAGTTTTCTTGCATAAATCACAATAAATTTGTAGGGCTGCAATGGCCTACACATGTCAGGTATCTACATGACTGTAATAACCTGAAGATTTAATTCAACAGGTTGTTTGGCATAAAACGGGAACGATATAAAAAAGAAACAAAAAATCTATGCAAATCACTGTTTTTGATATTCACGCCGCAAAAATAAATTAAAATAAATTACACAGTAATTTATTTGTACCCCAAAACTGCACAAGAAAAAATATATAATTTCTCCCACATAAAACAAGGTCGTATACAGCCACGTCAATGAAAAAATAAAAAAATTATGGCTGCTGAAAGGCAAGGAGGCAAAAACAAAAATATTTAGCTGGTAATTCATCACAGGGTTAATAAATATATTGAAAATTTCCACTGGCTGTGCGCCACAATTGTGGATGACCGTGCACTACAATTGTGGAATAACGACCACGCCCCACCCATCCCCCATCACATAAAGGAGCTGCCATAGATTTCTGCTATAACTCACACCAGTTTTCTGGCATACCATATTATACATTTGTTGAGCCGCTGTGGCCCTTCCACTTTGATGAATCCACGCCTCTTTCCACAAAGTGGCGAAGGCGGCGTATAAAGGGCCCTTTTGCAACTTTTTTTTATGCCAAAATACTATCATAAAAAATTACCCCAATAAAGTTTAGAGATACTATTCTGGCTACCTGCGGCCTCCACTAGAGGGAGCTTAGGAATTTACTGTATACTGTTTATAAATTGCACTCAATAATAACCCAATGTGGGAAATTAATTAAGAATTATGTTTTATACGCCAGTCTTAATATAAGGAACTCTGAAATAAAATCTGCCTAATTTATTAAGAGACACATGACATTTAATAAGTGAGGTGCATCTCTCCCTGTGTGTGCGCCAGAAAGGGAAAACTAAGCCAGCTATGAGCATAGCTTCCCACTATAATTTACGACCAGTTTCTGGCATAAATTGTAGCGAATTTGTCGGTCTGCTGGTGACCCCGCCCCTTCTGCTAATCCCTCCAACTTTTTTATTAAAGTAACAGAGGCAAGTTTTTTGGACAAATTGCAAACTTACATTATATTTATGGGCTGTTATATTCTTGATTTTTTTATTGTAAGCTGCACTGTAATATAGAGCTTAAAGAGGCTCTGTCACCACATTATACGTGCCCTATCTCCTACATAAGGAGATGGGCGCTATGGTGTAGGTGACAGCAGTGTTTTTTATTTAAAAAAACGATCTGTTTTCACCACTTTATTAGCGATTTTAGATTTATGCTAATGAGTTGCTTAATGACCAAATGGGCGTGTTTTTACTTTAGACCAAGTGGGCGTTGTACAGAGGAGTGTATGACGCTGACCAATCAGCGTCATGCACTCCTCTCCATTCATTTAGTCAGCGCATAGGGATCCTTTTAGATTGCTATGTGCTGTCTTATACTAACACATTAACGATACTGAAGTGTTTAGACAGTGAATAGACATTCCATGGGATGTCTATTCACAATTTTTGCATTTCGTTACTGTTTCTGCCAACGAGTTGCCCTGGCTGTATGCCGAAAAAGAATGCTTAGTCCTTAAGGCCGAAATAGACCGGGTCCTTAAGGGGTTAAGGTTGTAAAGGCCATCCACAAGTTTTACCTATTTTCCAGCAGTGTTGATCCAGAGGAAGGCAAGAATCCTCTATGATTACTAATTGCTCTTATGTTAGAGGGAAAAAAATAATATCCTACTTAAGATATTATAATAGACTCCTGAATCAGCACCCCATTTTATGCTACAGAGAACTACTACAGGTACCCCAGGTGCATAACTATCGTGGCTGAAGAGGTTGCAGATACAATTGGCCTTAAGTGCCTGAAGGGGTCCAGTGACCACCCTGCCCCTTAAGAGAATATCAGTGTTTATTCACTCTGTACACATCATTATCCTTTACATCACTAATTACCCAGTACTGTGACATGGCTGTTGGCATTAACTTTGTACAATGACATCACTATCTGCATTATCCTTGTATAATAACCATCTCACACTGATGGAACAATTTTCCAAGTTTAATTGTTAAATTTCTAAAAAGAAGGTCCAGTGGTATGAAGTCCAGGGTGTATAAGAAATTGGAGGGAGGGTATCCTCTGTAAGCCTACGCGTTTCGGACAACGCTGTGTCCTTAGACTTGGCTGTGTTGAGTTTTGAATAGAGCGCGCTGTCATTTTATCATGTGAGGGTTGAGAACAGCTGATAGGGATGTGTTGATTGCGTGTCAACCTAATGTTTATTGTGGAACGCAACCTCATAGATGGAAAATAAGTTAACACGGATTATGTCGATAAGTATGATGTTCATGTTGCTTTCTGCACAGGTATGTATCACGGACATGACATAATTTAATGTGTATGAAATTGACCATTGTACATTTATATTCAAAACAAATGTGTTTATTAAATTGTCTGTTTTAGTAAAGTTTTGTTTGTTATGATTGCATTCCAGGACTCGTTCTGAGATCTGCCTCGGAGGTGACTGTCTGCCCGATTACCGTTCCTGCTCCAAGTCCGTCCTGGTACATGGGTAAGTGTTATTGAATTATGTTGAATTCTAAGTTCAAATATGTCATCCAAGATGGTAAATAAAAAATAGCTGACTTACTTTGGTTAATAAAACGAGTATTTAGGTTTCTGGAATTGTCAATTTTTCATACCTTATTCATAGGATTTTAGTTCTAAGAAGTAATTATTTAGAGTTTTTCTTAAATAAAATTGGGTATTTCCGTGAGTGGTGGTTGTCACTGTATCTCTTTTATATTTGTGTACATTATTGTTAGAAAAATTTTTTTTGCGCAGAAAAGTTTTTTACGGTGTATTTTTAACCGGATTTATTCTTGGAACAATATTTTCCAATTTATTTATTGAACACAGTATCGCTCTATATTGAAATTGTCGAGGATGTAGTGTCGGGGGGAAAATGTGTGGGTAGGACCACAACTGGACTAGTGAAGTGGGGAAAAAATAGCATTGACAACGTGAGATTAGTGTTGTGACAGTAGTATGTACAGAACAATTAGCATATATTGTGTCTGTACATGGTGTGAAACAAGGATAAAAATAAAAAAATGCCTCGAATGAAGTTTGGAAATGTATTGGCTTAATATTTTTGTTGGTTATGTATTGCCATAATTAAGGTCTTAATTGATTATGTATAAGTTAGTATAAATACATTAATTCTTTTTTTAAATTAAGACCTTCTGGAACTCTGGTGTTGAGCCTATAGATCCAAAACGCTTCTCTTAGACGGGTTTTGCGTTTGATGTCTCCACCTCGCTTGGGTTGTTGAATTTTTTCTATGGCATAACACCGAAAAGTTTTCGTAGATTTGTTATGGTGGGATATGAAGTGTTTGGCTGCATTTGATATGTTCAAGATATTGGTGTTTCTTATATAGCTAAGGTGTTCTAGCATTCTTGTCTTGAATTTCCGATTAGTGCAACCAACATATTTAAGATGACACTCTGTACATTCAATTATATAGATAACCGACTCTGAATTGCAGTTGATATAATTTTGAATTGTAAAGTTATCCGTTCCTGTGGAGTTACTGAAGTTTTTGGTTGGGTATACGTAGGAACAAGTTTTGCAGGGATGCTGGCCACATTTATAAAAGCCTTTAGTCTCTAGCTATGTAGTTGTTGTGTTGTCATTAGATGTGTATAATGAAGGGGATAAAGTTTTTCCTAAAGAGGGGGCTTTTTTCGCTACTATCCTGCAACCACCTGACAGAATTGTGCGGAGTGTGTCGTCTTCCATAAGAATGGGTAGATAATTAGTCACTATATTTTTGATTTTAGTGAATTGATTACTTTGTTGTAAGATGAGTGTAGGTTGATTGGCAGCTGGTAGTAATTGTTGTTTGTCATTTTTATGTTGGTCAAGGAGCTGATTCCTTGATTTCTTACTAATAATATTGCTGGCTCTGTTCAACATCCATTTGGAATAACCTCTTTCTTGTAATCTTGTTTGTATGGAGTTGTGTTCCAGTTCAAATTGGTTTTGGTTGGTGCAATTTCTTTTTGCTCTGTGCAATTCGCCCAGAGGTATGGCTCTAATTGTGTGTTTCGTGTGATCACTTTTTGCATGAAGAATATTGTTGATGGCTGTGGGTTTACGATGAGTTTTAGTGGAGATAACGAGACCTTCATTTCCTTTTAATTCCAAGTCTAGGAATATTATTTGTGACGGGTCATGATGGTAAGTGAATTTCAAGTTACATTTGTTGTGATTAATGGCTGTCACAAATTCAGGGATGATGTCCATTTTGTCTTTCCAAATAATGAGAATATCATCAATATAGCGACCATACCATTCTATGCAGTTACTGTGGATATTATCAGGCGAAAAAATGAAAAAATGTTCCCACCACGACATTACTATGTTGGCTATTGATGGGGAAAATTTTGCCCCCATGGACACACCTTTAAGTTGCAAATAATATTTTGTGTCAAATTGAAAATAATTATTGGTTAATAGGAACATGAGTACTTCTAGTATGAAGGCTTGAAAATTCGTATCATATGTACTATATTTTGTTAGGTGGAAATTGAGAGCAGTATATGCTATTTCATGCGGAATTGATGTATATAGTGAGACTACATCGCATGTGAGCCAAGTGAAGTTTTTTTCCCAAATTTTGTTGTGAAATATGTTTAGAACATGTTTGGTGTCTTTAAGAAAGCCTGGTGTGTTTTGTGCCAGGGGCTGTAAAAGTGTGTCTAGCCATTCTGATAGCTTTTCCAGGACAGATCCTATGCCAGAGACTATTGGTCTCATTGGTGGGGGTATAGTCTGTTTGTGTATTTTCGGTAACGCATGGATTATGGGGGTAATTGGCTGTTCTATGTAGATGTACTCTTTTTGTTTTTGAGTAATGTGTCCACCTTGTAGTCCATCCTCCAATAATTTCTTCATACGCTGTTTGATCATATCCACAGGGTTTTTTGTCAAAATTTTGTAGGTGGTTGTGTCAGATAGCATATTAATTATCGATTGCTCATAATCTTTTTTGTTTAAAACTGTAACATTTCCACCTTTGTCTGACTGTTTGATGGTTATATTTTTATTTTCATGTAGGGATTTTACTGCTTTTTTTTGTTTGATGGACATGTTTGTTTTGGGATGTTGATTTTTGAGACTATCTGCCAGAGTATGAAGTTCTTTTTCTATGACCATTTGGAAGCGATCCATTGAATCTGTACGAGAACTAATAGGGTAAAATTTCGGATTAGATGTTATAAAATTGTCTGCTGTGGTGACAATTTGGTTTACAGTTTCATTGCGTAGATGGTCTAGGGAAACCATGGTTGATAATTCCAGGAACGTGAAATCCGTTGGTATTGATGTAATTGTCGCTCCTGGTTTTGTGTCATCTCGCAGTGTAGTTATTGATGTAAATGTCGCTTCTGGTTTTGTATCCTCTGTCAGTGTGGTTCCCGGTATGATCTCCATTGATGCCATTTCTGGAGGTACTTCAGTATTGAAAAAATGTTTTTTTACCGTTAAGTTGCGGATAAATTTATTAATGTCCAATAATGTATTAAATAAGTTGAAATTTTTCTTAGGAGCATAATTAAGACCTAACGTTA
The DNA here is from genome assembly GCF_050947455.1 of Rhinoderma darwinii. Lineage (NCBI taxonomy): Eukaryota > Metazoa > Chordata > Amphibia > Anura > Rhinodermatidae > Rhinoderma > Rhinoderma darwinii. Next base: position 305,660,235 of record NC_134689.1, on the reverse strand, counting down.
ATACTTCGTTTTGTTCTGGAGTCAGTATAGTCGAAGATATGTTGGTTACATTTGTTAACGATATTGTTGGTATTTTCTTGGGCGGAGGCGGCGGTTTTGTTCCTGATTTGCCCGACTTATGTTTCCTGCCGCCCCTCCTTCCCCGTTTTTTGAGAAATATGATGGGTTTTCAGATCTTTGGTTAAGACGAGGGCATGTTTGATTATTGTCATCTTCTGAGGTACCATCCGCAGATTCAATTTCAGTCGAACTAAGGGGGGATTCACACGAGCGTGTATTCGGTCCGTGCGGGCCGCGTGGTTTTCACGCGGCACGCATGGACCAATACAAGTCTATGGGGCAGTACAGACAGTCCGTGCTTTTTGCGCAGCGTTTGTCTGCTGCGCAAAAAGCGCGACAGGTTCAATAACTCTGCGTATTTCGCGCATCACGCACCCATTGAAGTCAATGAGTGCGTGAAAATCACGCGCACCACACGGAAGCACTTCCGTGGGACGAGCGTGATTCGCGCAACAGCAGTGAAAAGGATGAATGAAAACCGAAAAGCACCACGTGCTTTTCTGTTTCCGAACATCCAAACGGAGTGTCTTTGCGATGAACGAAGCCGGACAAGCGTACCGAACTTCACCGGGTTCGGCCAAACTCGTTTTGGCCGATCCCGGCAAAAAAATTATCGGTACGCGACGTCAGGAGATAGTCACTGTCCATGGTGCTGAAAGAGTTAAACTGTTTCAGCACCATGGACAGTGACTTGCGATCCCAAAATACATTAACCTGTAAAAAAAAACCGAAGTTCTAACTTACCGATTACTCCTGTCTCCTTCCTGCAGTCCGACCTCCCGGGATGACACTTCAGTTCAAGTGACAGCTCCAGCCAATCACAGGCCAAGCACAGGCTGCAGCCAATCACAGGCTGCAGCGGTCACTTGGACTGCTGCGTCATCCAGGGAGGTGGGGCCCGATGTCAAGAGAGGCGCGTCACCAAGGACGCGTCACCAAGGACGCGTCACCAAGGCAACGGCCGGGAAGTTCTCGGTAAGTAGGAACTTTATCTTTTTTTTTTACAGGTTTTTCGCTGTTGTGTTCGGCATTCACTGTCGAGGGTGCTGAAAGATTTAGCTCTTTCAGCACCTTGGACAGTGACGGGCGTTGACAAGCCTCATCTCTATGATGCCGGCTGCGCGAAAATCACGCAGCCGCGCATCAGACACGCATGACACACGCAGCTGTCAAATGTTTTTTGCGCTCGCAAAACGCCGCGTTGTTTGCGCGCGCAAAAACGCAACGCTCGTGTGAATCTCCCCTAAAGCTGACTCTATTTGGTAGGTCTCTGTAATGTTTGGATTGTAGATTCCTTTTCTTTAGGATGGGTCTTGGTCTAGTATAATTTCTTGTTTTATGACTCCAGTTATATACTTCATTGTTGGAATAATCCTTTGTGTCTCTTTGAAATTTATTCTTCTTTGTTTCTGCAATAGCATGATCGAGTTTATCGATCGCTGCTGACATTCTGGTGTGGAGAAGATCATAAGAAGGTGAATTTGAAAAAATTTCTAGAGATTTGTTGGTTTCTACTATCTGATTATCCAATTCTTTCAGTTTTATGTCTTCTTGTTCCGTTATTAATTTCATCAGATTAATAGAACAGGTAGAAAGGATCTGGTTCCATTGATTATGAAATTCTTCTGTGTAGATGAAACTGGGTGTTTTTTTGAGTCGTAAGCCTCTGGGGATCATATTTTTTGCGATGTAGTTCTTAAGGGTGGTCAAATCCCACCAGATTTTAGCTTGTTGGGCTAGATGTTTTTCTAATGTGTGAAAAAGGTCTTCCATGTCTTGATTATGTTCTGGAAGATTATCATGGTGGCCAAAAACTTTTTCCGCTAATTCAAAGCGGGTATGTTTGGGATCTTGAGTCATAGTACTTGAGTTGTCTTGATGGTATGCTACGAGATACTCTGAGGCATTAATATGAAGTGAAGGAGTTAAAAACAAAGGCAGTGATATTGAAGCCAACTTGTATTTGGACTGGGATTTATATCCTTGCAGCTTGTTTTAGGCTTATGCACATGAAACATATAACAAGTTTTTTTGAAATTGCATGTATTTCCCAAAAGGTTGTGGTCTTTACCTTGTTGATAAATTAATACGTTTTGTAGTTATTTCAATATACACCTGTATGGCTATGCATGCATTAGATATGCAGAGGACTCACTGATTGCATGTTACACATTGGGAGCTCGTGAGGAAAAAACAACCGAAAGTTTGGCACACAAAAAAGTAGAAAAAATCCTCCAGCTCACCTGACACACTCCTGTGTGTCGTTGATAGCGCCCGGATCCTCGTGTCGGCACACGGAGTAACAAGTAGAAACAAAGGGAGAAGGTAGGATCCAGCGCTGAAGCGTTTAAAATGGAACAATTTTCCAAGTTTAATTGTTAAATTTCTAAAAAGAAGGTCCAGTGGTATGAAGTCCAGGGTGTATAAGAAATTGGAGGGAGGGTATCCTCTGTAAGCCTACGCGTTTCGGACAACGCTGTGTCCTTAGACTTGGCTGTGTTGAGTTTTGAATAGAGCGCGCTGTCATTTTATCATGTGAGGGTTGAGAACAGCTGATAGGGATGTGTTGATTGCGTGTCAACCTAATGTTTATTGTGGAACGCAACCTCATAGATGGAAAATAAGTTAACACGGATTATGTCGATAAGTATGATGTTCATGTTGCTTTCTGCACAGGTATGTATCACGGACATGACATAATTTAATGTGTATGAAATTGACCATTGTACATTTATATTCAAAACAAATGTGTTTATTAAATTGTCTGTTTTAGTAAAGTTTTGTTTGTTATGATTGCATTCCAGGACTCGTTCTGAGATCTGCCTCGGAGGTGACTGTCTGCCCGATTACCGTTCCTGCTCCAAGTCCGTCCTGGTACATGGGTAAGTGTTATTGAATTATGTTGAATTCTAAGTTCAAATATGTCATCCAAGATGGTAAATAAAAAATAGCTGACTTACTTTGGTTAATAAAACGAGTATTTAGGTTTCTGGAATTGTCAATTTTTCATACCTTATTCATAGGATTTTAGTTCTAAGAAGTAATTATTTAGAGTTTTTCTTAAATAAAATTGGGTATTTCCGTGAGTGGTGGTTGTCACTGTATCTCTTTTATATTTGTGTACATTATTGTTAGAAAAATTTTTTTTGCGCAGAAAAGTTTTTTACGGTGTATTTTTAACCGGATTTATTCTTGGAACAATATTTTCCAATTTATTTATTGAACACAGTATCGCTCTATATTGAAATTGTCGAGGATGTAGTGTCGGGGGGAAAATGTGTGGGTAGGACCACAACTGGACTAGTGAAGTGGGGAAAAAATAGCATTGACAACGTGAGATTAGTGTTGTGACAGTAGTATGTACAGAACAATTAGCATATATTGTGTCTGTACATGGTGTGAAACAAGGATAAAAATAAAAAAATGCCTCGAATGAAGTTTGGAAATGTATTGGCTTAATATTTTTGTTGGTTATGTATTGCCATAATTAAGGTCTTAATTGATTATGTATAAGTTAGTATAAATACATTAATTCTTTTTTTAAATTAAGACCTTCTGGAACTCTGGTGTTGAGCCTATAGATCCAAAACGCTTCTCTTAGACGGGTTTTGCGTTTGATGTCTCCACCTCGCTTGGGTTGTTGAATTTTTTCTATGGCATAACACCGAAAAGTTTTCGTAGATTTGTTATGGTGGGATATGAAGTGTTTGGCTGCATTTGATATGTTCAAGATATTGGTGTTTCTTATATAGCTAAGGTGTTCTAGCATTCTTGTCTTGAATTTCCGATTAGTGCAACCAACATATTTAAGATGACACTCTGTACATTCAATTATATAGATAACCGACTCTGAATTGCAGTTGATATAATTTTGAATTGTAAAGTTATCCGTTCCTGTGGAGTTACTGAAGTTTTTGGTTGTGTATACGTAGGAACAAGTTTTGCAGGGATGCTGGCCACATTTATAAAAGCCTTTAGTCTCTAGCTATGTAGTTGTTGTGTTGTCATTAGATGTGTATAATGAAGGGGATAAAGTTTTTCCTAAAGAGGGGGCTTTTTTCGCTACTATCCTGCAACCACCTGACAGAATTGTGCGGAGTGTGTCGTCTTCCATAAGAATGGGTAGATAATTAGTCACTATATTTTTGATTTTAGTGAATTGATTACTTTGTTGTAAGATGAGTGTAGGTTGATTGGCAGCTGGTAGTAATTGTTGTTTGTCATTTTTATGTTGGTCAAGGAGCTGATTCCTTGATTTCTTACTAATAATATTGCTGGCTCTGTTCAACATCCATTTGGAATAACCTCTTTCTTGTAATCTTGTTTGTATGGAGTTGTGTTCCAGTTCAAATTGGTTTTGGTTGGTGCAATTTCTTTTTGCTCTGTGCAATTCGCCCAGAGGTATGGCTCTAATTGTGTGTTTCGTGTGATCACTTTTTGCATGAAGAATATTGTTGATGGCTGTGGGTTTACGATGAGTTTTAGTGGAGATAACGAGACCTTCATTTCCTTTTAATTCCAAGTCTAGGAATATTATTTGTGACGGGTCATGATGGTAAGTGAATTTCAAGTTACATTTGTTGTGATTAATGGCTGTCACAAATTCAGGGATGATGTCCATTTTGTCTTTCCAAATAATGAGAATATCATCAATATAGCGACCATACCATTCTATGCAGTTACTGTGGATATTATCAGGCGAAAAAATGAAAAAATGTTCCCACCACGACATTACTATGTTGGCTATTGATGGGGAAAATTTTGCCCCCATGGACACACCTTTAAGTTGCAAATAATATTTTGTGTCAAATTGAAAATAATTATTGGTTAATAGGAACATGAGTACTTCTAGTATGAAGGCTTGAAAATTCGTATCATATGTACTATATTTTGTTAGGTGGAAATTGAGAGCAGTATATGCTATTTCATGCGGAATTGATGTATATAGTGAGACTACATCGCATGTGAGCCAAGTGAAGTTTTTTTCCCAAATTTTGTTGTGAAATATGTTTAGAACATGTTTGGTGTCTTTAAGAAAGCCTGGTGTGTTTTGTGCCAGGGGCTGTAAAAGTGTGTCTAGCCATTCTGATAGCTTTTCCAGGACAGATCCTATGCCAGAGACTATTGGTCTCATTGGTGGGGGTATAGTCTGTTTGTGTATTTTCGGTAACGCATGGATTATGGGGGTAATTGGCTGTTCTATGTAGATGTACTCTTTTTGTTTTTGAGTAATGTGTCCACCTTGTAGTCCATCCTCCAATAATTTCTTCATACGCTGTTTGATCATATCCACAGGGTTTTTTGTCAAAATTTTGTAGGTGGTTGTGTCAGATAGCATATTAATTATCGATTGCTCATAATCTTTTTTGTTTAAAACTGTAACATTTCCACCTTTGTCTGACTGTTTGATGGTTATATTTTTATTTTCATGTAGGGATTTTACTGCTTTTTTTTGTTTGATGGACATGTTTGTTTTGGGATGTTGATTTTTGAGACTATCTGCCAGAGTATGAAGTTCTTTTTCTATGACCATTTGGAAGCGATCCATTGAATCTGTACGAGAACTAATAGGGTAAAATTTCGGATTAGATGTTATAAAATTGTCTGCTGTGGTGACAATTTGGTTTACAGTTTCATTGCGTAGATGGTCTAGGGAAACCATGGTTGATAATTCCAGGAACGTGAAATCCGTTGGTATTGATGTAATTGTCGCTCCTGGTTTTGTGTCATCTCGCAGTGTAGTTATTGATGTAAATGTCGCTTCTGGTTTTGTATCCTCTGTCAGTGTGGTTCCCGGTATGATCTCCATTGATGCCATTTCTGGAGGTACTTCAGTATTGAAAAAATGTTTTTTTACCGTTAAGTTGCGGATAAATTTATTAATGTCCAATAATGTATTAAATAAGTTGAAATTTTTCTTAGGAGCATAATTAAGACCTAACGTTAATACTTCGTTTTGTTCTGGAGTCAGTATAGTCGAAGATATGTTGGTTACATTTGTTAACGATATTGTTGGTATTTTCTTGGGCGGAGGCGGCGGTTTTGTTCCTGATTTGCCCGACTTATGTTTCCTGCCGCCCCTCCTTCCCCGTTTTTTGAGAAATATGATGGGTTTTCAGATCTTTGGTTAAGACGAGGGCATGTTTGATTATTGTCATCTTCTGAGGTACCATCCGCAGATTCAATTTCAGTCGAACTAAAGCTGACTCTATTTGGTAGGTCTCTGTAATGTTTGGATTGTAGATTCCTTTTCTTTAGGATGGGTCTTGGTCTAGTATAATTTCTTGTTTTATGACTCCAGTTATATACTTCATTGTTGGAATAATCCTTTGTGTCTCTTTGAAATTTATTCTTCTTTGTTTCTGCAATAGCATGATCGAGTTTATCGATCGCTGCTGACATTCTGGTGTGGAGAAGATCATAAGAAGGTGAATTTGAAAAAATTTCTAGAGATTTGTTGGTTTCTACTATCTGATTATCCAATTCTTTCAGTTTTATGTCTTCTTGTTCCGTTATTAATTTCATCAGATTAATAGAACAGGTAGAAAGGATCTGGTTCCATTGATTATGAAATTCTTCTGTGTAGATGAAACTGGGTGTTTTTTTGAGTCGTAAGCCTCTGGGGATCATATTTTTTGCGATGTAGTTCTTAAGGGTGGTCAAATCCCACCAGATTTTAGCTTGTTGGGCTAGATGTTTTTCTAATGTGTGAAAAAGGTCTTCCATGTCTTGATTATGTTCTGGAAGATTATCATGGTGGCCAAAAACTTTTTCCGCGAATTCAAAGCGGGTATGTTTGGGATCTTGAGTCATAGTACTTGAGTTGTCTTGATGGTATGCTACGAGATACTCTGAGGCATTAATATGAAGTGAAGGAGTTAAAAACAAAGGCAGTGATATTGAAGCCAACTTGTATTTGGACTGGGATTTATATCCTTGCAGCTTGTTTTAGGCTTATGCACATGAAACATATAACAAGTTTTTTTGAAATTGCATGTATTTCCCAAAAGGTTGTGGTCTTTACCTTGTTGATAAATTAATACGTTTTGTAGTTATTTCAATATACACCTGTATGGCTATGCATGCATTAGATATGCAGAGGACTCACTGATTGCATGTTACACATTGGGAGCTCGTGAGGAAAAAACAACCGAAAGTTTGGCACACAAAAAAGTAGAAAAAATCCTCCAGCTCACCTGACACACTCCTGTGTGTCGTTGATAGCGCCCGGATCCTCGTGTCGGCACACGGAGTAACAAGTAGAAACAAAGGGAGAAGGTAGGATCCAGCGCTGAAGCGTTTAAAATGGAACAATTTTCCAAGTTTAATTGTTAAATTTCTAAAAAGAAGGTCCAGTGGTATGAAGTCCAGGGTGTATAAGAAATTGGAGGGAGGGTATCCTCTGTAAGCCTACACGTTTCGGACAACTCTGTGTCCTTAGACTTGGCTGTGTTGAGTTTTGAATAGAGCGCGCTGTCATTTTATCATGTGAGGGTTGAGAACAGCTGATAGGGATGTGTTGATTGCGTGTCAACCTAATGTTTATTGTGGAACGCAACCTCATAGATGGAAAATAAGTTAACACGGATTATGTCGATAAGTATGATGTTCATGTTGCTTTCTGCACAGGTATGTATCACGGACATGACATAATTTAATGTGTATGAAATTGACCATTGTACATTTATATTCAAAACAAATGTGTTTATTAAATTGTCTGTTTTAGTAAAGTTTTGTTTGTTATGATTGCATTCCAGGACTCGTTCTGAGATCTGCCTCGGAGGTGACTGTCTGCTCGATTACCGTTCCTGCTCCAAGTCCGTCCTGGTACATGGGTAAGTGTTATTGAATTATGTTGAATTCTAAGTTCAAATATGTCATCCAAGATGGTAAATAAAAAATAGCTGACTTACTTTGGTTAATAAAACGAGTATTTAGGTTTCTGGAATTGTCAATTTTTCATACCTTATTCATAGGATTTTAGTTCTAAGAAGTAATTATTTAGAGTTTTTCTTAAATAAAATTGGGTATTTCCGTGAGTGGTGGTTGTCACTGTATCTCTTTTATATTTGTGTACATTATTGTTAGAAAAATTTTTTTTGCGCAGAAAAGTTTTTTACGGTGTATTTTTAACCGGATTTATTCTTGGAACAATATTTTCCAATTTATTTATTGAACACAGTATCGCTCTATATTGAAATTGTCGAGGATGTAGTGTCGGGGGGAAAATGTGTGGGTAGGACCACAACTGGACTAGTGAAGTGGGGAAAAAATAGCATTGACAACGTGAGATTAGTGTTGTGACAGTAGTATGTACAGAACAACTAGCATATATTGTGTCTGTACATGGTGTGAAACAAGGATAAAAATAAAAAAATGCCTCGAATGAAGTTTGGAAATGTATTGGCTTAATATTTTTGTTGGTTATGTATTGCCATAATTAAGGTCTTAATTGATTATGTATAAGTTAGTATAAATACATTAATTCTTTTTTTAAATTAAGACCTTCTGGAACTCTGGTGTTGAGCCTATAGATCCAAAACGCTTCTCTTAGACGGGTTTTGCGTTTGATGTCTCCACCTCGCTTGGGTTGTTGAATTTTTTCTATGGCATAACACCGAAAAGTTTTCGTAGATTTGTTATGGTGGGATATGAAGTGTTTGGCTGCATTTGATATGTTCAAGATATTGGTGTTTCTTATATAGCTAAGGTGTTCTAGCATTCTTGTCTTGAATTTCCGATTAGTGCAACCAACATATTTAAGATGACACTCTGTACATTCAATTATATAGATAACCGACTCTGAATTGCAGTTGATATAATTTTGAATTGTAAAGTTATCCGTTCCTGTGGAGTTACTGAAGTTTTTGGTTGGGTATACGTAGGAACAAGTTTTGCAGGGATGCTGGCCACATTTATAAAAGCCTTTAGTCTCTAGCCATGTAGTTGTTGTGTTGTCATTAGATGTGTATAATGAAGGGGATAAAGTTTTTCCTAAAGAGGGGGCTTTTTTCGCTACTATCCTGCAACCACCTGACAGAATTGTGCGGAGTGTGTCGTCTTCCATAAGAATGGGTAGATAATTAGTCACTATATTTTTGATTTTAGTGAATTGATTACTTTGTTGTAAGATGAGTGTAGGTTGATTGGCAGCTGGTAGTAATTGTTGTTTGTCATTTTTATGTTGGTCAAGGAGCTGATTCCTTGATTTCTTACTAATAATATTGCTGGCTCTGTTCAACATCCATTTGGAATAACCTCTTTCTTGTAATCTTGTTTGTATGGAGTTGTGTTCCAGTTCAAATTGGTTTTGGTTGCTGCAATTTCTTTTTGCTCTGTGCAATTCGCCCAGAGGTATGGCTCTAATTGTGTGTTTCGTGTGATCACTTTTTGCATGAAGAATATTGTTGATGGCTGTGGGTTTACGATGAGTTTTAGTGGAGATAACGAGACCTTCATTTCCTTTTAATTCCAAGTCTAGGAATATTATTTGTGACGGGTCATGATGGTAAGTGAATTTCAAGTTACATTTGTTGTGATTAATGGCTGTCACAAATTCAGGGATGATGTCCATTTTGTCTTTCCAAATAATGAGAATATCATCAATATAGCGACCATACCATTCTATGCAGTTACTGTGGATATTATCAGGCGAAAAAATGAAAAAATGTTCCCACCACGACATTACTATGTTGGCTATTGATGGGGAAAATTTTGCCCCCATGGACACACCTTTAAGTTGCAAATAATATTTTGTGTCAAATTGAAAATAATTATTGGTTAATAGGAACATGAGTACTTCTAGTATGAAGGCTTGAAAATTCGTATCATATGTACTATATTTTGTTAGGTGGAAATTGAGAGCAGTATATGCTATTTCATGCGGAATTGATGTATATAGTGAGACTACATCGCATGTGAGCCAAGTGAAGTTTTTTTCCCAAATTTTGTTGTGAAATATGTTTAGAACATGTTTGGTGTCTTTAAGAAAGCCTGGTGTGTTTTGTGCCAGGGGCTGTAAAAGTGTGTCTAGCCATTCTGATAGCTTTTCCAGGACAGATCCTATGCCAGAGACTATTGGTCTCATTGGTGGGGGTATAGTCTGTTTGTGTATTTTCGGTAACGCATGGATTATGGGGGTAATTGGCTGTTCTATGTAGATGTACTCTTTTTGTTTTTGAGTAATGTGTCCACCTTGTAGTCCATCCTCCAATAATTTCTTCATACGCTGTTTGATCATATCCACAGGGTTTTTTGTCAAAATTTTGTAGGTGGTTGTGTCAGATAGCATATTAATTATCGATTGCTCATAATCTTTTTTGTTTAAAACTGTAACATTTCCACCTTTGTCTGACTGTTTGATGGTTATATTTTTATTTTCATGTAGGGATTTTACTGCTTTTTTTTGTTTGATGGACATGTTTGTTTTGGGATGTTGATTTTTGAGACTATCTGCCAGAGTATGAAGTTCTTTTTCTATGACCATTTGGAAGCGATCCATTGAATCTGTACGAGAACTAATAGGGTAAAATTTCGGATTAGATGTTATAAAATTGTCTGCTGTGGTGACAATTTGGTTTACAGTTTCATTGCGTAGATGGTCTAGGGAAACCATGGTTGATAATTCCAGGAACGTGAAATCCGTTGGTATTGATGTAATTGTCGCTCCTGGTTTTGTGTCATCTCGCAGTGTAGTTATTGATGTAAATGTCGCTTCTGGTTTTGTATCCTCTGTCAGTGTGGTTCCCGGTATGATCTCCATTGATGCCATTTCTGGAGGTACTTCAGTATTGAAAAAATGTTTTTTTACCGTTAAGTTGCGGATAAATTTATTAATGTCCAATAATGTATTAAATAAGTTGAAATTTTTCTTAGGAGCATAATTAAGACCTAACGTTAATACTTCGTTTTGTTCTGGAGTCAGTATAGTCGAAGATATGTTGGTTACATTTGTTAACGATATTGTTGGTATTTTCTTGGGCGGAGGCGGCGGTTTTGTTCCTGATTTGCCCGACTTATGTTTCCTGCCGCCCCTCCTTCCCCGTTTTTTGAGAAATATGATGGGTTTTCAGATCTTTGGTTAAGACGAGGGCATGTTTGATTATTGTCATCTTCTGAGGTACCATCCGCAGATTCAATTTCAGTCGAACTAAAGCTGACTCTATTTGGTAGGTCTCTGTAATGTTTGGATTGTAGATTCCTTTTCTTTAGGATGGGTCTTGGTCTAGTATAATTTCTTGTTTTATGACTCCAGTTATATACTTCATTGTTGGAATAATCCTTTGTGTCTCTTTGAAATTTATTCTTCTTTGTTTCTGCAATAGCATGATCGAGTTTATCGATCGCTGCTGACATTCTGGTGTGGAGAAGATCATAAGAAGGTGAATTTGAAAAAATTTCTAGAGATTTGTTGGTTTCTACTATCTGATTATCCAATTCTTTCAGTTTTATGTCTTCTTGTTCCGTTATTAATTTCATCAGATTAATAGAACAGGTAGAAAGGATCTGGTTCCATTGATTATGAAATTCTTCTGTGTAGATGAAACTGGGTGTTTTTTTGAGTCGTAAGCCTCTGGGGATCATATTTTTTGCGATGTAGTTCTTAAGGGTGGTCAAATCCCACCAGATTTTAGCTTGTTGGGCTAGATGTTTTTCTAATGTGTGAAAAAGGTCTTCCATGTCTTGATTATGTTCTGGAAGATTATCATGGTGGCCAAAAACTTTTTCCGCTAATTCAAAGCGGGTATGTTTGGGATCTTGAGTCATAGTACTTGAGTTGTCTTGATGGTATGCTACGAGATACTCTGAGGCATTAATATGAAGTGAAGGAGTTAAAAACAAAGGCAGTGATATTGAAGCCAACTTGTATTTGGACTGGGATTTATATCCTTGCAGCTTGTTTTAGGCTTATGCACATGAAACATATAACAAGTTTTTTTGAAATTGCATGTATTTCCCAAAAGGTTGTGGTCTTTACCTTGTTGATAAATTAATACGTTTTGTAGTTATTTCAATATACACCTGTATGGCTATGCATGCATTAGATATGCAGAGGACTCACTGATTGCATGTTACACATTGGGAGCTCGTGAGGAAAAAACAACCGAAAGTTTGGCACACAAAAAAGTAGAAAAAATCCTCCAGCTCACCTGACACACTCCTGTGTGTCGTTGATAGCGCCCGGATCCTCGTGTCGGCACACGGAGTAACAAGTAGAAACAAAGGGAGAAGGTAGGATCCAGCGCTGAAGCGTTTAAAATGGAACAATTTTCCAAGTTTAATTGTTAAATTTCTAAAAAGAAGGTCCAGTGGTATGAAGTCCAGGGTGTATAAGAAATTGGAGGGAGGGTATCCTCTGTAAGCCTACGCGTTTCGGACAACGCTGTGTCCTTAGACTTGGCTGTGTTGAGTTTTGAATAGAGCGCGCTGTCATTTTATCATGTGAGGGTTGAGAACAGCTGATAGGGATGTGTTGATTGCGTGTCAACCTAATGTTTATTGTGGAACGCAACCTCATAGATGGAAAATAAGTTAACACGGATTATGTCGATAAGTATGATGTTCATGTTGCTTTCTGCACAGGTATGTATCACGGACATGACATAATTTAATGTGTATGAAATTGACCATTGTACATTTATATTCAAAACAAATGTGTTTATTAAATTGTCTGTTTTAGTAAAGTTTTGTTTGTTATGATTGCATTCCAGGACTCGTTCTGAGATCTGCCTCGGAGGTGACTGTCTGCCCGATTACCGTTCCTGCTCCAAGTCCGTCCTGGTACATGGGTAAGTGTTATTGAATTATGTTGAATTCTAAGTTCAAATATGTCATCCAAGATGGTAAATAAAAAATAGCTGACTTACTTTGGTTAATAAAACGAGTATTTAGGTTTCTGGAATTGTCAATTTTTCATACCTTATTCATAGGATTTTAGTTCTAAGAAGTAATTATTTAGAGTTTTTCTTAAATAAAATTGGGTATTTCCGTGAGTGGTGGTTGTCACTGTATCTCTTTTATATTTGTGTACATTATTGTTAGAAAATTTTTTTTTGCGCAGAAAAGTTTTTTACGGTGTATTTTTAACCGGATTTATTCTTGGAACAATATTTTCCTATTTATTTATTGAACACAGTATCGCTCTATATTGAAATTGTCGAGGATGTAGTGTCGGGGGGAAAATGTGTGGGTAGGACCACAACTGGACTAGTGAAGTGGGGAAAAAATAGCATTGACAACGTGAGATTAGTGTTGTGACAGTAGTATGTACAGAACAATTAGCATATATTGTGTCTGTACATGGTGTGAAACAAGGATAAAAATAAAAAAATGCCTCGAATGAAGTTTGGAAATGTATTGGCTTAATATTTTTGTTGGTTATGTATTGCCATAATTAAGGTCTTAATTGATTATGTATAAGTTAGTATAAATACATTAATTCTTTTTTTAAATTAAGACCTTCTGGAACTCTGGTGTTGAGCCTATAGATCCAAAACGCTTCTCTTAGACGGGTTTTGCGTTTGATGTCTCCACCTCGCTTGGGTTGTTGAATTTTTTCTATGGCATAACACCGAAAAGTTTTCGTAGATTTGTTATGGTGGGATATGAAGTGTTTGGCTGCATTTGATATGTTCAAGATATTGGTGTTTCTTATATAGCTAAGGTGTTCTAGCATTCTTGTCTTGAATTTCCGATTAGTGCAACCAACATATTTAAGATGACACTCTGTACATTCAATTATATAGATAACCGACTCTGAATTGCAGTTGATATAATTTTGAATTGTAAAGTTATCCGTTCCTGTGGAGTTACTGAAGTTTTTGGTTGGGTATACGTAGGAACAAGTTTTGCAGGGATGCTGGCCACATTTATAAAAGCCTTTAGTCTCTAGCCATGTAGTTGTTGTGTTGTCATTAGATGTGTATAATGAAGGGGATAAAGTTTTTCCTAAAGAGGGGGCTTTTTTCGCTACTATCCTGCAACCACCTGACAGAATTGTGCGGAGTGTGTCGTCTTCCATAAGAATGGGTAGATAATTAGTCACTATATTTTTGATTTTAGTGAATTGATTACTTTGTTGTAAGATGAGTGTAGGTTGATTGGCAGCTGGTAGTAATTGTTGTTTGTCATTTTTATGTTGGTCAAGGAGCTGATTCCTTGATTTCTTACTAATAATATTGCTGGCTCTGTTCAACATCCATTTGGAATAACCTCTTTCTTGTAATCTTGTTTGTATGGAGTTGTGTTCCAGTTCAAATTGGTTTTGGTTGGTGCAATTTCTTTTTGCTCTGTGCAATTCGCCCAGAGGTATGGCTCTAATTGTGTGTTTCGTGTGATCACTTTTTGCATGAAGAATATTGTTGATGGCTGTGGGTTTACGATGAGTTTTAGTGGAGATAACGAGACCTTCATTTCCTTTTAATTCCAAGTCTAGGAATATTATTTGTGACGGGTCATGATGGTAAGTGAATTTCAAGTTACATTTGTTGTGATTAATGGCTGTCACAAATTCAGGGATGATGTCCATTTTGTCTTTCCAAATAATGAGAATATCATCAATATAGCGACCATACCATTCTATGCAGTTACTGTGGATATTATCAGGCGAAAAAATGAAAAAATGTTCCCACCACGACATTACTATGTTGGCTATTGATGGGGAAAATTTTGCCCCCATGGACACACCTTTAAGTTGCAAATAATATTTTGTGTCAAATTGAAAATAATTATTGGTTAATAGGAACATGAGTACTTCTAGTATGAAGGCTTGGAAATTCGTATCATATGTACTATATTTTGTTAGGTGGAAATTGAGAGCAGTATATGCTATTTCATGCGGAATTGATGTATATAGTGAGACTACATCGCATGTGAGCCAAGTGAAGTTTTTTTCCCAAATTTTGTTGTGAAATATGTTTAGAACATGTTTGGTGTCTTTAAGAAAGCCTGGTGTGTTTTGTGCCAGGGGCTGTAAAAGTGTGTCTAGCCATTCTGATAGCTTTTCCAGGACAGATCCTATGCCAGAGACTATTGGTCTCATTGGTGGGGGTATAGTCTGTTTGTGTATTTTCGGTAACGCATGGATTATGGGGGTAATTGGCTGTTCTATGTAGATGTACTCTTTTTGTTTTTGAGTAATGTGTCCACCTTGTAGTCCATCCTCCAATAATTTCTTCATACGCTGTTTGATCATATCCACAGGGTTTTTTGTCAAAATTTTGTAGGTGGTTGTGTCAGATAGCATATTAATTATCGATTGCTCATAATCTTTTTTGTTTGAAACTGTAACATTTCCACCTTTGTCTGACTGTTTGATGGTTATATTTTTATTTTCATGTAGGGATTTTACTGCTTTTTTTTGTTTGATGGACATGTTTGTTTTGGGATGTTGATTTTTGAGACTATCTGCCAGAGTATGAAGTTCTTTTTCTATGACCATTTGGAAGCGATCCATTGAATCTGTACGAGAACTAATAGGGTAAAATTTCGGATTAGATGTTATAAAATTGTCTGCTGTGGTGACAATTTGGTTTACAGTTTCATTGCGTAGATGGTCTAGGGAAACCATGGTTGATAATTCCAGGAACGTGAAATCCGTTGGTATTGATGTAATTGTCGCTCCTGGTTTTGTGTCATCTCGCAGTGTAGTTATTGATGTAAATGTCGCTTCTGGTTTTGTATCCTCTGTCAGTGTGGTTCCCGGTATGATCTCCATTGATGCCATTTCTGGAGGTACTTCAGTATTGAAAAAATGTTTTTTTACCGTTAAGTTGCGGATAAATTTATTAATGTCCAATAATGTATTAAATAAGTTGAAATTTTTCTTAGGAGCATAATTAAGACCTAACGTTAATACTTCGTTTTGTTCTGGAGTCAGTATAGTCGAAGATATGTTGGTTACATTTGTTAACGATATTGTTGGTATTTTCTTGGGCGGAGGCGGCGGTTTTGTTCCTGATTTGCCCGACTTATGTTTCCTGCCGCCCCTCCTTCCCCGTTTTTTGAGAAATATGATGGGTTTTCAGATCTTTGGTTAAGACGAGGGCATGTTTGATTATTGTCATCTTCTGAGGTACCATCCGCAGATTCAATTTCAGTCGAACTAAAGCTGACTCTATTTGGTAGGTCTCTGTAATGTTTGGATTGTAGATTCCTTTTCTTTAGGATGGGTCTTGGTCTCGACAATTTCAATATAGAGCGATACTGTGTTCAATAAATAAATTGGAAAATATTGTTCCAAGAATAAATCCGGTTAAAAATACACCGTAAAAAACTTTTCTGCGCAAAAAAAATTTTTCTAACAATAATGTACACAAATATAAAAGAGATACAGTGACAACCACCACTCACGGAAATACCCAATTTTATTTAAGAAAAACTCTAAATAATTACTTCTTAGAACTAAAATCCTATGAATAAGGTATGAAAAATTGACAATTCCAGAAACCTAAATACTCGTTTTATTAACCAAAGTAAGTCAGCTATTTTTTATTTACCATCTTGGATGACATATTTGAACTTAGAATTCAACATAATTCAATAACACTTACCCATGTACCAGGACGGACTTGGAGCAGGAACGGTAATCGGGCAGACAGTCACCTCCGAGGCAGATCTCAGAACGAGTCCTGGAATGCAATCATAACAAACAAAACTTTACTAAAACAGACAATTTAATAAACACATTTGTTTTGAATATAAATGTACAATGGTCAATTTCATACACATTAAATTATGTCATGTCCGTGATACATACCTGTGCAGAAAGCAACATGAACATCATACTTATCGACATAATCCGTGTTAACTTATTTTCCATCTATGAGGTTGCGTTCCACAATAAACATTAGGTTGACACGCAATCAACACATCCCTATCAGCTGTTCTCAACCCTCACATGATAAAATGACAGTGCGCTCTATTCAAAACTCAACACAGCCAAGTCTAAGGACACAGCGTTGTCCGAAACGCGTAGGCTTACAGAGGATACCCTCCCTCCAATTTCTTATACACCCTGGACTTCATACCACTGGACCTTCTTTTTAGAAATTTAACAATTAAACTTGGAAAATTGTTCCATTTTAAACGCTTCAGCGCTGGATCCTACCTTCTCCCTTTGTTTCTACTTGTTACTCCGTGTGCCGACACGAGGATCCGGGCGCTATCAACGACACACAGGAGTGTGTCAGGTGAGCTGGAGGATTTTTTCTACTTTTTTGTGTGCCAAACTTTCGGTTGTTTTTTCCTCACGAGCTCCCAATGTGTAACATGCAATCAGTGAGTCCTCTGCATATCTAATGCATGCATAGCCATACAGGTGTATATTGAAATAACTACAAAACGTATTAATTTATCAACAAGGTAAAGACCACAACCTTTTGGGAAATACATGCAATTTCAAAAAAACTTGTTATATGTTTCATGTGCATAAGCCTAAAACAAGCTGCAAGGATATAAATCCCAGTCCAAATACAAGTTGGCTTCAATATCACTGCCTTTGTTTTTAACTCCTTCACTTCATATTAATGCCTCAGAGTATCTCGTAGCATACCATCAAGACAACTCAAGTACTATGACTCAAGATCCCAAACATACCCGCTTTGAATTAGCGGAAAAAGTTTTTGGCCACCATGATAATCTTCCAGAACATAATCAAGACATGGAAGACCTTTTTCACACATTAGAAAAACATCTAGCCCAACAAGCTAAAATCTGGTGGGATTTGACCACCCTTAAGAACTACATCGCAAAAAATATGATCCCCAGAGGCTTACGACTCAAAAAAACACCCAGTTTCATCTACACAGAAGAATTTCATAATCAATGGAACCAGATCCTTTCTACCTGTTCTATTAATCTGATGAAATTAATAACGGAACAAGAAGACATAAAACTGAAAGAATTGGATAATCAGATAGTAGAAACCAACAAATCTCTAGAAATTTTTTCAAATTCACCTTCTTATGATCTTCTCCACACCAGAATGTCAGCAGCGATCGATAAACTCGATCATGCTATTGCAGAAACAAAGAAGAATAAATTTCAAAGAGACACAAAGGATTATTCCAACAATGAAGTATATAACTGGAGTCATAAAACAAGAAATTATACTAGACCAAGACCCATCCTAAAGAAAAGGAATCTACAATCCAAACATTACAGAGACCTACCAAATAGAGTCAGCTTTAGTTCGACTGAAATTGAATCTGCGGATGGTACCTCAGAAGATGACAATAATCAAACATGCCCTCGTCTTAACCAAAGATCTGAAAACCCATCATATTTCTCAAAAAACGGGGAAGGAGGGGCGGCAGGAAACATAAGTCGGGCAAATCAGGAACAAAACCGCCGCCTCCGCCCAAGAAAATACCAACAATATCGTTAACAAATGTAACCAACATATCTTCGACTATACTGACTCCAGAACAAAACGAAGTATTAACGTTAGGTCTTAATTATGCTCCTAAGAAAAATTTCAACTTATTTAATACATTATTGGACATTAATAAATTTATCCGCAACTTAACGGTAAAAAAACATTTTTTCAATACTGAAGTACCTCCAGAAATGGCATCAATGGAGATCATACCGGGAACCACACTGACAGAGGATACAAAACCAGAAGCGACATTTACATCAATAACTACACTGCGAGATGACACAAAACCAGGAGCGACAATTACATCAATACCAACGGATTTCACGTTCCTGGAATTATCAACCATGGTTTCCCTAGACCATCTACGCAATGAAACTGTAAACCAAATTGTCACCACAGCAGACAATTTTATAACATCTAATCCGAAATTTTACCCTATTAGTTCTCGTACAGATTCAATGGATCGCTTCCAAATGGTCATAGAAAAAGAACTTCATACTCTGGCAGATAGTCTCAAAAATCAACATCCCAAAACAAACATGTCCATCAAACAAAAAAAAGCAGTAAAATCCCTACATGAAAATAAAAATATAACCATCAAACAGTCAGACAAAGGTGGAAATGTTACAGTTTTAAACAAAAAAGATTATGAGCAATCGATAATTAATATGCTATCTGACACAACCACCTACAAAATTTTGACAAAAAACCCTGTGGATATGATCAAACAGCGTATGAAGAAATTATTGGAGGATGGACTACAAGGTGGACACATTACTCAAAAACAAAAAGAGTACATCTACATAGAACAGCCAATTACCCCCATAATCCATGCGTTACCGAAAATACACAAACAGACTATACCCCCACCAATGAGACCAATAGTCTCTGGCATAGGATCTGTCCTGGAAAAGCTATCAGAATGGCTAGACACACTTTTACAGCCCCTGGCACAAAACACACCAGGCTTTCTTAAAGACACCAAACATGTTCTAAACATATTTCACAACAAAATTTGGGAAAAAAACTTCACTTGGCTCACATGCGATGTAGTCTCACTATATACATCAATTCCGCATGAAATAGCATATACTGCTCTCAATTTCCACCTAACAAAATATAGTACATATGATACGAATTTTCAAGCCTTCATACTAGAAGTACTCATGTTCCTATTAACCAATAATTATTTTCAATTTGACACAAAATATTATTTGCAACTTAAAGGTGTGTCCATGGGGGCAAAATTTTCCCCATCAATAGCCAACATAGTAATGTCGTGGTGGGAACATTTTTTCATTTTTTCGCCTGATAATATCCACAGTAACTGCATAGAATGGTATGGTCGCTATATTGATGATATTCTCATTATTTGGAAAGACAAAATGGACATCATCCCTGAATTTGTGACAGCCATTAATCACAACAAATGTAACTTGAAATTCACTTACCATCATGACCCGTCACAAATAATATTCCTAGACTTGGAATTAAAAGGAAATGAAGGTCTCGTTATCTCCACTAAAACTCATCGTAAACCCACAGCCATCAACAATATTCTTCATGCAAAAAGTGATCACACGAAACACACAATTAGAGCCATACCTCTGGGCGAATTGCACAGAGCAAAAAGAAATTGCACCAACCAAAACCAATTTGAACTGGAACACAACTCCATACAAACAAGATTACAAGAAAGAGGTTATTCCAAATGGATGTTGAACAGAGCCAGCAATATTATTAGTAAGAAATCAAGGAATCAGCTCCTTGACCAACATAAAAATGACAAACAACAATTACTACCAGCTGCCAATCAACCTACACTCATCTTACAACAAAGTAATCAATTCACTAAAATCAAAAATATAGTGACTAATTATCTACCCATTCTTATGGAAGACGACACACTCCGCACAATTCTGTCAGGTGGTTGCAGGATAGTAGCGAAAAAAGCCCCCTCTTTAGGAAAAACTTTATCCCCTTCATTATACACATCTAATGACAACACAACAACTACATGGCTAGAGACTAAAGGCTTTTATAAATGTGGCCAGCATCCCTGCAAAACTTGTTCCTACGTATACCCAACCAAAAACTTCAGTAACTCCACAGGAACGGATAACTTTACAATTCAAAATTATATCAACTGCAATTCAGAGTCGGTTATCTATATAATTGAATGTACAGAGTGTCATCTTAAATATGTTGGTTGCACTAATCGGAAATTCAAGACAAGAATGCTAGAACACCTTAGCTATATAAGAAACACCAATATCTTGAACATATCAAATGCAGCCAAACACTTCATATCCCACCATAACAAATCTACGAAAACTTTTCGGTGTTATGCCATAGAAAAAATTCAACAACCCAAGCGAGGTGGAGACATCAAACGCAAAACCCGTCTAAGAGAAGCGTTTTGGATCTATAGGCTCAACACCAGAGTTCCAGAAGGTCTTAATTTAAAAAAAGAATTAATGTATTTATACTAACTTATACATAATCAATTAAGACCTTAATTATGGCAATACATAACCAACAAAAATATTAAGCCAATACATTTCCAAACTTCATTCGAGGCATTTTTTTATTTTTATCCTTGTTTCACACCATGTACAGACACAATATATGCTAGTTGTTCTGTACATACTACTGTCACAACACTAATCTCACGTTGTCAATGCTATTTTTTCCCCACTTCACTAGTCCAGTTGTGGTCCTACCCACACATTTTCCCCCCGACACTACATCCTCGACAATTTCAATATAGAGCGATACTGTGTTCAATAAATAAATTGGAAAATATTGTTCCAAGAATAAATCCGGTTAAAAATACACCGTAAAAAACTTTTCTGCGCAAAAAAAATTTTTCTAACAATAATGTACACAAATATAAAAGAGATACAGTGACAACCACCACTCACGGAAATACCCAATTTTATTTAAGAAAAACTCTAAATAATTACTTCTTAGAACTAAAATCCTATGAATAAGGTATGAAAAATTGACAATTCCAGAAACCTAAATACTCGTTTTATTAACCAAAGTAAGTCAGCTATTTTTTATTTACCATCTTGGATGACATATTTGAACTTAGAATTCAACATAATTCAATAACACTTACCCATGTACCAGGACGGACTTGGAGCAGGAACGGTAATCGGGCAGACAGTCACCTCCGAGGCAGATCTCAGAACGAGTCCTGGAATGCAATCATAACAAACAAAACTTTACTAAAACAGACAATTTAATAAACACATTTGTTTTGAATATAAATGTACAATGGTCAATTTCATACACATTAAATTATGTCATGTCCGTGATACATACCTGTGCAGAAAGCAACATGAACATCATACTTATCGACATAATCCGTGTTAACTTATTTTCCATCTATGAGGTTGCGTTCCACAATAAACATTAGGTTGACACGCAATCAACACATCCCTATCAGCTGTTCTCAACCCTCACATGATAAAATGACAGCGCGCTCTATTCAAAACTCAACACAGCCAAGTCTAAGGACACAGCGTTGTCCGAAACGCGTAGGCTTACAGAGGATACCCTCCCTCCAATTTCTTATACACCCTGGACTTCATACCACTGGACCTTCTTTTTAGAAATTTAACAATTAAACTTGGAAAATTGTTCCATTTTAAACGCTTCAGCGCTGGATCCTACCTTCTCCCTTTGTTTCTACTTGTTACTCCGTGTGCCGACACGAGGATCCGGGCGCTATCAACGACACACAGGAGTGTGTCAGGTGAGCTGGAGGATTTTTTCTACTTTTTTGTGTGCCAAACTTTCGGTTGTTTTTTCCTCACGAGCTCCCAATGTGTAACATGCAATCAGTGAGTCCTCTGCATATCTAATGCATGCATAGCCATACAGGTGTATATTGAAATAACTACAAAACGTATTAATTTATCAACAAGGTAAAGACCACAACCTTTTGGGAAATACATGCAATTTCAAAAAAACTTGTTATATGTTTCATGTGCATAAGCCTAAAACAAGCTGCAAGGATATAAATCCCAGTCCAAATACAAGTTGGCTTCAATATCACTGCCTTTGTTTTTAACTCCTTCACTTCATATTAATGCCTCAGAGTATCTCGTAGCATACCATCAAGACAACTCAAGTACTATGACTCAAGATCCCAAACATACCCGCTTTGAATTAGCGGAAAAAGTTTTTGGCCACCATGATAATCTTCCAGAACATAATCAAGACATGGAAGACCTTTTTCACACATTAGAAAAACATCTAGCCCAACAAGCTAAAATCTGGTGGGATTTGACCACCCTTAAGAACTACATCGCAAAAAATATGATCCCCAGAGGCTTACGACTCAAAAAAACACCCAGTTTCATCTACACAGAAGAATTTCATAATCAATGGAACCAGATCCTTTCTACCTGTTCTATTAATCTGATGAAATTAATAACGGAACAAGAAGACATAAAACTGAAAGAATTGGATAATCAGATAGTAGAAACCAACAAATCTCTAGAAATTTTTTCAAATTCACCTTCTTATGATCTTCTCCACACCAGAATGTCAGCAGCGATCGATAAACTCGATCATGCTATTGCAGAAACAAAGAAGAATAAATTTCAAAGAGACACAAAGGATTATTCCAACAATGAAGTATATAACTGGAGTCATAAAACAAGAAATTATACTAGACCAAGACCCATCCTAAAGAAAAGGAATCTACAATCCAAACATTACAGAGACCTACCAAATAGAGTCAGCTTTAGGGGAGATTCACACGAGCGTTGCGTTTTTGCGCGCGCAAACAACGCGGCGTTTTGCGAGCGCAAAAACCATTTGACAGCTGCGTGTGTCATGCGTGTCTGATGCGCGGCTGCGTGATTTTCGCGCAGCCGGCATCATAGAGATGAGGCTTGTCAACGCCCGTCACTGTCCAAGGTGCTGAAAGAGCTAAATCTTTCAGCACCCTCGACAGTGAATGCCGAACACAACAGCGAAAAACCTGTAAAAAAAAAAGATAAAGTTCCTACTTACCGAGAACTTCCCGGCCGTTGCCTTGGTGACGCGTCCTTGGTGACGCGTCCTTGGTGACGCGCCTCTCTTGACATCGGGCCCCACCTCCCTGGATGACGCAGCAGTCCAAGTGACCGCTGCAGCCTGTGATTGGCTGCAGCCTGTGCTTGGCCTGTGATTGGCTGGAGCTGTCACTTGAACTGAAGTGTCATCCCGGGAGGTCGGACTGCAGGAAGGAGACAGGAGTAATCGGTAAGTTAGAACTTCGGTTTTTTTTTACAGGTTAATGTATTTTGGGATCGCAAGTCACTGTCCATGGTGCTGAAACAGTTTAACTCTTTCAGCACCATGGACAGTGACTATCTCCTGACGTCGCGTACCGATAATTTTTTTGCCGGGATCGGCCAAAACGAGTTTGGCCGAACCCGGTGAAGTTCGGTACGCTTGTCCGGCTTCGTTCATCGCAAAGACACTCCGTTTGGATGTTCGGAAACAGAAAAGCACGTGGTGCTTTTCGGTTTTCATTCATCCTTTTCACTGCTGTTGCGCGAATCACGCTCGTCCCACGGAAGTGCTTCCGTGTGGTGCGCGTGATTTTCACGCACCCATTGACTTCAATGGGTGCGTGATGCGCGAAATACGCAGAGTTATTGAACCTGTCGCGCTTTTTGCGCAGCAGACAAACGCTGCGCAAAAAGCACGGACTGTCTGTACTGCCCCATAGACTTGTATTGGTCCATGCGTGCCGCGTGAAAACCACGCGGCCCGCACAGACCGAATACACGCTCGTGTGAATCCCCCCTTAGTTCGACTGAAATTGAATCTGCGGATGGTACCTCAGAAGATGACAATAATCAAACATGCCCTCGTCTTAACCAAAGATCTGAAAACCCATCATATTTCTCAAAAAACGGGGAAGGAGGGGCGGCAGGAAACATAAGTCGGGCAAATCAGGAACAAAACCGCCGCCTCCGCCCAAGAAAATACCAACAATATCGTTAACAAATGTAACCAACATATCTTCGACTATACTGACTCCAGAACAAAACGAAGTATTAACGTTAGGTCTTAATTATGCTCCTAAGAAAAATTTCAACTTATTTAATACATTATTGGACATTAATAAATTTATCCGCAACTTAACGGTAAAAAAACATTTTTTCAATACTGAAGTACCTCCAGAAATGGCATCAATGGAGATCATACCGGGAACCACACTGACAGAGGATACAAAACCAGAAGCGACATTTACATCAATAACTACACTGCGAGATGACACAAAACCAGGAGCGACAATTACATCAATACCAACGGATTTCACGTTCCTGGAATTATCAACCATGGTTTCCCTAGACCATCTACGCAATGAAACTGTAAACCAAATTGTCACCACAGCAGACAATTTTATAACATCTAATCCGAAATTTTACCCTATTAGTTCTCGTACAGATTCAATGGATCGCTTCCAAATGGTCATAGAAAAAGAACTTCATACTCTGGCAGATAGTCTCAAAAATCAACATCCCAAAACAAACATGTCCATCAAACAAAAAAAAGCAGTAAAATCCCTACATGAAAATAAAAATATAACCATCAAACAGTCAGACAAAGGTGGAAATGTTACAGTTTTAAACAAAAAAGATTATGAGCAATCGATAATTAATATGCTATCTGACACAACCACCTACAAAATTTTGACAAAAAACCCTGTGGATATGATCAAACAGCGTATGAAGAAATTATTGGAGGATGGACTACAAGGTGGACACATTACTCAAAAACAAAAAGAGTACATCTACATAGAACAGCCAATTACCCCCATAATCCATGCGTTACCGAAAATACACAAACAGACTATACCCCCACCAATGAGACCAATAGTCTCTGGCATAGGATCTGTCCTGGAAAAGCTATCAGAATGGCTAGACACACTTTTACAGCCCCTGGCACAAAACACACCAGGCTTTCTTAAAGACACCAAACATGTTCTAAACATATTTCACAACAAAATTTGGGAAAAAAACTTCACTTGGCTCACATGCGATGTAGTCTCACTATATACATCAATTCCGCATGAAATAGCATATACTGCTCTCAATTTCCACCTAACAAAATATAGTACATATGATACGAATTTTCAAGCCTTCATACTAGAAGTACTCATGTTCCTATTAACCAATAATTATTTTCAATTTGACACAAAATATTATTTGCAACTTAAAGGTGTGTCCATGGGGGCAAAATTTTCCCCATCAATAGCCAACATAGTAATGTCGTGGTGGGAACATTTTTTCATTTTTTCGCCTGATAATATCCACAGTAACTGCATAGAATGGTATGGTCGCTATATTGATGATATTCTCATTATTTGGAAAGACAAAATGGACATCATCCCTGAATTTGTGACAGCCATTAATCACAACAAATGTAACTTGAAATTCACTTACCATCATGACCCGTCACAAATAATATTCCTAGACTTGGAATTAAAAGGAAATGAAGGTCTCGTTATCTCCACTAAAACTCATCGTAAACCCACAGCCATCAACAATATTCTTCATGCAAAAAGTGATCACACGAAACACACAATTAGAGCCATACCTCTGGGCGAATTGCACAGAGCAAAAAGAAATTGCACCAACCAAAACCAATTTGAACTGGAACACAACTCCATACAAACAAGATTACAAGAAAGAGGTTATTCCAAATGGATGTTGAACAGAGCCAGCAATATTATTAGTAAGAAATCAAGGAATCAGCTCCTTGACCAACATAAAAATGACAAACAACAATTACTACCAGCTGCCAATCAACCTACACTCATCTTACAACAAAGTAATCAATTCACTAAAATCAAAAATATAGTGACTAATTATCTACCCATTCTTATGGAAGACGACACACTCCGCACAATTCTGTCAGGTGGTTGCAGGATAGTAGCGAAAAAAGCCCCCTCTTTAGGAAAAACTTTATCCCCTTCATTATACACATCTAATGACAACACAACAACTACATGGCTAGAGACTAAAGGCTTTTATAAATGTGGCCAGCATCCCTGCAAAACTTGTTCCTACGTATACCCAACCAAAAACTTCAGTAACTCCACAGGAACGGATAACTTTACAATTCAAAATTATATCAACTGCAATTCAGAGTCGGTTATCTATATAATTGAATGTACAGAGTGTCATCTTAAATATGTTGGTTGCACTAATCGGAAATTCAAGACAAGAATGCTAGAACACCTTAGCTATATAAGAAACACCAATATCTTGAACATATCAAATGCAGCCAAACACTTCATATCCCACCATAACAAATCTACGAAAACTTTTCGGTGTTATGCCATAGAAAAAATTCAACAACCCAAGCGAGGTGGAGACATCAAACGCAAAACCCGTCTAAGAGAAGCGTTTTGGATCTATAGGCTCAACACCAGAGTTCCAGAAGGTCTTAATTTAAAAAAAGAATTAATGTATTTATACTAACTTATACATAATCAATTAAGACCTTAATTATGGCAATACATAACCAACAAAAATATTAAGCCAATACATTTCCAAACTTCATTCGAGGCATTTTTTTATTTTTATCCTTGTTTCACACCATGTACAGACACAATATATGCTAGTTGTTCTGTACATACTACTGTCACAACACTAATCTCACGTTGTCAATGCTATTTTTTCCCCACTTCACTAGTCCAGTTGTGGTCCTACCCACACATTTTCCCCCCGACACTACATCCTCGACAATTTCAATATAGAGCGATACTGTGTTCAATAAATAAATTGGAAAATATTGTTCCAAGAATAAATCCGGTTAAAAATACACCGTAAAAAACTTTTCTGCGCAAAAAAAATTTTTCTAACAATAATGTACACAAATATAAAAGAGATACAGTGACAACCACCACTCACGGAAATACCCAATTTTATTTAAGAAAAACTCTAAATAATTACTTCTTAGAACTAAAATCCTATGAATAAGGTATGAAAAATTGACAATTCCAGAAACCTAAATACTCGTTTTATTAACCAAAGTAAGTCAGCTATTTTTTATTTACCATCTTGGATGACATATTTGAACTTAGAATTCAACATAATTCAATAACACTTACCCATGTACCAGGACGGACTTGGAGCAGGAACGGTAATCGGGCAGACAGTCACCTCCGAGGCAGATCTCAGAACGAGTCCTGGAATGCAATCATAACAAACAAAACTTTACTAAAACAGACAATTTAATAAACACATTTGTTTTGAATATAAATGTACAATGGTCAATTTCATACACATTAAATTATGTCATGTCCGTGATACATACCTGTGCAGAAAGCAACATGAACATCATACTTATCGACATAATCCGTGTTAACTTATTTTCCATCTATGAGGTTGCGTTCCACAATAAACATTAGGTTGACACGCAATCAACACATCCCTATCAGCTGTTCTCAACCCTCACATGATAAAATGACAGCGCGCTCTATTCAAAACTCAACACAGCCAAGTCTAAGGACACAGCGTTGTCCGAAACGCGTAGGCTTACAGAGGATACCCTCCCTCCAATTTCTTATACACCCTGGACTTCATACCACTGGACCTTCTTTTTAGAAATTTAATGCTGATATACAGAAAAAAATTAGAGTCTCCAAGGCGCTGCTGCACGGGGAAGCATTAAGCAAGCAAAATATCGGGTATAGGTGGTTTATTGGAAACAAGGCTACGCGTTTCAATGCCGCACCGGCATCTTCATCAGGCCATAAAAGAAATAAAACATCTGCACAGTTTAAATACACACTGACCAATTAAAAAACCCGCCAATGCGGCTGGGGTCAAAGTTCTCAGATGACGTCACAAATGGGAAAAAATGTGACAGTTCACACGAGGCAATAGATAGAAAAACAGCATTCAGGACCATGGACAGCAGTAGTATCAAACATACGCAACTGTATAGATGGGGCGCACATAGCCAACAGGGTAAAAATGGTACATAGGGTATAAAAATGCAAAATTGCAGAAGGGATAATCAATGCACAAAATATTGAAATAAAAATAATAAATGACACATATAAAAGGGAAACATCCAAATCTACAGTAAACTCATATAAATATATAAATGTGCCGCGATAAGGTTACTAGGAGAGAAACAAACACATCCAAATGGATGTTTGAGAGATAACATCCACAAGGATGTGGAA
Source organism: Rhinoderma darwinii (assembly GCF_050947455.1). Classification (NCBI taxonomy): domain Eukaryota; kingdom Metazoa; phylum Chordata; class Amphibia; order Anura; family Rhinodermatidae; genus Rhinoderma; species Rhinoderma darwinii. The sequence goes on along the minus strand of NC_134689.1, from coordinate 305,631,583 downwards.
AAGAGTATAATACATGATTTTAAGAGAAGGAAATAAATAAATAAGAGACAGCGCATTTGTAAATGGAAAGACGGGCATAGACAAACGTAATGGGCAATGATATAAATAGCGATGTTCTTTTGATGAGAAACTATACAATTATGAGATACAATTATATGATAATGTACAATTATGGAATACAATGATGTAGATACAGCACAAAAAATAATAAATCAACAGATAATAGACATAAAAAAACGGGGTAAAAGGGACCAAGTTACAAGAACACCAATATATAGATAAATCATCAGGGGGCTAATGATAAATAAATAGATGAACACCAAAATATAGATAAATCATCAGGAGGCTAGGTAAGCAAAAAATAAAAAATAAATGTAGGGGAGTGATTGGAAAAATAGGGTGGCATGAAAATGAAGAGCAGGAAGGGAATATCACTAATACTCTTTATTTGATAGCGGAAAAATGACGCTACATAGAAAAGACCTGAAATTATGAGGCAAACGAATTTAAGGGAGTACATGAGACTAGGAAGTGCAAAGCACTCACAGATGTTAGGAAAAAACGGACTCAAACGAACGGGAAGAGGGATTAGAGATGAATGGATGGAAAAAATGTTGATAATTGAACTGTTAGTAAATGATAATTAATCAAGGGAAGATTCAGTTAGATCATTTAGACCATATGGTTGTAGAGTCCTGAGTTTAAAGATCCAATAGTTTTCGCGTTGCTTGAGTTTATTAAACCTATTTGTAGTGTTTGATGAGATTAGTTCAATGGGTGTGACCTTTATTTCATTAAAATGATTGCTATGTGTGGAGGCGAAATGGCGTGAAACACTATGTTTCATAAAACCAGAGGTAACATTGAACCTGTGACTATTTATTCTGGTTCGTAGGCACTGAGTAGTGCGGCCTATATATTGTAAACGACAAGGGCATTCAAGCATATAAACTATATATGAACTCCCACAATTGAGGAAATTATTAATCTTAAAGGATTCATCGGTCACTGTTGATGTATATTTAGTGGCTCTATGAGTAATCACAGTACAGCACATACAACGTTGATGGCCACATTTGAAAGAGCCTAATAATTTAGGGAGCAGAGTAGTGCTAATAGTCGGTGGATTGCTTAGTCTACTTGGGGCCAAAATATTTTTTAGAGATTTAGAACGTCTGAACGTGACTACGGGTTTGATGGGCAATTCATTCTTAAGATAGGGATCATTAGTTAAAATATGCCAATGTCTCTCTAGGATTTCCCTAATTTTCTTATTACCACTATTAAATGTGGTGATAAAATTATTACTAAAATTTTGGGCAGTCTTATTGACTACTTTTTCCTCAATACAGGATGCTTGGGTTAATAAGGCAGCTTTACGTCTAGCTCCTTTGATGAGGTTGGTAGGAAAATTCTTTTGTTTAAACCTTCTTTCTAAAACATTGCATTCCCTATTAAAATCTAAGTTGGTGGTACAATTTTTTCTAATCCTCCTAAACTGACCGAACGGAACATTCTTTATCCATGGCGGATAATGAGCACTATTGAAATTAAGGTAGCTATTGACGTCTACCGTTTTAAAATGGGTTTTCGTATTAAATTTATTAGAAGCAATATCAAAAGAAATATTTAAGTCAAGAAAATCAATGGACGTGGCTGAAAAAGTGTGTGTGAAGGAAAGCCCATATGTGTTCTGGTTAAGGAAATTAATAAAGGATGCAGCTTCAGATTCATTACCTGTCCAAATGAAGAGAAGATCGTCAATATAACGTTTATACCATAAAATATTATTTTTGAAGCGATGATCCTGGTGTATATAATACTCTTCAAAGTTACCCATATAGAGGTTGGCATAAGATGGTGCGAACCTGGAACCCATAGCACACCCCTTTATTTGGTTATAAAAATTTTTATCAAAGCTAAACGAATTATGGTGGAGAATAAAATGAACGCATTTGGTAATAAAATCAATCTGAACAGAGGGCATGTTGGTTTTGGTGTTTAGAGCAGCTTTAATGACTTCAAGGCCTTTGGAGTGGGGGATATTACTGTATAAAGCAGTGACATCTGCAGTCAGAAAATTAATGGGATGCATGAGATTGGTTACATTAATGGCAAGAAGTTCTCTAATAACTTGTGTTGAGTCTTTGAGATATGAGGATAGGCCAGCCACAAGGGGTTGTAAATGCAGATCAACGAAATGGGAAAGGTTGCTCGTCAGGGACCCTATCCCAGAAATGATCGGGCGCCCAGGGGGATTAGTGATGGATTTATGGATCTTGGGAAGATGGTACATAAATGGCAGACTAGGAAATGGCATATGGAGAAAGCCCTTTTCTTTTTTTGTAATAATGCCTTCCTGGAAGGCTGTTTCAATCAGATTAGCATATTTTAATGAGTGGTCGTGTAGGGGGTTCACTGTTAATGGGACATAGAAATTAGTATCTCCCAAAATTCTGTAAGTCTCACCCAAATATTGGTCTCTGTTCATAACTACAATGCCACCTCCTTTGTCAGCTGAACGAATTACAAAAAAAGAAAAGGGCTTTCTCCATATGCCATTTCCTAGTCTGCCATTTATGTACCATCTTCCCAAGATCCATAAATCCATCACTAATCCCCCTGGGCGCCCGATCATTTCTGGGATAGGGTCCCTGACGAGCAACCTTTCCCATTTCGTTGATCTGCATTTACAACCCCTTGTGGCTGGCCTATCCTCATATCTCAAAGACTCAACACAAGTTATTAGAGAACTCCTTGCCATTAATGTAACCAATCTCATGCATCCCATTAATTTTCTGACTGCAGATGTCACTGCTTTATACAGTAATATCCCCCACTCCAAAGGCCTTGAAGTCATTAAAGCTGCTCTAAACACCAAAACCAACATGCCCTCTGTTCAGATTGATTTTATTACCAAATGCGTTCATTTTATTCTCCACCATAATTCGTTTAGCTTTGATAAAATTTTTTATAACCAAATAAAGGGGTGTGCTATGGGTTCCAGGTTCGCACCATCTTATGCCAACCTCTATATGGGTAACTTTGAAGAGTATTATATACACCAGGATCATCGCTTCAAAAATAATATTTTATGGTATAAACGTTATATTGACGATCTTCTCTTCATTTGGACAGGTAATGAATCTGAAGCTGCATCCTTTATTAATTTCCTTAACCAGAACACATATGGGCTTCCCTTCACACACACTTTTTCAGCCACGTCCATTGATTTTCTTGACTTAAATATTTCTTTTGATATTGCTTCTAATAAATTTAATACGAAAACCCATTTTAAAACGGTAGACGTCAATAGCTACCTTAATTTCAATAGTGCTCATTATCCGCCATGGATAAAGAATGTTCCGTTCGGTCAGTTTAGGAGGATTAGAAAAAATTGTACCACCAACTTAGATTTTAATAGGGAATGCAATGTTTTAGAAAGAAGGTTTAAACAAAAGAATTTTCCTACCAACCTCATCAAAGGAGCTAGACGTAAAGCTGCCTTATTAACCCAAGCATCCTGTATTGAGGAAAAAGTAGTCAATAAGACTGCCCAAAATTTTAGTAATAATTTTATCACCACATTTAATAGTGGTAATAAGAAAATTAGGGAAATCCTAGAGAGACATTGGCATATTTTAACTAATGATCCCTATCTTAAGAATGAATTGCCCATCAAACCCGTAGTCACGTTCAGACGTTCTAAATCTCTAAAAAATATTTTGGCCCCAAGTAGACTAAGCAATCCACCGACTATTAGCACTACTCTGCTCCCTAAATTATTAGGCTCTTTCAAATGTGGCCATCAACGTTGTATGTGCTGTACTGTGATTACTCATAGAGCCACTAAATATACATCAACAGTGACCGATGAATCCTTTAAGATTAATAATTTCCTCAATTGTGGGAGTTCATATATAGTTTATATGCTTGAATGCCCTTGTCGTTTACAATATATAGGCCGCACTACTCAGTGCCTACGAACCAGAATAAATAGTCACAGGTTCAATGTTACCTCTGGTTTTATGAAACATAGTGTTTCACGCCATTTCGCCTCCACACATAGCAATCATTTTAATGAAATAAAGGTCACACCCATTGAACTAATCTCATCAAACACTACAAATAGGTTTAATAAACTCAAGCAACGCGAAAACTATTGGATCTTTAAACTCAGGACTCTACAACCATATGGTCTAAATGATCTAACTGAATCTTCCCTTGATTAATTATCATTTACTAACAGTTCAATTATCAACATTTTTTCCATCCATTCATCTCTAATCCCTCTTCCCGTTCGTTTGAGTCCGTTTTTTCCTAACATCTGTGAGTGCTTTGCACTTCCTAGTCTCATGTACTCCCTTAAATTCGTTTGCCTCATAATTTCAGGTCTTTTCTATGTAGCGTCATTTTTCCGCTATCAAATAAAGAGTATTAGTGATATTCCCTTCCTGCTCTTCATTTTCATGCCACCCTATTTTTCCAATCACTCCCCTACATTTATTTTTTATTTTTTGCTTACCTAGCCTCCTGATGATTTATCTATATTTTGGTGTTCATCTATTTATTTATCATTAGCCCCCTGATGATTTATCTATATATTGGTGTTCTTGTAACTTGGTCCCTTTTACCCCGTTTTTTTATGTCTATTATCTGTTGATTTATTATTTTTTGTGCTGTATCTACATCATTGTATTCCATAATTGTACATTATCATATAATTGTATCTCATAATTGTATAGTTTCTCATCAAAAGAACATCGCTATTTATATCATTGCCCATTACGTTTGTCTATGCCCGTCTTTCCATTTACAAATGCGCTGTCTCTTATTTATTTATTTCCTTCTCTTAAAATCATGTATTATACTCTTTTCCACATCCTTGTGGATGTTATCTCTCAAACATCCATTTGGATGTGTTTGTTTCTCTCCTAGTAACCTTATCGCGGCACATTTATATATTTATATGAGTTTACTGTAGATTTGGATGTTTCCCTTTTATATGTGTCATTTATTATTTTTATTTCAATATTTTGTGCATTGATTATCCCTTCTGCAATTTTGCATTTTTATACCCTATGTACCATTTTTACCCTGTTGGCTATGTGCGCCCCATCTATACAGTTGCGTATGTTTGATACTACTGCTGTCCATGGTCCTGAATGCTGTTTTTCTATCTATTGCCTCGTGTGAACTGTCACATTTTTTCCCATTTGTGACGTCATCTGAGAACTTTGACCCCAGCCGCATTGGCGGGTTTTTTAATTGGTCAGTGTGTATTTAAACTGTGCAGATGTTTTATTTCTTTTATGGCCTGATGAAGATGCCGGTGCGGCATTGAAACGCGTAGCCTTGTTTCCAATAAACCACCTATACCCGATATTTTGCTTGCTTAATGCTTCCCCGTGCAGCAGCGCCTTGGAGACTCTAATTTTTTTCTGTATATCAGCATTACATTTGCGGTCTTCCTTGGAACACCGGCACCGAGTCCTGGCAGCAGCAGCACCTTTCTCTCCATCGTTCGTTGTCCTTTGTTTCTAGGTGAGCACCTAATTGGACTTCGGGATTTTACATCTTTTACCATTGGTAATCTACTCTATGTGGCGCCGTGTTTTGTGTCTTTTAGAAATTTAACAATTAAACTTGGAAAATTGTTCCATTTTAAACGCTTCAGCGCTGGATCCTACCTTCTCCCTTTGTTTCTACTTGTTACTCCGTGTGCCGACACGAGGATCCGGGCGCTATCAACGACACACAGGAGTGTGTCAGGTGAGCTGGAGGATTTTTTCTACTTTTTTGTGTGCCATCTCACACTGATGTTTAGCCTTTATCTTTGATATCGCTGTTTTTATTATACATGTACTGTGTTTGTTATTCCTGTTTTGTGACATCACTTTGTGCATTATCCCTGTATTGTAATATTGCAAAGACCACAATTTCTCTCCTGTTGAAATGTGTACATCATTCCTGTACTGTAACGTCACTGTAACGTCCGTGGTGGCTGACCACGAACTCCTTCCATCCAGTCGACGCCCTTCTCTCCAGAGATGTTTGCACATACGGCCGTCCTGTTCCACAGTGACCAACAGGGTGCGCTCGCGAGTTCAGTCCAGACTTAAGAAGCCAAAGCGCACGCAGGTGGGAGATTAAGCTGATTGCTCGAAGAGCACCCCGGGCTATAAGAAGGGCCCAGCCCCTTCCTCCCATGCCTGAGCGCTGTTGTCGTACCTAAAGTTTGTCTATGCAAATGGTCTTCTAGTGTCTTCCAGTTCCCAGTGTTTCCCATACCTGTATCCTGTATCCCGTGCTATCCTGGTCAAGTACCGTGCTGAGCTGTGTTGGTGCTGTGTTGCTTACCACGCCTGTCCTGCTACACCACGCCTGACGTCTGCCTGCTGCCTAGCCCCAGCCGAGCCTGCCTTGCTACTGTCTGAACTGCCACAGGTACCCTATACAAACTATAGACTGTTACCTGCGCCCTGTTGACCAGCTGCCATACCGCCAAGGTGGTACGGTCCAGTGAGTCAACGAACCCAACGTGACAGTCACTTTGACTATTATTCTTGTACTGTGACATCATTGTTTGTTTTTATTGTTATTCCACTTTGGTCATTAACCCTGTGCTGTGAAATCACCCCACAAATTACTCTTTTAATATCCCTGTGCTTAAGATAACACTGGGAAGGCTTAGGGGTGGCAATAGGGGTGGTATAAATATATCAATGGAGAGCCCATAGATCAGTTTAATGGTCTTTTTATATCTATGTCTGTAACGATGACAAAAGGGCATCCACTACGTTTAGGGGAAGGAAGGTTTTAGGTCTAGATAGAATATTTATTACTGTAAGATCAGTTAGACTATGGGACTCTCTACAATAGGATGTTGTGATGGTTGTGAGTTATTGAATTTGTTAATAAGGGATCTGGATTTCTTGTAATAATAAAAGGGAAAGGGCTTTCTCACATATGGTGTCCCTCTCTATAAGCCAAAGCAAAGGACCGCCCACAAAGAGCAGCTCTTGCTCTGGTGGACCTGGTCCGTCCATGTATTACATGGGCGGCCATGCATTTGAATGGCCGGCATGTAATACTACATTTCCCTTGCTTTAGAGAAAAGAGATATTTCATGAGGCAACCCCTTTAATTTCAGCTTACTTGCATGAAAATAAGTGTTGGACAGTACATTGTATGGGAATCTCTAATTGAAAAAGATTGTGTACAGTACTTTACCAAGGTAATTTGCCTATTAGTTCTGAAAATTGATGGCAGTCTCTCTATGACATGTCAAAAGATAAGTAAAGTTTGAATTCTCCTTTATATTATTCTTTAGTTATGCTAGAAAATGATCGGAAAGTGACAACCTCACAGTTTTTGGTTGACATTAATTATATACAAATTCAGTATAACATATAGCATCTTTTAAATGCATATTCAAAATGTAAAAGGGTTGTCTGATTTTTTTTTTACAGAAATGGTGCTACTCTAGTCTATTGGCTGTGCCTGACAACTGACAGCCTGCCAGACTTAAATGAGGCTGAGCTGCATTACCCCTTTTAATTCAAATGTGTCTGAGCCGCGAATCGTCGTTCTGACTTACCCCTCGAGGGCCGCGGCCATGGACGTGTGAGTGCTGGATGGCATCTCCCTCCTGAGAGACGCCGGCACTCACTTCTGCTCCGCTATGCTGGTCCCCATAGGGTGCACGCGCTCGCGCCCGGCCTTAGAGGGCCAGTGCGCGCACATGTAAAAAATCATTAATTAGCCCATGATCACCCTGGACTTTAAAAAGGGCTCTGCCCTTTCACTCATTGCCTGAGCATTGTTGTGTTTACCCATGTTAGTCTTAGCAAATAGTCCCTTAGTGTTATCCTGTTCCTGTTGTTCCCATGCCCTGCTACCTGTATCCCATGCTATATTTGTTCCTGTACCTTAGAGTGTTGGAGTCGTGTTGTGCCACCTGCCACGCCTGCTGTCCCACATCACATCTGGTGTCATCTGTCTTCAAATTCACCTGTGCCTAGCCTCACCTACTGTCTGAACTATCAAAGGCACTCTTGTACTAGTATTGTTGTTTGGTCAGCTGCTACTCCGCTATGGCAGTGTGGCCTAGTGGGTCCACATACCCATGGTTCGGGACAGTGTCCATCCCTACCTTCTCTTGATTTTGATTAAGGACTCCAATACCAAATCAATACAGTATCACGACATACCAGCAAAACCCTTGACAGACTGCAGATCACAAGACAACCACTGGATAGCCACACAAAGACAGATATCGCATAGACATCTCATGACAGAGTATCAGGACATCATGGTTTTTTCAAACGTGGTCATCTCGTGCCCCACATCTCGGGATATGTTGAGATTTAAAAAAAGGCAAGGATAGACACTTCTGTATGTTTTCACAGGGAAAAATAAATAAACATAATCAAACAATTAGCTTGTTTTTTTGGGGACTTTTATAATCAGTAACTAGGCTCCATAATGTATGTATTACAGCATACTACAGTATAATGACATCAGTCTTCATTTCCTCCACATTCCAATCTCTTGTAAATAAATGTTATTAGTAGTAGAGTGAGTTAATGAATTATATTAGCATTTCAAGGTTTTGTGAAATGACCAAATGTTCTACTGTTCACACAGGTACAGCATGAAATATAAAACTTGTTGGCAGAATTAAATCTATCAAAAATATGTGTATTCTGAAAAGAAATCAGGCTTAACTGCTTGCATGAGACAAACACAGCCAGCAGTTGATCAGAGCTACAGAATTTCTATGTTTTTCTGCAGTACATAGCACTTGAGGTATGAAATCACACTGTGAGGAATCAGAAGGCTATTCATGTATGCACAAATCAGTCATTACTCCTCTCACCTCTCCTCCAACAAGGAAAAATACAGAGGGTGCTATATATCGGCATCTCGTTTCCTTCTCATTTGTGGTGTCTTTTTACTAGGCAAGAGGCTGTAAAGCATTTTAGGTGTGATAATGGGGAAAGGGTTTTGATGAGGTCCTTGAACTCAAGAACTCGATGATGTCATGGCTCCAATGAGATCAATGTATATAGTCATTGACCCCAAAGAACATAACTTACTGTACTCAGACTTTCACTAAGTGTATTGAAAAAGACTTGGCAGAAGTATTGTGTGTATTCAACTCCGCCAGCTACTTACCATAGCACAGACAGGATGTATTCCTCTGCTATATAAGAATCCTCCTAGTTTAAATTGGCCCCTAACTTAAGATACCGTTTTTGTTTTTTTATTTTATTTTACAAAAACCTCTAACAGATTGGAATAGCAGGCATACAAAGAGTTACAGTAAATACAAGGACTCAAATTGTGAGCTTAGTTGTAAGGACTTAGTTGTAAGCACAGTATGGCTTTACTTATATCACACACATTATATCTGTATGTACGCTCACAATCTATTTTTACATTTTCTTTCTTTTTTTGCGGTCCTGTATATAGTCTTGAATTAACCTTTTCATTGCTGCATCCAGACGCAGACAAGGACATCATTTGTTGGTTATTGAGTAATTTTTTGTATTTATTTTCTTGGAATGACATGTTTTCTTAGTGTGCTTCAATTAAATTACCACCTTTCAGAAATATAGTAGGAAATTGCTTAGATACACACTATGCAATGACAACAGCAAGTGGCAGAGGACCCTGTGACCTGAGTCTCAGAAACAACACTCTTTTCTTCTCTGCCAGTCTGTTACTCTCACAGGTCATGCAAGTGCCAAATATATCATGCAGCATGCACCACTTTGATAAATTTGGAGCATTTTGTTCCTTCCCTGTCTAAGTTGACTCTGTCTAACACTTAGACAGAATTTGTAAATGTGGGTCATGATGTTTAGAAGTCTAATGCATGATAATCCCTTTGTAGAAAACGATTCTTTGTAGGGTGGAATCGGGAAAAAAACTATGATTCCTCAATCTTTTGAGGGGTTTCGTTTTTATGGCTTGTTAACTTTATTCTACCATTCAATACGATTACGGCAATACCAAATTTATATAGATTTTATATTAAATTTTTACTACTTTTACAAGTAAGTAATTAATTGTTAAAAATAACATTTGTGTTTGGTCGCCACATTCTGAGAGCCATAACTTTTTATTTTTCAGTTGATTGAGCGGTATGAGGGCTTATGTTTTGTGGGGCGATCTGTAATTTCTATTGGTACAACTTTGGGCTACATGAGACTTTTTGATCACTATTTATTTAATTTTTGTGGGATATAAAGTGACCAAAAAACAGCGATTCTGGCGTTATATATTTTTTTCTTTTTGCGGCATTCGCCATGCGGGTTAAATGATGGCATATTGTAATATGTCGGACTTTTGCGGATGCAGTGATACCAATTTTGTATATCTTTTTTATTTTTTACATTACTTGAGAGGAAAAATTGGAAAAGGTATTTTTTTTTAACTTTTAATATTTTGGTGTTTTTTTTAAACTTTTTTCTAATTATTTAACCCGATAGTGACCGCCAATACGCCTTTTCACGGCGGCCACTAACGTACTTTATTCTGATGCATATGCCTTTTTACGGCACTGCATCAGAATAAAGTAAACAGAGCAGGGAGCCGTGAAGGCAGCTGAGGGCTGGGGGCATCCCTGCTCTGCCGGGTGAGATCGATATTAGTATCGTTCTCACCCGTTTAACCCTTCAGATGCGGTGCGCAATAGCGTGCACTGCATCTGAGTGGTTTTTGGAGAGAGGGAGGGAGCTCCCTCTCATCCCACTGACACCCGGCGATAAGATCGCCGAGTGTCTGTGTCTCCAACGGCAGCCGGGGGCCTAATAAAGGCCTAGCAGATGCCTGTCCGTGTTAAACGTCTTTTGACAGCAGCGCGTAAAAAACCCGCTTTGGAGCTGTTTTTTTGGGCGTAATTCAAGGCGTAAAACGCCTGAATTATGTCCGTAAATAGGGCGTGTGAACATATCCTTAAACATACCCTTAAAACTCTCTTGTCCCTCTCTATTCGTAATGGTGAAATGGAAAAGGCCTTTTTCACACACTAAGGCCCTATTTACACGAACGCTGCGTATCTCGGATGTGAAAAACTGCCGTTTTTCACGTCCGAGGTACATCCTTGCTCAGCGCTGCGGGACGCGATGTCACGCATCCCCCATAGTTGAGAGTCTATGGAGGGATGCGTGATGCGCGAAAAGAACGGACATGTCCTATTTTCGCACAGCCCCTTCACACGGTCTGTTGACACAACGGCTGTGTGAACGGCCACATTGAATTACATAGGTCCGTGTAAATAAGGCCTTAAATGGACACATAAGACGATAGGGGGTTAAATTGGAGAGAATGCAATCTTAAATGTTACTGTACATAGATGTAAATGGATAAATGCACACATATAATATTGTGAATATTCGGTGAATCATACAATTATCAAAATGGGCAGTCAATGGTTACTAAAAAGAAAAAGAAAATAGTGAAAGACTATTTGATTATAGCTCATGAGACAGTCAATCTACTAATCTCTCTTGTATAAGGTGAGTTTTCTTTCTTTCTCCTCACATTTACTGAAGTATCTTCATTTAATTGCCAAGTTGACATTTAGCAGTGCTTACTACATTCAATGCTTGACACATATTACTTATATTTGCATTTTATAGGATGATAAATACAGTTGTGCAAGAGAAAAGCTCATACATAGGTATAAAAAGACTTTTCTTTTTCATTCTTTATTATATCCAGATGGGGTACTGTCTACAAAGTTTCCAGTCAATCCAGTATATGTAAAAAGAGCCGAGTAGTGAGTCAGAGACTGCAGAACAAGTTGAAAAAGAAATTTATTGAACTTATAAAATGACCACAGATGATGTTACTGTATGAGTGTTCCATTTATATATATCTGAATCTATTAAAAACCCCCAAAATAGCTATGACAAGGAAAATGTAGCATAACCTTAAATATGGTTCATAGTTTCCATACATAATGAGTAATGACAGTTATGTGCTGCCAGGTTAAGAAGTTAAGTAGTAACATAGTTCGTACAGTTGAAAAAACAAATGTCCATCAAGTCTATCCGAGGGATGGGAGTGGACGTGTATAAAGAGAAGGGATATGTGTAATATTTAGAACTTTGTTTTACCCCTATTGATTCAGAGGAAAGAAAAACAAAAACATAAGATATGAACCAATCTACGCTAAAAAGGAAAAATTTCCCTCCCGATTCCAAGTGGTGATCAGACTGGATCAATATTCAAACAAGAATTCTATCAATTTACATAAGCGCTGCTATTATTTTGTTCTTAATAGTTAAATACGTGATTTTTAGGAAAAATGCTGTTCCTGCTGTGACCAGCTCCTGCGGTCGGCTATTCCAGATTCACAGTACTTATGGTAAGGAACATTTTTGGCCTCTAAGGCGGAATTCACACGACAGGGTTTCCCGGCCGGGTGCCAGACGTTCATAAATTGGCCGGCACACGGCTGCATTAGGAACAATAGACCCCTAATGGGGCTATTCACACGACCGATTTTTTGACGAGCCAGGAAAACCGGCCGTCAAAAAATGGGACATGCCCTATTTTCAGCCGGGTACCTGGCCGCCCGGCTCTCATAGAAGTCTATGGGGCCGGGTAATACACGGCCATCACCGGAATGTGTCCCGAGTGATGGCCGGGTCTACCGTCGCTCGCGCTCTCTCTCCTCCTCCTCCTCACAGTGCAGAGTGCATGTGAGGAGGAGGAGGGTCTTTTTTTGCTCCCTGTAGGAGTCAGAAACCCTAATCCCCGGCCGGGGATTGGGGATTCCGCTACAGGAGAAGTGAGTGACTACACTGTCCATATATGGACACAGCGAAGTCACTCACTTCTGCAGCGGAATCCCCGACTCTATGGCCGGGGATTCCGCTACAGGAGAAGTGAGTGACTACACTGTCCATATATGGACACAGCGAAGTCACTCACTTCTGCAGCGGAATCCCCGACTCTATGGCCGGGGATGCCGCTACAGGAGAAGTGAGTGACTACACTGTCCATATATGGACACAGCGATGTCACTCACTTCTGCAGCGGAATCCCCGACTCTATGGCCGGGGATTCCGCTACAGGAGAAGTGCGTGACTACACTGTTCATATATGGACACAGCGATATCACTCACTTCTGCAGCGGAATCCCCGACTCTATGGCCGGGGATGCTGCTACAGGAGAAGTGAGTGACTACACTGTCCATATATGGACACAGCGAAGTCACTCACTTCTGCAGCGGAATCCCCGACTCTATGGCCGGGGATGCCGCTACAGGAGAAGTGAGTGACTACACTGTCCATATATGGACACAGCGATGTCACTCACTTCTGCAGCGGAATCCCCGACTCTATGGCCGGGGATTCCGCTACAGGAGAAGTGCGTGACTACACTGTCCATATATGGACACAGCGATGTCACTCACTTCTGCAGCGGAATCCCCGACTCTATGGCCGGGGATGCCGCTACAGGAGAAGTGAGTGACTACACTGTCCATATATGGACACAGCGAAGTCACTCACTTCTGCAGCGGAATCCCCGACTCTATGGCCGAGGATGCCGCTACAGGAGAAGTGAGTGACTACACTGTCCATATATATCGACACAGCAATGTCACTCACTTCTGCAGCGGAATCCCCGACTCTATGGCCGGGGATGCCGCTACAGGAAAGTGAGTGACTACACTGTCCAAATATGGACACAGCGATGTCACTCACTTCTGCAGCGGAATCCCCGACTCTATGGCCGAGGATGCCGCTACAGGAGAAGTGAGTGACTACACTGTCCATATATGGACACAGCGAAGTCACTCACTTCTGCAGCGGAATCCCCGACTCTATGGCCGGGGATGCCGCTACAGGAGAAGTGAGTGACTACACTGTCCATATATGGACACAGCGATGTCACTCACTTCTGCAGCGGAATCCCCGACTCTATGGCCGGGGATTCCGCTACAGGAGAAGTGCATGACTACACTGTCCATATATGGACACAGCGATGTCACTCACTTCTGCAGCGGAATCCCCGACTCTATGGCCGGGGATGCCGCTACAGGAGAAGTGAGTGACTACACTGTCCATATATGGACACAGCGAAGTCACTCACTTCTGCAGCGGAATCCCCGACTCTATGGCCGAGGATGCCGCTACAGGAGAAGTGAGTGACTACACTGTCCATATATATCGACACAGCAATGTCACTCACTTCTGCAGCGGAATCCCCGACTCTATGGCCGGGGATGCTGCTACAGGAGAAGTGAGTGACTACACTGTCCATATATGGACACAGTGACGTCACTCACTTCTGAAGCGGAATTCCCGACCTGTGGCAGGGAATTCCTCTCCAGGAGAAGTCAGTGACTACACTGTCCATATATGGACATTGAAGTCAGTGACTTCTCCTGGAAGGGGGGGGGGGATGGGTGTAACCTACAGGGGGCTGGGTGGCATCACCTACAGGAGATAGGGTGGCATCACCTACAGGGGACAGGGTGGTATCACCTACAGGGGACAGGGTGGCATCACCTACAGGGGGCAGGGTGGCATCACCTACAGGGGACTTGGTGGCACAGGGGACTTGGTGGCATTACCTACAGGGGACTTGGTGGCATTAACTACAGGGGACTTGGTGGCATTACTTACAGGGGACTTGGTGACATTAGCTGCAGGGGACTTGGTGGCATTACCTGCAGGGGACTTGGTGGCATTACCTGCAGGGTGCTGGGTGGCATTACCTGCAGGGTGCTGGGTGGCATTACCTGCAGGGTACTGGGTGGCATTACCTGCAGGGGGCTGGGTGACATTACCTGCAGGGGGCTGGGTGGCATTACCTGCAGGGGGCTGGGTGGCATTACCAACAGGGGGCTGGATGGCATTACCAACAGGGGGCTGGGTGGCATTATCTACAAAGGGCTGTGTGTGGCAACAAATTTAAATGAAATTCATCCGATTTTAAAACGGACAGGGAAAAAAACGGATGCAAATCGGGTCCAAATCGGCCGGTAAAAACGGCAACACGGCCCGGAACAGAATGCTCACTAATGCTTTGTAAAGTGGTAATATTATATCCCTGTCCCGCGAGTCCATGCCTCTTTTAACACACGACAATATCTTGCTGGCCTTAGAAGCAGCTGATTGACATTGCATGCAGTTATTTATTTGATCAACAAAAAAACAAGATCCTTCTCAACAATTGAATCAGTATAGCTCCCTCTAGGACATATGATGCATGCAGATTGCTAGTACCCAGATGCATAACTTTACATTTATCCACATTAAATCTCATTTGCCAAGTGGATGCCCAAACACTTAGTGTGTCCAAATCCGCTTGCAATTTACGAACATCTTCCATGGACTGAACATTACTACATAGCTTGGTGTCATCTGCAAAAATAGAAATAGTGCTATTAATCCCATCCTCTATATCATTAATAAATAAGTTGAATAATAGTGGTCCCAGCACTGAACCCTGGGGTACACTACTTATAACTGGGGACCATTCAGAGTAGGAATCATTGACCACAACTCTCTGGATACGGTCCTTGAGCCAATTCTCAATCCAATTACAAACAATACTTTCTAAACCTATAGTCCTTAATTTACCCATTAGACGTCTATGAGGGACAGTGTCAAATGCCCTTGCAAAGTCCAAAAACGCTATATCCACAGTGGCCCCTCTGTCTAGGCTTCTGCTCACCTCTTAATAAAAACAAATCAGGTTGGTTTAACAACTTCTGTCCTTATTATCCCCTTGAGGACCAAGCTCATTTTTGCCTTGAGGACCAGACCCATTTTTTCAAATCTGACATGTGTCACTTTATGTGGTTATAACTTGGGAATGCTTTTACCTATCCACTTGATTCTGAGAATGTTTTCTCATGACATATTTTACTTTATGTTAGTGAAAAAATTTGGTCGATAAATGTATTGCTTATTTGTGAAAAACACCAAAATTTAGAGAACATTAGAAGAAATTATGATTTTTCCAATTTTAAATGTATCTGCTTGTAAAACAGATAGTAATACCACCAAAACACCCCATTTTGAAAACTGCACCCCACAAAGTATTAAAAACAGCATTCAGAAAGTGTTTCAACCATTTAGGCGTTTTACAGGAATTGAAGGAAAGTAGAGCTGAAATGTTCAAATTTCATTTTTTTTTTACAAAATTCATTTGTAATAAAAAAAAATCCTGTACCACAGAAGGTTTTACCTGAGAATCACATCTCAATATTTATTGCCCAGGTTCTACAGTTTTTATAAATATCCCACATGTGGCCCTAGTGTGCTAATTGACTAAAACAAAAGCCTCAGAAGCAAAGGAGCGCCTCGTGGATTTTGGAGCCTCCTTTTTTTAGAATATATTTTAGGCATCATGTCAGGTTTGAAGAGGTCTTGTGGTGCCAAAACAGTGGAAACCCCCAAAAGTGACCCCATTTTTTAAACTGCACCCCTCAGGGAATTTATCTAGGGGTATAGTTAGCATTTTGACCCCACAGGTATTTTGCTATATTTATTGAAGTTAATCTGTGAAAATGAAAATCTACTTTTTTTCTGGAAAAACTTAGAAATTTCGAATTTTTGCAAGGAATAAAGGAGAAAAAGAACCCCAACATTTGTAAAGCAATTTCTCCTGATTATGTAAATACCCCATATGTGGTAATAAACTGCTGTTTGGACCCACAACAGGGCACAGAAAGGAAGGAGCGCCATTTGGATTTTGGAGCGCTGATTTTACTGGAATGGTTTTCGGTGCCGTGTCACATTTGCAACGCCCTGGAGGGACCTAAACAGTGGAAACCCCCCCAAAAGTGACCCAATTTTGGAAACTATACCCCTCAAGGAATTTTTCTAGTGGTATAGTTAGCATTTTTACCCCACAGGTTTTTTGCTGAATTTATTGGAATTCGTCTGTGAAGATGAAAAGAGTCTTTTTTTCGGAAAAAAACCCTGCATTTTCTCATTTTTATAAGGAATAAAGGAGAAAAATCACCTCAACATTTGTAAAGCAATTTCTTCTGATTAAAGCAATACCCCATATGTGGTAATAAACTGCTGTTTGGACCCACGGCGGGGCTCAGAAGGGACGGAGCACCATTTGGATTTTGCAGCGCAGATTTTGCTGAGTTGGTTTCTGGGGGCCATGTCGCATTTGCAGAGTCGCTCAAGTACCAGTACAGTGGAAATTCCCCAGGTGTGATCTCAATTTGGAGACTATACCCCTGAAAGAATTAAATTAGAGGTAAGATTTTATTAGAATTGGGCCGTTAAAATTATTTATTTTTTTCCAGTAACCTGTAGATTTAGCTCATAATTTTTCATTTCCACAAGGAATACAGGAGAAAAGACACCCCAAAATGTGTTAAACAATTTCTCCTGAGTAGGGAAATACCCCATATGTGCTTGTAAACTGCTATTTGGACATACGGCAATGTTTACTTTATTCTGCGGGTCGATACGATTATGGCAATACCAAATTTATATCGTTTTTATATGTTTTACTACTTTTACAAAATAAAAACACTTTTTTCTAAATAAAATAATGTTTTAGTGTCACCATATCCTGAGAGACATAACTGTTTTATTTTTGTCGACGGAGCCGTGTGAGGGCTTGTTTTTTGCGTGACACACTGCAGTTTTTATTGGTACCATATTTGGGTACGTGCGACTTTTTGATAACTTTTTATTCCATTTTTTTGGAAACAACGTGACCAAAAAAGAAAATTCTGCCATTGTTTTTTATTGTATTTTTTTACGGTGTTCACCATGCGGCATAAATAATAGGATATTTTTTTAGGTCAGGCCGATACGAACGCGGCGATACCTATTATGTCTAGTTTTTGTGTTTGTTATTTAGAAAAACGATCATTTTTGCCGGAGTTATGACCTATATTAGCTTTATGCTAATGAGTTTCTTAATGAACAACTGGGCGAGTTTTACTTTTTGGCCAAGTGGGCATTGTACAGAGTGTCATACACTTCTCTCCATTCATTTACACAGCACATAGCGATATAGTTATATCGCTATGTGCAGCCACATAAACACACTATAACGTTACTGCAGTGTCCTGACAATGAATATACATTACCTCCAGCCAGGACGTGATGTGTATTCAGAATCCTGACACTTCGCTAACACAATCCCGACACTACAGCACAGCAAGCGTAATCTCGTTTGAAATGATAGTTTACAGCGTAATCTTGCTGTTCTAGTGTCGGGATTGTGTTAGCAAAGTGTCAGGATTCTGCCTTTCAACAGCCATAACTTTTTTATTTTTTTATTGACGTGGCTGTATGAAGAAATATTTTTTTTTTCTGCATGGTTTGAGGGTAGAAAAAATTTACTGTGTAAGTTCTATCATTTATTTTTGCAGCATGAATATAGGAAAACGCGATTTTCTGCATCTTTTTTTTGTTTATTTTTTATCCCATTCACATTTCACGCTAAACCTGTTCAATTACTTCTTCATGTTATTACAGTCATGTAGATGTCTAAAATGTGCCGTTTTTTTTTTTTTTCTATGTAATATATGGGTAATGAAATATATTTTATGCAACTTTTTTTTTTGGATACTTTTTTTGTTAAATTTTTTTTTCATCCGATGATGGGAGAACTTTATTAACAACTTTATTTTTTTACTTATAATGTATTAGCATACTCCTATATACTAATACAGTACACTGTGTTACTTTGTGACACATAGTGTTCCGTAGCACCAGGCATACTAAACAGACAGCCCTGGCGTCTTTTCTAGGTCCTCAGGGCTGACTGCAGAGGGTTCCCCAGTCTCCAATCGTGTAACCGGAAAACCGGTGACGCGATCAAAGAGGGGAGTCCCCTTTGATCATGCCAAGGTCACGGACTGCGGAGATCAAAGGGTTAAACAGCTGGGTTAGCAATTTTTTCGGATTCCAGCTGTATTCAAAAGACTTCTCTAAGTTCAGAGCTGTTAGCGCTCTTCAGCCTTTTCTTCAGCGAACATCATTGTAGACTGGGATCCCGCACTGCCTGCCGTCAAAAGACAGTGCGCAGTCGGGAAGGGGTTAAGAACACTTTGGTGTAAGCCATCTGGTCATTTTTTTTATTTAACTTAGCTTGGGCCATGTCTATATATGTATATTAATTGATGTATTAACAGCACTGGCACCGTCTACATCAGCTACTTTTTATTCTCTTCTGTATATATAGAGCTAAAGAACCCAGTTTATTAACTCTGCCTTCTTTTTATTCCTCGTGATTAAGTCCCACCACTATTTAGGATCCTCCATGTTCTGACCTTTTTTTTTTTTTTTTTTGCATTTATAGAATTAACCACTTCCTGACCAGAGGCTTTAACCCCCTTCCTGACCATGCTCATTTTTAAGTTTTAGTCATGTGCTAATATAAAAGCAAATTGTTGCTCTATTATTTTTCCAACCTACATGAATTTGGTCTTGTTTTTCTCAGAACATATTGGGCTTCCATATTGTGTAAAAACATAAGTGATATATTTTACTTTTTTTTTAAATATGGAAGGAAAAATGGAAGAAAACTGGAAAAAAAATGTGAATATGTGATTTTTTTTTACATCTGGTGCATGTCACTGGTTAAACACACCTGAATACATATTCAGCAACTTCTGCCGACTTCAACGATACCAAATATGTGTGCGCATTTCTTACACACCGGGTGCAAGGCGGAGCTTACAATGAATAGTGAGCAAACTGGCTTTTAGAGAGCAATTTTCCAAAACAGATGTTGTGACATTTCCAGTCCAAAAAAATTGATGGCCTACCCTCAGGATAGGCCATCAATATCTGATTGGTCGGCGTCCGAATCCCGGCACCCCCGCCGATCAGCTGTTTTTAAGGGGCCACAGTACCCGTACAAGCGCTGCTTTCCCTTCATTTCTATTACTGCTCACACTGTGAATCACGGACACACTTGTAGCAGCAGTTCACAGTATTACAGCTTTCTCCCATTCAAGTTTATACTGTTATACTGAGAACCGCCGCTACGAGTGTGTCTGCGATTAACAGTGCGAGCAGTAAAGTAAATGAAGGGGAATAAGCGCCCGTACGAGCGCCGCGGCCCCTTCAAAACAGTTGATCGGCGAGGCTGCTGGAAGTTGGGCCCCCACCGATCAGATAGTGATGGCGTATCCGAAGGGTAGGCCATCAATTTTTGTGAACTGGAAAACACCTTTGAAACCCCCAAAAGGACTCTTTTGTGGAAATTGGACGCCCCAGGGTATTCATTTAATGACATATCAAAGATTTGAAAATCTGCCGTGTAAAATGTCTGCAGCATGTGGATGAGATTTGTAAAGTCTCATCTATGTGCCTTGTATTGTAATCAGCTGCAGACTTTGCCTACACAAATCTGCAAATAAAATCTGCAGTGACTCCGCCACATCTAACGTCACCCTAAGCCCCAGTTCACACAGAGTTTTTTGGTGCTGATTTTGAAGTGGAGACCGCGTTGGAATCAGCGCCAAAAAAACGTAGAAATCCTTTTTGTTTCCCAGGCGGCTAGGAGATGAATAAGTGCAGGCAGGTCAAAATCTTCTGCCTCCAAAATACTCCATCTGAACAGAGCATAAGGCTGGAGATACATGGTGACTTTGGCCACGACACAGGTTGCCCGGCCAACGATCGCTATGTCACATAACCTACACCGCAAGTAATGAAAGTCAATGTGGTCGGGTTGCGACCTGCAAGTAACTGCGACATGACAGTCTGGATTTCTTGCACCTGTCATGTCGCGTCAACTTGCGCCTGTCATGTCGCGTCAATGTAGGCTACTGGACATAGCGGTCTATAGCCGGGTGACTTGCGTCACGTGTAGCCACAGTCGCCGTGTAGCAGATCGACAGACAGACAGACAAATTTATTTATTGCAAAAAGTGTGTGTGTGTTTTTTTTTTACTTTACATTACATTATTCTTCTCCCTGTCCGGTAGCTTGCAGCAACTGGTGATCACATGACCAGGGACCATAATGAGTCTAGAGACAGCTGTATCACAAGGCTCCTCACAGTCAACAGTAAGCGCCGCTGTTAGGAGCAATGTGATTGTTGTGACAGGTTGCCACTACGATCACATGACCGGAGGCCACGCTGACTGGTTTCCAGATGAAGCTCCATGATACAGCAGCCTAGAGACAGCTGTATTACAAAGCTAAATACCGCCAGGGAGCGGCAAACCTGCTAACTCTGCAGAACGTTCTGGAACATCCCTGCAGAGTTTATTGCGGATCGCCCGGACGTTTATAGTCCATGGACTGTCCGCAAGTGGTTAAAAGTTGGTATGCTGGTATTTGTTTTGCTATCTTTTGCCACCTGCTTTTTCATTTTGTATTTAAGTCGATTTTATAACTTTCTTACAGATTTTAAGAAGGTCTTTGTAATTTTCAAAGGCTAGAGCTAACCCAAGATTTTTATTTTTTAAATGCCCTTTCATTTGTCATTAGTTGCCCTTTTTAAAGTAGGTTTAGCCATGTGGGAGTTTCAATTTGATTTGTTTATACTTGTTACCTATAGGAATAAATTTATCAGTATAATTAGTTAAACACTTGCGGACCGCCCATAGACTATAAACGTCCGGGCGGTCCGTAATTGTCTCTGCAGGGATGTTCCAGAACATCCTGCAGATTTGTACTGTTTGCCACTCTGTAGCAGCGTTTAGCTCCATTACAAAGCTATTTCTACACAGCTGACATCACTGAGCTCTGCCCAGAGACCAATCAGCGTGGTCTCTGGGCATGTGATAATTGAGACAACCTGCCACAATGATCACAATGCTTTCCGCATTGGCAGCGCTTCCCCATTCTCGAGGCACACCCCTCTCCCCATCATGGCACCCAACCCCCCTCGCCCCCCCCCTTCCCTGCTGTATCTTCCCCCTCTCCTGGCAAGCTGTCAGCATGGGAGAAAAGTATGTAATAAAACACACTTTTTTTTCACCAATAAATATATTTCTTTCTGTTTCTATCTATCTATCTATCTATCTATCTATCTATCTATCTATCTATCTATCTATCTATCTATCTATCTATCTATCTATCTATCTATCTATCTATCTCTTTATCTATCTATCTAGGGCCGATTTTCTGCTGCCTGATGCGAACACTGCAATGTGCACCCGTAATTACGGGAACGTTGCTAGGCGACGTCAGGAGATAGTCACTGTCCAGGGTGCTGAAAGAGTTAAACGATCGACAGTAACTGTTTCAGCACCCTGGACAGTGACTTCCGATCACAATATAGATCAACGTGTAAAAAAAATAGAAGTTCCTAATTACCGAGAACTCCCTGCTTCTTCCTCCAGTCTGGCCTCCCGGGATGACGTTTCAGTCCAAGTGACGGCTGCAGCCAATCACAGGCCAATCACAGGCTGCAGCGGTCACATGGACTGCCGCATCATCCAGGGAGGTCGGGCTGGATGTTGAAAGAGGGACGCGTCACCAAGACAACGGCCGGGTAAGTATGAATTTCTTTTACTTCTACTAGGGAAAGGGCTGTCCCTTCTCTCTATCCTGCACTGATAGAGAGAAGGGAAGCACTCTTCACCTCAATACGCAACGGGTAGTCCGCATCAATTTAATGCCCATTTTAGGCAGAGCCGCAACAGAATCTGCAACAGATTATGTGCGGCATTGATGCGGACAGTTGCGGAAGAAATTCGCCACGTCTGGTCATGCCCTAACTGTCAAGGGAGGTGTAAAAAGTGCCTTAAACACACAAGATGCAATAGAAGAAAGGAACTGCCGCACTCAGTGTATTTGATTTATTCACTTGCAAGTGTTTTTATGCTTGGTGAATAAATCAAATACACTTCTTTGGATTATCTTGAGTGCTGCAGGTCCTTTCATTGATTGCATATTGATTGTCTCCCTTGGACCTGGGATTCTTTGCTGCGTGCACCACCCATGTTTGGGGAGTTGTCCTTTCCTACTGAAGAATTTTTTGTGGATGTGATGCTGTTTTCCTGAATAAAACATACAAGAGATTTGGCGCTTGCTATGTACATCGTTTGGCGCCGTTAGGATTCGTTCACATCTGCACTAGGGCTCCGTTCCGTCTGAGCTTTCCGTCGGAACAGAGCCCTGACAGACACAAACAGAAATCATAGGTTGGTTTCCATTTCCATCACCATTTATTTCAATGGTGACGGATCCAGTGCCAATGGTTTCTGTTTGTCTCCGTTGTGCAAGGGTTCCGTCGTTTTGACGGAATCAATACCGTAGTCGACTACGCTATTGATTTTGTCAAAACGACGGAGCCCATGCACAACGGAGACAAACGGAAACCATCGGGACCGGATCCGTCACCATTGAAATCAATGGTGATGATAATGGAAACCAACATATGGTTTCCGTTTGTGTCTGTCAGGGCTCCGTTCCAACAGAAAGCTCAGACAGATGCAGTGCAGATATGAATGAAGCCTAACTGTGCCAAACGATGTACATAGCAAGCGCCAAATCTCTTGTGTGTTTTAGGCACTTTTTATACCTCCCTTGACAGTAAGGCTGGGTTCACACGACCTATTTTCAGACGTAAACGAGGCGTATTATGCCTCGATTTACGCCTGAAAATAGGGCTACAATACGTCGGCAAACATCTGCCCATTCATTTGAATGGGTTTGCCGACGTACTGTGCAGACAACCTGTCATTTACGCGTCGTCGTTTGACAGCTGTCAAACGACGACTCGTAAAAATACAGCCTCGTCAAAAGAAGTGCAGGACACTTCTTTCAGACATAATTTGATCCATTCTTCATTGAACTCAATGAAGCACAGCTCAAAATTTACGGAGGAGTAATTACGGCTGAAACGAGGCAGCTGTTTTCTCCTTGAAAACAGTCTGTCATTTCAGACGTAAAAGCCAGCTAGCGTGTGCACATACCCTTATAGTTCTAGGCTAGGGCTACACGACGACTTTGGCCATGACACACGTCCCATACGGAAAACACTATTCTTCCCCAGCACTAGAACCCTAGCGCAGATGTGAACGAAGCCTTAGGGACAGGATTCTGGAACACTTATCTCAGTAAATCTCCCCAAAGAGTTCAATATGAAAGTCATACTTTTTAATGCACTTATGCCAGTAAACTTCTAATTGCAATAATGAATGTCTGGCACAGTAGGGGGCACTGTTTTCTGCATTTCTGTGTCATACTCATTTAAAGATCTGAGAAATAGAATATGCTCCTTTAGAATGTTTGCAGTATTAGTAAATTACCAAGATCTACAAATTATCAATAGTATTTAAACGTTAGTCTATAAAGAACCAGCTTGAAATGCGCTTCCGTTTCCAACCGTGTACATTTGTATCACCCACTAATGAAGGCAGTAAATGTTATAAGTAATCCTTACAATAGAATAGCTAATCCTTAGAATTAGAAGAGCTATAAAAAAAATTACAGGTTTGCTTCTTTTTAGTAAATGTTCAGCATCCTGGGGCCATTAAATAATAAGGAACTCTTTAATTCTGTAGCATTACGTAGACAGCACATCTTTTTCAGAGGTTGACTGTCCGGAAAGCGTCAGGCTGAATCCTATATTTGCATAGCTTAAGTGGACTCTTTTGAAAGGGCAGTTTATAGATGGTGCTAAAAAGGACCTTGCAAAAAAAACTAAATTATGTGTTTGTGCGTTTGATAAAGTGTTGGCATTTTCATACGTTGCAGCAAAGACAATCAGATGCGCTAAGACTCTTGACAGGGAGAGAGAAAATATATATCTATCTGCTTGTTTGTCATGTTTAATACAAGAAAAGATAATTGTATATTTGGAGCGGCAAGTGCTAATAATGAGATGCTTCTACTCTGCTCTAATAGGTTTGTGAGAAGGATAATAGTCGTATTCTAGTAGTGACTGTTCAGCCGATGAGGTTTGTGTTCTAAAATCAACTGTGCAGAAAACAAATATTATTGTAAGAGTATATAGATATTTCAGATACAGTCAAAGTGCACGCAAATGAACAAAATCATTTTATGTTAAACAAAATTAACAATAGAGACAATTTGGCACACACAAAAGGATGTTTTCTGAGGTACTGTATAATGGGACTTAAAAGTGGCCATATACTACAGATTGGCTTATCACCATGTGATTTTCTTGACCGGTTATAGAAAATATTTTCTAATACCTGACTCAATAGCTCGCACTTGCATACTTTTGACAGATTTTTCTTATGGAGAAACCTCATTTGTAATGATTATACTCACTAATGATGGCACGGCGGCATGGACACTGCTCTTGATGCTGGTAGATGTCGTTTTTTTTTTGTTTTTTTTACAATATATAAGAAACAACCCTACTGCTAACACGTATACCTTTTGACACTTTACCTATTTGAAGAGTATCCATAATTGTCATAGTTCTGATAGCAAAATTGGCACAAAATGTAACCATGTAGACATTACTGGTACAATATAATGTAGATGTAAATCTATGCTGGTATGCAGCAAGAAAAATTGGTGCTCCAATATGGATGCTTGCCTACTCTAATCTATATTAGATATAGGCTAGATGGTAGTAGAGTATAATGCTGGCACTATTGCTATATTATATTTATGGGATAATAGACAGTTAGCACTCATCTAACAGACAAGTAAAGGGGAACAAATCTACAGTTCAGCCCTGGGGTATTACTTGTGCAAATTTACTTTCCATTCATAGCGCAATATGATTTTTTTTTAAAATCTGGCTGAACATCAGCAGCAGTAATAGGCTTTTATACTTCATTTAATACCTGGGTGACAATTATACCCTTGTGGGGGTTACTTGTATTCACCAGAGGTCTTGCTGTAATTCACCATCGGAGATTTCCTCTGTAGTGCTGACTTGTTAGCAAGAACCATGGCTTAAATAAAGGGTGCAATCCGGTAGAAAACCTTCAATTGTGTGACCCATTCATTTCCTTTATTGCCATTCCATTAGTCATCCTACAAGAGGACCTTGCACTATGGTAATGGAAAATATCTGATAGTTGCTGCCTTACATATATCTATTGATTGAAGTCATTATTATTCATCTAGGAAAATGATTACTGCTTTAAATTGCAGATACCGTTGACTGAAAAAGGAGAGAACAAAAACAGGAGCTAACTCTTGATTAAGACAAATTAATGTGAAGCCCAGATTCATCACATATGAGGCATTATAATATTACACTAACAATATTACAGTCAATTTTACTTTCCTGTGCTAAATTTAAGGTAAAACCAGGCTTAAAGTAAATGTCCACACTTGAATATCATTCTAGCATCCACATTGCAACCACAAAACTGTTTCAGTTCTGCTGAACTAACCTTAGATGACCATAGAACCTTATGGTGGTCATAATGCGGACTCTAAAATGCAGCCATATTACAGCTACGTGAAATAAGCCTTAGATAAGGCATTTTGTGTTGAAATAATAAAAAAATACCCACAAAATAACTTACATCGTTACAAAATTAATTATGGATGCAAAATGCAAATGGAATTTAAAGAATATTTATTGAGGTTACAAAATGTAGTGTGATAGTAGGAAGCGTGTGATGTTTAGAAAAATATTTTTTAATAGGCAAAATAATATTGTTTACGTAATAACAAATAATGTTGTGTAGATAAAATGCTGAAAGTTTTTGTTTCATGAAGACAATCCTTTCCCTAAAAGCACCCTCCTAGACCCCCCCCCCCATTAATTAGCTGTTATCGCCGGAGGAAGTGTCATCTGGCAATGCATTTTCCCTTTAAAATCAATGGCTGACCATGTATCATATGGGCAGGCCGAGGCAGCCAGAGCAGGGGGTGCTCTAAGGCTATGTTCACACGGAGTATTTTGGGGTAGGAATATCTGCCTCAAAATTCCGTTTGGAACTTTGAGGCAGACATTCCTCTCCCTGCACGCCGATTTTCGCGGCGATTATCGCGCCGTTTTTCGCCCGCGGCCATTGAGCGCCGCGGGCATAAAACAGCGAGATATACGCTTTCTCCTGCCTCCCATTGAAGTCAATGGGAGGTCAGAGGCGGAAGCGCCCGAAGATAGGGAGGCGTTCTCGGGCCGTTTTTGCAGAGTTTTGCGACGCGGTTTCCGCGTCAAAAAACTCGGCAAAATACCCCGTGTGAACATAGCCTTACTTACCCCCTGTCAGTTTTACCTTATAGAGCCTATGGATTTTCTTCTTAAGACAGCCCCTTTAATAGAACCCATAAAACAGTTTCTAGGGAATACCTTCGTACATACAATGGAGCATAGATATCAAATTTGTACACATGCAGCAACAGTATGATCATTAGCCCAATGGAAACAATGTATATATCTCTTTTATATATAGCAGTCTAATGGTATGCGTATAACCGAAACTATATACCATTGGAAGTTCATACAAGTAAACCAAGTATAACTTGGTACTTTGACCGAACACATACAGAACAACCTATAGAGGAAATGGTCAAGTACAACTCAAACATAATATGTAATAGAAAAAACATCTTTATTAATGGACAGAAACAAGAACAGATTAAAAATGAGTCATACAATGTAAAAAGGCGTCAGCCCATGCAGGATATATGAGATAGTAATGGGACATGAACATATATAGAAAGACTCCGTTAAATGGATGCTGATGTTAATAATAGTAGGCTAAATACACATGACTTGTAAAAAACGATATGTATCTAAAGTGCTAATGTGCAAAGGCAGTGTGCTTCCTATAAAGAGTACACCATACATTTGTGTCAAAGTGTAGCAGGTGAATGCAGGTTACGTAGCAAGAAATGCAAAGGGCTCATATGCACAAGATGTAGCCTAAATGCAGTGAAAAAGCAGCCAAAAGAGTCAATTAACATGATAGTACGTACCCAGATTCATATCACTGCATGGGGGAGACGCCAGACCCAAGATAACAATTATATACATAAAATGACAATTGGTTAAAAACATGTTAATAAACCTAGACCCGCAAGGAGTCAGTGGTTCAGAGAAATGGAGCGAAATTCAGGGATTCATTCAGGCCCAGTGGATGCATTGACCCAAGGGTCCAAATCCAGCGGGCTTCACATTGTGCTAATTTTTGTTTGATATTACCCCCTCTCATATTGGTAACAATGTGATCAATGCCTCTCACCTTCAGTTTGGTTGGATCGCAAAAATGGTGTGTCTTAAAGTGTTGTGGTATCGGTTTTAAGGTTTCCACAGCTTTCTCATTGGCTGCTCGTCTAATGTCAGACATATGCTCCCTTACCCGCACCTTTAATTCCCTTGAAATGAGACCAACATATACTTTAGGGCATGGGCATGTTGCGTAATACACTACTGCCTTCGTGGAGCATGATATTGGGTGTGTTATGGTGTATATTTTCGTACCTGTCACATTAGAAAAAGTTGTTGTTCTCTCGATGTTGGGACATGCCACATAGCGTCCGCAAGGGGAACACCCCCATTTTGCGCCCTTTGTCCCGAAAGTATGTTTTCTTGTAGTCGGATCATAGTGACTCCTCACTAGATGATCTTTCAGGTTTTTTGAACGTCTTGCTGTAATACTGGGATACCTAGTCACATAATTTGCAAGAATTGGGTCCGTAAGTAAGATTGGCCAATATCTCTTGAAGATCTCCCTCATTTGTGGCCACCTAGAGTGATAGTTAGTTATGAACCTCACCTGTGTCTGTGTGTCTTTTTTTCTTTTTGTAAAGAGGAGGTCATCTCTGTTTGTGTGCTTAGCCCTGTAATACGCTTTTTTAATAGACCGCATGCTGTAGCCTCGATTGATAAAGCGATTTTTTAAATCCTTGGCCTGTTCCTCAAAGAGAGTATCAGAGGAGCAGATCCTCCTTATCCTCAAAAATTGCCGGATAGGGATTGCCTGTATGGTCTGTGGTGGGTGGGAAGATGAGAAATGTAACAGAGAATTAACAGAGGTCTCCTTACGGTACACATCACTCTGCAAGAAGCCATTAATATCTTTGGTTAGTTTGATGTCTAGAAAATCCATGCATTGATTGTTAAATTTATAGGTAAATTTAAGATTAAACTGATTGTTGTTCAGATGAGACATGAAATTGTCTAACTCTAGTTATGTACCCTTCCAGATGATCAGGATGTCATTAATGTACCGTACCCAAAAAAGGACCCGGTCCATTGAATCATCCTGGTCATTTGTCAATAGGTCTCTCTCCCACAGTCCAAGGAACAGATTTGCATATGAGGGTGTGCAAGCAGCCCCCATTGCCGTTCCCTGGAGCTGTAGGTAGAAATTCCCATTGAAGGTAAAAAAGTTATGCGTTAGGGTATATTCGAGTAAATCAACAAGAAAATCACGCATGGATTTTTCCAGATTGGATGTGGAGAGAAAGAATTTTGTGGCCCTAATCCCATCAGCATGCCTGATACTGGTATACAGAGACTCAACGTCGATCGCAACCAATAGCATGTCATCATCAATGCTGATGCCGCTAACCTTCTGAAGGAGATCTGCGGAGTCACGGACGTATGAGGGTAAGTTCACAACCAGATCTTTCAAGTGATAATTAATGTATTTACAACACTTTTCTGTAATGCTGCCCCTACCTGAAATTATTGGTCTTCCTGGTGGTATTGTGTCATTCTTATGCACTTTTGGAAGTAAGTACAACGTGGGAATAATTGGTTCGTCAATTGTAAGTGCTGTTAACAATTCCTTATTAATAACATATTCCTGTAAAGCCTTAGATAGTATCTGCTGCAGTATAGATCTAAAGGGGTCTGGCGTCTCCCCCATGCAGTGATATGAATCTGGGTACGTACTATCATTCATGTTAATTGACTCTTTTGGCTGCTTTTTCACTGCATTTAGGCTACATCTTGTGCATATGAGCCCTTTGCATTTCTTGCTACGTAACCTGCATTCACCTGCTACACTTTGACACAAATGTATGGTGTCTTCTTTATAGGAAGCACACTGCCTTTGCACATTAGCACTTTAGATACATATCGTTTTTTACAAGTCATGTGTATTTAGCCTACTATTATTAACATCAGCATCCATTTAACTGGGTCTTTCTATATATGTTCATGTCCCATTACTATCTCATATATCCTGCCTGGGCTGACGCCTTTTTAAATTGTATGACTCATTTTTAATCTGTTCTTTTTCTGTCCATTAATAAAGATGTTTTTTCTATTACATATTAGGTTTGAGTTGTACATGACCATTTCCTCTATAGGTTGTTCTATACAATGGAGCATGCCATGATTTTTCCATATGGAAAGACCTCTGTTTGTAATTTGGGGCATACGGAGGTACAGTAAGGGCCCATATACTTATATGGGTGCTCTATTACGGCTCCATTTAAAATGGAAGTTGTATGGAGCCATAATACGGCCATGACCTCTAAGTTTGTATTACCATTGGTTCATTATGACTCGATACAGTCTACTAAACATCAGGTCACTGGCAGTCTGCATTGTGTATGGAAACCAGCGCAATGTTAGCATTTTATTTTTGAATACTAGATTCTAAAATTGCACATATTGACTGCTGGCAGAGTGAGTTACATGATCTCAGAGTGTAAAGTAATCCATCAATGCCTTTGAGGAACATATAACAGATGGCACAAAATAATAATATGTACTTAATCCCTTTGTTTCTTAGCGTATTGACTGTTTGGCTACTTTTGTTTGCTTTGCCATTTTCTCCATCTGCTTCATCATATGGTAGTATCAAGATGATATTGGTGGTCAGGAGCTGTTCCCCCTCACTGTGCCAGCCTTCTGCAAGAGTCACAGCAAAGCAAGGAACACAGAAGCTTCTGTCATTCGACACATGGTATGAATATATCATAGACATACATGATAGTCTAGTGTCACAAGGGAAGACAGTTTGTTAAGAGGTGTCACAAAGTGTTTTAGTGGTCTGACACCTAAATGACACTACTATTATCAACTCCAAAGTAAAGACTATATCAATTTGTCACATAGCGAGTGTGGAATTAATTAACTGCTATCAGCAGAAACAATGAGACCAGGTCCTGACAAACACAAGTGGATGAATATAAGTGACAGCGAAAGTAAAGGAATAGGACTCACTTATACATATGCTAATGAAATTTGTGAAAATCGGAATCTAGATGAAATGTCAAAGTTTGCCCTTTCTTTTGGATGGCACGAATTGTCTAGGGCCATGAGGAATCCATGGTGATACAATTGCCCCCTATAGTGCTGTAGACACTTTTTAGTTGCTGCAGACATCCGCACCTGGCATTCCAGCATGAGTGGAGCGTAAAGATGTGTACAAGTAGAGGAGGTGGCACGCAAGTGGTTGATGTTTGTTGTTCAGAGGTGAATTTCTGGAAGTCAGTGGAGACCTGTAGAGAGCAGTGCAGAATAGTGGAGTAAGTCATTGTGTAGATTATGGGATACTGGGGTATTATATGGGAATGATGGCTGTTATTTTATGGGCACTGTGGCAATAATTTTATTTCCACCATATCTGCTATACTGCGCTATGGCTGTTATTATATATGAGTACTAATATAAGTGTAATATGGTCATAATGGCTGGCATTATAAAGAATGTATGGGTGGTTCTATTCTATTGGCACTAATGTGGCTGATACTGTTTTATGAACTCTGTGTGGTACTACTATATGAACACTGTCACTATTATGTGGACACTATATGGTGTGAGTATATGGTCACTGTGTGGGATTGATAGGTTTACATATATGTGACTATAGAGGTTGTTGTTTTTTTTGGAGTTTTGGCATAGTGTTAAGGTGGTGTGGCTAGAATTTAAAAAAAAATGCACCAAAGCATATTAACCCATTCCTATTAAAAGTCTGGATAAATTCTATTTTATAAACACACCTAGTTTTCCTCTTAAGGTGATATTATTCCACTGAGTGGGCAGGAATAATGAAATCCTATTTATTAAGAAATTCAGCATCTCATAAAAGTTGTTTTGTTTTCAACCCATGGCTAAACTTATTTCTAGATGAACTGAAAAATAATGTTATAAAAATGTAATTACACATTAAGATTTGTGTTTCAATGCTCCATTTGTATAGCTAATCTTATGAAATAGTATCTTCCTTCAAAATGTGGTGACATTGCATTTCAGAGTAGCAGTAGTTTTGTGTTCATACATTGTAGTACATTAAGTTACTTTGGAGCTGTTCACATCACAATTTTTGGCCAATGACATATACACCAGGAAAAACACTTGATGTCCTGTATACATCAGACATAGGCTGTGACGAATGTCTTACAGTGGCATACAACATCTATGGGCTTTAATGGTATCCATTTAACATAAACACCATGAAAAGGGGTCTTGAGAGTTCATGACATATCCATTAAACGGATACCATTTTAGCCTATGGGTGACGGATGCCACTGTTAGGCATCTGTTTAACGCATCCATCACCCATAGGCTATAATGGTTTCCTTTTAACAGATATATAATGAAAGCTCAGGACATATCCATTTAACGGATGCCATACAGTGGCATCTGTCATTCATAGGCTACCATATTAAAAAAACGCACACATTTAATGTATATGTTTTTATTGGACTTCATCGGGTGGAATAGTGGGAGGGCAAAAGGAAACTCTATTGGCCTTCGTCTGATGCCCTATGGACACGTTTAGTATGTAATTCAGGAGATTTCCCGGTATACACACTAAACAGAAAACGATATGTAAACAGCCCCATAGTAGTGACCTATATCAGTGGTATTCTCTATACACATTTGAGGCGTACAGTTAAAATAAAGATCCCAGCCCCCAAATAACGTATTCTCAACTGTATGCAAAAGGACATGTAACTGTATGCCATTTGTTTAATTGACTTTTGTTGTAAGTAACTATATACCTTAATGTATAATTTTTTTGTAGCATTGTATAGCATGTCAAACTATGCTTTTCCATACTAAAGAATGTCAAGAAATAGTATCCAGATGTTAAAGGGGTTTTCCAGCCACTAAAAATGTATGGCCTATCCTCAGGATAGGCCATCAATAGCTGATGGGTCGGGGTCCGACTTTCGGGACCCCCACCGATCGGCTGTTTTGAATGGGCTGCAGAGCTTGTACGAGCGCTGCTTCCCCTTCATTTCTTCTTGCTCACTGTGAGTCATTGAAACACATTTAGCGGCAATTCACAGGTATTGCAGCCTTTTCTCCTATTAAAGTGAAATAAGACATTTTTGGAGCATGGTCTTCCACTGTACAATGGCATCACAAAATAATTGGTCATCTATGTTACTTACTAGAAACACTACATTCGTTTTTGAATAACTCATAACTCAGTAACGTCCACATTTTTAACCATGATAGCACTTGTGGAAAGGATTTTCCTGGGAGACTCCTACAACTACCCAATCCCTACTGTAAGGGTGACAATTCTTTCTGTTACTTTCTTCAGAGGAACCCCAAACCCAAATCCATGGAGCCCTGGTTGGGAAACACTGCCATTTCTATATGCCGATCCGATATATGCTATAATGAGAAAGTGTAAATATATATATTCCACCCAAAAAAATCAGCTGTATGAGAAATTAGATAATAAGCAGCATGTAACAAAGTCAACTACTACCATCTCTACAAGTATTTATAAGATATGTGCTAAAAATGCACAAATTGTCAGGTATAGAACTAGATGCCTTTGTTAAGATTTCAATTATTCATTTAGAGGCTTAAAAATATTGCAGAGTATTAAAATTACATAAATATACTGCACAGTCATAGGATGGTGCACCCCACTTGTAATGTACTGTAGATTTTCATTGAGCAGTAGATTGTAAATAATATTCGTAAAAGGGCTGCATCATTAAAGGCTATGCACAACTTTGAAAGGGTTTTTTTTTTAATAAAAAGGTAAATCAGTGTGTTTAGTGCAACTTTATAACTCGTTTTTATTAAAAATTTACTTTCTGAGATACGACTGCTCTGTTTCCTGTATACGGAGCAGCTGTATCGTGTGCTAAAACTTGAATCTGTCAGTCCCGCGAACCTGACGGTTCAGTGTCAGCGGGTCCTGGGTGTCTCTGATACGCAGGATCCACCTGTTATCGATCACATGTAAGTTATGCAGAATACATCAAAAAGTAAAAATAATTTTTAATAAAATCTAATTATAGTTGCATTAATCACACTGATTGACATATTTAATAAAAAAAAAAAAATCCCTATGAAAGGTTTACATGGCCTTTAAGATATTTTCTTCAGATTTAAAAAAAAGTTGAATTGCATTTTACACGCTCACAACCTGAACTGGAGGAAAACCTAAGTAACAGACAGAACATTTAATAAAAATACTCCACTTTTTGGCAGACACAACTGCCTAGCCTCACCAATTTTAGAATAGGAAAAGTAAACTTGTAAAGCTGTTAGTAATTGATTGAAAAACTGGAACAAATGTGTTAAAAGCATGGTACAGGTTTCCTATGCCATGTCAATATGCCATTTTTCTAGCATGGGCAGATTAGTGCATGGATTCCGCTGCATTTATGAATGGTATTTCTTTGAACCCAACATAGCTTCCCACTAATTAAAATGAATGTATTTATATTTAATATAAGGCTTTTGTTGTTCAGCACCAGAAATAAAATTCTCCCACTACTCCCAATACTGTCACTATTTTCTTTTACAGTTGGGTCAAAAATTCAAGGGGTGATGAAGGCTGGATACAGATCCTTGGTGCCAAATACAAATATTTCTCTGTTTGGCCAGCTAATATTTTATAACCCTGACTTTGTTTGCCCCTGCGGGTGGTTAGACCCCAAAAACCACATTCATACAAATATAGAACATCTCTCCCTATGAGATTCTATTGGGGCTGTGCATTTAAGACTGTGAAGTGCCTACATAGACTTTAACAGTGCACTGTTGCCAAGCTCATTTGACTTGCAAACACATCAAGTAAATGAAAGTGTGACGACGGCTAGGTGTTTTAGAGGAAAGTTGACGGGAGTATGACTGATCGTTATGATGCTTGAAAGTAAAGATACCCCAGGGAACAATTCTGTGGTCCAAAACAGTGCCTCTTGCTTCCCATGTATTGAAGCAGTTTTTACACAGTCCCTGTTGGATTAGACTGTCCCAATATTTCCAGCATTTTATGTAAGCTAAAGAAAGACAAGGGTAAATGACTTTACAGCACGTACGTTAACCCGTTTGGTTCTGTACTTGCCAGTCCTTCATGTTTATTATTGGTATATATGTTAACTTATTTGTAGTGCCGATACATCTTGTATAGTGATATACTTCAAAATGGAAATGTATAATTAATTCACTGAAAAATATTTTTTTTACTTTTAATGGGATATATGCAAGCCTATGTATTGGTATATTTCAACTTAAACATGTAAAATAGAACGTTATCCTAGTTTAATCAGGGTAAATTGTAATTTCTTATGGAAAACGTGCCTTAAAGGGGTTATAACATATTCATAGGATATGCCATAAATGAATGATTAGTGTGGAGTCAACCATTTGGACCACAACAGTCGTGGCCAGGGCCGCCATCAGGGGGGTATTAGGGGTAGTGGTGTGAGGGGCCCGGCCAAACCTAATTGAAAGGGGGGCCCGGCAACTGCCTCGACATTCTTTTGGTAGGAAAAAACGGGCCCCTGCAATGGGGCCCGTTTTTTTCACCAAAAGAATGTCGTGAGCTGCTGCTGCTGCTGCTGCTGCGGGCCCCCTCCCCTCGTCATGGGGGGCCGTCAAACCGTCCGCCCGCGCGCGCGCACCCGATCGCGCGCACAATGAAACTCCCGCGCGTGCGCACTCGCGAGCGCGCATCCACGAACGCCCGCACTGGAGACCGACCGCGCGCGCACCCGCGACCGGCCGCACGCGCACCCGCGAACGAAGCGCGCGCAGCCGCGGACCCACATGGACAAAACTTACCTGGAGCCTGGCTGGAGGTGAAGGACTGGATGTCTGGACCGAAGACTTCCCCTGGAAGACATCGCCGGAAGAGGACTGGAGTGGGAGCAGCTCTTCTGACAGTGAGTAAATTATCTCAAAGTGCTGTTTATGTATGGCCCTGTTCACACAGTATTTTGCAGGCAAAAAAAAATCTGCCTCAAAATTCCTTAAAGAATTTTGAGGCAGATTTTGCCCTGCCCACGCTATCTTGCCGCGTTTTTTTGCTGCGTTTTTTGCTCGCGGCGATTGAGGACAGCAGACAAAAAACGCAGCGAAAAATGCATTTTCTGCCTCCCATTGATTTAGATGGGAGGTCAGAGGCAGAACCGCGGCAAGAAAGGACGCGCTGCTTTTTCTTTTTTACGCGACTGGCTCCCATTGATTTCAGATTAAATCAATGGGAGGCGGTTTTGGAAGTTCTTTGGTGCTGATTCTGACGCAGTGTCCGAGTCAATATCAAGGCCCAAAAACTCTGTGAACTGGGCCTTATTGTTAGGGCGTAAGGTATGTGCACACACACTAATTACGTCCGTAATTGACGGACGTATTTCGGCCGCAAGTAGTGGACCGAACTCAGTGCAGGGAGCCGGGCTCCTAGCATCATAGTTATGTACGACGCTAGGAGTCCCTGCCTCGCTGCAGGACAACTGTCCCGTACTGTAATCATGTTTTCAGTACAGGACAGTAGTTCCACGGAGAGGCAGGGACTCCTAGCGTCGTACATAACTATGATGCTAGGAGCCCGGCTCCCTGCACTGAGTTCGGTCCGGGACTTCCGGCCGAAATACGTCCGTCAATTACGGACGTTAATGTGGTCGTGTGAACCCAGCCTAATTCAGACGAACGTGTAATACGTCCGTGCAACGCGCGTGATTTTCACGCGCCTCGCACGGACCTATGTTACTCTATGGTGCCGTGCGGACTGTCAGTGATTTTCACGCAGCGTGTGTCCGCTGCGTAAAACTCACGACATGTCCGATATTTGTGCATTGTTCGCGCATCACGCACCCATTGAAGTCAATGGGTGCGTGAAAATCACGCCCAGCACTTCCGCAGCCGTATAAACTATGAATGAAAACAGAAAAGCACCACGTGCTACAAACATACAAACAGAGTGTCATAATGATGGCCGCTGCGCGAAAATCACGCAGCCGCGCATCATACGCTGCTGACACACGGAGCTGTTATGGACCTTTTGCATGCGCAAAAAGCAAACGTTTTTTGCGCGTGCAAAAAGCACACGCTTGTGTAAATCCGGCCTTAGGGTAGGAACACACTAGGCATGAACACTGCGGATTTTATGCAACACATTTTATTGTGGAAAATCCGCAGCGTATCACAGTCGCAGCAGAGTGGATGAGATTAGAACAAATCTCATCCACACGCTGCAAAAATAATGGACCTTCCGTGTGGCTTTGGCTTTTTAAGTCGCATGTCAATTTATTCTGTGGAATCGCCGCTCCTCTGTTGCGGAAATGCTGCGGTTCTGCCGCAAAAATCACACAAGAGAAGAAAAAAAAGGTACTTTTTTAAATTGATAAAGTTTAGACTTCCCCCGGCCGTAGTCCTGGTGACGCGATCCTCTATTCTTAGCGCAGCCCCGCCTCCTGTCATGACGTTTCATCCCATGTGACTGATGCAGCGGTCACATGGTCTACAGCGTCATCCCAGGAGGCGGGGCTACGTTCAGAAGAGAGAGATGCGTCACCAGGACTACGGCCCTGGCAAGTCGAAACTTTTTTTTCCCTGCAGGATTCCCGCAGCGGACACGCCTCACGAAACCTGCGCCGCTATTTGGTGCGGTTTTGCTGGCAGAATTCCCTGCGGCTCCCGGGATAAGCTGTGTAGTTTTACTCAGCATATCCGCCTAGTGTGTCCCTTATGATGTCGCTCCTGGAGCTGCTGCCGGTCTCTAAATAGGCAATTGGTCCAGTAGAATTTGGAATTATTTTTTTTTGTGAACCAGCTTAAAAAAATACAAAACTTTTGTGTTAGGGCCTGTTCACATCACTGTTCGCTTCCGCTCCGGTGTTCCGTCTGAGGTTTCTGTCGGGTGAACCCCGCAATGGAAAGTGAAAGTGATAGCACAGCTTCCGTTTCCATCACCATTAGCGCAGTCGACTGCGCTATTAATTCCGTCCGAAAACCAGCCGGAATGGTGACGAACCACCGCTCCGGGGTTCCGTCTGAGGTTTCTGTCGGGTGAAGCCCGCAACGGAAAGTGAAAGTGACAGCACAGCTTCCGTTTCAGTCACCATTGATCTCAATGGTGACGGAAACATCGCTAATGGTTTCCGTTCGTCACCATTCCGGCTGGTTTTCGGACGGAATTAATAGCGCAGTCGACTGCGCTAATGGTGATGGAAACGGAAGCTGTGCTATCACTTTCACTTTCCGTTGCGGGGTTCACCCGACAGAAACCTCAGAAGGAACCCCGGAGCGGAAGCGAACAGTGATGTGAACAGGCCCTAACACAAAAGTTTTGTATTTTTTTAAGCTGGTTCACAAAAAAAAATAATTCCAAATTCTACTGGACCAACTGCCTATTTAGAGACCGGCAGCAGCTCCAGGAGCGACATCATAAGGGACACACTAGGCGGATATGCTGAGTAAAACGACACAGCTTATCCCGGGAGCCGCAGGGAATTCCGCCAGCAAAACCGCACCAAATAGCGGCGCAGGTTTCGTGAGGCGTGTCCGCTGCGGGAATCCTGCAGGGAAAAAAAAGTTTAGACTTACCCCGGCCGTAGTTTAAGTGACGCATCTCTCTCTTCTGAACGTAGCCCCGCCTCCTGGGATGACGCTGTAGACCATGTGACCGCTGCAGCAGTCACATGGGATGAAACGTCATGACAGGAGGCGGGGCTACGCTAAGAATAGAGGATCGCGTCACCAGGACTACGGCCGGGGCAAGTCTAAACTTTTTTATAAATTTAAAAAAGTGCCTTTTTTTTTTTTTCTCATGTGTGATTTTTGCGGCAGAACCGCAGCATTTCTGCAACAGAGGAGCGGCGATTCCACAGAATACATTGACATGCGACTTAAAAAGCCAAAAAGTCACACTGCAGGTCCATTATTTTTGCAGCGTGTGGATGAGATTTGTTCAAATCTCATCCTCTCTGCTGCGACTGTAATACGCTGCAGATTTTACACAATAAAATGTGTTGCATAAAATCCACAGCGTTCATGCCTAGTGTGTTCCTACCCTAAGGCCGGATTTACACAAGCGTGTGCTTTTTGCGCGCGCAAAAACGTGGCGTTTTGCGCTTGCAAAAGGTCCATAACAGCTCCGTGTGGCAGCAGCGTATGATGCGTGGCTGCGTGATTTTCACGCAGCCGCCATCATTATGACACTCTGTTTGTATGTTTGTAGCACGTGGTGCTTTTCTGTTTTCATTCATAGTTTATACGGCTGCGGAAGCGCTGGGCGTGATTTTCACGCACCCATTGACTTCAATGGGTGCGTGATGCGCGAACAATGCACAAATATCGGACATGTCGTGAGTTTTACGCAGCGGACTCGAGCTGCGTGAAAATCACT
Organism: Rhinoderma darwinii; assembly: GCF_050947455.1. Taxonomy (NCBI): domain Eukaryota; kingdom Metazoa; phylum Chordata; class Amphibia; order Anura; family Rhinodermatidae; genus Rhinoderma; species Rhinoderma darwinii. The sequence goes on along the minus strand of NC_134689.1, from coordinate 305,592,155 downwards.
GACATTCTGCACGGCACCATAGAGTAACATAGGTCCGTGCAAGGCGCGTGAAAATCACACACGTTTCACGGACGTATTACACGTTCGTCTGAATAAGCCCTAACAATAAGGCCCAGTTCAGAGTTTTTGGGCCTTGATATTGACTCGGACACTGCGTCAGAATCAGCACCAAAAAACTTCCAAAACCGCCTCCCATTGATTTAATCTGAAATCAATGGGAGCCAGTCGCGGAAAAAAGAAAAAGCAGCACGTCCTTTCTTGCCGCGGTTCTGCCTCTGACCTCCCATCGAAATCAATGGGAGGCAGAAAATGCATTTTTCGCTGCGTTTTCTGTCTGCTGTCCTCAATCGCCGCAGGCAAAAAACGCGGCAAGATAGTGTGGGCAGGTCAAAATCTGCCTCAAAATTCGGTGCGCGGTTCCAGGCGGTCGCCGGTGCGCATGCGCGGGAGTTTGCGGGTGCGCGTGATCGGTCGCACGGGCGGCGGTGTTTGACGGCCCCCATGCTACCCAGGGCCGCCATCAAGGGGGTATTAGGGGTACTGATGTGAGAGGCCCGGCCAAACCTAATTGAAAGGGGGGCCCGCAGCTCATGACATTCTTTTGGTGAAAAAAACGGGCCCCATTGCAGGGGCCTGTTTTTTTTCTACCAAAGGCAAGTCGCGGCAGTTTGCCGGGCCCCCCTTTCAATTAGGTTTGGCCGGGCCTCTCACATCAGTACCCATAATACCCCCCCTGATGGCGGCCCTGGGTACCATGATATAGTACTGGACGGAGTACCGTTAACAGGCGGTGCCACGGTAGGGGGGCCCAGAAAATGTAGCTGTAGGGGGCCCTGAAATTCCTGATGGCGGCCCTGGTCGTGGCTTCCATAGGCCGTATTCAGCTTTTCTCAGGAAATAGAAGATCGTCCCATAGATTATAATGAGGCCACCTAATGTCTCCCAGGAAAAGCTGGAGGGAAGCCAAAGGAGCATGGTGCTCATAAGAGTGCCACAGCACCCTCATTTTAGCAATCATTGGGCTTCATGTAGTCAGGCTCCTACCTATCATACATTCATGGCTTATGTCGATTATTTACCATAAATGTTAGTGGTGCCAAAACCCCTTCAAAGAGTTCTTCTGGTTTTATGGGCAGAAAATGTAATTAAAAGCTATCAAACAATACCTAGTGCTTCACAAAGTACGGAAGTGTGTATCCAAGTCATACCACTATAAATGGCAACAGAATAGCAAAGGTGCCATCAACTTTTTGGGAACGAGCTACAGTACCTGATGGTCTGCATAGTGATGAGCCATAGCGAAAGTGACACTAGAATACTGTACACAATTCTGAATTTAGCCATGCAAAGTTTATGAAATTCCTTTTGTTATACACGTTGTTCTGAAATTGTATGGTAGTAAGATTAGATGTTGTATAAACTTTTTGACTATTTACAGCACCTCTGTAACCTACTGTTTTAGTCTGTGCAAAACACCAATTAAAGCACATATTCAAAATGTGATCCTTTTTTTAAAAAAAAATAAAAAACTGCTGAAAGTGAAACATACAACCATGCAACATACATATAAAATCAATTTAGTACATGACCGTGCCCGTAATCATGGTCCGTGATTACGGGCATGGCCGTGGACAGCCATCCACATTTGCGGGTCGTGCTCCCATATAAAAGGCAAAAAGCATGACATGTCCTATCTTTTGCAGAGCCGTCCTACAGCACTGACACCTTCCCGTAGTATATACGGGAAGGTGTCCGTAGGCAATAGAAGTGAATGGGTTCGTAATTACGGACTAATTCCACGGTCGTGTCCATGGGGCCTTAGACATTCATCTTTAGTTGCCGCCTATTTTCCAACGCTTTTTCAGAATTACACATTGTATCATAAATAAAAAAATATACTCAAAGTAAAAATGTGTTTTAACACTAGAGAACATGGTATAGTGTCTATAAGTGTGGTATTACATCTATAGTATAATAAAGCCTTTCAAGTGTTTACTACTTTCCACTAATCTACTGGTCTGTACATGGAAGACTATGGTTTGAACATTTTATGGGGCATCTGTACAGGACATGTCACTGGCACCAAAGTTTAGAATGCTATTTATTTTTATTTTAACATGGTTTTGTGATTTTAAAGTGGTTCTCTCTCATTTTTTTCTAGAAATCCCAGATCAAAAATGCAAAAGTGCAGTGTAAAAAATATTATGTTGTCCTCTGCAGTGTCGGTGCTGTTGACAGATCTTAATATGGCTTTATTTAAATTTTGCATTATGGCTTGTGTGTACACCCAGGAAAGTGAGACTAAGTAAGGGCATGACCACACGTGGCGGATTTCCTCCGCAACTGTCCGCATCAATGCCGCACAGAATCTGCGTTGCAGATTCTGCTGCGGATCTGCACAAAATGTGCAGTAAATTGATGCGGACTAGCTGCTGCGGACTGCGGGAAAAGTGCTTCCCTTCTCCCTATCAGTGCAGGATAGAGAGAAGGGACCGCACTTTCCCTAGTGAAAGTAAACGAATTTCATACTTACCGGCCGTTGTCTTGGTGACGCGTCCCTCTTTCGGCATCCAGCCCGACCTCCCTGGATGACGCGCCAGTCCATGTGACCGCTGCAGCCTGTGCTTGGCCTGTGATTGGCTGCAGCCGTCACTTAGACTGAAACGTCATCCTGGGAGGCCGGACTGGAGACAGAAGCAGGGAGTTCTCGGTAAGTATGAACTTATATTTTTTTACAGGTTGCTGTATATTGTGATCGGTAGTCACTGTCCAGGGTGCAGAAACAGTTACTGCCGATCGCTTAACTCTTTCAGCACCCTGGACAGTGACTATTTACAGGCGTCTCCTAGCAACGCTCCCGTCATTACGGGAGCCCCATTGACTTCCTCAGTCTGGCTGTAGACCTAGAAATACATAGGTCCAGCCAGAATGAAGAAATGTCATGGCAAAAAAGCAAGACGCATCCGCAGCACACATAACATGTGCATGACAGCTGCGGACTTCATTGTGGAACTTAGAATCTCCATTGAAGTCAATGGAGAAATTCCGCCATGAGTCCGCCACTGCTCCGCAACAGACAGAGCATGCTGCGGACACCAAATTCCGCTCCGCAGCCTATGCTCCGCAGCGGAATGTTACGCATCGTCTAAACGAACACTTCTAAATAGAAGTGGAAGTCAATGCAGAAACGGCTCCGCTGCGGATTAACGCTGCGGAGTGTCCGCAGCGGAATTTAAGTGAAATTCCGCCACGTGTGAACCCAGCCTAACCCATGTATATAAGATGCTCATGAACATCCAAATAGTCTGATCCAGTGCCCATCTTTAAGGACATCAGAAGCTGTGGGACATGCAATGGAACTGGCCTCTTTTAAAAATAATGGAACAAGGAAAGATGGCACTCATTTCTAGCCACCATACTACTTCCAAGTGGTTTTTTACACATTTTATTCACAGTTTTGACCCAATTATACAGGTAGGCTTCTACTCTTGATCATTTCTTTATCTATCATTTGCCAAGGTTTTCTGCACAGATACAGATGTAGAGAATAAACAAGACGTAATAGTGACACAGTCTGACACAAAAGGTTATACATTTGGTGTCACTATCATTATTTTAACATTAACAGTAAGGATAATAAGATGATGATTAATGAATATTTGCTTTACTACTGCATTTCTTCTGTAGGTATGTTCATTATATTCATAGTCAGAATCTTTCACCGTGTTATTTTCACGGTAAACACTTAGACAACCTCTTGTCCTTTACTAAACCTTCTTAGCTTCTTTGTCCTTGTTAAGTCAGGCTTAAGCAGTCATTATATTTGTAGACCTCCTTGTCTGACTCATCTTTGTTCTATAATGAATGATTCCACTTTGCCGTATTTCAGGGTCTGAATGGGCACATACAGTACCCCTTAGATTATAGGTACACTTTTCTAGCGAAGCTACACTTTTACACCAATTCCCTATTGTACTACTATTATTATTATTATTATTATTATTACTAATATTATTATTAAAATTGCACCATTAGATTTAGATTCTTATCAACTTTTTTTTATAAGAATCTAAAGTCGCCCCACAGCCTGCTGACCCATATGCGGATTATAATCTGCCTGTATTCTGCTGACAGACTTGCAAGACCCGGTTGTCATTTGGCACAATGTGCTGTTGAATCAAGAACCACAACTTATTATTATCTGTGGTTTTTATAGGAATGGAAGTAAATGTGTCTTATCTTAACGTTATTTATAACAGTGCACAGAAGAAGAAAAAAAAGTAATGACAAAACCAACTCTGCCACACTTGTGTATCAGATGAAGCTGCTTATACAATTGCCTGATATATGAATAAAGGATTATCAAAGGTGATATTATGCTATAAAGGGGTAATATTATTAAGACAACCCTTTTCAAACTGATGGGGGACAAGTGATCAGGTGATTGCCGCTGGGCCTGCTTCTAAAACTTCAATAGGACAACTGATATGACTGAGGGAAATGGAGGGCAGCCATACATTTCCCTTGCTGTGTAATATTACATCTTTGCCATTTGAATGTATATACATGAACAGCCAAGTCCGCCAGGCTAATATAGGGGGTTTCTCAGTGGAAACCCCCTCTATAATATCCATATGACCTTTAAGGATATATCCGATGACTAATGACCAATGTATTATGGTTTGCTTAATACAATTGTTTTTACCTTAGCCGTGTAAATATCTAATCAAACTACAGACAATTTTGACAGCATGAATGAATTTAAGCTCTGGTCACATTGCATTGGAGATTCTGTTCAAAACCTCTATTGCAAGTTCCGTCAGATTTGATAAGAAGAACAGAGCAGCAAAGTCAAAACGATGGCCACCATAACAGAACCCGACAGACCCCATTATAAGTCAATGGGGTCTGTAGGACGCCGGTTCTATCCGTCATAAGAAGAATCCAGCACCGCATCGTGACTTCTTTTATAAATGGAATCCACAATGCAGGTGTGAACAGAGCCTTTTGTCTATCAATAAATATAAATGTATGTTATACAGAATCTATTTGATTGGTGTTGAAGTCTCTTTATTACAACCATATTGTTGTAAGTACCAAAAATCCTATTAGTATTTGGGTGTCTTTATATGCTATAATTTTCAACAGTTGTGGCTTAATATGATTTCATGATTTATGGAGTAATTAACATTTTGTTTAATTTTTTTTTACCTCTTGATTCCAGTGCCCACTTTTACATTTTGGGTATTCAATGGCTTCTTTTCACAGTCAATAAAAAGTAAGGCTCTATTCAAACTGCCAGTTTTCCAGTGTTTTTGAGTGGAAAAACAGGGTCATCTGCAGTGATATTCTAAAATATCAGAACCACAGTGGAAACCCAATTTTAAGTCGATGGGTGCATCAGGATTCACTACTATTATTGAGCATAGCTGCCATGGCTTCATTATAAAAGGAAGCCATGATGGTAGTGTGAACCAAGCCTTAAATGGTGCTTATTGCTCGTTCCCTTCCCCCATCCATCTTTGGATGTACTCTTATTTCAAATATACGATTGTAATGAATCATCCAAATTATGAAGATTTCTATAAATATTCCTCAAACTCTTGGCAAACGTCAATTTATGCATTAGCAATGTTAATAAAGGTGAAAAAAATGGTAACCAGCAGAATAAAAGATTTCATATATACTATACTTGGAAGCAATTGGCAGCAACCATTCTACCTTGAGTCTTTGCTAAATACTTTGACTGATCTGCCAAATCTGCCACGTTGGTGTCCAGACTGTAAAAGAAACGGTCATTATTTTTTCCAACAAAGCTGTATAGCCTCTTCTTTACACATCACCTAAGGCATTTTCCTGTCTAGAGAGTAGACAAAGCAATGAGATCAAGCAATTTATATAATGTGTGACAATCGACCGCAGAATATGAAGCCACAACAAAATGTATGCATGGCAAGAGTAAAACTAAAAGAAAGCCAATAATTGCTGCCCATATTTAATATAATAATAGCATTCAAAAAGAAGCCTGGCTTTACATTGGACTGTTTGTTAATAATTTGTAGGATATATAATATTTCATGAGTAAGATACTGTGGAATTACAGACACTTTGGCCTCCAGTAAAATAATGATAATAATAATGTGCCTCTTCTCTATAATGAGTCAATTAAACCACATTACATATTAAGTCGGTTCTCGTGCGTTCCTATAATGGCATGGTCTATAAGTTCAGGAGAACAGCTTAGTCACTGGCTTGGCACTGTGGGGAACGACCCTCTCACCATACTATAAATTATCAGAAGCAAAAACATTAAATGCACAAAGCATATTTGTTTCATGCAAACATTTTAAATCCGATGTTTCCAGGAATATTCTGCTTGACTGAGATATTCGAGGAGCTTTACAGATGGGGTAGTTGTAATAGACCCATAACTAATGAAAGCTAGATGTCTCCGAGGCACACATAGAAGACGGTTACAATAATATGACCATTAACCCTCATGGAAGGGAACATTGTGATCTATTCCATGGCAATGGCTTTTAATACCATCCTATGTTTTGCAAAATCAGCTCTATTCATTTATTCCAATATAGCTGTCAATCTGCTTCATGCTCATGCTAATGCATAGTAATGGGTACGGCGTCTAGGACCACTTTTATGCAAAATTGAAAAAGCTTGCTTGGACAATGTCTTAGCTGTCTACAATGCTTACATTCATACGCCCTCCCAGCTTGATTTGTTATAAGGTCTCTTTAATATTTTTTATTTTATATATATATATTTTTTATTATTTTTTTAAAATTTTTTACATTTTTTTTTTTGTCCTTTCTGAACCTTGGATATTTTTCTTTCCTCTGGAATATGTTTTACTACAAAGGTTAAGCGATGGCAGTTTATATGAATACAGTATACAGATTAATCTGGTGAGCTGATATTGTAGAACATGTTGCATTAGACATTATGATGACATTGTATGATATTTTATAATGTCACTGCATGTTGAAAATGCCACACGAAGTATCTGAATAGATTGCCATTCCAGGGACAGGTATAACACAATTATTATGCATTAGAATTAGGTCGTCTAACACTTTGGAAACTCAATAAAGAAATCTGATGAGCAAAGGTTAAAAACGTCCATGAGATTACACATACAGTGCACAATTGTATTGCACCTCCCGGGCTTCTTACAAGTGGCACTTGCAATGCATACACAATCTGTTAGAAATGCTATGTATTTTTTTGCCATGTGATAATAATGATTGGACTGAAACAATGTGGCCAGAGTCCAATTCTGATCCATAGTGTTGTGCTGATTGTAAAGTATAATAATGTGCCATCTAATGATTCACTTGAAGATTAAGGGCTGTCATTTCAGCAGCCTCTAGTGGCAGGAAGCCAAAAGTGCATCTTGATTGTTTTATAGCATATCCATTGTGAACACAATTTGCATATGGTAAATTGAATTAGGACAATAGGAATAACATCTATTGAATTAGACATTGAATTTTATTTGAGAAGTACATGACAGAAAAATAGAAAAACTTCTATGATAGTCAACAATACTTGTATTTTTATGTAAATTGGCAAGGTTATTTGCAGTGCTGTAATACAGAGTACATTTACTCTTAACAACTAAGAGAAAAGAATAAAAACAAGCAGAACTTACACACTGTAGATATGTATGTGTGTATTGTGTAATATACTCACTTAAAGAAAACCTTTCACCTGCCCATACATTTGCAGCTGAGTGCACCATGTAATAGGCAGTGCTGCACAAACCTTGTGTCACTATAAAAAAAATTCTAGACTCCTCCGTTATTTAGATATCGGTGCCGTTATATTTGGCGCCCGATATGTAAATAACCCCCTGAACTATCGATGGGGCATGTAAATGGCATGGGAGCGTGTTACTTATCGCTGTAACACTGTCCAATCAGCAACGGACAGTGTCACTCTGGCTTGTGCTGTGTGATCTCTCTCGTTAGATCACACAGTCGTGTTGTCCTTGTCTGCCGAGAGCTGAAGAGTGAGAGCATGCACGCGCGCACACACGCATAGCTCCGACGCCACTGCCAACGATACTCCCATCGCCACTGAACAGAAGAAGAATTAACATTCTTCACACACGCTTCCCCCTTCCCGCTCTTGTCAGACAGTGAAGGAAAGACTGTAGATCACACAACACAAGCCCCTTTGACACTGTCTGTAGCTGATTGGACAGTGTCACAGCCATAAGTAACACGCCCCCATGCCATTTACACCCCCCATTGACCGTTCAGGGGGTTATTTACATATCGGGCGCCAAATATAACAGCACCGGTATCTAAATAATGGAGGAGGCTAGAATTTTTTTTAAAGAGGGATAGGGTTTGTGCAGCACTGCTTATTACATGGTGCACTCAGCTGCACATGTGTGGGCTGATGAAAGGTTCTCTTTAAGCATGGGTCTAGAGATGAGCGAACCGGGACAACTGAACCCGGTTTCGGTCCGAACATCGGGAAAAGTTCGGTTCGCAGCGAATCCGAACTTCACCGGGTTCGGCCAAACCCGTTTTGACCGAACCCGGCTACATTTTGGCGCCTGCCACATGTTAGATGTAAAATGGAGGATTTCACAATATCACCTGACATCAGGCTACCCCATAATGCCTTGCAAACGGCTCTCCCAGCCAATCGGGAGGCAGCATAGGGGCGGGCTCAAGCCTGCAATAAAAGTCTGTGCATGGAGCTCAGCGGCCATTTTAGAGACAGGAGCTGTAGGGATAGCATCTCTGTGCAGTAAGGGAAAGCTTTAGGACTCTAAAAGGCAGGAATGCAGAAATCGAAGGGGCTCATCCACTACTCACTACTCAGCCAGTGTGTGAATACGCTTTTATAAGGGGCTCATCCCCGTTGCATCCAACTTGCAATACAGGCAGGTTTTGTAGTACTACAACGCCCAGCATTCCCTGAGTCAGTGCACAGTGGCTGATAGAAATTCTCATTCATTGCCATTTGCCAAGCCAGTGTGTGAATACGCTTTTAGAAGGGGCTCATCCCCGGCCATTAACATAACAAATAACAATCCAACTTGCAATACAGGCAGCCTTTATAGTACTACTACAACGGCCAGCATTCCCTGAGTGCACCGCGGCGTGGCTGATAGAAATTCTCATTCATTGCCATTTGCCAAGCCAGTGTGTGAATACACTTTTAGAAGGGGCTCATCCCCGGCCGTTAACATAACAAATAACAATCCAACTTGCAATACAGGCAGCCTTTGTAGTACTACTACAACGGCCAGCATTCCCTGAGTGCACCGTGGCGTGGCTGATAGAAATTCTCATTCATTGCCATTTGCCAAGCCAGTGTGTGAATACGCTTTTAGAAGGGGCTCATCCCCGGCCGTTAACATAACAAATAACAATCCAACTTGCAATACAGGCAGCCTTTGTAGTACTACTACAAGGCCCAGCATTCCCTGAGTGCACCACGGCGTGGCTGATAGAAATTCTCATTCGTTGCCATTTGCCAAGCCAGTGTGTGAATACGCTTTTAGAAGGGGCTCTGCCCCCGGGTTTTGATTCAACTTGCTGCACTCCAGCAGTGAAATGTCTGGTAAAAAAAGGTTGTGAAAGGACGGGGTAGAGGAAAAAACACCCATGCCATGTCCTCTTCCAGTCCAAATATTGGATCTGTCGGTGCCAGACCCAGTACCAGCATTTGTGGCACAAGACATGTGCCCAGTTCCACTAGTAGCAGCAGCCATGTGCCTGCTGGTAGTAGTAGCAGTATCAGCAAGCCAGACTTGTCCATCTCCTCAGGTGGGCGGGTTACTTTAGACAATACGGCCATTGTGGACAGGTTGGCTGGCTCACGGTCATCTCAGCAGGAAGACTCTGACGATCTGGCTTCAAGCCAGGTTTGGTTGGATTCCAGATTCTCTACAGTTACTTGGCACAGTGACAGTAGTAATATGGGTATTTCTAGCGTTTCCATTCCATCATCTATGTCTTCACTCCCCCTTCCTAGCGGGAAGCCATCTTTCTTGAGAGTCCTAAGAGATATCTCCTCGGGTGCGAAGGAAGATACTGAACAACATAGTGATGATGATTTGTTTTCCGCGAGTCAGCCAACGGAGTGTGTTGCGGCGGTGGTGGAGGTGGAAGCGGTGTCCGAGACACATAGCTGTGGTAGATGGGGTGTTGGTGGTGGTAGCCGTGGTGGCAGACGCAGTAATGAGGGGGGGCATGGAGCCCGCCATGATGTCACATCACATTCACAACACAGTGACAAAAGTGGCGGGTATGATGAGGAGGGCTATGATGATGATGTTGTTTTAGACAGGACGTGGGAACCAGGTGACGAGGTGATGACGGCGTCAGAGGAGGAGGGTAGTAGTGGCGGCACTGGCAGTGATAAACAGCCAAGCCGAGGTAGGGGCAGAAGTCAATCTGCAAAACGTTGCAGCGGTAGGGTCAGCTCAGGAGCCGGTGACGGCGACACTGATGCTGGTGTAGGCTCCCGAGAAAAGCCTGCCAGACAAGGGGCAAGCTCAGGTGGTAGTGGTAGAGGTGGTGGTGGTGGTGGTGGTGGACCTGGTACTACCTCTTTACGGTACTCTGCCGTGTGGCAATTTTTCTGTACCTTCCCGGAGGACGAAAACATGGCACAGTGCCGTATCTGCAAGCAGAAAGTAAGGCGTGGGCAGGGCAGCAATGTAGGAACTACCGCTCTACGTAAACACATGGAGCGGCATCACAAGGCCATGTGGGACAATCGACATGCCCCACCATCATGTACATCTAATGAAGACCCCTCTGCCGCTGCTGCTGCTCCGAGTCCCTGTCATCTAAGTAGTAGCCAGGCCTTATCCACCATGTCGTTGTCATCATCATCATCATCACTGTCATCTAGTGCTCCTCCTACATCCCGTCAGTTATCCATTACGGAATCGTTGTCCAATAAGCAACAATATATACCCAGTCATCCACTTGTCGTTCGGCTTAATTCACACCTGGCTAAGTTGTTGGTGGTGCAGTTGCTGCCGTACCACCTGGTCGACTACGCCGGCTTCTAGCAATTGATGGCGTGCGCTCAGCCTAGGTGGCGAATACCTAGCCGCCATTACTTCTCCAAAACAGCTGTCCCTGCCTTGCACAAGCACGTGGAGGAAAAGGTGGGCCTGTCCTTGCAATTATCCGTGTGCAGCAGGGTACATGCCACCGTCGACACGTGGAGCAGCAACTATGGGCAGGGACAGTACATGTCTTTCACGGCCCACTGGGTCAATATTTTGCAGTCCGATGCACCACTGCAGCAATGCCAGGCATTACCACCTCCACACTTGTATCTTTCTGGTTCAACTCCGGACACCAGGCGCCTACCATCCTCCTCCTCCTACTCCTCCTCCTCCTTGCCCTCCTCAATGGAGGTCTTCCCATCCCCGACAGGACACAGCGTATCTTCCACTCCTCCTCCCTCCTCTTTTCATAGGTGCAAGGTGAAGCGCCACAACGCTGTCTTACACCTGCTGAGCCTGGGCGAGAAAAGCCACACTGGGCAGTAGCTGCTGCTGTGCATCAAGGAGGAAATCGCACGCTGGCTGTCTCCTCTGAAACTCACACTGGGCAATGTTGTCTCTGATAACGGCAAGAACGTTGTGGCTGCACTGCGTCTAGGTCACCTGACACACGCTCCTTGCATGGCACATGTGATCAATCTGGTCATAACACGCTTCTTAAAGTCATATGTTGGTTTAAATGGTGTGCTGGCCATGTCCAGGAGGGTTTGCGTTCGCTTTAGACGTTCGTATGCATTTAAGCACGCCCTCCTGGACTTGCAGCGTCAAAACAATCTCCCAGAACACAGCCTGATTTGCGACGTTCCAACACGCTGGAATTCCACCCTGCACATGTTGGACCGTCTGTACGAACAGCAGAAAGCCGTGAATGATTTCCTGATGCAGCAGACGGGCAGCGTTTGGAGCCAGTGTAATTTCGAGCTCAGGCACTGGCAGCTGGTTAGAGACTCATGTCGCGTTTTGAGGCCCTTTGAAGAGGCGACACGATTTGTGAGCCGTGACGCTAGCGGAATGAACGATGTTATGCCGCTGATATTCATTATGGAGCAAACGCTCACAGCGATGATTCAGCAAAGGATGGAGGAAGGATCACATCTGGCTATGGATGTTGAGGAGGAGGAGGAGGATGAGGATACAGGACCTGAAGAGGAGCTGGATTTGGAGATGGAATCACAGGAAGGGATAGGGGACGAGGCAGCCGCACAACATGACAGTGATGGTGATGACGAGTCTCACGACGACCTTGATGATGGACAACCATGGCAGTATGGGGCGGAGCTGTATGCGAGCTGTATGCTTCGTTACTTGCGCGCTGACTGTCGTATTGTTAGCATGAAGCAAAGAGATGAGTACTGGATAGCCACACTTTTAGACCCTCGGTATAAAGCCAGAATGGGGGAGTTTTTTGCGCCTTCCGAGAGGGAGGCAAAATTGGCTTATTATCGAGAAAAGCTATGCAGCCAGCTTGTCACGGCTTTCAAACGGCAAACACCTGCTGCAAGCATGTCTGACCGGGGGGCCACTCTCTGCTCCCCACTGTCTCATCGCTCCACCGCCTCTGGCAGAGCTACCTCTGCAATAGGCGGCAGCAGCAGCCAATTCAGTTTGGAAAATATGATGACAACATTTTTACATCCAATACCCCGACCTGACACACATCGTAGTCACCAAAGGGATGTTCACCATCACCAGGTGCAGCACCTAAACAACCAGGTTCACTCGTACCTGGACTGTGTCCTTTCTCCGTCAGAAATGCTGATCCCAGACCCCATGGACTTCTGGGTCAGCAGATTGGATCATTGGCAAGAACTGGCCCAGTGTGCCATGGGTGTACTGTCTTGTCCACCCTAAAGTGTAGCGTCAGAGAGGGTATTCAGAGCGGCCGGGGGCTTCGTCACCCCTAAGCGAACAAGATTGTCCGCCAACAGCTTGGAAAATCTCACGTTTCTGAAAATGAATCAAGCGTGCATCGGTGAGGATTTTAAAACCCCTGTGCCTGATGCCACTGATTAGATCTGACATTGCTGCTGCTGCTGCCGCTGTCGCCTGCTACTGCCGCCTGCTACTACGGGATTCTGTCCTGTCCACTCTTTTTTTAATGTGCCACTGTTGGTGCTGCTACTACTTCTACCACCAATCCACCCCCAGTGCCGTCTGCTACAAGCAGGCCTGCCCCACCACAGGGCTTTGTCCTGTGACTATCCAGTGTCTTTTAATGTGCTGCTACTACTACTACCACCCTTGCTGTACGTTGCCTACCTCTACTACCACCAATACACCTCCACTGCCGTCTGCTACAAGCAGGCCTGAGGCCTGCCCCACCACAGGGCATTGTCCTGTGACTGTCCAGTCTCTTTTAATGTGCTGCTACTACTACTACCACCCTTGCTGTCCGTTGGCTACCTCTATTACCACCAATACACCTCCACTGCCGTCTGCTACAAGCAGGCCTGAGGCCTGCCCCACCACAGGGCTTTGTCCTGTGACTGTCCAGTCTCTTTTAATGTGCTGCTACTACTACTACCACCCTTGCTGTCTGTTGGCTACCTCTACTACCACCAATATACCTCCACTGCCGTCTGCTACAAGCAGGCCTGAGGCCTGCCCCACCACAGGGCTTTGTCCTGTGACTGTCCAGTCTCTTTTAATGTGCTGCTACTACTACTACCACCCTTGCTGTCTGTTGGCTACCTCTACTACCACCAATACACCTCCACTGCCGTCTGCTACAAGCAGGCCTGAGGCTTGCCCCACCACAGGGCTTTGTCCTGTGACTTTCCAGTCTCCTTTAATGTGCTGCTACTACTACTACTACCACCCTTGCTGTCTGTTGGCTACCTCTACTACCACCAATACACCTCCACTGCCATCTGCTACAAGCAGGCCTAAGGCTTGCCCCACCACAGGGCTTTGTCCTGTGACTGTCCAGTCTCTTTTAATGTGCTGCTACTACTACTACCACCCTTGCTGTCTGTTGGCTACCTCTACTACCACCAATACACCTCCACTGCCGTCTGCTACAAGCAGGCCTGAGGCTTGCCCCACCACAGGGCTTTGTCCTGTGACTGTCCAGTCTATTTTAATGTGCTGCTACTACTACTACCACCCTTGCTGTCTGTTGGCTACCTCTACTACCACCAATACACCTCCACTGCCGTCTGCTACAAGCAGGCCTGAGGCCTGCCCCACCACAGGGCTTTGTCCTGTGACTGTCCAGTCTCTTTTAATGTGCTGCTGCTACTACTACTACCACCCTTGCTGTCTGTTGGCTACCTCTACTACCACCAATACATCTCCACTGCCGTCTGCTACAAGCAGGCCTGAGGCTTGCCCCACCACAGGGCTTTGTCCTGTGACTGTCCAGTCTCTTTTAATGTGCTGCTGCTACTACTACTACCACCCTTGCTGTCTGTTGGCTACCTCTACTACCACCAATACATCTCCACTGCCGTCTGCTACAAGCAGGCCTGAGGCTTGCCCCACCACAGGGCTTTGTCCTGTGACTGTCCAGTCTCTTTTAATGTGCTGCTACTACTACTACCACCCTTGCTGTCTGTTGGCTACCTCTACTACCACCAATACACCTCCACTGCCGTCTGCTACAAGCAGGCCTGAGGCTTGCCCCACCACAGGGCTTTGTCCTGTGACTTTCCAGTCTCCTTTAATGTGCTGCTACTACTACTACCACCCTTGCTATCTGTTGGCTACCTCTACTACCACCAATACACCTCCACTGCCGTCTGCTACAAGCAGGCCTGAGGCCTGCCCCACCACAGGGCTTTGTCCTGTGACTGTCCAGTCTCTTTTAATGTGCTGCTACTACTACTACCACCCTTGCTGTCTGTTGGCTACCTCTACTACCACCAATACACCTCCACTGCCGTCTGCTACAAGCAGGCCTGAGGCTTGCCCCACCACAGGGCTTTGTCCTGTGACTTTCCAGTCTCCTTTAATGTGCTGCTACTACTACTACCACCCTTGCTATCTGTTGGCTACCTCTACTACCACCAATACACCTCCACTGCCGTCTGCTACAAGCAGGCCTGAGGCCTGCCCCACCACAGGGCTTTGTCCTGTGACTGTCCAGTCTCTTTTAATGTGCTGCTACTACTACTACCACCCTTGCTGTCTGTTGGCTACCTCTACTACCACCAATACACGTCCACTGCCGTCTGCTACAAGCAGGCCTGAGGCTTGCCCCACCACAGGGCTTTGTCCTGTGACTGTCCAGTGTCTTTTAATGTGCTGCTACTACTACTACCACCACCCTTGCTGTCCGTTGCCTACCTCTACTACCCCCAATACACCTCTACTGCCGTCTGCTACAAGCAGGCCTGGAGAGCTTGTGAAAAGCCATTGCTTGTTGCTTTTACATCCATGTACGGATGAACCCCGGCAGGCATCTGCCAATAAAAAGGGTACATTTTTGGAGGGCTTGTGAAAAGCCATTGCTTGTTGCTTTTACATCCATGTATGGATGAACCCTGGCAGGCATCTGCCAATAAAAAGGGTACATTTTTGGAGGGCTTGTGAAAAGCCATTGCTTGTTGCTTTTACATCCATGTATGGATGAACCCCGGTAGGCATCTGCCAATAAAAAGGGTACATTTTTGGAGGGCTTGTGAAAAGCCATTGCTTGTTGCTTTTACATCCATGTATGGATGAACCCCGGCAGGCATCTGCCAATAACAAGGGTAAATTTTTGGAGGGCTTGTCAAAGCCATTGCTTGTTGCTTTTATAACCATGTATGGATGAACCCCGGCAGGCATCTGCCACCATAAAGGGTACATTTTTTGAGGGCTTGTCAAAATCTATTGCTTCTTCTTTTACCACCTTATATGAACCCTGGCAGGCATCTGCCGCCAAAAATGGTTAATTTTTTACCTTTTTTAACAATGCATTAAGCATACAACATGCACAAGTGCAGTGGTTTCTGTTAGTTATCACCGTGTCCCATCCGTTTTCCTATAGCCATACATGTTGGCGTAACTTTGACACTAACTTTGCCTTAAAGACAGCTCAAAAGTACTTGGATACACTCATGGGTGACCTAAGAGTGTTATACAGAGCTTCTAGGGCTTTTAAACAGTGTTATACACAATTTTTAGGGGCTTTCTTGTATTACAGGTTCGGTCAGAACTAGTTAGTTCCGAATCGAACTTTTTCATGAAATTCGGCGAACAAGCCGAACCGAACTATTCATAAGTTCGCTCATCTCTACATGGGTCCACAGACAGCTCCAGTCCTGGATTTACAGAGGCGTGGTGTATATGTAACAAGGTTAGCAGTATGGATACCCAAATTTTTACCAGAGATAGCTGAATATAGTACAACTAACCATTCCTGCTTCTAGATTTATATATATATATAAGTGTTAAATAGAAACTACTGAACCAATGACCATTGTGTGAACTATAATTCAGCCCTGACCCTAAGAAGAAGATGCCCCTTTCTGTAGGTCTGCCCATATTTCTTGTGCACAATTGAAAATATGGCCGTGTCCAGCCCAATGCAATAAGACTATGTGAAGGTGCGATTGTATGTGTTTGCAACACAATGTCAGGATTTCTGCTATAGTCACGTGAGCAATGGTGGTTTGTCTGTCTCACATGAAATAAGTTGAGCCTGAGATGGAGCTAGCATGCAAAATGTAATTATATAGTACCAGCCTTAAAGGACATACTGTATAAACGTTTGTAGCCAAGTATATATTGCTCCTGATACAGCTAAGATACAAAATGAAGCAACATGGCAAATAATCTTGATTAAAAATCTCCTGCCATTTTGTTTATAGTTATGTGTCTCCATGTTTACAGACTAGAAAAATTCCCTTTCACCTGTCCCCTACTTCTTGTTAACTTATGGAATGTAAGGCAACATGGCCTTAAAGGAACAGTGTCACGACCAACTTTTTTTTTAATATGTTATGTGTTTTAGTGTGATAGATCAATACATTTTATTAATGTATGTTGCTGTGTTGTACTTTTTACGTTTTTAATTGATTTACTTCTCTATGGGGGCTGCCATTTTTGTTTCCATTACTGTGTGTGTCGATTAACGACACACACAGACATGGAATACGGCAGCCACAGTCCCATAGGGACTGCGAACGGCTCCCGTCCCATTGACTGCCGTGTACGGCGTCTGTGTGGGAACTGCGCATGCGCCGCTCCCACACAGTCCTATTCGAAATTGGCGCCGTCCGGCGCCATTTTCCTGTGGACCGGAAGTCGCGGCCGGACAGTAATATTACTACTTCCGGTCGCGGCTTCCGGACTTGTGCACATGGAACAGCGGCAGCAAAGGGAGCGGACGGGCCGGAGGGAGCCGCGGCGGCAGGAGCAGGTAAGAGATTTCAATGTATGTTAGTGTTTGTGTGTGTTTACTACTGTATGTAAACCTACTACACTGTGGGTTACCTCAAAAAATGGCGACACACAGTGTAGGAGGTTAAACCTTTCAAACCCCTCGTTTATCCCGGCACTAGCCAGGATAAAGGAGGGGGGGATGCTGAGAGCTCACTAGAGCGAGAGCTTTTAACCCAATGTTGCAATGCTGCAATTTTGGGAACTAGCTCCATCTAGTGACCAAAAATGGGTAGTATTATAAATTAGAAAAAATTAGAAAAAATTTATAATATTTCCTGACTCGCGAAAAAATTTAAAAAAATTTGAACAATGTTTAATCACCCACACACTAAATGTTTAAATTTTAAAAAAAAAACATGTTTTTCGGGCAACAACATGCCTTTAAGCCTAGGGGCCACATGGGATCACGGCACCCTTAGGCTGGATTCACACGAGGTCATTACGTTCGTAAATGACGGACGTATTTCGGCCGCAAGTCCCGGACCGAACACAGTGCAGGGAGCTGGGCTCCTAGCATCATAGTTATGAACGATGCTAGGAGTCCCTGCCTCGCTGCGGGACAACTGTCCCGTACTGTAATCATGTTGTGTTTGGTCCGGGACTTGCGGCCGAAATATGTCCGTCAATTACGGACGTAATGACCTCGTGTGAATCCAGCCTTATGATTATTGAAGTGGTATTCTCCTGTTTTTCCCTCTCTACCTCTCCCCCTTATGGGGGTTTTTGGTACTTACCTTTCTCTGAGCTTATTGGCCTAGGTTGTTACCAGGGGAGAATGCTGTATTCTTCTGGAATCAGCGCGAGCCAAGCTGTGGATCACCTTGATGGGCCAGCAGCAGCTTCGGCGGGAAGGTTTTCTTCTATAAAAAGCTGAGCTTCGGCTGAAGAGGTGTCAGTCTGGCTAGTAGAGGATCCGGACCAGCGCATCACCCTCCCTCCCTCCAACAAGTCAGTTTTTTTTTTTAGTGGGTTGTCGCCCATTTAAATATGGGGGGACTGGGTCTATCAAAACTATTAAAAATTTGAATTAGACTATATGTCTTGAGTCTTCTGACTAAACGCTTTGGTATTTGGTTAGTTATGAGTTTCATTATTTGCTGTATATGGTTTGTTAATTGGTAACACTTAATAAATACAGTGGCCTTATTTATTCCAAATTATCTCTTGTGTCTTTATTTTCATTATTTATATTATCTATTATTATGTTGTTTTTTTTTGTTTATTATATAAGTTGCGTCTGTGATCCCATTTATTTTAGCAAAAAGTAGAGAACAGATATCACGAGTGCCTTGCATAGTCACTTGCTGACAGCCCGGATTTACAGGTCAGGAGGCTTAGGCCATATGCCTGATTACTACAACCAGAATTATTAACCTTGCCTTACATAGCCTCACTTGTAGATCTCCCCTTCCACTGTAGACACAGAACTACCACGTTCCCCCTTAATAATATGTGCATCTGTAGCCTTCAAGCATTAATGACAGAATTTTACACCCATTGCCCAAGATGTACAGTCCTGGCCAAAAGTTTTGAGACTGACACAAATTTGGGTTTTCACAAAGTTTGCTGCTTCAGCGTTTTTAGATCTTATAGTCATTTGTTTCTATGATATACTGAAGTACAATTATAAGCATTTTATGAGTTTTTAAACTTTTAGTGACAAATACATCAAGTTTATGCAAAGGCTCAATATTTACAATGCTGACCATTCTTTTTCAAAACTTCTGCAATTCACCCTGGCATGCTGGTTATCAGCTTTTGTGCCAAATCATAACTGATGGCAACCCATTCTTGCCTACTCAGTGCTTGGAGTTTTTCACAAATGCTGTGTTTTTGTTTGTCCATCCGCTTTTTGAGAATTGACCAATGGTTCTCAATGGTATTAAAATCTGGGGAGTTTGTTGGCCATGGACCTAAAATTTCAATGTTTTGTTCACCGAGCCACTTATTTATCACTTTTGCCTTATGACATGGTGCTACATCATGCCGAAAAAGCATTGTTCATCACAAAATTGCTCCTGGATTGTTGGGAGAAGTTGCTCTTAAAGGATGTTTAGATACCATTATTTATTCATGGAAGTGTTCTTAGGCAAAATTGTGAGTGAGCCCACTCCCTTGGATGAAAAGCAACACCACACATGAATTGTCTCAGAATGCTTTACTGTTGGCATGACACAGGACTCATGGTTGCTCTCACATTTTCTTCTCCACATAATCATTTTTCCAGATACAGTTTGAAGGGGGCTTTATCAGAGAAAATAACTTTACCCCAGCCCTCCACAGTCCAATCCATGTACATTCTTCAGTCTGTCATTGATATTTTTCTTGGAGAGAAGTGGCTTATGTGCTGCCCTTCTTGACACCAGGCCAGCCTCCAAAGTCTTCGCCTTACTGTGCGTGCAGATACACTGGTACATGCCTGCTGCCATTCCTGAGCAAGCTCTGCACTGGTGTTGAGCTGATCCCTTAACTGAATCCACTTTAGGAGACGGTCCTGGCACTTGATGACTGCACATGTTTCCTTGGAGGTAACCGTGGTTAACAGAAGAAGACAATGATTTCAAGCACCATCCACCTTTTAAAGCAACCAGTGTGCTCTTATAATTCAATCACCATGACAGAGTGATATCAACTGTGTTGTCTTTGTTAACACTTTCTCCTGAGCTAACGAGAAGATCACTGAAATTATGTAAGCAGGTGATTTTGTAGCAGGGCTGAAATGCAGTGGAAATGTTTTTTTGTGATTAAGTTAATTATCATGGCAAGGAATAACTTTGCAATGTATTGCAATTCATCTGATCACTCTTCATAAAAAATTTAGAGTTAATGCAAATTTCCACTTTGTGAAAACCGAAATTTGTGTCAGTCTCAAAACTGTTAGACAGGACTGTACAGCCCCCTATCCCTTCCGGGCAGTCACAGCAGAGATCTTCTTTTGAGTTATCACATCAGTTTACCCAAGAACAGTCAATGTAGAGTCAACCCAACAGTAATCACAGCTCCCAGGCCCCTTTCTCCCTATAGTAATTACAGCAGTATGTCTTTCCTCTCTCCCCTAGTAATAAAAGCTGAGCTTCCCATCTCATAATTTCACAACATGGCCTCTCATCCTTACCCCAGAAGTCACAGCAGTGCCAGCACCAGCAGTTACAGCAGGAACTCCATTCCTTTCCGCCAGTAGTCACAGCAGTGCTTTACCCCCTTCCCCTAGTAATCAAAGTAGTGCCTCCTTTAACCAGTATTAGTAGCAGTGGTTCATCTTCTTCAGAATTGAAAACACTGACTCCCCTCCACTAGTAGTCACATGATGAGGGTCCTTAAAGGGGTTGTCCAGTGCCTTAAAATGTATGGCCTATCCTCAGGATAGGCCATCAACAGCTGATGGGTCGGGGTCCGATCAGCTGTTTTGTTGGGGGTGCAGTGCCCATACGAGTGCTGCTTCCCCTTTATTTATACTTGTTCACTTTGAATCGTCGATACACATGTAGCGGCGATTCACAGGTATTGCAGCTTTCTTCTCCCATTCACTTCAATGGGAGAAGAAGCCTGTGGATAGGTCATCAGTTGTCTTTGCCTGGACAACCCCTTTTATTCAGACTAATAAATTTGGATCCCAGACCAGACCCTAGAATACACTATCCAGCACAAGATTCCCTTGTCTTCATTCCTTGAAATTTCCAGTAAGTTACTATTAATAAATTCTTTGTGTATTGCAGCTCTGTAATTATGTGTAAAATATATATATTTTTTAGAGTTTAAAAGAAAACAGAAGGATCATGCTGAGATGTTTTTTCTTCCATGCCTCTTTGGTACATGGAAAATGTATCACCAGAACTCATAAGCATTTTTGGAATAAAACACTGTCAGTGGTATACCACATGTTTTATACTGCATATTTTCATTACGATCCAGATTCATTAAAATGTTGGACTTATAAACGTTACTAAATATGATGCAGAGCTCTCCATGTAATTCTATGATGATAGCCAAATTGTTCCATCTGTATGATACATAGGCCACAGAACTTAAATTGATAGATTTTACAGTAATTAGTATATAAAAACATACTAAATGCCGTAAATTACATGGATTTTAGCAGTCACCATGGAATTCTGCAATAATAGTTAGAAGTCAGCCAACAAGAAATAGGTCCTTCTGTCTCCGGGAGAACAAGATGAGACTAGTTTGAGAAATGTTAGAGAAATAGACTTTCATATTGCTACATGCAATGTACTTTGCCTTAATATACAACACTACTATACTGTATTATCATGTGGACACCTATCTATATACCCTTTATGAAGCCAATCCTGACCAGTATGTTCAGCTCAACATTTATTAAGAAGTGTGACTTGGTTCTCCATCAAGCCCATTCGACCTTCTTGGAGACCCTGAAGACTTTACACCCACATCTTGAGGAATTTATTGTTTACAACTAGTGACATAGTGAGTCAAAATCCATGTTAATTTCCAACATTCAAATGTAGCCAACATCAATTTGTCCCTTGACTCTATGGGGGTAATTTATAAACATTTCTATGCCAGTTTTTGTAGCAAAGAAAATTTGCAAAAGGGCCCAAATGTCGCAATTTGCGGTTTTGTGTAAAGTGGGCTTGATCGTAGGGAAAAGGGGCATGGGCACCACTCGGCGTCAGGTCCTTGTACGAGTGGCGCTGCAGTGATGAGGGAGCCAGAGGACAGAAGAGGACTGCTGAGGTGAGTATGTATGTGGGGCCGAAAGCCGCAAAACATTTATTAAAGGTCTTTTCAGTCTATTTACACTGGTGTAAATAAATTCCCCCCTATGTGCTATTCTGTATGCTCTGCATTATGACTAATTAAGCAAAGGTGTTTTCATGTGCTATCTGTGGACAGTTAGGCTGGATTCACACAGGCATTGCGCATCTCGGACGTGAAAATCGGCCGTTTTTCACATCCAAGGTGCATCCGTGCTCTGCGCTGCGGGACGCGATATCACGCATCCCCCATAGACTAGATTCTATGGAGGGATGCGTGATGCGTGAAAAAATAGGACAAGTCCTATTTTCTCACGGAGCCTCCACACGGTCTGTTGAAACAACGGCCTTGTGAACGGCCACATTGAATTATATAGGTCCATGTGACGGCCGTTGTTTCAACGACCGTCACACGGACATTTAACACGTTCGTGGGAATAAGGCCTTACAATGACTTTGATAGGATCTGCCAGCAATTTAGTGTTTATGGGTTTTATTATGCAAATAACATGCATGTTAGGCCCAGACAAATGTACATGTTGCTATCTTATTAAAAATAAGTGTTAAAATAAACAAAAAAAATTGTATTACCACCAACACTTTGTTCTTGAATATATCTGATTGAAAATGACCTGATCAAGACCTGGTTAGTCTATGTTCACATCTGCATCGGTGTGTTCCGTTGTTCTGCTCCATCAGAGAAGCAGAACAAAGGAATAACGGAAGCAACGGTACCGTTGCACAACAGACAAAGCTGGTGGCCGACAGAACATTGACTTTAATAGGCTCTGTTGGGTTTCCGTCTGGTTGTCCGTGATTTTTACCGGAGGCAAGAGCGCAGCATATACCTACACAGATGTGAACGAGGCCTAATAGCAAACTGATGGGCTACAGAAACTATCCATTAAAAAATCACTTTAGGAAATATATGCACAAAAAAACACTTTCATTTTTTACGAGCCCACAAAAATCCAAATCCACTTATAAAGCTATAGGAGGACAATCATTTTAATGACAAGCCAACAGTGGAGCTTTGTCTGAAAGGGAAAAAAATATGTTTAACATAGATTTAAAATCTGTATATTTGTACTATTTACATTTTTTTTTTTTTTTATATATCATTTTCCAAAAAGCTGGAGTTTTTTTGTGTGATTTTTTTTTCTTGCCGAAAAAAGCCACACACAAAATGTGTGTGAAGTACGGATGTCATGATACCAGATTTTGAACTTGGATACTGATATTTCGCGTAGTATTGTGATTCTCAATACCAAAATGATACTTTAGGACAGATTAATTTTTTTATTTTTTCCTCTTTCCATCTCGGCGTTTAGAACTTTTTTATTGTTTGATCGATGTAGCTGTATGAGTCTTTGCTTTTTGTGGGATGAATTGTACTTTTTGATACATTTCCATTATCGTTTAGTTTATATACATTTTTATTTTGGCAAAAATGCTGAAAAAAAGCCGTTTTTATTTTTTATTTTTATTACAGCATACTCCGATCATCATAAATTACACTATAAATTTGTTGTGGAGATTATTACAGTCACGACAAAACCAAATATGTGTATATTATTTTATGTATTGGGACTTATATTTCAATAATGTTTTTTGTAAAAAAAAAAATGTGTATTTGTGTACTTTGTTTTACAGATTTTATTATTTAACATGACTTTTTTTTAAATTAATTTTACTTTTTTATTTTTTAACTTTAAAGGGGTCATCCGGGGACCAACATTCTTTAAAAATTGGTTTGCATTCATATTTTTATGTAAAAAGAAGTCACTTACTAATGTACTTTAATTAAAAATTTGGTACTAAATGGTTCCGTTCAAACCCGGTGAATTGTTCCCGGAAGTCCTGGAGCTTTTCTAATATTGATGACGCACTGACACGGCCCCACGGGCTTGCTTCCTGTGCTGTTATTGTTGGCGTGTTATCAATGACATGATAGCAAGGGGCTGTCACATTGCCTATTGCTGGAGTCCCCGAGCAGAGCATCAGCTAGCGCTTTGCTCCTCGGACTCCAGCACTGCTCCCGACATTTGGTCAATCACATCAGGGGTTTCCTATAGCTGGAGTTCCCGAGCAGAGCATCAGATGCTCTGCTCGGGGACTCCACTACTGCTGCCGACTTCACATATATGGACAGTAACTTCAGGGGTTTCCCATCGCTGGAGTCCCCGAGCAGAGCATCAGCTGATGCTCTGCCTGGGGACTACAGCATATCTGCCAACGTCACTGTCAATATATGGACAGTAACGTCGGCAGCAGTACGGGAGTCCCAAGGCAGAGCATCAGCTGATGCTCTGCTCGGGGACTCCACTACTGCTGCCGATGTCACGGTCCATATATGGACAGGGACTTCAGGGCTTTCCTATCGCTAGGGTCCCCGAGCAGAGCATCAGCTGATGCTCTTCCTGGGTACTCCCGTACTGCTGCCGACGTCACTGTCCATATAAGCAGGTCCAGCCATAGGTTGGATGGCGTCCTGGGTGGGACTCTCTATTGCCACCCCCATCACAAACAAAAAATGAACCATATATATATAGACACACACATACTGGAACATATATACTGTACATACATAAAGACAAATATTTAAATATGCCGGCAAATATACATACACACATTCTTGAATACATACATACATGCACATATATAGAGGTACAGATACACACACACACACACACACACACACACACACACACACACACACACACACACACACACACACACACACACCAGCAGACAAATACACAGACAGGGACATATCCAAATACATAAAAGGCACATATATACAAGCACAAAGACAAATACACAAACAGACACATATATACCCACACAGGCACATATATACAGAGTACAGATAATGCAGTAGATGTTACCTGAAGTCCTATGTAACACCACAGATAACACACAGTGATAACTCTCTGAGAACAGATAATGTAGTAGTGTTACTTGCAGTCCTATGTAACACCACAGATAACACAGTGATAACTCTCTGAGTACAGATAATGTCGTAGATTATAACTATACCCACAGGCACATATAAACACAAACAGAGGTGTATGTATATATATATATATATATATATATATATATATATATATATATATATATATATATATATATATATATATGTGTGTATGTATGTATATGTATGTATATCATGCAGTGCACTTCCAAACTGGAGATACACTTTAAAAATATTATTTCCATTAATTAATTGCCATGAATTTGTTACATTTTTATAGATTACTATATATGAAAATGTGGGGTTTCCCTTAAGGGCATTCGACTATATAAGAGGCAGCAGGGTATATAAGGGTAAGCAGAGCATATAAGGGGCAGCCGGGTATATAAGAGACCACAGAGTATATAATGGGCAATAGGGTATATAAGTGGTTGCAGGGTATATAAGGGGCAGCAGAGTATATAAGGGGCAGCAGAGTATATAAGGGGCAGCAGGGTATATAAGGGGAAGCGGGGTATATAGGGGCAGCAGGCTATATAGGTGGCAGCAGGGTATATAGGGGCAGCACAGATATCTTCATTTTATCTGTTCTACTTTAATATTGAACACACACTTTTACAAAGAGACATAAACACATGCAGACACACACACATACTGTAACATATACAAACACAGAGACACATACTGTATACACACACACACACTAATACACACAGAGACACAAACTGTATGCACACACATATACACACAGAGACACTTACCATCTCTCCTTGCTGACAGGATCACAGGCTTCTTGCAGGACGGGCTGTGGGTGGAGCTTCCTCCTCTTCTCTTGCTCTTTGGCTCTTATTTACTGTGTGTGTGTGTGTGTGTGTGTGTGTGTGTGTGTGTAACTAGGAGCAGAGGACAGAGTAGAGCAGAGCTCATTGGAGCCCCTTAACTTCCAGGTATGGTGCAGCGCCCTGTGCACTCACACAGGTCGCATACCCTTAAGGACGGCCCTGCATATATGGACAGTGACGTCGGCAGCAGAACAGGAGTACCCAGGCAGAGTATCAGCCAGGCCCCCTCATGCCGCTGGCCCCGTAGCAGCCGCTATGGCTGCTACAGCGGTAGTTACGCCACTGCAGCTGATGCTCTGCCTGGGGACTTCAGCATTGCTGCCAACGTCACTGTCACTGTCCATAAAAGGACAGTGACTTCAGCATCAGTACGGGAGTCCCAAGGCAGAGCATCAGCTGATGCTCTGCTCGGGGACTTCAGCATTGCTGCCAACGTCACTGTCACTGTCCATAAAAGGACAGTGACTTCAGCATCAGTACGGGAGTCCCAAGGCAGAGCATCAGCTGATGCTCTGCTCGGGGACTCCACTACTGCTGCCAACGTCACTGTCCATATATGGACAGTGAAAAGATGGGGATGTATGGGCACCACTATGTATGAAAGAAATCTATATGGAGTGCTGCAGTAACATGCAAAAAATATGCATACTAGGAGAGAGAAAAAGGCACATGTACAAAATTGCACACACCCAAAGTAAAAAGCAAGGATTACGAAAAAATGGGAATTAAAAGACCAAACATTATTATACACTACATACAAAATATAAAACCATTTTAAAAAAACCAGAGAGAATTAGCAAACCTGTAAAGTAGAAACAGGAAGCAAACCACAGACAGAAATCTCAAATAGGATTCCAAATGGGACAATATGAGCCAATATCAAAAGAATACAATACAATAGCCATATAAATGTATTATGTGCAACTAGTAAAGGTAATCACATGCTGAACCACACAAGAATATAAAGTGCAAGAGTGCAAGATAATACCTGTACCCCAATGAGGGGAAACTATAGCCATACAAATATGAAAATATATATATATATATATATATTTGCTTGGTGAACCTATCTGCAATAGGCGGGTACAGCACTGACCACTCATCGTCACAAGCAGTACGGTCCGACGCACAAAAAGCGGATGCTTTCGGATCTAAAGAGAAATTATCACGATAGAGAAAATTGATACATGACCCAAATAGGCTGTGGAATAAGGACAGACGGGAACTCAAGCTATAGAAAACCCCTGAAGTCACTGACTAAATGTCGGGAGCAGTGCTGGAGTCCCAAACAAAGCGCCAGCTGATACACTGCTCGGGACTCCAACAATAGGCAATGTGATAGCCCCTTGCAGTCATGCCATTGATAACACGCCGACAAGAACAGCACAGGCAGCAAGCCCTCAGTCACGTGGGTTGTGGAAGGATAAAATTGTATTTATATATATATGGATGTATATATATATATATATATATATATATATATATATATAAATGAAGGACCTATGATAGGCGCTGCTGAGTAGATAGTGAAATAATTAAGGTGTTGATGAAAATAAAAGATTTATTAACAATCTGGCAACGCGTTTCGACGTCGGACTAACATCTTCATCAGGCCAATAATACTCAAACACAAAAGGTACCTCTATTTATAGAGGTTAAAACACATTCGATCAAAAAAGGGCGCAAAAAACAAGGGGTCAAAGCTCATGCATGACGTCATCAAGGTAAATAAACAAACCATAGTGAAGCTACTACAATGGATGGCACAGCAACATACAGAAAATACACAGGTAGAATACAATGTAAATGGATTAAATGGATTACCACTGTTCTTTTCAAGATGGATTAAATGAAAAAAATAAATAAATAGATAAGTTAAAAACACATGTAATTTTCGCGATCAATGTCCCTGCCGTCCTTCAGAATGACGATCGATACACTCCGATGCACAATCGTAGTAAATAGAGAATGTAGGTAAAAAAGCAGAGGAAATCGAAATAAGTAAATGAGTAAAATTACTTACAGTCTGGTCTGCGGCAAACCCCAGCGTGTGTGCAACGGACGGCAGCGTTGTTATTGCTATAGTAATATGCTAACAGCTGGTGAACTACGGTGGCCGAGACGGGACACAATAGTAAGTTTTGCATTTAGCTTGTAACAGACGGATTCATTCAAGAGGAGAATAAATGACACCTAAAGTGGTAAGTATCTTCGAACGAACAGAAGTAATATGTTGAGGTAAGCACTAAAATTACTTTTAAATATATATATATATATATATATATATATATATATATATATACAGGGGCGTAACTAGGATAGACTTGGCCCCATAGCAAACTTTTGACTGGGGCCCCCCTCCCCCGGGTGTCACACAACCCCCCCCCCCCCCTTGTAGATAGTGCCTTTTTTACAAACCCCCTTTTGATAACGCCATACAGCCCCCCTGTAGTTAACACTATACAGCCCCCTTTGTAGATATCTACAGAGGGGGCTGTATGGCGCTATCTACAGAGGGGGCTGTATGGCGTTATCTACGGGGGGGCTGTATGGCGTTATCTACGGGGGGACTGTATGGCGTTCCCTACAGGGGGGGTGTATGGCGTTCCCTACAGGGGGGGACTGTATGGCGTTCCCTACAGGGGGGGACTGTATGGCGTTCCCTACAGGGGGGCTGTATGGCGCTATCTACAGGGGGGCCGTATGGCGCTATCTACAGAGGGGGCTGTATGGCGTTATCTAGAGGGGGGACTGTATGGCGTTATCTACGGGAGGGCTGTATGGCGTTCCCTACAGAGGGGGCTGTCTGGCGTTATCTACAGAGGGGACTGTATGGCGTTACCTACAGGGAGTCTGTATGGCGTTCCCTACAAGGGGTCTCTGTAGGGAATGCCATACAGCACCCCCTGTATGGAACGCCATACAGCCCCCCCTGTAGGGAACGCCACACAGCGCCCCCCTGTAGGGAATGCCATACAGCGTCCCCCCTGTAGGGAACGCCATACAGCGTCCCCCCCTGTAGGGAACGCCATACAGCATCCCCCCCTGTAGGGAACGCCATACAGCCCCCCCTGTAGGGAATGCCATACAGCCCCCCCTGTAGGGAACGCCATACAGCCCCCCCCTGTAGGAAACGCCATACAGCGTCCCCCCCTGTAGGGAACACCATACAGTCCCCCCTGTAGGGAACGCCATATATCGTCGTCCCCCCTGTAGGGAACACCATACAGCGTCCCCCCCCTGTAGGGAACGCCATACAGCGTCGTCCCCCCTGTAGGGAACGCCATACAGCGTCGTCGTCCCTGTAGGGAACGCCATACAGCCCCCTGTAGGGAACGCCATACAGCGTCCCCCCTCCCCAAAAAATGCGACCTACAGTGTGTCCTAATTAAAGACATGTATCCCCTATCCACAGGATAAGGGATACATGTGTGATCGCTGGCAGCGATAGGGAGAACGGGGGACCGAAAGTCCCCTGAAGTTCTCCATGACTAACCTCGGACTTCCGGCATCTGCGCAGCTCACTAAGAATGAAAGGAGCACTGGTCACGCATGCGCACAAGCGGGACCGGCGCTCCATTAATTTCTACGGAGCTGCCGACACAGACCCCGGAAGTCCGAGGTTTGTGATGGAGAACTTCAGGGGACTTTCAGTCCCCCGTTCTCCTTATCGCTGCCAGCGATCACACATGCATCCCCTATCCTGTGGAGAGGGGATACATGTCTTATGTTTAATGGCAGAGCGGGGAGATACCTCCCTGCTCTGCCGTACTGTTCAGTGGCGTCACGCTGTAGCAGCCACAGCGGCTGCTAGCGGAGCCTCCGGCCATGGTGGGGGCCCTTGCCGGCAGGCGACCCGGGCCCCCTCATGCCGCGGGCCCCGTAGCAGCCGCTACTGCTGCTATGGCGGTAGTTACGCCACTGTATATATGTATATATATATATTACTGCAAATAAAGATAATAATGAGAGAAAAAGAATTGTATATGAGAAAATGCATCAAGTTAATAGTGACCACAAGAGAATATGTGTGGTCATACTCTATTTTTAATAATATAAAGGTTTATGTAGTAGAGGCGAAATTAGATAAAAATGTTTTATTGTGTATTAGTATATTCCTATGAACGAGGTGGGGTTTAGTCTAATGAAGTCTCTGTGATGTCATTTAAGCCCCCTGGGTGTAAACATGCTAATTTATAAATCCAATAGTTCTCTCGTTGCTTTAAACGACAGAATCTATTGGCAGTACCTAGCGGAATTTGCTCTATTGGTGTGACTAAAATGTTATTGAACTTACATTCGTGTACTTGTGAAAAGTGTCGTGAGATACTATGGTTGGGAAATCCATTAGTGACATTGGACCGGTGCTTATTAACTCTACAACGTGTGTGCCGGCCGTTGCACGCACGCTGGGATTTGCTGCTGACCAGACTGTAAGTAATTTTACTCATGTACTTATTTAGATTTCCTCTGCTTTTTTACCTACATTCTCCATTTACTACGATCGCGCATCGGAGTGTATCGATCGTCATTCTGAAGGATGGCAGGGACATTTGATCGCGAAAGTTATATGTGTTTTTAACTTATCTATTTATTCATTTTTTTTCATTTAATCCATCTTGGAAAGAACAGTGGTAACCATTTAATCCATTTACATTGTATTCTACCTGTGTATTTTCTGTATGTTGCTTTAAACGACAGAATCTATTGGCAGTACCTAGCGGAATTTGCTCTATTGGTGTGACTAAAATGTTATTGAACTTACATTCGTGTACTTGTGAAAAGTGTCGTGAGATACTATGGTTGGGAAATCCATTAGTGACATTGGACCGGTGCTTATTAACTCTACAACGTGTGTGCCGGCCGTTGCACGCACGCTGGGATTTGCTGCTGACCAGACTGTAAGTAATTTTACTCATGTACTTATTTAGATTTCCTCTGCTTTTTTACCTACATTCTCCATTTACTACGATCGCGCATCGGAGTGTATCGATCGTCATTCTGAAGGATGGCAGGGACATTTGATCGCGAAAGTTATATGTGTTTTTAACTTATCTATTTATTCATTTTTTTTCATTTAATCCATCTTGGAAAGAACAGTGGTAACCATTTAATCCATTTACATTGTATTCTACCTGTGTATTTTCTGTATGTTGCTGTGCCATCCATTGTAGTAGCGTGATGATGTCATGCATGAGCTTTGACCCCTTGTTTTTTGCGCCCTTTTTTGATCAAATGTGTTTTAACCTCTATGAATAAAGGTACCTTTGTGTTTGAGTATTATGGGCCTGATGAAGACGTTAGTCCAACGTCGAAACGCGTTTATTAATAAATCTTTTATTTTCATCAACACCTTAATTATTTCACTATCTACTCAGCAGCGCCTATCATAGGTCCTCCATTTATATATATACATACATATATATGCAGAAATGACCGCAGCACTCCAAAAGTTGATGTCAAACAAAGATGTGGTTTATTATTCCATGTTTCAAAGACAAGCTACGTTTCAGTCCTCTCACAGGACCTTTTTCAAGCTGTCCTGTGAGAGGACTGAAACGTAGCTTGTCTTTGAAACATGGAATAATAAACCACATCTTTGTTTGTCATCAACTTTTGGAGTGCTGTGGTCATTTCTGCATATATCTATAGGACCGTTTTGGATCAAGGTCAGGATCGCTTAGCACCAACCTATACAATTACGAAGTGCTGCTTTTTTCTTCTACCTCTTTAAATCCATATATATATAGATACAATTTTATCCTTCCACAACCCTCTGTATTGGCGGTAACCGTGACGGGCTTACCGGCTGGGACCTGGCTGCAGCTGTTTAATCTTATTACCAGTATTGTGCCTGTAATTTGCACAAACTCACAAGGTGAGGAACAGTATTGCCCCCTTGCCTTTTGCATCATATTCCAGCATTTATTGTGCACTATGTGGCACCGTGCTTCTCTCTTTTCTCTCTTCTCAGTCACGTGGGGCCGTGTCGGCACGTCATCAATATTAGAAAAGCTACAGGATTTCTGGGAACAATTCACCATCTGCTGACTCACACTGTCTCTGCAGCCATCAATTGTGCTCTGTAATCAGGCGTCGGACAATGCTTGACAACAGGGGGTGGACGGCAGATTACAGGAAGGGAGACACCTAGTGGCAGTAACTTCACACAGAATTTGCATGCATAAAACAACTGAAATTTATCTGTAAGTAAATTACAAAGTTGTTTTATATCAGGTATACTATTAGATACTGTTCCTCCTACTTAAAGGAACAGTGTCATCACAAATTATTTTTTTATATGTTAAAGATGTTAGTGCTTTATTAAAAACGTTTATATTCATTTGTGTGTTTGTGTTTTACTTTTTCTTATTTTTACACTTTTTCTTCCCTATGGGGGCTGCCATTTTTTGTTCCATTTCTGTATGTGTCGATTAACGACACATACAGACATGGAATACGGCAGCCACAGTCCCATAGGGACTGCGAACGGCTCCCGTCCCATTGACTTCAGTGTACGGCGTCTGTGTGGGAACTGCGCATGCGCCGCTCCCATACAGTCCAATTCTAAATTGGCGCCGTCCGGCGCCATTTTCCTGTGGACCGGAAGTCGCGGCCGGACAGTAATATTACTACTTCCGGTCGCGGCTTCCGGATTTGTGCACTTGGACCAGCGGCAGCAAACGGAGTGGACGGGCCGGAGGGAGCCGCGGCGGCAGGAGCAGGTAAGAGATTTCAATGTATGTTCGTGTTTGTGTGTGTTTACTACTGTATGTAAACCTACTACACTGTGTGTTAGCTCAAAAAATGGCGACACACAGTGTAGGAGGTTACACCGTTCAAACCCCTCGTTTATCCCGGCACTAGCCAGAAATAAAGGAGGGGGGGATGCTGAGAGCTCACTAGAGCGAGGGCTTTTTACCCAATTTTGCAAAGCTGCAATTTTGGGAATAGCTCCATCTAGTGACCAAAAATGGGTAGTATTATAAATTAGAATTAATTTATAATATTTCCTGACTCGTGAAAAAAATAAAAAAAATTTGAACAATGTTTAATCACCCACACACTAAATGTTTAATTAAAAAAAAAAAACATGTTTTTCTGGCAACACATTCCCTTTAAGATCAAGCTTCCTCACTGTCCATTACCTCTTGAAAAAGCTGACGGCGAAACGCGCGTCGGGGTGTCTTTTTGTGGTCTGTGGTTTTTCTATTTTGTGGGATCAATATGCAAAATACGGGTTGGTATTTGACTTGATTTGGATTTTTTTATCCGTGTCACCTATACATCTGTACCGCTTGTCTAGTGATTATGTACTGATATATTGGTAATTTATGAGGTGTTATTGTGCAGTGTTATTGAGTATTTATATACCTTACCCAATTATTGAATGTATATGTATTTATATTGTGATCCCTCATACCATCACCACATTTTATTGTATGTTATTTTATATTTTGTGTGATGGCCTATATATGTTTTTATAATATATTCTAATGAAGGTATTTTTTGATATATTGTATAGTGCTACATTTTGTACTATTGGTTATTTATACTCTGGATTTATATATGTTTTAATAGGTATTCTATACTATTAGATCAGCATAAGTTGTCTGAAAAGTTGGTGTCTATTTAAGGGGTTAAGGTTAATTTATACACAACCTGCCTGTACTTCAGCTTTCTCTTTGCCATATTGAAACAATTTTCATCATTTCCTAATACCGCCTCACAGTTCTGCCCACTTAACAAATATTAGCAATGTTTGAGTCACATTACTCAAGTGATTTTTGCTACTTGACTTCCAGGTTACTCATTATTCTGTTGTTTTTTTTTAATGAAACTTCTAATCTTCTATTAAATATTTTTTTTACTTGCATATTAGGTTGCTAGCAATTTTTATATTGAATATCGAATATGCACCAGTGGTTTAGCAATATATATGGATGCAGTCAAGGGATGACAACCTATCACTTTGGGATAAATGTACTATATATAGAAAAGTTTTGATCCTGGTGTAAATCAAAAGAAAGGAAAGAAGAACAAATAGAAATAAGTAACTAACAAACTATTTAATTCAAAGAAATATGCATTTTATTATTGATTCAGAAAAATACTATGTTGTATATAGCAATGTATAATAATAAAAATTTACAAAAAACAGTAATAAAGAAACAATTTATAATTCTTATTTCAGCATAATACATATATTACGACCCTTCTCAAAGTTCATGCATAAAAAAGTAAGTCCCTACCAATTAGTATTCTATATTATTAAAATGTGGGATGTTTTACTTGTAATTTATATATATAAAAAAAAATTGGGGGGATATTTTTTTTTCTATTAACTACTTTTTAAGCTGTATGTTGTATATATTAATTTAATTCTTATGAACTCTGTTTTCAATCCTGCATACTGCATACTGTTATTTATTGAACCCAATGATTAGACAGTATGCAGTAAGCTCCTATGCTCCCTCTAGCGGTGGCTGCAGCTAACCAGCACGCTATGTTGTAAAGGCTATGTTTTATTACTTTATTTAATAAAAATATATTTTTGAAATACAGCTGCTTTGTATCCTGTATACAGAGCAGCTGTTTAGTATGCTGAGACCTGAATCCGTCAGGTCAGGGGGACAGAATGGGTTCAGCGTCAGCAGGTCCTGAGTGTCTCTGATAAGCATGATCCACCTGTAATCGATTAAATCTAAGTTATGAACTTAGAGGTGATCGATAACAGCTCGATTCTGTGTGCAAGAGAGACTCAAGAGCCGCTGACACTGAAGCCGTCAATCCCGCGTACCTGACAGATACAGGTTTCTGCGCTGGATACAGCTGCTCTATATACAGGATACAAAGCAGCTGTATCTCAAAAAGTAAAAATAATATTTAATAAAAAGTATTTTGTAAGTTGCTCCAATCACACTGATATTTTTTTATTAAAAAAAACGAATGATTTCAAAGGTTGTACATAGCCTATAATTATATGTCTATGCAGGGGATTTGGATCTCTGTATTAGAAAAACGGAGCTATATAAAGCTATATAAAATTAATCAGCACAGAATTTTGTACTTAAAAACTACATGATGATAAAAGGGTGGGGAGGTGCTTTAAGCCTTCTGCATTGAGATTTCAGCCATGGTTTCTTTGCTCATATGCAAAAAAATACTGTCTACCCCTATTTTCCAAAATACTATAAAGTAATTAATTGATTCGCTCTTTTACTTAAATATATTACTATACCATATGGTTAAAACAGGTTAATTTCAAATCCCTAAACTTTGTTGTTACCATTGCACACACAGAACATTTCATCAGTAAGGACAAAGAGATCCCAGTGGGAAGTCATTGGCTCCAAAATCAGCTCCAAATGGGGTTTGTGTTCTTCTGGACCTTTATGGCACATTATTGTGTTAAAAGCCCACCCCCCCCCAGGAAGATCACTTGGTACTTTGGTGGGCCAGTGCGATGCCGCATCCTTGGAATAAAGGCAAACAGTATTGTGACATCACAGTAGGACACATGCTAAGAACAAGGACAAACCCTATTGTGACATCAGCAAAAAAAGAACACTTAGAAATGGAAAAATAAAGTATGAACGCCACCTGGTCGGATTGGTATCAAAATAGACACTATCAACATACACCACAGGTTATAAATGAAAGCGAACACTATTGTGGTATCAGCACAATAAAACATAGTTTGAAGGGATTATATGACCTATATTTTATTCCTAATTAAAACCAGATAGTGAAACATATGCTGTTCTTTTTTAATCTGTTTTTATATTTGGATTGTAGATTTTTTTATTCTTTTGTTGGATATATCATATTGTGCCATCTTCAGAACAGAAAGTTAACACTGTTATGACATTATCACAATAAAACACAATGTAAAAGTGAATACCCAGACAAAGTATATTATGACATATTGGTTGTGACTGGCTATAGTGACATAATCACAATAAATCATAGTTTAGGAATAGAACAGACATCATTATGACAACTAGAGATAAGCAAATTTCCCAAGTTTCATTTATTCGGTTAAATTTGATTCAGTAAATTAGCCACAAATGGAAAGTGCCCCGATTGCCCTGTAAACTCCTGTCTGACTCTCTGATGTCTTCTAGCACTTTATACAAGTTAAATCCAACCCATTTGAAAGAGGCTCTGTCACCAGATTATTAGTGCCCTATCTCCTACATAATCTGATTGGCGCTGTAATGTAGATAACAACAGTGATTTTTATTTTAAAAAACGATCATTTTTGAGCAAGTTATGAGCAATTTTAGATTTATACTAATTAGTTTCTTAATGCCCAACTGGGCGTGTTTTTACTTTTTACCATCTGGGCGTTGTAAAGAAGTGTATGACGCTGACCAATCAGTGACCAATCAGCATCATACACTTCTCATAGTACCAGCCCATTGTTACAGTGTGATTGTGCAATGAAAGAAGCTGTGCTGGAACAATGAGAAGTGTATGATGCTGATTGGTCACTGATTGGTCAGCGTCATACACTTCTTTACAACGCCCAGATGGTAAAAAGTAAAAACACGCCCAGTTGGTCATTAAGTAATGAATTAGCATAAATATAAAATTGCTCATAACTTGCTCAAAAATGATAGTTTTTCAAAATAAAAACCACTGTTGTTATTTACATTACAGCGCCGATCACATTATGTAGGCGATAGGGCACTTATAATCTGGTGACATATCCTCTTTAAGCTATTTAACACCAAGCCAGCATGTAATGTGAAAATGACAGCAACATATATGGGTAGGGGGAGGAATAACTGCAATGCATTTTGGGAAGACTGTCTGAAAGGTATTATGGGATAGCCCACCGGAGGCCATGTGACCCTTTTTCTAATATGTAAAATGGTGGCGGTTGCTCACCGACGGCTACCACTATCTGTGAATCATGAATCCTAAAAGTTTCGGAATTCACTGTATACGCAATTTTTGGGAAATTCGGATCAAATTTGAAAATCAATTCGCTTGTCTCTAATGACAACACCACAATATAATACAGTATATAAATGTAAACACAGTCATTCGGGAAATAAAATTAAAATAGAGCACAATTTATAAATTAAGACACAAGCCATTGTGATATAATCATAAAATAACACACTTTATAAAATATAACAGGCAGTTTTTAAATCAAAATAAAACACAGCCTAGGAATAAAGATACAGGCTATTGGGATAACATCAAAATAGAATGTGCAAAAGACAAACACTATTGTGACATCATCACAATAAAACACAGCCTAGAAAACAAGACAGAATATTTTGATATCATCACAATACAGTTTAAAAAAGAAGACAAAGAGTAAGATCGCTACTATCAAAATTTAGCCCAGGAATAGACAAAAATTATTGTGACATCATCCCAATCAAACAGCCTGGGAATAAAGACAAACACTATTATGAAATCATCACAATAAACACAGTTTATAAATTAAGGCAAACACCACTGTGACATTGTTACAACAGAGCATAGCCTAGGATTAAAAAACAAGCACTATTTTGTCATTATTGCAATAGAACACTGCCCAGGAATAAAGACAAATGCTATTCCGAAACTATTAAAATAGAACACAGCACATAAATAAAGGCAAAGGATTTAATAAAAAAGAATACAGCCTAGAAGTTTTAGACTGGGGTTCCTTGGCCCCACCCATCTATACAATTCATGTGCAAATCCATTTTTAATTGCATCATAAACGTTATAGTTATCACGCACCTACCCCTCCATTCTCCAGTGCTGTCATGACCAGCAGGTTGTGGACCCACTGGGCTACTCCACCGGTGTGACTTAGGGTCACATCTAAGGGTAATATCTAAGCAACCTCACTGGTCTTCACTCTTTAGTTCTGGTCTTCACTGTGGGGAGGCTGCCAGGTCGCTTTACCTCTTGAGGTGGTCCCGGCTGATATCAGATAGCAGGCTGGTAATGGATAACGGTATACAGGCTAAACACAGATAGCAATAGCGTACTGGATACAGACTGGTAACGGATAACTGGATATAGGTTGACCACATATAGCAATAGTGGACTGGATACAGACTGGTAAGGGATAACTGGATACAGGCTGAAGACAGATAGCGATAGCGGACTGGAATTAGCTGCACACAGGAACCTTCGCAGGATACAACTAGGTTGTTCCTAATATGGCTCAGGCACCAGGTGGATAGTGTAGGTGTCTTAAATCATCCTGGGGCAAAGGGGATTGTGTCACGAAGGGTCTGTGGACCCACTGGGCCGTACCGCCTTGGCGGTAGGGCAGCTGGCCAACAGGGCGCAGGTCTAAGTCTATAGTATATAGGGTACCTGTGGCAGCACGGACAGTAGCTTGGCAGGAACTAGGCAGCAGGTGGACGTCAGGCGTGGAGAAGCAGACAGGCGTGGAATCCAGCACAGCGCGCCTATAGCAAGCACGGCACTAGATCATGATACGGATTACAGGAACAGGAAACACTGGGAGCAGGAAACACTAGGGGACCATTTGCATAGACTATAGGGAACACAACAACGCTCAGGCATAGAACTAGGGGGCTGGACCCCTCTTATAGTCCAGGGTACTCACAGGTCAAAGTTCGTCCATAAGGGCCGGTGCGCGCGCTGCCGCTTTAAGAGCGGGCACGAATTTGCGCGCACCCTAAGGGATCCGGCCGGGGTGAGTGGACGCGAGCGCTGGCGTTTCCTGAGGAGGAGGCTGGGGCCAGCGCTTGCCGACTCGTGGCTGCGGCTGTCAGGGGAGGTTGAAGCTGACAGCCCGCAGTCACGGACATTACAGATTGATTAAGTGACTTTTGAATTTCACGCTTGCTGGCTCTTTAAGAAGCGGCTGGAGCACACAAGCACCAGGGACCATGCGGCCGCAAACGGAGGACAACAGAAGGTGCCAGCCAGAGCAGGACCCGCTTCTGGCATTATAAGTGCATTCTCTTTTCCATGGTGGTAGCAATGTTATGGCATGGCCATGTTTGGCTGCCAATGGAACTGGGTCACTAGTGTTTATTGATGATTTGACTGCAGATAGAAGTATCAGGATAAATTTGAAAGTTTATAGAGTGGGACTTTCTGCTCAGATTCAGTCAAATGCTGTAAAACTGATAGGATGGCACTTCACAGTATAGATCGGTAATGACCTAAAACATACCATGTAAGCAACCCAAGATCTTCCTAAGGCAAAGAAATAGAATAGTCTTCAATGGCTGACCTTGAGAATGCTTTTTACTCAGAAGACAAAATTGAAGACACAAAGATCCAAAAACAAATAGCAATTAAAGGCGACTGTAGGTAAGTCCTAGCAAAGCATCTCAAGAAACAAAACTCAGCATTTATTGTTGTCCATGGCTTCCAGACTTCAGGCAGACATTGACTGAAATGGATTCGCAGTCAAGTATTAAAAATAATATCTATATTTATAATTATGTTCATTGTTTGAATTACTTTAGATTCTGTATGAATTACAGCCATTTTTTACGTAATCCCTCCAGTTTCAAGCGGTAAATGTAATATTTTTGTTAAACCCTTTGAATTAAAGCTAAAAGTCTACACAATCACATCTTGATTAAATACTTCTGCACCCGACTCTAGTGGTAAGTGATTGGCTCCAAAGTCAGCCCCAAACAGAGTTATCCTCTACCGGTCCTTTGGGGCCTTATATTGTGTAAGAGCCTAGTCCCACAGGAGAATCCTCTGGTACTGTGGAGGGTCAGTCTGTTCCTGGTTTCATAACATGTTCTTTAATATGTTATATATTTTTGGGGAATCCTTGCGGACATTTAACCTAGGGTTAAGCCATAGCCGACAAGGGGAAATATAGAGCGGGTGTAAAGGATCTGCCAGACACAGCTTCTGTGTCGACGCCCGTGGTTAGTCAGTCTGCACCTGCTCCTAAGTCTGATAGACTGACTCCTTCTTCTACCACTTCCTAAAGTCCAAACAGTACTCCTCAACGGGTCTCTTACCCTGACGTAAGGTCACCAGCTGACTTTCGGCAAAGGCAGTCTTGTCAGTCTCGTCATATATGAGCCCGAGAGCCAACTCTCCCGAAAGGAGAAAAAAGTCTTCCAGTCCCCTGAGAACCGGTCAGGCAACTTGAGGTGGGGTTCAAGAGGTGAGGTGGGGGGCACTATCAGGGTAGCATCATGCAGGTTGCCCCTCTGAGTCAGGGCTTGGACCTGTAGGGAGAGGCCCTGCATTTGCTGAGCCAGGGTCTCAAGGGGGTCCATAGTTGTGTCAGGGACCAGGGTAGAAAAGGTATATGGGCCTGTGATTATGTAAAGACGGGGTAGGGAGACAGACAGGTGAGCCCTAATCTACCTGCCACTCA
Source organism: Rhinoderma darwinii (assembly GCF_050947455.1). NCBI lineage: Eukaryota > Metazoa > Chordata > Amphibia > Anura > Rhinodermatidae > Rhinoderma > Rhinoderma darwinii. The sequence continues at coordinate 305,551,819 of NC_134689.1, read as the reverse complement.
GTCCCTGCCTACTTGCAACGGCCCGTACTAGGCGACGGCGTACAACTGGGCGACGGTCCCTACTCTCACTATGTGCACGACAGACAGACAGACAAGGGTACAAAGAAGCTAAGGGAAAAGGGGCAGATGCCCACGGCAAAACCGTGAGCTACAAGAGTAGTGAACGAGCCGAGTCAAACCAGGAGTGTACGAGGTACCAAACGCAGAGCAGGAGAGTAGTCAGTAAAGCCAGGGTCAATATGAAGCAGAGGACAAATAGTACAAGCAGCAGCAGAGCAAGGAAACAAGCAGAATCACAGGCAAAGGAGAAGCAGGAAATGAAGGTATAAATAGACAGAGGGCGGGAGCTAGCTCCGTCTGGCCAGGCTGTGATAGGCTCTCCCACTCCTCAGCCTCCCAGAGTGGTAGAAGAAGGAGTCAGTCTATCAGACTTAGGAGCAGGTGCAGACTGACTAACCACGGGCGTCGACACAGAAGCTGTGTCTGGCAGATCCTTTACAGCAGGCTCACAGGCTGATCCCACTCCATACCAAGCAGATGTCGGTTTTACCAGGTCGGTGTAGACTCACACTTAAGGCTATCTCAGGACACCCTTACTTGATTTATCTGTGGTAACCCGGGCAGTTTTCCCCTTTTCCACATATGTTCTTACGTACAACTTCTACCCTTTTTCTAAACTATATACTACGTCTCAACACTATACCATAATAGTATTTACAACTGAAACAGGTATCTTTGTGTAGCCGCATGGTATATAACGTTGTTCCGTGTGTATCAGTGAACATCAGAGCCATGTACCCAGAGCCTGTATGGCAGTGCACTAAAGCTATATGCTTCCTTTGTACAGAGTTGTGCAGCCTCCGTGTGCTGCCAGGAAGACTCTCTTGGGTGCCTTATCTACAGAACTATTTCCCCTAGAAGCAATGCTTTTAGGCGGAGAATACCTCTGTAATCAAGGCATCTTATGTAGCATTCCATTATTTTCTGATGGTTTTTGTATACCATATGAAATTGGAGGCATAAGGAGGTAAAGTAGGGGCCTCATGGACCTCTAGCCTCTAGGGGAGCCCTAACATGGCTCTATACAACACAGAGCCTTTATATGGCCATGTGCATCATACCTAAACATGTTCATAAAGATGTAATGTATCTTTAGAAAATATTCACCACATTGCTTCTTCTGATTTAATGTTTCCTTTCGTTGCTCGGCTATGTAATAATTAACCTTCTAATACCAAACTTGTAAAGGGGAAAAAGTCACTTGAAATTTAGAGGTAGAAAGCCTGAAAAGGTAACTAGCTATTTAAAGCTCATCAAATATAGGGAGTTTTTTTTCTACATTAGGTAAGATTTCCATTTCAACACAGTGGAGAAAACTTTTCAATTTATGTCATGGAAATGTTTCTTATTACAAAGGGCTATTTTTTTAACTATGAAGAAACCACTTTATTTCCATGAATGCTTACAGTGAAAAGTTAATGCATTTGTTTTGCTAGTAAGTTAGTTTTAGAGTTCCCGTAACAACTCTGCTTAACATTACGAGTGATACATAAGAGCCCTAAACAAGTGTTCCATCTCCTTCAGTAAATGGTGTCAGAAAGGTAAACACATGAAAACCAAGGTAGTATCATGGATGGATCCAAGGCTAACAGAGAGCTGTTTATTTTGTAATCGACTCAAAAAATGGAATTGTGGGAGAAAAAAAAATTATGAGTAAACCACGCATGTTAATTTCCTGACCTTGCTCAAAAAGTTCTATATATCTAGTGATAGTTTGTTGTGAGCTATCAATACAAATTGGAGTTGTGAGATTTTTTCTATTATTTCACATTTTGGAGCATTTTCTTTTGCTACAGTTCAGAGCTGGAATGTATTAATCCTTGTACAGCACTCAACATCTTAAAATAGTTATATTTTGGTTATATTTTGAAAATAAAATACATATTTCATAACTTTTATTGGAGGTTTAACTTTGTTGTTTACTAATGTTTGGTAAAAGTGTGTAAAAAATGGTCCTAAAACTATCCTAAGAAGGTCTCAGAGTTGCCCAGATTGACCAATCCAAACACATCTTCTACTTTCAAATCTGCAATGGATCAAAAATGATCTAAAAAGCTTGAATCGGATTGGTTTCTAGGAAGACACCTTTTATTAGAATAGTTCGTATGCATGAGAGCTGATGTATTAACAACGCATATTTAATTTTTTTATTTAATAAATGTACTTAATCATTCATAAAAGTGGAAACAATACAATTTTCTTTCATTTCTAATTTGAAAAATACTGCTCACACCCATTGGTATAATATTGCATCATTTCATATTTTATAAATTCTTAAATTAATTGCATATAAACGTAATACTCAATAGTCAATGACATTAGGGAAGGAACAAGCTGTCTTGGTGATTGAGGTAGGGGTTTTAGAATGTGCCCTTCTACTCGGTCATTGAAGTTCATTATGAGAGCTCTCGGACATTCAGCTGACACATATCAGCCCTGATTCACCCATTAAGGACTCTATTTAGTGTGTTCAAGGCAATAATTTGAAGTACAGTATACATTGGGACATATTCCTGCCGCATATTTCTGAATGATGCCTCTGATGTATGTACTTGTATGCCACACATTTGCATATGTCACTCATAGACCACCAGAGTAAAAAAAAGTAGCTGTTCTATTAAGATTTTCCTGACATTTTCTTTGTTGCATTTGACAGCAAAAGCCATGGTCCGTAAAGAGCTTACAACACATCAAAGGGATCTGATTGTTGAAAGGCATCAGTCAGGAGAAGGGTACCAAAGAATTTCCAAGGCATTAGATATACCATGGAACACAGTGAAGACGGTCATCAAGAAGTGGATTACATTTGGTACAACAGTGACTTTACCAGGAACTGGACCTCCCTCAAAACTTGATGAAAAGACAAGACGAAAATTGGTCCGGGAGGCTACCAAGAGGCCTACAGCAACATTAAAGTAGCTGCCGGACTTTCGGCAGGTACTGGTTATGTAGTGCATGTGACAACAATCTCCTGTATTCTTCATATGTCTGGGTTGTGGGGTAGGGTGGCAAGACGGAAGCCTTTTCTAGCAAAGAAAAACATCCAAGCCCGGCTATGTTTTGCAAAGACCTACACCCAGTGGTGGATTAAGTAGACCATAGGCCCTGTGCTGTTCCACAAGCTTGGGCCCCCCTTTTTCACCACTGCCCTGCCACACCGTTTCTATATTAAACACCACCTTTCTGTGCGAGCGTTGGCAAATGAGTGTTACAATTTCCCTTGTCAGAAGGCTGTGTCCCTACATACTGACAGTCTCCAACCATCGCTGACAGTATCACACTGTGTAGGGGCACATCCTCCTGACAATGGGAATGGTAACACTCATTTGTCTATTAATCCTGGGTACACAAAGACTTTTTATAGAATACAAGGATTTCCTATAACAGACATGTCAGGAGAGGGGACAGCTCTATAAATCCAATGACTCACAAGTGATTTCTTCTCTGATGGGAGTCGTTCTCTTTTCTTCTCTTCTCCATCTGACACAGACCATTATGGCAACTTCTCCTGATGACTGCAGAGTTTCCTGATGAGAAATCTTTGCCCCGCGATTGTGCAGCCATTTTCAGCATCTATAGCAACACAAAAATTCAGAAACTAAACACTCTAAATTGTTTTAAACCCCAGACCAAACCCCTAAGCTAATTAAGACCCCAGGCCCATACATTAACCCAGACCAATAAATTCAGTCCCCAAGGGGTAACTAAACTTTTAAAAACACTTTTGGCGTGTCATAGTGATGCCAGAAGTTTTGATTGATGGGGTCTGAGCATTGAGACCCCCACGATCACTAAAACAAAGCGGCAGAAGTGCTTGGTTTAGTGCTGTTCCACTTCATTTCTGATAGTCTTTCCTCGGAGCAGTGTACAGACTCAGACTTTCTATTAAGCCCTTACACCGCTTGCTTGGCTATCAGAGGAAAAACTATTTGTGTCATCTGCCACATCCAGTAACATCTTCCACATCCGGTGTGATTCACCACGTCTGGCTCAACCTGCGGCACCTGCTGTCATCCGCCACGTCTGGCGTTTCCTGCTGCACCCACCTCCATCCGTGTCAGAGCTGCGGCCACTGTATGGACTACCCAGGTACGCTAGTGCAGGACATTGTATTATTGGGGTGCTCTTATGTCTTGCCAGCTGCCTCCCCGCTACGGCGGTGCAGCCTAGTGGGTCCACATACCCACAAACCGTGACAGTACGCAGCCATGGACCCCGCTGATCAACCTGAGACCTTGACGACACAAGCCATGCTGGCCGAGATGGAGGATCTCTAGTCACTGAAAGACCAACTCCTCCTATTGGTGAACGCCATTGCCCATCGGCTGGTTGCTCCAACCACAGTCGTCACCGCACCCATTCCTCATGCTACACTTCCTGTTTTTACCAGTGCCGATCCCCTGTGCTTCTTGCCGCTACCTTCACGCTATAACAAAGATCCGAAGACCTGCAGGGGATTTTTGAATCAGTGCCAGATCCACTTCAGACTACATGCCAGGGCCTTCTCTTCTGATGACGGCGGGATCGCCTTCATCATCTCTCTCCTTTCTGGCAAAGCCCTGGCATGGGCAAATCCTCTGTGGGAACATCAGGGGCCAGAGACTCGTGACTTGCTGTACTTCTTACGGACTTTCCGCTCGATCTTTGAGGAACCTGGGAGAGCTTCTTTGGCTGCTGCAGCCCTGCTGACCCTACACAAGGGAGACCTCTCCATGGGCGAGTATGCCATTCAGTTCCGTACCCTGGCTGCTGAATTAACCTGGAACAACGTGGCTTTGGTGGCCACATTCTGGCAGGGACTGTCTTCGGGGATTAAGGACGAGCTGGCCGCACGCGATCTGCCATCTACCCAAGACGATCTCAGCCTACTTGCCATCCGGGTTGACATGAGGATCCGGGAGCGTTCCCAAGAGGTCCTCTGGGAGAGAGAACATCCTAGGCTGGATTTTAGTTTCCAGCCATCTTTACCATCGTCCTCAGTCGTCCCACCAGAGCATCCTATGCAGATGAACTGTGTCAAATTAAGTACCCAGGAGAGACCACGCAGACGCACTTCTGGACTTTGTCTGTATTGCAGCCTCGGAGGCCATATTGTGCGTCTGTGTCCCCAGAGGCCAGAGAGACCCCAGTGCCTAGGATTGTTTGGAGAGACAGTGGAACGGTCCAAATAAAGCAATCTATTCCAAGCTGACTATTCCTGTGACCCTAGTATCCGGCGAGGGGACGCATCAGGTTTCTGCCTATCTAGACTCCATGTCCGCGGCAAACTTTATCCAAAAGGAGCTAGTGGATCATCTCCAGTTGCCCACAGTTCCCCTGGAAACATATTTGGCTGTTGCCTCAGTGAATGGACTGCCTCTGCCTGACCCGATTGTTTCTAAAACCAAGCCGTTGAGGCTCTAGGTTGGAGTCCTTCACTCTGAACTAATTTCTTTCCTTGTTTTGCCCAAGGCCAGCAATCCTGTTCTGCTGGGCCTGCCTTGGCTTCGACTGCATGCCCCAGTTCTGGATTGGAGTTCTGAAGATGTTCTCCAATGGGGCTCCAAGTGCCTTGGTCGTTGTCTGTTGCAGATTTAACCTGTCCAGCCTCCTCTACCTCAGTCATTGGTGGGACTGCCCCCCCAATTTGCTCAGTTTTCAGATGTCTTCAGCAAAAGGGATGCTGAGATACTGCCTCCATATCGGACTTATGACTGCCCCATTGAACTAGTTCCTAATGCCTCTCTTCCCCGTGGACGGGTATATCCTCTCTCCTTGCCAGAGTCTCTATCCATGTCGGCCTATGTCAGAGAAAATTTGGAGAGGGGTTTCATACGAAAGTCTTCCTCCCAGGCCGGGGCTGGGTTCTTCTTCGTTTAAAAGAAAGATGGATCCCTTCGACCCTGCATTGACTACTGTGGTCTCAACCAGATCACGGTCCAGAACAAATACCCGTTGCCACTTATATCTGAACTGTTTGACCGTATACGAGGAGCCAGAATTTTTTATAAACTAGACTTGCGTGGGGCTTATAATTTCATCCGAATCCGTCAAGGGGACGAGTGAAGACGGCGTTCAACTCTTGAGACGGGCACTATGAATACCTGGTGATGCCATTCGGACTGTGTAATGCTCCCGCGGTCTTCCAGGAATTAGTTAATGATATCTTCCAAGATCTCCTCTATATCTGTGTTGTAGTTTATCTCGATGATATTTTGATTTTCTCCCCAGATCTGACAACTCATCGGAGGCATGTCCGTCAAGTTCTACTACGATTAAGGGAGAATCGTTTATATGCCAAGCTGGAGAAGTGCGTCTTTGAGAAGAGTTCTCTGCCCTTCCTGGGCTACTTCATCTCGGATACAGGTCTCAAGATGGATCCAGAGAAAAGTGAGAGCTGTCCTATAGTGGCCACGTCCTCAAGGCCTGAGGTCCATACAGTGTTTCCTGGCATTCGCCAATTTCTACCGGCAGTTTATCCCAAACTTCTCATTATTGACAGCTCCCATCTCTACCCTTACCAAGAAGGATGTGAGCGCCAAGGTGTGGACTCTACAGCCCCCCTGTAGATAACGCCATACAAACCTCCTGTAGATAACGCCATACAGCCCCCCTCTAGATAACGCCATACAGCCCCCTGTAGATAACGCCATACAGCCCCCCTGTAGATAACGGCATACAGCCCCCTCTGTAGATAACATCATACAGCCCCCCCTGTAGATAATGCCATACAGCCCCCTCTGTAGATAACGCCATACAGACCCCTTTGTAAATAGCGCCATACAGACCCCTGTAGATAATGCCATACAGCCCACCCTGTAGATAGCGCCATACAGCCCCCCTGTAGGTAACGCTATACAGCCCCCCCTGTAGATAACGCCATACAGCCCTCCCTGTAGGTAACGCCATACAGCCCCCTTGTAGGTAATGCCATACAGCCCCCCCTGTAGGTAACGCTATACAACCCCCCCTGTAGGTAACTCTATACAGCCCCCACTGTAGGTAACGCCATACAGCCCCCCTGTAGGTAATGCCATACAGCCCCCCCTGTAGGTAACGGCATAGAGCCACCCCTGTAGGTAACGCCATAAAGCCCCCCTGTAGGTAACGCTATACAGCCCCCTGTAGGTAACGCCATAAAGCCCCCCCTGTAGGTAACGCTATACAGCCCCTCTGTAGGTAACGCCATGCAGCCCCAACCCCCCAAAAAAATCTGACCTATAGTGTCTGAGGTTTGTGATGGAGAACTTCAGGGGACTTTCGGTCCCCCGTTCTCCCTATCGCTGCCAGCGATCACACATGTATCCCCAATCCTGTGGATAGGGGATACATTTTTTACGTAGGAACAACCCGTTTAATGGCAGAGCGGGGAGATACCTCCCTGCTCTGCCGTAGTGTTCAGTGGCGTCGCGCTTTAGCAGCCATAGCGGCAGCTAGCGGAGCCTCTGGCCATGGTGGGGGCCCATGCTGGTGGGCGACATGGGCCCCCTCATACCGCGGGCCCCGTAGCAGCCGCTACGGCTCGTATAGCGGTAGTTACGCCACTGGTCCGCATTTATTTGTCTCAAAAAAGCCTTCACTTCAGCCTCGATCCTCCATCATCCTGACGTGTCTCGACAGTTTTCATTGGAGGTGGACGCTTCTTCTGTTGGTGCAGGTGCACTTCTGTTCCATAGGAGCTTCAAAGGAAAGGCAGTAGTATGTGGCTACTACTCGAGACTTTTTTCTTCTGCAGAGCGCAATTACTCTATTCGGGATCAGGAGCTACTGGCCATCAAATTGGCTCTGGAGGAGTGGAGACGTCTGCTAGAGGGCGCAGCTCACCCCATCCTGATCCACACCGACCACAAGAACCTCACGTACCTTCAGTCCGCTTAATGACTAAATGGTGGTCGCTGTTCTTCACTCGTTTCCAATTTGTGCTCCACTACCATCCCATAGTGTCCGAGGTTTGTGATGGAGAACTTCAGGGAACTTTCGGTCCCCCGTTCTCCCTATCGCTGCCAGCGATCACACATGTATCCCCTATCCTGTGGATAGGGGATACATGTTTTACGTAGGAAAAACCCGTTTAATGGCAGAGCGGGGAGATACCTCCCCGCTCTGCCGTAGTGTTCAGTGGCGTCGCGCTGTAGCAGCCATAGCGGCAGCTAGCGGAGCCTCCGGCCATGGTGGGGGCCCATGCCGGCGGGCGACACGGGCCCCCTCATACTGCGGGCCCCGTAGCAGCCGCTACGGCTCATATAGCGGTAGTTACGCCACTGGTCCGCATTTATTAGTCTCAAGAAAGCCTTCACTTCAGCCTCGATCCTCCATCATCCTGACGTGTCTCGGCAGTTTTCATTGGAGGTGGACGCTTCTTCTGTTGGTGCAGGTGCACTTCTGTTCCATAGGAGCTTCAAAGGAAAGGCAGTAGTATGTGGCTACTACTCGAGACTTTTTTCTTCTGCAGAGCGCAATTACTCTATTCGGGATCAGGAGCTACTGGCCATCAAATTGGCTCTGGAGGAGTGGAGACATCTGCTAGAGGGCGCAGCTCACCCCATCCTGATCTACACCGACCACAAGAACCTCACGTACCTTCAGTCCGCTCAATGACTAAATGGTGGTCGCTGTTCTTCACTCGTTTCCAATTTGTGCTCCACTACCATCCCACTGACAAGAATGTGAGGGCCGATGCCCTGTCCAGGTCATTTGAGACAAATGAAACGTTGGAGTCCCTTCAAAGCATCATAGACCCGTCTTGCATTGTCACTGCCAATATACACACATACACATAGGTAAATATATAGACATACAGACACATATTTATATACAGACACACACACACACACACACAGGCATATCAATACACAGACAGGAACATATATAAATACATAATAGGCACATATATAGAAGCACAAAGACACATTCACACACAGACCATATATACCTACACAGGCACATATATACATAGTATATATATATATATATATATATATATATACATACATAGTGTACATAGTACAGATAATGTAGTAGATTTTACCTGCAGTTCCAGAGGCGTAGCTAGGTTCTCCAGCATGTGGGGCAAAGATTCAGTTTGGTGCCCCCCCAACCTCTTTCCCGACATCTCCTTCCCCATTGCCGTGTTTGTTTTCTCTACCAATCAATGACGTGTCATTTCTTTTCCACATTTCTTTTTATGTAACTCTAGCATAAAAACATTTGTACAGTAAATTTTAGAAGCAATATAGTTCTATACACAACACCAGAACCAAGCCCAGTACATAAATACAGCACCAGTACAAATACAACTCAATTTAGTGCAACCCGTGCCGTATAGGTATGTACGGCGCAAAACTACAGCTCCCAGCATGGCCCGAACAATGATAAGGATATGCTGGGAGTTGCTGTTTCACAAAAAATTAATCATATCATAATCATCTCGCTGCAGATCATACAGTGACTACAGTGCTGATTAGAGACAGAATAAACATTTACATTAAGTGACTCACCGGTGACGTCTCAGATTCTAGTTATTTTTCTCCATCCGGTCCAGTCCTCTATGATGACTTCTCCCGGTCACAGCCCATTTCTGCAGTTTGTCGCTCAGATGTCTTCAGCTTCTCACTTTTCCAACATTTCTACACCTATAAATAAAGATAAATATAATAGCACCATACACTTCACATCTAATTATAATTACACCATGTCCCATACACACACACACACACACAATGTGCCCCCTATAGATAGTGCCCCCCATAGAGCCCCCTGTAGATAGTGCCCCCCATAGATAGTGCCCCCATATAGCCCACCCCTGTATATAGTGTCCCACAAATAGCTCCCCCTATAGTGCTCCACAGATAGCCCGCCCCTGTATATAGCCCCCCTGTAGATATAGCCCACCCCTGTATATAGTGCTCCACATATAGTCCACCCCTGTATATAGTGCTCCATAGATAGCCCACCCCTGTATAAAGCCCCCCCTATAGATATAGCCCACCCCTGTATATAGTGCTCCATAGATAGCCCACCCCTGTGTATAGCCCCCTGTAGATATAGCCCACCCCTGTATATAGTGCTCCATAGATAGCCCACCCCTGTATATAGCACCCCTGTAGATATAGCCCACCCCTGTATATGGTGCTCCATAGATAGCCCACCCCAGTATATAGCCCCCCTTGTAGATAGAGCCCACCCCTGTATATAGCCCCCCTGTAAATATAGCCCATCCCTGTATATAGTGCTCCATAGATAGCCCACCCCTGTATATAGCCCCCCTGTAGATATAGCCCACCCCTGTATATGGTGCTCCATAGATAGCCCACCCAGTATATAGCCTCCCCTGTAGATAGAGCCCCCCCACCGTAGATAAAGCCCCCTGTAGATAAAGCCCCCTGTAGATAAAGCCCCCCATAGCTAAAGCCCCACTGTAGATAAAGCCACCCCCGTAGATAAAGCCCCCCTGTAGATAAAGCCCCCTTGTAAATAAAGCCAACCCATAGATAAAGCCCCCCTTGTAGATAATGCCACACACTTTTTTATTACAATAAAATAACAAACAATTCAAACTCACCTTAATCCCGCTCCCACGCCGGCCGGCAGCAATGGAGACCTGTTCTCTTCTGCGCAGGTCTCCTGGGGGTTGAACGAAGCGTCTATGAAAGGCGCTGATTGGCTGGGCAGGATGACTTTCCCTGTTAATCAGCGCTTTTCATCGACGGAAGCATGATGTCGCTTCACTGGTACAAAAGCGCTGAATAGCCGGGCACGGAACGTACCCGGCCATTCATTGCTTCTAATTGTACCTGTGTCCTATAGACACAGGTACAATTATAGTGCAGCCGGAGGTGGAGCTGGCGCCCCCCTCTAAGTTGCGAGCGGGGCACATGCCCCACCTGCCCCCCCCCCTAGCTACGCCCCTGTGCAGTCCTATGTAACACCAAAGATAACACACAGTGATAACTCTTTGAGTAGAGATATTGTAGTGGATGTTACCTGCAGTCCTATGCAACACCACAGATTACACATTTTGATAACTATACACACACAGAGACACTATATATACAGTGAAGGAAATAAGTATTTGATCCCTTGCTGATTTTGTAAGTTTGCCCACTGTCAAAGTCATGAACAGTCTAGAGTTTTTAGGCTAGGTTAATTTTACCAGTGAGAGATAGATTATATTTAAAAAAAAACAGAAAATCACATAGTCAAAATTATATATATTTATTTGCATTGTGCACAGAGAAATAAGTATTTTATCCCCTACCAACCATTAAGAGTTCAGCCTCCTCCAGACCAGTTACACGCTCCAAATCAACTTGGTGCCTGCATTAAATAAAGCAGTCTTAAATGGTCACCTGTATAAAAGACTCCTGTCCACAGACTCAATTAATCAGTCTGACTCTAACCTCTACAACATGGGCAAGACCAAAGAGTTTTCTAAGGATGTCAGGGACAAGATCATAGACCTGCACAAGCCTGGAATGGGCTACAAAACCATAAGTAAGATGCTGGGTGAGAAGGAGACAACTGTTGGTGCAATAGTAAGAAAATGGAAGACATACAAAATGACTGTCAATCGACATCGATCTGGGGCTCCATGCAAAATCTCACCTCGTGGGGTATCCTTGATCCTGAGGAAGGTGAGAGCTCAGCCGAAAACTACACGGGGGGAACTTGTTAATGATCTTAAGGCAGCTGGGACCACAGTCACCAAGAAAACCATTGGTAACACATTATGCCGTAATTGATTAAAATCCTGAAGTGCCTGCAAGGTCCCCCTGCTCAAGAAGGCACATGTACAGGCCCGTCTGAAGTTTGCAAATGAACATGTAGATGATTCTGAGAGTGATTCGGAGAAGGTGCTGTGGTCAGATGAGACTAAAATTGAGCTCTTTGGCATTAACTCAACTCGCCGTGTTTGGAGGAAGAGAAATGCTGCCTATGACCCAAAGAACACCGTCCCCACTGTCAAGCATGGAGGTGGAAACATTATGTTTTGGGGGTGTTTCTCTGCTAAGGGCACAGGACTACTTCACCGCATCAAT